>NC_139226.1:47055182-47655182 GCF_055691185.1 Crinia signifera | reverse complement strand
TAATATTTAAAAACCTATAAAATTAAGAAAAGGTTTTTCTATTTCACATAAATAGGTATATATGAAATATTTCACAAATTGGACAGTTGTATTTTAAACATATTCTAATAAAGAAAACTTTTTAACTCATACAATTTTCTTAAAACTTCTCTTCGTGCGCCAACAAAAAAGACATCCTTCTCTGTCCCTTTTTTTCCGTAAATGTACGTCAAATGTGGGGAAGGGGATATACACTCATTTAAGTGTTTTAAAGTTGAGCTGGCCAGCCTAACAATTTATTGGATGTCCATGTCCTTCATTTAAACTGTATTTTATTTATATATATTTTTCTTGCTATTATTATATGTATAATGTATTACATGTGTTTTAAGATGGCATACTAGCTTGTCTGCCTATTGATTAGGTGTGTGCTAATTATAAAGATCAAGATATTATATTAACAAAAAATAAAAAACATATTTTTTACCAGTAATTCCAGTGTCACAATTGCGCTCTTTATATATTCTTGTGATTTTCTTTGAAATTTTTTATCAAAATGATAGCAGACTGAATGTATGAAGGTCAGCAGCGCTGCTGGGGGAGCTCAAGGGAAGTCGGGTCCGACTTGTCCTTAGAACAAGTTGGCCTAATGTATGCGGGCCATTAGAAGCGGTGTGGTTGGTACTTTATCTCTCTCTGCTTTATTTTTTTCCAAGGCTTGATAAATCTCCCCCTTGATCGTTATCTGATAAAATATCTCCAAGAGTAAAGGTTTAGAGCACAGCCTTCGGTAATATATAAAGGGCAATCTTAAATGCAGTTCTATCTGTCCTTCTAGTTCTGCTCAGTTCTGTTCTGCTGTGGGTAAGTATGAGCACAGTCTGTCAAAAGATTTTACCTCATCAAGTGACACTACAGTTGTCAGATCTCCCATGGCACTGACGTGTGAAAATAGGCTCAACATTCTTTTAGTGTTATCTGAGGCGTGACAGGAATAAAACCTGTGTGATCAGGAGAAATCACATTTGATGAACAGTGGCCCCAGCTATGGAAAAGTCCAATTTTATATAAGTGATATTGATGGCAATAGGTCTATAGTTACAATCAGAGGGTCAGGGCCGGTGCAAGCCCCCCGCCCGCCCCAGGCAACCCCCCCCCCCCCCCGCACTTACGGCCCACGGCAGTGGGGGGGGGTGCAGGCGATACTGCGGCGGGCGCCCGCACCCCCCAGAGCGCTGTACCTGCTGTACTGATATGCAGCTTCTGGCTCGCGCGGGGGGGGGGCAGCGTCTCCATCTTTGCTGAAATCCCCCAGCAGACAGCGGGCGTCGTGCGCGGGGGGGCAGCGTCTCCATCCTCGCTGAAATCCCCCAGCAGACAGCGGGCGGCGTGCGTGGGGGGCAGCCTCGCCGGGCGGGATGGAATGGTATGCTTTCTGGTACCTCGGCGGCTCAGTACCGCCCTCCAGTGGCCGGCGCCCTAGGCAAATGCCTAGTCCTGCCTAGTGGTGGCGCCGGCCCTGCAGAGGGTAGATCCTTATAAGGCTTGGGTATAGATATTATGTAAAAAATACCAGAAAATGTGTAATGCAAATGTAATTTCTTAGTGGTTTATGTAGCTGTGTGGCCCCCATACACTTGGAGGCAATTTCTCATGAGCTCCCCCAGCAGTTCCCCGTGAGGCTCACATACAGTACAATCTGGCACCCATGCAATATATTGCATGTAAGACTCCCGGAAGGACGGCTGCTGATTGGCTGAGAGACCTCTCTCAGCCAATCAGTGGCTGCCCATTCTTTTGAATTTAAAAACAAAATTCTACTGCCACCCGCCGCCTGCTGCCCACCACCTATCGCGGATGCTAAAAAGCACCCACGATCAAGGATGGATTTAGGTGTGAAGGTGTTCCTAGGCACAACAATAACGCCCCGTAATTGTATTATATTTTATTTATTACATATAAGCCCTCATTTGATAATAGCCAATTTAATGGATTTTTAAAAAGCCACTAACTGGCATTTAAAACAAATTATGTATCCATAATTACTAAGTAGGGCAAATTACAGGGGCAGTATGTGCATGTCCTATCCATTTACACTCTATTCAATATGGAATATGGTACAGTACCGTGGATATATTGCAATTACTGGTAAATTTCGAGCTGACGGTACCATCACAAGCATCCAAGTGCCACCCCCAAACATGTGCCGACCCTAGGCACGTGCCTCATGTGCCTAATGGGAAGTTTGGCTCTGCTGCCGATGTGCCGCTGACGTCTGCACATACGATTTATCTTATGTTCTGCTGTCCAACCTCCGACTCGGATCGTATGTCAGACACATCCGATTTGTGCCCAATCTCGGAGCGAACTGTCGGAAACGGGTCAAATTGGACACAAATCAGACAAGTTTGTCAGTATTAGGGATCTGTGTGTACAGTATCTTGGACTTGGGGAATCCATGGGGGCAGCTACAGACAATAGATATAATACTGTATTACAAGGAGGTTATAGAGAATCACCATCCTCTATGAGGATAAACAGTATGCCGTAGTAATTAGTAGAAACATGAACTGATTTGGATGAAAGATTTCACTCCTAGATTTATGTAGAACATTCTGTACTTTATACTGGGCTCTGTCAATAACTCTTGTTGGCTAATAGTCTCTCAGCTCCATTACCATTTTTATAATATTCAAATGAAGCCCAGTGCATTGCTGTTACCATGTAGATTTCAGTGATATTGACTAAGAACTCATGGCATTTACTATTGTAGTACAAACTTTGAGGCCCATTTATCCAGGCGTTCTAGCCACAGTAGTTAAAAGTCGTTGCACATGATAATTGGTGCGCCAGCCAATAAGCTACCAACTGTTATTTTTCAAACACATGACAGATACAGGTAGAACACTGATTGTTCAGCATCGTCAGCACTGAGCTGGATCACCGATTTTGCTGGATTTTCGATGGTGTCACCTGAATTCAGGGAGCCCCCCACAGCTCAAACCCCCCCCCCCCCTGTAGCTTGATTCCCCCCTCCCCAAACCCCTGAAGCTTGCAATGGATCCAAGCCTCCACAACACATCTCAGCCCCGCAGTGTGACTCTCCCCTCCCGCAGCCCGACACCCTCCCACTTCCCCTCTAAGCCCTTCCGTTGCTCCCGCTGCCCTCCCCCTGCCCTCACTGCCATCCTAAGCCCTCTCAGATTATTTTACATCTATCACCCACCAAATCCTAGCTTCCCCCTGCCACCCGATGTGTCCAGATCAAAAGAGGTTCCAGACCATCGGTTGCCGGAAATTTGATAGTGTACCTGTAGTAGCTAATTGGCTTGAGAACCATTTATCATCATTTTTAGAAAGCTAGAACTCGTTGATAGATAGGCCCCATTGTTTTAATTAAGGAATATGCTATATAACATTGAAAACAGCAAAAGAAACCTCAAATGAATGCTTTGATGTTGGAAACCTTTCTGATGCCTAATTGTAGTCTACAATGTATGCCCTATACAGTTAATACAATTAAGAGATTATTTCTGGAAACCTGGAAGACTAGTTAAAATTAAATGTCTGAAAGGTTCTTGTGTGACTCTTCTCTGTTGGCTAAAATGTAGTAATATTATCAACAACAATAGCAGCAGTCACTTAGAACACTGGAAAGGGAATGCGATATTCTACAAACAATTGGAGTGATTCCACATTCCCTCTGGATAGGAACAGGACTCTGTACAGAATATATGCTCCCTCTGCAACTCTGTACAGGACATGGATTCCCTCTGTATCTCTGTATAAGACATATACTCCCTGTTCTTCTCAAGGCAGAACCCTTACATCCTCAGCAATTCTGTATAAGACTTGGACTCCTTCTGCATCTCTCTACGGGACCTGGGCTCCATCTGCAATTCTGTTCAAGACCTGGGCTCCCTCTGAAATTCTGTGAAGGGCCTGGTCTCTCTCTGCATCTCTGGACAGAACCTACAGTAATCTCCCTATGCATCTCTAGACAGGACCTGGGCTCCCTCTGCATCTCTACACAGGACCTGGTCTCCCTCTGCATCTCTACATAGGACCTGGTCTCCCTCTGCATCTCTGGACAGAACTGGTCTCCCTCTGCATCTCTGGACAGAACTTATCTCCCTCTGCATCTCTGGACAGGACCTAGGCACCCTCTGCATCTCTAGACAGGACATGGGCTCCCTCTGCATCTCTAGACAGGACCTGGTCTCCCTCTGCATCTCTGGACAGAACTTATCACCCTCTGAATCTCTGGACAGGACCTGGTCTCCCTCTGCATCTCTGGACAGAACCTAATCTCCCTCTGCATCTCTGGACAGGACCTGGGCTCCCTCTTCAACTTTATAGAATACTGTGACATCCTCTGAAACTCTGTACAGGACCTGGTCTCCCTCTGCATCTCTGGACAGGACCTAATCTCCCTCAGCATCTCTGGACAGGACCTGGGCTCCCTCTGCATCTCTGGACAGGGCCTGGACTCCCTCTGGATCTCTGTATAGGACCTGGTCTCCCTCTGCATCTCTGGACACGACCTGGTCTCCCTCTGCATCTCTGGACACAACCTGGGCTTTCTCTGCCACTCTGGAAAGTACATGGGCTTTCTCTGCAGCTCTTGACTTCACCTGGACCCTTCCTCGAACTCCTAATTTAAATTGGAAGCCATGTTACATATGGCCTCTAATACTGTATTAGAGGCCATATGTAACATGGCTTCCAATCAAGTGTGAAAGGGGATATAACTCTCTGCTTGCATCAAATCATCAATGTTTAACTAGCTCATCTACAGTACTGCAGGTCCAGGATATTCACAGTTTGTATTGTAATACAGATCTAAAAACACATAGGTCAACTCAAGTCACTGCTTGAGGACCAGAAACCATTAATGTTAAAAACAAGTCATTATTAAAGTTTCAGTCTTTATCTTAGAAACATATTTATAGTTTAACAGGTGCAAAGCAACATCTCACATCCCTGTAAGAAAGTATTCCAGTATAAGGCTAATCCAGTGCCAAGGAAATTGGAAGAAGCCGGAGTCAAGTAGCAGCAGTGACGACAGATTTATGCTGTGATAATTCACAAATCACAGGAGGGATTTTTATTTAATAAATTGAACATCTAGAAGACAAGTCACTTTCATCACAACGTAAAGCCCAAATAAATTCCAAACACCTAAGTATGTTGGAGGAATGAATGTCACAGGAATTAGAACTGCGCTCATATTCTGATTTTTAATTATAGAGTACTACTAATAATAATAATAATAATAATAATAGTGTTATTTATATAGAACTTTTCTCCCAATGTCACTCAAAGTGCTCTATATTTACATTAAAAACACACACAAAAAAGAAAAAAGCTGAACAGTGGATATGAGTGAAATGCTTGAGAGAACAGGAAAGTCTTGAGTCTATTTTTGAAGGAATCCAGAGTAGGTGCCTCTTGCATTGTGCGGGGTTAAAGAATTCCACAAAGTCAGAGCCACAGCTAATTGAAATGAAACATCCTTAATCTACAGAAACTAAACATTCCACAGAATATCTTTCTCATGTCAGGTATTCAGTTCTTTGTGTTCCCAGCTTTGGCTTGAGTGGACCAGTGGTAGAAACTTGGTTTTGAAAACTAGGCAGCTTTAGGTAGTTCCTGGGCATGAGCAGAAATGAAAAGACTAGAATCTGGGAGTTGGTGAGAACCCGGGAGACGTGGTTGGTTTTCGCCAAGGTCGCGGTCCTCTGCTTGGGTCTCTCAGAACTGATGCCAGTTCTAGGATGATGGGAGTACCGTTGACTGAAGTCAATGGGATTCCTTTTGTTCTCAGGAGGAGCTACTGTAGCTCCTCCCCTCATTCTCCTTAATTAAATTTTTGACGCATTTACTATCAACCCGACATCCATCGCCCATGGGTTTCGGGGATCGCTTCAGCCCTGGCCAATGGATGTACACCTTTATTGAGGGGGCCCCCACTCCCCCAGGGACCAGGCCAGGGCTGACCAGCCACAGAGCAAATGCTTTGGCCGGGGAGAACTTGTGTAAAAAGTCTCCCCTGGCTGTGGCATTCCACCGCTAGTTGTTGGAGCCCGGTGCTGGTTATAATAATACGGAGGACCCCTAACCTTTTTGTCCCACATATTTTTGTAACTAGGACTGGTCCAATAGCCCGATGCTGGTTACTGAAATACAGGGGGACCCTGTTCATTTTGTCCCATGTATTTGTGGTACAAACACCGGCTCAAAGATCCCGGTGCTGGTTATACTCGTGCGGGTGACCCCACGCAATTTTTTTAGTTATTTATTTTTCTTAGTTTTTGCTTAAGATCTGACGGTTCATGCTTACGCATAGAACTGATAGCAATCTATGACCATTTGCGGCCGAGTTCTATTGATGGTCTATTCATTGGTACAGCCAAATTTGGCTGAGCTTGCTGTTTGTAAATTTGCCAGCCGCCAGTACCGTCCGTGATTGCGATCGTGTGGGTATGAATGGCTGCATTCATACCCATTCAATCTTAGTAAATTTCCCAAACAAAGTCAATTTCCAAAAGTAGAGTATATAGCTTCATGTAAGAACATTGACCACTTTTTTAAACCATAAAATGTTTTCTTCATTTAACAAACTCTTCTTCTCGGAACATAATCTCATAGTAATGTCCTTATAAATCTCTTCAATTAACGATCCATTCAAGAAAGCTGAGTCAAAGTCTAATTGGTACAGATACGACAGTGACCTAAATGTAATGTACTGTGCTTGGCCACAGGTGAGATTTCAGTGTAGTCTTTCCCCGATTTCTGTGTATAGTCAGAAGAGTAAAATGGGATGCAGTCTTTAGGTGGACAGTGTATAGGATGACAGACAAAAGGTCGACCACTATTGGTCAACAGTCAAAATGTCAAACATGAAAAAAATCGACATGCATTAGGTTGACATGGTCAAAAGATCGACATAAACAAAAGGTCAACATGAAAATGGTCGATATGAGTTTTTCATTATTTTTTTAAAAAAAGGGACTCGTTCATACTGTACTATCCCAGTGGACTCGGAGGAGGAATATAATGGCCGAGCACAGCAAGGGCCCGTGCACAAAGCAAGCCTTGCAAAGAGACGTTGTACACTTATACGGTGCCCATGTCAAACTATGTCAACATAGACACCAGAAGAGTGAAAGACTCATGTCAGCCTTTTTACATGTCAACCTTTTTCATGTCGACATTTAGCTTGTGTGGACATTTTGACCGTATCGACCTAATGCATGTTGACCTTTTTTTGTTGTGTTTCACATTCGCCGAGCCGTTCCGGCAGGAGGCGGTGAGGGGGGGGGTGTCAAAACGGCACCCGAACGGCAACTTGTACCGTTCGGGGTTAATAGGATCAACCCCTAAGTCCGAATCAGGCCCAAAGTGGATTTATTTTATATTTTCTGTATATCCTTTTTTTTTTTTTATTCGGTATATTGTGACTTTATTTGCTTTTTTGAACAGCTGTCATCTTATAATTAGTTGAAAAACCGTATCTATGGTATTTTTGGTATTTCTCATTTAACTTTTTGTTTTTGCCTTCTCAGGAAATATTATAGCACTAAAGTTAATGAGAAAGAGTTCGACAAAGAAGGATAATTTTCTTATGGAATATTGCGTGTCCTTGTGCCTTTCTTCCCACCCGAATATTATCAAAACCTTTGCAGTCGCCTTTGAAACAATCAAATATTTTTCCTTTGCTCAGGAACTGGCAACTGCCGGTGATCTCTATTCCATCACTGTACCTGACGTAAGTGTTGTACACATTACACTAACATAAAGCCTTCGGGGTAGATGTATGAAGCATTGATAAGGGAGGAGAAGTGGCGCATGGCAACCAATTAGCTGCTCTGTATAATTTTATATTATGCAAATTCTATATGTTACTTCAGTGCTGATTGGTTGCCATGGACCACTTCTCCTCTGGCTCACTTCTCCTCCCTTATAACTGCTTTATACATCCACCTGTCATTCTGATGAGACCTGTTTACTTTATTGCAAGCTCTGTCCCTGCATGCAATCATTAATACATGCATGTGATATCATCAAATATCACATTGCGGATTGGGACAATATTATCAGTGACAATTCAGTCCTTTAGATTCAGTGAGCTTGTGAGGATTACTGAGTGAGGCCCCGGGAAAGTTCTCTATGATGTATTCCAGGACTGACAACTTTTTCTGACAAGCCCGGAGAGGAGACTTCCAGCTGCAGTTCGGGGGCGGAGCTTGAGCATTACATCATGAAGCCCCGCCCCAGGATGTAAAAAAAAAAAACAATTCACAGATCTCCATGGAGGGGGCGGGGCTAAAATGAGGCGATGTGGATATTTTAGCTCCGCCCCCTCCTCTGAGACCCGCGGATTGCCGCATTTAAACTCAGAGGTATGGGGGAAGATGCTGCAATCGGGGGGTGACGTGGGGGTCCCCCAGAGGGTTGCCCACTTTTCCGGGGGGCCGGGAGGAGGACACGATTGTTGGGATCCTCCCGGCCATTCCGGGAGGGTAGTCAACCCTGATGTATTCTGCTTTACTTTTCTCCTCAAAGTCTGCAATTCAGGGGAGCACGTGGATGTCCGCTTATTTCTGAATATATTAAATGCTTTCTAAAACATAATTTCAGCAAATAATATTTTGATGTAAGAAATACATACAGGATATCTTGCACTGCAGAAGATAGGGTTATATAGGTGCATACGAAGTATTAAAAGAGGGACATTTCGGGAGGCCTAGTGGCAAGGGACGTGGCCTATGCTCGCGACACTCCCACATCCCAATTTCACCACTGTGGGGGCATGACCAGTGGCTCTGTGAGCTGATGGCCATGCCCCCAGCCCGCTCTGTCTCCAGGAATAGACGCTGTGCACATGCCCACAGCATCTATTGCCTGTTGCTCAGTGCCGGGCAGGAGGGACACCCAACCAGGGCTGCCATCAGAAACTGTGGGGCCCGGGACTGACAAAATAGTAACCTATTGTTACACAAAATATTTTAGTCAGATATTTTGGCCACACCCCTCTAGTTGATGCCTCATGGATGGCGCACAACAAAAAACCTAAATGAAACCTGCCACATATTTTTTTAAAGGTACTTCGTACCACGCTGAAAACAATCAGTCCTGGTTGGCACTGCATCTTCTATAGCAGTGGATATGAGGGCATACTCAAATCCTGCAGGTGTCATATTCTGCAAATAGACAGACACTTCTGGATTTCTAAAGACACAGGGGGAAATTTACTAAGAATACGAATACGATTTTTCGTATTCTTAAAACAAATGAATACAAATGATTACAACTGTTTTAGCCGTATGCAAATTTGTATTCCGGTGGGGAATTTACAAAGCAGACAAATACGATTGCTTTGTATTTTCCGATGGCGTATGAAATCGTATTAGCGGCCATATATATATGGGTGTGGCCTAATGAAAGGGGGGGTGGCCTGTACTCGCGGCTTTCCCGGAGGCTATGCCCAGCAGCTCCAGCCCCCTGGCTGAAGTAATAGAACAGCGTCTATTCAGGGTGACAGGGGGGACTCCCAACTGCCCCCCATCGTGGGACACTGCCGGCCCTGTGAGGGAAGCAGGAACGTCCCAAAAAAACGGGATGTTCCCACAATAAGCGAGAAAGTTGGGAAGTATACTATATGGTCGGTGCCCTCAGCTGTGCTGCACATCCTTTTGTATCAAAGCCCATGAATTTGGATGTATACAACTGCATACATTTTCCAAAATTTCAGCCGTTCAAGTAAAAATGTAGTATATCTACATGTACATAAGTATAATTGCTTATCATTCGGCGCATCTCATCTGTATTTGCAGCTACTTTCTATACAAAAATGTGTCATACACCCTAGATACTGTACACGCTGCTGAGTACTGGGGCAACTGTGCCCATGCAGAGTGCCACACATCCTACAACATGGGAAAATGACAATCCAAAAGTAATTCAGTGCCCTTGTACAAAGTTCTTCCCAGCCAAGTACTTGTTCCACTTTAGAGTTGTTTATATTGTGATATGATCTAAGCTTCATTTGCAATCTGCCAAAGAGGCTTTAGAGTCCTGAAAGTTTGCTAAGATTTTAATATAATTAGCTATGAAATGCCTCTTATATAAGGTACTTCTGTTATTTTTATCTGTTATTTTTATCTTCAAAAAATATTCCACTCTCTCATTGAGGACATCAAGAAAATATATATTTATTGCAAAGTAACGCTTCTAGTTCATGACCTGACAAAAAAGACAAGAGATTAGTGGAGTGACAGCATACATACCTCCCCTCCCGGAAGCCGCAATATTTAGGGTAGTCTCCAGCAGCCTTAGACAAGTATCTCCTGCATCCCACCCTCATCCTGCCCGCTTCTAGCTTTTCCCAGAGAGGAGAAATATAAAGCAAACTTAAGAATACATGTGATACTTTATGTAGTACAGATCATACTTGCTGGGGGGGGGTAATTGTAAAGTGGGGGGCTGGGCTATGATGCCCATTTTTCGGCCATGAGTGGGGACAAGGGGGTGAGCAGAAGTGCGGGAGACCCAGGAAGTTTTGACGATTTTCAAGAGCCTTAAATTCATCTTGCAAGAGTAATATTGGACTGGTCCATAGGGGTACAAGTGAAACCCCTGGTGGGAACCACAGCCTGGGGGCCCAGCTCCAATGATAGGAATGGGGTTCCAGACTGCGCACACAAATTATACTGTACATACAGTATGTTACATTATACCACCCAACCACCCAAGACTATTGTTTATCTTCTACAGTGCATTGCTGTAATGAGTCTTATACATTATCATGCATGCACTAGCAGTATTTAGTATACTTTACTATTTTATCTTTAATGGTTAGCCAAACTTCTGTGGCAGCTGGCCATACCCCCTCTGGAGACTGGTCACACCCCTAAAGTGAACCCCTATAACTTCATTCCTGGTGGGCCCTTCATGCCCCAGTCCAACACTGAGCAAGAGTAGGCGAGTATGGTACATACTGTATAAGCCTTATATATGATATGGTCAAATTAGTGAATGTTGCGATTGTTCTCTTTGTTTTAGGTCGGAATACCGGAGACATTGGTAAAAAGATGTGCCATGCAGCTGGCTGAAGCTCTAGACTATATGCACAGCAAAGCACTGGTACATAGAGATGTGAAACTGGATAACATTCTCCTCTTCGATAAAGATTGCCACTATATAAAACTTGCAGACTTTGGCTTAACTAGACTTGAAGGCTTTCAGGTCTCTCGTATGAAAGGACTCGTTCCCTATTCACCTCCTGAACTCAGCAGCTTAGAAGATAATGAAACTCTGGAACTTGACTCCAGCCTTGATGTGTGGGCTTTTGGCATACTACTCTTTTGTATCTCTACTGGGGCCTTTCCTTGGGATGGAGCGTTATGTAAAGACACACAATACGAAGAATTTTCTATTTGGCAAACCACAGGAGATTACCAGAAAATCCCTTCTCAGTGGAAGCAATTTACGTGGCAGGCACTAGACATGTTTCAGAAACTACTGACAATAAACGCAGACCGAAGAAGGCCGGCTATTGAGGTCCAAAAATATCTTAGTGTTCCATGGAAAATGAACAGCGTGAAAGATAACACTAACTTACAGGACAATGCAAATGATATAGAACAAAGTGTTGATAACATGAACTTTTTGAAAGGTACAGCCAGTCCTGACAAGTTGACAAAGCATTTCTCCAGGCCCTTAGAGAACAAAAATACTCAGTAAAACCTCAATAGCTTATTTCAATATGATTTAAGGGCCCCATACACTTCAATGATATGTACTGAAGTTTGATGCGATTTCCCTTGAGCTCCCCCTGGACCTTTCTGAGAGTGATTCCACCCAATTTTGTACTTGGTGTCTTTTTTTGCATACAATATATCATGCGATTGATCAGGTCAAGATAAGTCACATGATATATATCTTATGGTATACAATTGTACCATAAGGTATATACAGATGGAACCGCTCTCACTAGAGTGACTCCTGGCGATTTGATCGTCATCCGTTTCCCCCCCCCAGCATGCGCCGCCCTGTCCACCAGAATGGGGTGCACGCATGAGATGCTCGTGGGCTCAATTCTCAGCCATGGGACGCATGAGCGTGTGAGATGCTCGTGCGTCCCCTTCCATCCACGTCTGCTGAGCTGGCTGAGGCTGACTCCATCTGTATCTGCTGGCCTGGATTAAGGGGCTAGAGGGGCTAGTCAGTCAAACTTCCTGCGATATATCGCATACGTCATATCGCATGCACAAAAAGCACTCCTTTTTCCATACGATTCCATGCGATTCTGATAAATCTATGGTGCAGTACGCGCATCAAATCGGATGGAAAGCACATGCAATTTGACACTTTACAAATGATATATCGGACCAAAAGGTCATAATCGAATGAAATCATGCAAAATCGTTGTAGCGTACGGGGCCCTGAAGACTCGGGTGACATAATAAATCATTGTAAACAGTTAAACATTATAGTAAATGCTCTTGTGATTTACAGTATATCACAATAACAGAGTTTTGCCTATTCTCAACTATGTCTTTGCTTTTCACAATGACTTGGGGGTGCAAGAATTATTACTTAACGCTTTCTTTCTTAAAATATGTGTATTTCTTATAAGATTTTTCTAGATTATTTTTCTAGATTTTTTTTAACATTTGAATTTCGCTGTATTCTATAAATCAATGTACTGTAATATATTTTACAACATTAGCAAGAATAAAAAGAATACATTTAGTTGTGGCGCCTGTTTTGTCAGTCCTGGGGTCCACAATTTCTGATGGGAGCCCTGGATACTTCTTTCCCGGGACATATCTGATTATCTGTAATACCCTTTTAATAAATCACTTTACATAATATAACAAATGAAATAGACCTCACATTCCGTGAGAATATCAACAAATCTCATTAACCTTTTGAGTGCCAACATCTCTGTGAGCGGTGTTCAAAATATCTGCTAAAAATTCCAGTATCGTCCACATTTGTTATATAAATTCAAATAAAAAATGTGTAAAAAAAGGATTATATTTCTTATATACTGTAAGGCAGGCATGTCCAAACTACGGCCCTCCAGCTGTTGTGAAACTACAAGTCCCATCATGCCTTGCCACAGTTTTGCTATTAGGGAATGCTAAGACTCTGGCAAGGCATGCTGGGGTGTGTAGTTTCACAACATCTGTAGGGCCACAGTTTGGACATGCCTACTGTAAGGTAAACATTACAGGTCATTACAATGAATAAGAATGTTTGCTTGGCAATTTTGACACATATTTTGACAAATTCGCTTAGCATTCAGAGGGCTAAGGAACATATCAAATTAGCTGTGAGTGAAAACTACTGTGGCCATCTGGACCATTTTTTTCATTAACGTGGATATGCACACGTAGGTTCCCACACTATCCAAATGGGGAAAAAATGGATGTATCCCCAAAAAACTGATAACAATTTTGGGTAACAATAAAATTATATTTTGGTCCCAAAGAAAAGTACTGTATTTTAATTTTTAAAAACATTTAAATTAGAGATATGTGCACACTGCACACCCCAGTGTTTGGTAATTTAAAAGTGTTTCAATTTGGAGTTGGTTTTTGGTGCTGTAAAAAATTTATAAAAAATCTATAATTATTGATTAAAATATAAAAACTGATAAAATGTGGTCATTATTGTAATCCAAATGTTAAAATATGACCCATTGTCCCATAATGACCCATAATTTCCATGATGCGTTTCACCCTTAATTATGGTTTTTTCATTGTTTTTCCCAGTCCTGGTTCTGTCACTCCTTTCTAAGCACATTCCACAGGCTTTAGAGTGTCATGGTGAACTGTGGGTGTTCCCATGAAAAAGGTGGACGTTCCCATGGAAATTAGGCAGTGACGCGGCTGCAGGGGGTGGGCAGTTGACATCACTGGATGTCAGCTGCCCGCCCTGTCCCCTTTCAGGGAGCATGCAAAGCTAAGGCACCTAAGAGTGTCTTAGTTTTGTGTGCTCCTTCCAAATCATTCGATGGTCGGCGACCATCGAATGATTTGGCCCCCGCACCCAAGGTTACGATTGGATGTTTATGCAAAATATCCATTTGCAGCCGTGTGGCCAACTCAGCGAACAAGGGGGGCGGGCAGCTGTACGAATGGCGGGCGGTCGTTAAAACCACATGCAGCATGTGTGGACTAGAATAAGGTCTTAAGTCATCGGTATAAGAATAACCCTACAAAGAACTAAGGGGCAGATGTATGAAGAAGTGATAAGGGAGGAGAAGTGAGCCAGAGGAAAAGTGGCCCATACATACTAAGCTACCCTCCCAGAATGGCCCCCCAGAAGGGTGGCAAGCCTCCGGCATTTAGTGGTGCCCCTGCATCAGCTCCTGCACCCCCTCCCTCTGCCGGTCAAATACCACCATTCTCAGCTCGCTGTGGTGGGGCTAAAATTATGCAAATCGTGTCATTTAGTACCACCCCCTCCCGAAGAGCAGCGAATCACAGCATATAAAAGAAAGAGATGTGGCTTAATGATGACAAGCCCCGTCCCCACTGTCCGGAAAAGCTATAGAAAGTCTCCTCCCCAGGCTTCCCCTGGAGAGGAGAACTTTAAGGTATGTGTTATGAATCATAACAAAATAAAGAACCATCAATAGGGCATTCTGCACTCAGTTACCGTTACCTGGTGCTCCTTATAGCCTACCTATCCAATACCCTGCAACTGAGACCAGGGTGTGAGGTCTGGGGATAATCAAATGTACAGGGACAGCGTGCACCAACATGACTTATGTTGTCTCACTGCCATGTCACCATCAATATCCCAGCCAGTGTCTGAGCCATCTGGAAATGCTCAGTGTTGCACGGATAACAGCTGAGCATGGTGACTGGTCTAAGGTAATGGCTACATCACCTCCCTATGGCCCGCTTCTCCTTCCCTAATATAGCCACACCCCTATGGTAACTACAGCACTAGGTACAGCTGTAAGTAATCAGGCAGAAAATCCCAGGGATTTTTTTTTTGCAATCCCCCATAATTACAGATTATGCCACACATCTTAATGCCCCTTACACATTATGCCGCACACTGTTATGCCCCTTACAAATTATGCAACACATCATAATGCCCATTACATATTATGCCACACACCATAATGCCCCTTACACAATATGCTGCACACTGTAGTGCCCCTTACACATTATGCTACACACCGTAATGCTCATTGACATTATGCTGCACACCGTAATGCCCCTTACATAATATGCTGCACACTGTAATGCCCCTTACACATTATGCTGCACACCATAATGCCCCTTACACAATATGCTGCACACTGTAATGCCCCTTATACATTATGCTACACACCGTAATGCTCATTGCACATTATGCTGCACAACGTAATGCCCATTACACATTATGCCATACACCGTAATGCCCATAACACATTATGCTGTGTACCTTAATGCTCCTTACACAATATGCAGAAGACTGTAATGCCCATTACACATTATTCCACACACCGTAATTCCCATATCAGATTATGCCACACAATTTGCTACACATAGGGGGTTATTCTGGTTGATTTGCAAATTCGCAGCCTTGCAAGTCAACCAAACGCTGCCCTGTGAATGCCGATACACACACACCCCCCTCGCAGGCCGAGTTTGTATGCACGGGCTGCGAATGGATGTTTAACATAAATATCCATTTGCAAGCTGTGGGGGAACACCCACATCATTCGATGGTCGCCGAAATAAAGAATTCCAGACAGAAGAGGTGGATTTTTGGGTCTTTTGCCCAGGCATGACAATGGGCTTTTTCATCCCATGGGCAACAACTGTCTTCACTGTTACCTTAATTAAACTAACCACATCCTCTTTACTTTACTCTACACTGCAATAACCCCATTTTGTGTAATTTTCTAAGCGTAACCTATTCTACCCAGAGCAATCCTACGCAGATCGCCCAAGATGGCTGCCTCAACTGGTACCTTATTAGTGTGGAATACACAACTGGTGGAAGTTGTTATTCAAAATTCCTGCACCAATCCTGCATTTAGCTTACTCTCAAGGTTTTCACTTATGTCTCGGTGACCTACCTGTTGTACTACCCAAATCCTATGTATTATGTGTATTGTTTTTATGTCTGTAAAGCACATTGAGTCCTATTGGAGAATCCTCATTGTCAACATTTTCATTAGCGCCAGCTACACCAATATCCTCCTCATCCTGGTGTACTTCAGTGACATCCTCAATCTCAATGTCAGAATTTTGACCGGCACTACTCCTTCCAACACTTGCAGAGGACATGCAAATGGTGGAAGGAGCCTTCTCTTTCCATACAGTATTGGTAGGGTCATTCCAAGACATCGCACCGCGAACACACTTGGACTCTCCTTGGGGATTTGTGATTACTCTGAACGCACAATTAGTTCCTGTGCTTAAACAAGCTTTATTTTTTTAATTTTTCAAGAGGGAGGAGGGCTTCCATCTTCATGAGAAGCTGAACCACCAGTCATGAACATAGGCCAAGGCCTAAGCCTTTCCTTGCCACTTCGCGTTGTAAATGGCATATTGACAATTTTATGCTTATCCTCAAATAATGTTATTTTTTTGTTTATTATTGTAAAATGTTGTTTTTTTTCGTTTTTTTTTTTTCCTCTATGACATGGTGTATCGGTCTTTGCAGACAACGTTGATGGACTTGCATTGTCAATGTCATGACTGGTGGCAGCAGCTTCAGCACTAGTAGTAGGAAGTGGTACCTGATCTTTCAATTGTTTGTCCTCCATTTCTATCAATACAGAGCACCCCATGACTTATACAGCAGACTTAACAGCAAACAGGGCACCCCTGGACTTATATGTCAGACTTAGCAGCACCCCTGGACCTATACAGCAGACATAGCACCTCTTTTTTTTTTGTGGGGAACCAATTAATTTTAGCCACAGTTTTGGTAAACCTTGTTGCTGAAATGATTGGTTTGTTAAACTGTAAAACCAATCCAGATCCAAAACATAAAGGAAGATTCAGATCCAAAACCAAAACACAAAACACGAAAAGTGTCCGATGCACATCTCTCTACATAACAGCCAACGAAGTAGAGGTTTGGATAATAAAGGAGAGGTCAGTGGTGTCTGATATGACTGTGAGTTCGTGAATAACAATAATAGAGAGAAGACACCTGGATTTATATAGGGTATCATTAGGAACCCTGGTGAAGCCAGTTTTCAGTGGAGTGTAATGACCTGAAACTATACTGAAAGCCAGGGTTTGGGGTTGCAACAGGCAGTTTTCTGGGAGTGTCAGGGAAAACGCAGGGCTGCCCAGGCATTATAGGGGAAGGCGTGTGATGTCATCTCTGACCTCAATCCAACTGTTTCTATCACAACCCCCGAGTAAGTCCTGGACTTCGCACAGGCTGCACACACTGGAAAAAGCATTAGATGATGAGCAGTTTGCAAATGGATTTGCAGCTATTTGACAATCCAGCTAAGTTTTGCAGGCCCTGCTAAGCAAATCGCAGGCTTGCAGGGGGCGGGACTTCACTCTGGCGGGGCGGAGTATACCTGATCACAGGGCTCTGTAATTTAGCAGAGCAGCGATCAAGTCTGAACAACCCCATGGTCCCTACCCAGTTGGCACAGGAGGGGCAGTGTGACCCAGTGGCAGTGGTATCACTCCATTGGAATAAGTGATATAAAACCTTTTTAGGTAGAGTAGGATCCTTGCCCGGTAAATCCTCTGTAATAATGTAATATGTAGAAATGTTTGTGCGTGTTGCCAGAGGTGCGTTGTGTCCTCAGTACACATTAAGATTACTACAAGTAGACCAACTAAACTTATCCAACAAAAGAACTAATATTACCCCATTTTCTTGTAGTCCATTAAACCCATTGCAAAAACATATTATAAACTTTGGGTTCAAAGTCCCGAGATTTAATTGGATGAGTGAGAGATTTGGTAAGAAATATCCAGTTTTTTAAAGCGGCAATCAATTACACTGCAAAACCAGTTTTATTTTGCTGTATAAATAATTGCCGCTTTTAAAAAAACTGGAGATTTCTTACCAAATCTCTCACTTTTTGAATCTCTCATCGTATTAAATTTCACCCTAAATATCTTAGCCACTGGTGCAATGTTCCCTCTAATTTTACGAAGGCTGTGTGCGGCAAAAGATTTTGGTTGTGCAACTTTGGAAGGAAATTTAAATTTTTGTGCGTCACTTATATATAACTGGAAAATGACGTTCAGCATTTGTGTTAACTTTACTTCAAAATTATATTAAACATTTAAACATTCAAAACACAGCACACAATGTAGTTAATGGGTGAAACACATATTAATTGAGTCCACAACTGCAAAAAGGGGCCACTGCTGCTTTGTGCGCTCTGTTGTAATGTCTGTGCGCACACTCATAGAGTTGTGTTCGATCGCACGCACGCACGCACAGCTTAGAGGGAACACTGCACTGGTGCTCTGTTATTGGAGAATCCTGTTAATTGGATTTGCATATCCCTAACTAGTTTGGTATTCAGCAGATTATTACATGTGTACAGTGCTGTGCTTCACTAATGTACTGTGACAAGCTTGGTATGCTTGTGTCATTATGCCAGATAACTGTTTAGATATTGTTAATCTGATTATATACTGCAGGATTTCTTAACCCTATTTACCAAGTCTGTGAATTATTGAAAAAAAGGAGGTGATTTAATTGAATTGCTAGTTACCAGCTGATTAAAATGATGGAAAAACATACCAGTAATGAGAAGGGCTGCTGCAGCTGCTACTGCCAAGTAACAGGGACCCCACTGGGCACCTCCATAAGACCTGGGCCCGGGTAAATAGTACCCCCCAGCGCTGGGCTGGCTAGATCTGGCTCCTCTCTCCCATCTTGTTGCGGATGGCCAATGGCAACATGGAATCACTGCTAGTGGCTGGCCACCGCCCTGCAGGACAAAGTAAAGGAGAGGGGTGCAGTGTGATCACGTGACCGCGGCTGCCGACAACAACAGTCGGGCCGTGGTTACAGACAAATCTAACTGAAGACTGAACCACCGCAGCACTTCCTGCAGTCAGAGGAGTCGGCCCTGGATAATCGGCAACAGTGTGGCCCAGGGGGCACCTGGCACCCTGGCCCAGTCCGCCACTGGTAATGGGGATTACGGTGGGTGGCATTATGTTTAATGGGCATTACAGTGTGGGGAAGTATGTGGAATGGGCATTACAGTGTTTAGCATTATGTGAAATGGGCATTTCTGTGTGTGGCATTATGTGTAATGGGCATTTCTGTGTGTGGCATTATGTGTAACGGCATTAGTGTGTGTGGCATTATGTGTAATGGGCATTACACTGCAATTATTTTTATTGGGGGGGGGGGGGGGGTGCAAAACATACCCTTGCTCTGGGCACCATGGCACCTAGCTACACCGCTGCTCCTAGTAGATAATATATATAGCATCTGATTGGTTGCCCATAGCAACATCCCATCTTCAATAGAACTCCCATCTTAGTAAATAAACCCCTAGGTGTATGAAGACAAATCTGTAGTTGGATGGCAAACCTAATATTTATGCAGACAGCTCTTTTTATAGCAAACTAGTGAGTTCTGCCTATTTTTTCTTTCAAATCCCATTGAACTAAGGTGGCACAATATTTATTTATTTATTATGGATGAACTGACAATAATGTATTGGGAATGTGATAATTATACCTCAAAAATGCGCCATTGAGTCGACCCATATTAGGTCAACATGCATTGTGTTGACCACTGAAGGTCAACATCTCTTAGGTCGACACATGAAATAGGTCAATATGGCTAAAGTCCACAGGGTTGGAAGTTCGACACAAGCATTAGGTCAACATTGGGAAGGCCAACATGATTTTTTTTTAAATTGTACCGAATGTCGACATAGACAACATGGACACCATTGAAGTGTACTGTGTCCCCTGGTGTGGCTTGCTGCACTCGCCATGCTTCAGGCACGGTGCCTCGCTGCACTTGGCGCACTGTGTCATTCTCCCACCAGGCCGTAGTGTATGGTACAGCATGAAATACCACATGTCGGCTCAAAAAAATCTAAAAATACTCATGTCGACCTTTTGGCTGTTGACCTCATTGTACCATAAAAATTTACATATTATAGTCTGACAGATGTCAAAAGTTAATGATAACAGTATGATTATTATTAATAATAATAATAATAGTAATAATTCACAGCATTCTGTCATATAGGAGCTTACTGTCTAATCTCACGAAAACATTCACACATTCAAATAAAACAAAGTGGAAGACAGCGCCCTCTGGTGCAATACTTGAATGTGATCGCCTGTATAGTAAATATAAGTGCAAGAAAACCTTGTTCAGGAAGTTATACAAATCATTCTCCTCTGTATCATCATCATCATTATTATCTTATCTTATTGTTTCATAAACAGTAGTGTAAGGGCTCATTGTGTAGTTAATTGGATCATTTTGGCCAATGAAAGAATTACAAATGTCAAATTTAAAATATTACATGAAACTAGCATTTCTTATATGGAATATTCAGTTGTAATATATTATAAACTTCTAATATTCAAAATTTTCAGACTTAGTGAAAACTAAGAACCAAACAGACCCTGACTAAGAACCAAACAGACCCTGACTAAGATCCAAACAGATCCTGATGCGGTTCTATTCTTTGAATCTGTGTTGCTCTCATACAATCTATCATTAAACCGATATCACAACGGCAATAACTGTACGGCTATTCCTCAAACAAGACAATAGGAAACAATGAAGCTATATACTGTATATTAAATACATTCAAAAAATCACAATGTATTATAACAATAAATAATATACGCATCTTTAGCACAATGATAAGTCTGTCATTACGGTATGGGTATAAAATTCATAAAATGAGTGTGGCGTGTCTAAAAACATGTTACAGTGGTAACAGGGGGGTTTAGGAGTTCGGACTTTGGGGGCCCTAATCTGGTATCTTGCCTAGGGCCCTAAATCTGGTATTTGTGGAGCTGGAATTATATATATATATATATATATATATATATATATATATATATATATATATATATATAGATACAAAAGTACCAACACACTCGCCATTCCTAGGAATGGGGTGCAAACAGCACCCACATCCCAGGGTGGGGTGCGGTGGCCTGTGACCACACACTCTAGTAAATACAAACACAGGGAGCCCAGCACTCACTACAACAAACTGACTCACCTTAACATTCAAATAATCAATAAATAAATAATGGGGTTTTAGTTCATGAATTGATCAATGCATTTAAGCTTGCAGCCCATCGCCAAGGGAGAGCTGCTAGATAAGTAGAAAGGGTATTGTCTTTGTCCCCCTGTGTAATGTGTATCATTATAAAAAGTATACATTTTAGTTCAATAAAGATGCATATTAATGTCACTCATAAGGACTTATCATCAGTGTATTATAACTATATACTGGATAACAAAGCTTAGAAGCTTCATACATCTACACATATGTCATCTGCATCAAAAAGAATCTCATAATTCCTAAAAGACCCACTAGTTTGATCCAAATGCCATAAAAAGGAACACTGTGATAATTATATTAGAAGATGTCAATATCAAAATTCAATAAAGATTGCAAGACAATGGGTTCCAAATATTATATATGGATGTTATTGTAACCAGCTCTGAGGATGAACTATAGAGGTTTCGCAAACCACTCACTTTCTCATCTGTCCTCTTTTTTTATGTGTACTAGGTCCAATAAATGTCCTTATCAGCAGGGGCGAATTTAGAGGTCAGGCCGCCCCTAGGCACAACATTTTTGGCCACACCCCCCCCCCCCCCCCCCCCCCTATTTTAATATAATCATTATTAAGGTATAAGTCTATCTATCAGTCTGGACTGCTAACTGTATGGAGGACCCAGACGGAGGGAGGGTGAATTAACTTTATGTGCAGTCTCAGTCAGTCTCTCTCACACTGACTGACTGCAGGGAGGTTCGCGCTGCTCAGCCTAGCTGCTTTCCCCGCCTGCGCCAGTGAGCCAGAGCAATTCAGCTCAGCTCACCTAGCGGCGGAGCCGGACGCGCAGGGGGACCGTCGGAGATAGCCGGTGATGTACTCTGCATGACAGAGCGGGTGAGCAGCGGTTGGTGACGAGCTGGGGGACCGTCGGAGATAGCCGGTGATGTACTCTGCATGGCAGAGCGGGTGGACAGTGGTGGGTGACGAGCCTGCTGTGCCGCCCTTGATTGGTGCCGCCCTGAGGCCGGTGCCTCACGGGCCTAGGCACAAATCCGGCCCTGCTTATCAGAGTGACAGTAACCCAAAATGAAAAGTCCTCAAGACAGGGACAACTTCGTCTTCTTCGAGTCCATACAATGTGTATTAATATTAGTACACATTGGGGTATACTCAATGCCGGGGGCGAGCTGTGACAGCGAGCAGGGCTGCCTGCTCGCTGTCACAGCTCGCCCTGTCAGTATTCAACTGACCCCCCTGCATACGCAGATTCCCCCTCGCTCCGTTTTTGGAACGAGTTGGAATTGGCGAATGCAGCTGCAGAAGCAGCGAGACTCACCGTTTTGGGGAATCCTCACTTTCCTGTCACAGTGAGGATTACCCCAGAACGTAGAATAGGGTAAGCGGCTGGCGAGGGGTTAAACAGCGAGGATCGCTGGTTTTCTGCAATCCCCGCCGTTTAACCCCCTCGCCAGCCGCATTGAATACAGGCCATTGTATGGACTCGTAATCATCAGATTAAATACAATCTAACTTTAATAATTTTTAGGTATATTTATTTCCACTTGTGACAAGTTAACCTTTATGAACACAAGCACCAATTCAAACGTCATTCTTCGTGGAATTAAATTTGGTTCACTTTTACAAACTTTTTCTGAAAAATATTTACAAGGACTTTTAAACTACCAAATCCAAATTTATTGACGCTATATTGACTGTTAAGCTGCCCATACACGTCCCGATTCCGGCGCCACGATGTGTGCTTTGAGATGCGCGCTCCCGCGGCATCTCATCGCACAGTACAAAAAGTATGTGCTGCACATACTTTTTGTACTTGCTTTTTATCGCATCGCATGCACAAGGCATGCAATGCTATTTTAGCCCAGAACGCACGCCGGGATCGGGACGTGTATGGGCAGCTTTAGTCTAGAAAACTTGTTCAACTCTGGGAGCCATCTTCCCTTGGTCATAATATATATATATATATATATATATATATATATATATATATATATATATATATATATATATATATATATATATATATACAAACAGTTATCTCCCTTGGAGTCAGGAAAGAAAGGAACCAGCACACGCATTAAATTTCAAAAGCAAAACGAAAGTGTATTAGAGGTACATTACAGTTAGTTAAACGAAGGTATACAGCGGCTGACCCGACAGTTGTTTCAACTGGCAACCAGCCAGTTTTCCTCAGGGGTACCATATATATATATATATACACCTTATTACTATATACCTTATTACCCAATGTATAATACTTGTTTATTCTACAAAGTTATACACAAGATCTTTGCACCAAAATCCAAAGATCTAAAATGAGCAGAAAGACAAATAACAAATTGTGCAAAATAAAACATGTATTCTTCCTTCTACCCCACCAAAGACATATCATTATGGAGATCACATCATAAAACTGTGTGCTTGAAAAAATCACAAAGGACAGGTATCCTGGTAGGACCTGTCCTTTACAAAAGAAGGACTTCTAGACTTAGGTCACTTGAGTCCTTCTATGTATGTGTTGCATGACGCATATGCTGGTATTGGAAGGGATTTTATTGGATCCCCCTCCTCCCCTTTTCCCCGGGGGAAATGCCAATGGAAGTACATTTGATCACCAGGTCCAAGTTCCAAAATGTATCGCATTCTGAAGCTTGGTTCATATGAGAAAAGCTGCAGTTTTTGGTGGTTCGGCTGCAGGGTTTCTTATACATCAATTTGAAAATCGTTGCCAGTGATCTACTGTTATGTCAGCACATGTGATTAACCAGAGGAGGAGTCTCTGACACTGGGTTGTCCCTCACTTTTACTGACATTTACAATTATTAATACTAAAATGAAACAAGTACAGTAGTGTGAGTCACACAGGCCTCAATGTTCATCAAATAATTCTGAAAATATTCTAGATTCAATGTATTTTAAACTGAAAAATGTTTCCCAAGCTTAATTAATGAAACACATAATAAGAATCACATACAGATTATGATTTGCAAATAATTTTAGAAATAAAACAAGAATACGTTCAGAAATCTTGAATTACGACAAAGACCTTAAGCGTTTCTGTTGTGGGGTCGGATGTCACAAAGATAAGATTCTCAACTGTCACTGTCACGCTAGGGGTACCTTGTGGATCTGTCTGAGGCCTGGAGGTTGGGTGTTTGCGACTTGAGGGAGACTGGAGAACAGCAGGTTTAATATAACTTTTTATTGTAGCACCAACATGAGAAGGCAAAACCATAAATGATACTGCAGGCTGAAAAACCCAGTGGAATACCTGGGTAACAACTGAAAGTCCAGAATGATGGGATTAATCCCAGAGTCTTTGTTATCTTACTGGGGAAACTAATGACTGACTGTGGGTGCAGACAGCAGGGGGCAGCAGGAGACGGAAGTCAGCGAACTCCGATGACTGGCAGTAGATGCGAGTGCCGACAGCATGGTGGAGAAGCGTCA
The DNA here is from genome assembly GCF_055691185.1 of Crinia signifera. Taxonomy (NCBI): domain Eukaryota; kingdom Metazoa; phylum Chordata; class Amphibia; order Anura; family Myobatrachidae; genus Crinia; species Crinia signifera. The sequence continues at coordinate 47,630,499 of NC_139226.1, read as the reverse complement.
GCGGGCTGAAGACCTGACAGTAGGTGCAGATGCAGACAGCAGGATGGAGAAGCGTCAGCAGGCACGGAGGGCTGGCAGTAGGTGCAGATGCAGACAGCAGGATGGTAAGGTGTCGGCAGGCACGGAAGACTGGCAGTAGGTGCGGATGCAGACAGCAGGATGGTGAGGCGTCGGCAGGCACGGAAGACTGGCAGTAGGTGCGGATGCAGACAGCAGAAAGTTGAGGCGTCAGCAGGCACGGAAGGCTGGCATCAGGTGCAGCTGGACCACAGCAGACGTGAAGATGTGTCAACAGACACGCAGGGTTGGCAACAGGTGCAGCTGGTCGACAGCAGGAGTGGAGATGTGTCAATAGACACGCAGAGCTGGCAGCAGGTGCAACTGGTCGACAGCAGGGGTGGAGATGTGTCAGCAGGCACGCAGGGCTGGCAGCAGGTGCAGCTGGTCGACAGCAGGAGTGAAGATGTGTCAACAGACACGCAGGGCTGGCAGCAGGTGCAGCTGGTCGACAGCAGGAGTGAAGATGTGTCAACAGACACGCAGGGCTGGCAGCAGGTGCAGCTGGTCGACAGCAGGAGTGAAGATGTGTCAACAGACACGCAGGGCTGGCAGCAGGTGCAGCTGGTCGACAGCAGGAGTGAAGATGTGTCAACAGACACGCAGGGCTGGCAGCAGGTGCAGCTGGTCGACAGCAGGAGTGAAGATGTGTCAACAGACACGCAGGGCTGGCAGCAGGTGCAGCTAGTCGACAGACTGTAGCAAACCTGAAAGGGCTGGAGACAGCATGCAATTTGCAAAGTCCAGGAAACAGGTGTAAAGCTGTAAGGGCTGGGAGCAGAATGCAAATGCAGGTATCCAGGTATCAGGTGTTGAACTGCAGGTAACGAAGACAGGAATCAGGGATATCACAGGGCAAGGACAGGAGCACAGGCTGAAGCTTCCTCCCCAGGGATTGACAACAAAGTACTGGCGCTTGTATGCCCCAGAGGGCTCTGCTTTATCCCCCAGGGTAGATCTTGATTGGAGGAGTTGAATTGGAGCTCTGAACCATTGGCTGGCTACAACAACATGGCGGCGCCCGGACTGGAGACAAACAACCTTGGCTGGCTCTCATGCTGGAAGCGCGTGCTGCAGGCCCCAGGAAGATGGTCGCGGCCGGGAGACCTAGACGCCGCGCTCCCCGTCCTGCACCCAGACGGATGGCCCGCAGGCCCCGCTGCCGGAGATGAACAGGTGAGCGGCGCGTCCTAACAGCGGCCGTGACAGCACCCCCCCCTTTTGAAGTGGCCTCTGGACACTTCCATGGTTTTCTTGGATATTGTTGATGAAACTTACGGACCAAAGTGGGAGCATCAACGCAAGCAGCATTCACCCAGGATCGTTCCTCTGGACCGAAGCCTTTCCAGTCTACCAGATATTGGACTTGCCCTGAACGAACTCTTGAGTCCACAACTTTTTTAATTTCAAAAGCAACATCATGATGAGCCTGAGGCTGAGGAGACTTGGGTACTTTATTCTGGAATCGATTTAATATCAATGGTCTTAATAACGAAATGTGGAATGTATTTGAAATTTTCAAAGAACGAGGCAACTGTAACTTATAAGCCAAAGGAGAGATCATAGTAGTTACTGTATATGGCCCAATGAATCGAGGTGCAAACTTCATAGACGGGACTTTGAGTCTAATATTTTTGGTGGAGAGCCAAACTTGGTCTCCTACCTTGAGTTTCGGAGCTGCCCGTCTGTGCCGATCAGAGAATTTCTTGTAACGTTGGGAGGCTTTCTCTAAGGAAGCATGAACATTCCTCCAGATGTTTGAGAAAAACCGGACAGACGAGTTCACTGCTGGTATGTCAAAAACAGGAAGATTTTGGAATTCTGGAACACGTGGGTTACGACCATACACAATGAAGAAGGGAGTCTTTTCGGTGGAGGAATGATAAGAGTTGTTATGTGCAAATTCGGCCCAAGGCAGAAGCTCCTTCCAATTGTCTTGTGAGGAGGACAGATACAGGCGTAAAAAGGCCTCCAAATCTTGATTTACTCTTTCTGTTTGGCCATTGGATTACGGATGATAGGATGAAGAAAAGTTCAGCTTTACCTGTAAAGCACTACACAACGCTCTCCAAAACTTTGATACAAATTGTACCCCTCTGTCAGATACAATTTCTCTCGGAAGACCATGTAGACGGAATATTTCAGCTATGAATATTTGAGCCAATTTAGGAGCAGACGGAAGGCCTTTTAGTGGAACAAAATGAGCCATCTTGGAAAAACGGTCAATGACGACCCAGATCGTGTTGAACCCTTGTGAAGGAGGCAGATCGGTGACAAAGTCCATCGATATGTGTGACCAGGGTGACTCAGGTATGGATAATGGTTGTAGAAGGCCAGCAGGTGCTTGACGCGAAGACTTGTGACGAGAACACTGGGTACAGGATGCTACGAAGTCAGTGACATCTTTCCTCATGGATGGCCACCAGTACACTCTTTTAATGAATTCTAAAGTTTTCTTTACACCACAGTGACCAGAAAAACGAGAGGAGTGTGCCCACTGTAGCAAAGATGATCTGAGTCCAGTATCAACAAAAGTCTTCCCTCTAGGAATGGATACTACAGCAGTCTTAGCAAACACTGTAGGGCTTAGAACTGGGCTTATGGTACGATCTTCTGTAGAGGATGTGAAAGATCTGGAGAGTGCATCCGCTTTGCCATTTTGAGACCCAGGACGGAAAGATAACACAAACTCGAATCTCGTAAAGAATAAAGCCCATCGGGCTAGTCTGGGGTTCAGACACTGGGCGTTCTGCAAATATAACAAGTTCTTATGATCTGTAATTACGGATATAGGAAACTTAGCCCCTTCCAACAGGTACCGCCATTCTTCAAAGGCCAATTTAATGGCTAGTAATTCTTGTTCACCAATGGGATAGTTCATCTCGGCTGGCAGGAACTTCCTGGAGAAGAACCCACATGGGTGTAGGTGACCGTCCTCAGACTTCTGTGAAAGTACAGCTCCAACCCCAACAGAAGAGGCATCTACCTCCAGAATAAACGGGCGAGAACAATCGGGCTGCAGAAGAATTGGAGCTGAAGTGAATACACTTTTTAGTTGCTGAAACGCTGCCACCGCTTCGGGAGACCACTTGGCAGGATTGGCTCCTTTGTGGGTCAAAGCCGTGATGGGACAAATGATGGAAGAAAAATTTTTGATGAATTTCCTATAATAATTGGAAAAGCCAATGAAGCGTTGAACAGCCTTTAGGGTATGAGGTTGTGGCCAATCAAGGACTGCTTGCACTTTAGAAGGATCCATGCTTAATCCGGTACCTGAAATGATGTAACCAAGGAAGGGAACTGAAGATTTTTCAAATTCACATTTCTCCAATTTGCAGTATAGCTGGTTGGATCGCAATCGCTGTAACACTTCCTTCACGTGCTGACGGTGTTCCGGAATATTCTGAGAAAAAATAAGAATGTCATCGAGATAAACAACCACGGAATAATACAGTAAATCACGGAATAATTCATTCATGAACTCTTGGAATACTGCTGGAGCATTGCTGAGACCAAACGGCATAACAAGGTACTCGTAGTGACCGTCTCTAGTATTAAAAGCTGTTTTCCACTCATCGCCTGCTCGGATACGGATAAGGTTATAAGCTCCTCTGAGATCCAATTTGGTGAAGACCTTAGCCCCTTTGATTCGATCAAACAACTCAGTCACCAAGGGTAACGGGTACTTGTTTTTGACTGTTATGTTATTCAGTCCCCTATAATCAATACAGGGCCTCAGACCTCCATCTTTCTTTTTAACGAAAAAGAATCCGGCTCCTGCTGGCGACGTAGAAGGCCGAATGAAGCCTTTTAATAGGTTCTCTTTAATATACTGGGACATGGCTTCTGTCTCTGGAAGAGAGAGTGGGTAAGTTCGGCCCTTTGGAGGCATTTTACCTGGAATAAGATCGATGGGACAGTCCCAGCGCCGATGCGGAGGTAATTTGTCGGCTGAACCTTTACAGAAGACGTCGGAGAAGGCTTGATAGGCTTGAGGAAGAAGATCAGGAGACGCAGGCGAGGTGGACTGGATGCGCACTAATCCGGGAAGACAGGTGTGACGGCAGTTCGTACCCCAGGACAGAACCTCCATAGTACTCCAATTGATTTTCGGAGAATGTCGCTGGAGCCAAGGAAACCCCAACACTACAGGGTGGTTCGCTTTAGGAATAATGAAAAAAGATAATTCTTCCTGATGCAACGCCCCAACTTGAATTTTGATGGGCAGAGTCCGATGAGTGATGGAGGCTTGAGGAATAAGACTCCCATCTACGGCAGATAACTGGAGTGGCTGCGAAAGTTCCTGAGAGTCCAGGCCATGATAGGACACAAACTGGGCTGAAATAAAGTTGGCGGCTGCTCCAGAGTCCAGTAAAGCAGATACTGCGAGTGAACCGTTAGGTAATACAATCTGTATGGACAGCAAAGAGTCGGACTTGATTGGAGAAGTTTCTACTCGTCCTAGATTGGCCTCTCCGCAACCAACTAGGACCGGGAGTTTAACGGACGACGGGTACATTTGGTTAACAGATGACCTGATTCCCCACAATACAAGCATAAATTCTGTCGCAGTCTTCTCTGGCGTTCTTCGGGAGTTAGCCGAGTATGGTTGATCTGCATAGGCTCATCAGAAGAATTTGGAGGAAGAGAAGGCTCTGGGCGAGGAGAAACGGGGATAGACTTGCCTCGCTCTTGCCGGGATCTCTCTAGCTGACGCTCCCGAAAACGAAGGTCCAACCTATTGCAGAGCGATATGACCTCACCCAGCGAGGTGGGAAGATCTCGGGTGGCTAATTCGTCCTTCATGCGCTCAGATAACCCTGCCAAGAAAGTGGAAATTAGAGCTTCCTCATTCCACTTCAGTTCAGATGCCACAGTTTGAAAGTGGATAACATATTGAGAAACGGAGCGGGAGCCTTGACGAATCCGCAGGATTTCTGAAGCGGCAGAGGATACCCGTCCCGGTTCGTCAAAAATTTTTCTGAACTGAGAAATAAAGTCAGAGTATTTGGAGAGTAGCGGATCATTTCTTTCCCAGAGTGGGGAGACCCAGTCCAATGCAGAATCCGATAATAAGGAAACAATAAAAGCCACTTTAACACGATCAGAAGGAAAGTTCATTGGCTGCAGGGAAAAATGCACTTCACATTGATTGATAAACCCCCGGCAGGTACGAGGGGTACCATTATATTTAGAAGGGGTAGACAATCGGAGAGACGGGAAGACAGTCTGTGGAGAGGGATTTGAGGCTTGTCTTTGAGAAATGCCTTGGAGTGCTTGAGTAACTTGCTGCTGGGATTCCTCCAGTGCTCGCAGCCGCGCGACCACATTTTGAAAGAACTCCTGGCTGGCGGACGGATCCATTGGGCCAGTACTTACTGTCACTGTCACGCTAGGGGTACCTTGTGGATCTGTCTGAGGCCTGGAGGTTGGGTGTTTGCGACTTGAGGGAGACTGGAGAACAGCAGGTTTAATATAACTTTTTATTGTAGCACCAACATGAGAAGGCAAAACCATAAATGATACTGCAGGCTGAAAAACCCAGTGGAATACCTGGGTAACAACTGAAAGTCCAGAATGATGGGATTAATCCCAGAGTCTTTGTTATCTTACTGGGGAAACTAATGACTGACTGTGGGTGCAGACAGCAGGGGGCAGCAGGAGACGGAAGTCAGCAAACTCCGATGACTGGCAGTAGATGCGAGTGCCGACAGCATGGTGGAGAAGCGTCAGCGGGCTGAAGACCTGACAGTAGGTGCAGATGCAGACAGCAGGATGGAGAAGCGTCAGCAGGCACGGAGGGCTGGCAGTAGGTGCAGATGCAGACAGCAGGATGGTAAGGTGTCGGCAGGCACGGAAGACTGGCAGTAGGTGCGGATGCAGACAGCAGGATGGTGAGGCGTCGGCAGGCACGGAAGACTGGCAGTAGGTGCGGATGCAGACAGCAGAAAGTTGAGGCGTCAGCAGGCACGGAAGGCTGGCATCAGGTGCAGCTGGACCACAGCAGACGTGAAGATGTGTCAACAGACACGCAGGGTTGGCAACAGGTGCAGCTGGTCGACAGCAGGAGTGGAGATGTGTCAATAGACACGCAGAGCTGGCAGCAGGTGCAACTGGTCGACAGCAGGGGTGGAGATGTGTCAGCAGGCACGCAGGGCTGGCAGCAGGTGCAGCTGGTCGACAGCAGGAGTGAAGATGTGTCAACAGACACGCAGGGCTGGCAGCAGGTGCAGCTGGTCGACAGCAGGAGTGAAGATGTGTCAACAGACACGCAGGGCTGGCAGCAGGTGCAGCTGGTCGACAGCAGGAGTGAAGATGTGTCAACAGACACGCAGGGCTGGCAGCAGGTGCAGCTGGTCGACAGCAGGAGTGAAGATGTGTCAACAGACACGCAGGGCTGGCAGCAGGTGCAGCTGGTCGACAGCAGGAGTGAAGATGTGTCAACAGACACGCAGGGCTGGCAGCAGGTGCAGCTAGTCGACAGACTGTAGCAAACCTGAAAGGGCTGGAGACAGCATGCAATTTGCAAAGTCCAGGAAACAGGTGTAAAGCTGTAAGGGCTGGGAGCAGAATGCAAATGCAGGTATCCAGGTATCAGGTGTTGAACTGCAGGTAACGAAGACAGGAATCAGGGATATCACAGGGCAAGGACAGGAGCACAGGCTGAAGCTTCCTCCCCAGGGATTGACAACAAAGTACTGGCGCTTGTATGCCCCAGAGGGCTCTGCTTTATCCCCCAGGGTAGATCTTGATTGGAGGAGTTGAATTGGAGCTCTGAACCATTGGCTGGCTACAACAACATGGCGGCGCCCGGACTGGAGACAAACAACCTTGGCTGGCTCTCATGCTGGAAGCGCGTGCTGCAGGCCCCAGGAAGATGGTCGCGGCCGGGAGACCTAGACGCCGCGCTCCCCGTCCTGCACCCAGACGGATGGCCCGCAGGCCCCGCCGCCGGAGATGAACAGGTGAGCGGCGCGTCCTAACAGCGGCCGTGACATCAACTCATGGTTGTTCCCTAAACACTGCACACTACTTTTAATTAAACATATATTTTTATACTTGCAGTAAACTACTCCTTTTTTTAAAGAATGTTTTTATTGCAAGAAAGGAGAAATTACAATAAGAACAGCATTGAACGATAATAAAACGTATATTTTCCTATTATTTTCTTCATGAAGTAACAATTGTATATTTGAAGTGCAGATTATACAATAAAGATTGTATATTTTCTTCATGTAGTAAAAATTATGTAATTGTAAATATGAAATGTAAATTTACGAGCTATACAATAAAATTGTTACAGATATATATAAATTATATATATATATATATATATAGAGAGAGAGAGAGAGAGAGAGAGAGAGAGAGAGAGAGAGAGAGAGAGAGAGAGAGAGAGAGAGAAGGTAGTGGCCCCAATAATGCGCTTGAGAGAGCAGCACCTCTATCGTACCTCGCTGCTAGTGAAGGTACAGGTGGGATAAGGATGGAAAAAGAAGAGAATAGGGGTGCGCTGAGTGTACCACTGTGTGGATTTACATACAATAAATTAATAAAATGGATAAAAACAAGTAAACATTTATTGGTGGTTAATCCAGCAATGCATTTTCATTTCACTGTTTTTGACTAGTGCCACATATAATGTAGATCTGCGGCCCGACGCGTTTCATCCCTTAGGACTTCATCAGGGGCGATGAACCAATCTATATAAGTGGTAAAACATGCCGTTACACACACATAATAAAAAATACAAAGTACAACATATACAGATAATATATAAAAAAATACAGCATGTACAGATGTAATATCCAATTGTGTAGACTGTATAAACATGATAAAATATACAACATATACAAATATCGTGTACAACATGTGCATTTATAGAGGGGGATATACCCCAAGAACTGATGTTGGAGGATATGTCAGGAGGAAGACATTTGTAGGCGTGAGGAGGAAATGAAGGAAATGGAGATAAGATGGGTGGGAGAGGTTGCTGTAAGTTGGTTGGACAATGCGAGAATATTTACATACCCAAAATAGAGAGAGAAGTCTCTAAAACCGAGAGAAAGGCTGATTCTTAGCAGACAAGGATATATCCAATGAGGTGTCTGTCTGTTCACAATTTATACAAAATATGTTGACGAAAGATATTGACAACAGACGAAAGACGAAAGATCTAGCTACAGTTTATAGGGTATTTTTGAAAGATATCCAAATTGAGCTGCATGCACAGTTGATGAACAATCTTGATGAACAACTGGCGGGTATGCGCATCATCATTCGTCTTTCGTCTCAAACGCACTGAAAGATATTTTGACCAATTTCATTTAGAATGGCCGAAATTAACGAAATTGATCAAAAAAGTTTTTCAAAAAAATTGTACAGTGTGTATGCACCTTTACACTTTTCACTCAGCTGCATATCAGCCTTGGTCAGGCATAGATGTTTTGTATTTAGCAGACCAACTGATTTCTAGAGTCATTAAAGCTGATATACACTCAATATTAGTATCAGACCATGCCCCAATTGCCATTTCCCGAACTCTTCCCTATAGCTACAAAGTTACTAAGAATGGCGCTGGTACTTATGTATTATCTGGGCTCCCATGTTAAATGCACCCCTTTTTTTCATACCCCTACTATCCAACTACGCATGGAGTTGATTTTATATAGTGTGGCAAGCGCAGCGAGCCACCGTGCCCGAAGCGTGGCGAGCGCAGCGGGGACGCGGTCTCATAAGAAAGACGGGAGCCCAGATAATACATAAGTACCATGGCGCTTCCCAGCTTACCTCTACAACTCGGAAAGATTTCTTATTGACTAAATGGATGGACTATCAGGACGACAAAATTTATGCTTAGGCTGTCCTGAGGGACCATATCATAGATTATTTATCGCGACAACATAAGGCAACCACTGCATCTTATAATTCACTATGGAACATTAAATGCAGCTTTGCTTAACTATATAAATAACCCCAACTCATTCTCCCATACCACGTATCAGGAGGCTAAGCAACTTCTAGATACAGATCTGTTAGAACAAGCCAAAAAAGATGTAACCTAGACAAAGTACACATTTTTTAGGTGGGGCAACAAGGCCCAATAGCTACCATGTATAAGCCCCATCACAAAAAAAAACATATATAACGGCAATACGCCACCCACTCTCCGGTAAGTTACTAACATCCACATCTGATATTCTTCCGAGGCTAATTTATTCAAAGTTTTAAACCTTCCAAAATTGTCACAAACACAGGGTGATGCATTGATGGAACCTATTAACATTGATGAAGTTCTTAGAGTAATTTCGTCTTTCCATTTAGGCCCCGATAAGATATTGAAACACCAGGTGGCCCCTGCTCTTTTAGATTTATTCAATGAGCTTTTTAAGAACTGTACCCCTTTTCTACACTTAACGAATACAACTAAAATTCTGATACCCAAACCGCAAAAGGATCTTCAATTACTAGAATCATACAGACCTATTAGCTTGATCAACACTGATGTTAAACTCCTGGCCAAAATAATTGCGGATAGAGTGCAAAATATTTTACCTAATCTCCTCACACCTAATAAACTGAGTTTCCTCCATGGTAGACATTTGCTATGGGGCATTAGAACAGCTATAGCCAAAGTAGTACATCATAATGACGTGAGTTTATACAATGTTTTACTATCTTGTCATGTTTGATGTTTACTCAAGATATCTGTACAAGCTATACAGACATCTTGAGTAAACATCAAGCATGAAAAAGATATTGTTTGCATTGAAAGTGCTTAATAAAGAGAAATTTAAAAAAATAATAGTAAGTGAGGGGGGTGGTAGAAATCCACTGCTGTAATATACATTTTTATGCTACCGATAACAATAGTTTTTTACATCCCATAGACATTTTTGGAATAGTTGGCAGAAAATCCCAAAATGGCCCACTGTGGAGTTAGTGATACCAGATGATCTACTGCGAACTGTCGCTGTATTGCTGTACATTCCCATAAACAGTGGTATAAAGTTGCATCAGAATATTGAAATTTAAGACATGTTGAGGAATTAGTTAAGCCTATTCAGTTACAACGACGAGAGACAAGAATCCTCTACAAAATACTTTATAAAACATATCCTTATAGGATGTGGCTGATATTTTTTTAGTACAATAAAGTTTTCAAGATAGTTTTTTCCTCTAGGTTGGGGAAGTGTGTCCAGCACTTGGTGATGCCCGTTTCAAATTGACCAGTATAATAAGGTGTTCTCAGTATTTGGTAAAAGTAGGTTATAGCTTTTCTAGAATAATTGACGTTTAAAACAGCTTTATCTAATTGGTTATCCCAAACTGCATCCCTTAAGAAAGTTATTACCTTATTAGTATAATGTTGGGCCTAGAGGAAGGCTGTTACATGGTGGTAGGAAGTCACAGTGGGACTTTGGCTCTACATAAGTGAGTGGCTTTTTTGTTTTGAGGTTTACGTTGCCTAACAGAACGTATTCCCTGAGATTAGCATGGTCTAAATGGTTGGTCTGCCAACCATGATGAAAGTTAACATTACCTAAGAAACGGAGATGTAGAGAGTACAAGGTATGTAGATCGTGTGCCATTTAGCTTTGTTGTACATCGTGCGCCATGTTGTCTATGTTGACGTAAGGAGAGGGTTTTCCAGGACCTGTGTAGGAAGTTCATATTTGGGCATATGTAAAAAAGCATGTTAAATTGAGATTAGGGAGAAACCGTTGTTCTATTGTATAGCTGGCATATTGGTGTTTGTAAAGAATCCAGTCCATAACCTGCCTGGTTATATATTTCCTTGTTTCTGTATGAACTATACTGCACAGATGAAAACTACATGTTTTTAATAAATGTTGTATTAAATCAAAAACTGTGAATTTTGTGTTGGAATTACCATTGATTTTTGGTTATTGGTTATGTTCTGGTGGTGGAATCTACATTAGGGGCGCACTCTGTTTTTCTTTTTTCTCTATATATATATATATATATATATATATATATATATATATATATATATATATATATATATATATATATATATATATGAAAGATATCGGTGCTGGCGGCACTCAAAGCAGGGAGACTTGGTAATAAATGAAGACAAGCTGACACCGCACAGTGCGGTGTCAGCTTGTCTTCATTTATTACCAAGTCGGTACTTGTTTCCTATCTGGGCGCCCAGGTTTTCTACGTACGGCACCGTAATGAAATTGGATCGCATCGCATCGGATTCGGTACTCGATGATGTACGATGGCATACGATGCTATCCGATCCGATTTCATTTTAAATCGGATCGCATCGCATGCGGTGACGCGATCAACCTGATTTTTACATTGGAATCAATGTTAAATGGTCCCTGAGACCCGATTTTACATTGATTTCAATGTAATAACCCAGCAAACCCACGATTTGTATAGGAAACCCCCCCTGATGGTTTAAAATGCGCCTCCATTGTTAACGCCACCCCAGTATTGATGTCAACCCGAAGCGTGGCGAGCGCAGCGAGCCCCGCGAGGGGCGGCGGTACACGTCCTCCGACTTTTTCATACCCCCACTATCCACGTCGGCGTGGAGTTGAGAATAGAATAGTGTGGCGAGCGCAGCGAGCCACCGAGCCCGAAGCGTGGCTTCGCTCGCCACGTTTCGGGCTCGGTGGCTCGCTGCGCTCGCCACACTATTCTATTCTCATAGTGGGGGTATGAAAAAGTCAGAGGACGCGTACCGCCGCCCCTCGCGGGGCTCGCTGCGCTCGCCACGCTTCGGGTTGACGTCAATACTGTGTTTCTGTGCAGATGTGACAAGGGGAGGGCTTTGAAGGGTAAATAAATAAAGTAGTGTTACAGATGGGCCATCCTATGGGCCAACCATAAAAGCGGGAACGAAATCGGATCGCATCGCATCGCATCGTTCAATATCGTGTATGTGCATTTGTGGTATCCGATGCGATGCGATCCGATTTTGATACGGAGAATAGCATGGTGCGCAATTAACGTAGCGGGCGCCCAGATAGGAAACAAGTACCACCAAGTCTCCCTGCTTTGAGTGCCGCCAGCACCGATATCTTTCCTGCATATCCATATCTTTTGGAGGGCACCGGGAGCCAATGTCCTAAGTCTCTAAGGAGTGCCGGTCGTACACCATTGTATATATATATATATATATATATATATATATATATATATATATATATATAGTAGCTAAAAGAAGCAAAGAACCCCAGCGCTTGCTATATGAGGGAGGGACAAGCTTTGAGAGTGCAGAGGACAGGTACAAATAAGAGTCAGAGGAAGTAAGGATAACAAAATCTAATGGTGAATAAAAATAATTAAAAGGTACATAAAATAAAAGGTAAATAAAAAGTAAATAAAGGTAAATAAAATAATATGGTGCAGAATGTTTACAGTCCCTTTATTGGAAAATTGGAGAGCACTAGTCCAGGAATTGGTAAAAGCCAAGTTATGCCAGCTTTCCCTATAAAGCCCGACCTGGAGTCTGCCCTTGCAGGTACTCCAAACGGCAGTCAGGTGGCGCGTGAAGGTCTGCTGCTTCAGCGTGCAGCGGGGATCAGCAGCAGTCCTTTGATGACATCACTGGTCCTTCGGCTATGCTGTGTTGGAGCGACGTGTCTGTATAGGCAGCGCTTGTTCCTCCTGGTGTCCCTTTACTCCTACCAACGCATTTCACATCCACAGGATGCTTTTTCAAAGATGCTTATCACTCCTATGGGAAGATTTATGGGTTTGTCAGGAAGGTTTCTTCCAATCTCTTCTCCTTGTGACATTTCTGTCAATGACCACAATCACACGGTCTCTATACCCAAAGCAAAAATGGTGAGATTTCCCTAGCCCACACACAGCCACCTGCGGTGTATAGTATACATAGTGGCTGATTCACAAGTTTCACACTCGCTGGGCTATTTCCTCCAGATGGGGCGGACGGAGGCTAAAAGTGGGAACTTCCAACGTTTTATGGGTGTCCCCATGAACATGCGGGCGTTCCCCGGGGAATGCAGGTGTGAATAAAAGTTAGTTTAAACTGACTTTTATTTCTGATGGGGAGAGAATATATTTCATAGTCGGCGACCATCGAATTATTTCTCTCTCTCCTTCGGCTGCATGCGAGGGGATGTGTTCCCTTACAGCCTAGCAAACAGGTCTGAATCTGAATGCTCCCCGAAGGGGTGCGGATTGGTAGATAGAAGGTGTCCTGATAGACGGTTGTTAAATTATAATAAATCCCAAAGCGATGGACTATAAGTAAGTTTCGCAATATACGTAATGTGTCCATAAACTGATACTCTTTATTCCTAACTATGGGGGGAACCAATGCGTAGCGCCACGTAGTGAACCTTAAGGGGGAGGGGGGGCGGGAAACATGCTATTGCTCCCGGCACCGTGGAACCCAGCTACACCACTGATAACAGCCAATGGGTATCTACTGTGTGTATTGCATGGAATTGCTGTCGAGAAACAGTGCATTACTCCATGCTCGAAAAAGAGGTAATTATGCAAGCCTTACACAAATGACAGATATCACTATGTTGTTAAGCGCCATACATCAAATAGCAAACTCTAAACAATGCCCCAAAAATATAATGAGGGGGAGTTTGATAGACAAAAAAAATTGCAAATGCAAATAATAGCGCTGTCTTGCTGCTATGATAATGCTGTGTGGCTGTACTAGAGCTACATTTGTAGCCAGGGTAATAGAGAACAAAAAGCTGAGCTTAGAGTGGTTACAATGGTGCACCTGTAGCTAGCAGAAACCATATATTAGTATGTATCCTGTCCCTGTGTGCCCTTGAAGGGTATGTCCAGGGACAATACAAGTTATTTCTGAAAGCTGGATATCAGACTGTTTTTGCAGGTGTACCGGGTCTCCAAGGTTAATTAGATGATAATTGGCTGCCTATAGTTAGCAGTAATTGTGGGGGAGATTCTCTAAAGCAAAAATGCGGTAAAAACCCCGTTAGCAGGATTTCGCTGCGAGGGGTATCGCCAGCAAAAGCTGGCGATACCCCATAGAAGCCTATGGGCTTCGTAACGCGACCCCCGCCACCCCGAACGGACCCCCGCCGCCTTGCGCCGACACCCCCCCTCACCTGCTGTGTCCAAAAAAACCTACTGGGTACATCTGTAACTGGCTCTACTGAGGACATGATCTGTAACTGGCACTACAGAGGGCATGGTATGTAACTGGCACTACTGAGGACATGATGTGTAACTGGCACTACTGGGAACATGATCTGTAACTGGCACTAATGAGGACATGATATGTAACTGGCACTACTGAGGACTTGATACATAACTGGCACTACTGTGTACACTTCACTTAGCACAGTGGCGGATATTAGCTGGGGGGAGGGGGGGCTGCAGCCCATAGGTAAATGCTGCCACTGGTAATGACAGTTGTGCATGCTCTGACCAGCGGTGTAGCTAGGCATCATGGTGCATCAAGGGCATATTTCGTGCCCCCCCCCCCCCCCCCCCGGTAATGAATTGGGGGCGTGGCTAACATGTGTTGACATGTTACATTTGAAAAGAAAAAAGACAATAATGGAATCTGCTGCACTATATAAGACGCTGTAACGGAATCTGCTGCGCTATATAAGACACTGTAACGGAATCTGCTGCCCTATATAAGGTGCTGTAACGGAATCTGCTGCGCTATGTAAGGTGCTGTAACGGAATCTGCTGCGCTATGTAAGGTGCTGTAACGGAATCTGCTGCGCTATGTAAGGTGCTGTAACGGAATCTGCTGCGCTATATAAGGTGCTGTAACGGAATCTGCTGCGCTATATAAGGTGCTGTAACGGAATCTGCTGCGCTATATAAGACACTGTAACGGAATCTGCTGCGCTATATAACAACCTGTAACGGAATCTGCTGCGCTATAAAAAACACTGTACCGGAATCTGCTGCGCTATATAAGATGCTGTAACGGAATCTGCTGCGCTATATAAGACACTAGCGGAATCTGCAGCGCAATATAAGACGATGTAACGGAATCTGCTGCGCTATATAAGATGCTGTAACGGAATCTGCTGCGCTATATAACAACCTGTAACGGAATCTGCTGCGCTATATAAGACACTGACGGAATCTGCTGCGCTATATAAGACACTGACGGAATCTGCTGCGCTATATAAGACACTGTAATGGAATCTGCTGCGCTATATAACAACCTGTAACGGAATCTGCTGCGCTATATAAAACACTGTACCGGAATCTGCTGCGCTATATAAGATGCTGTAACGGAATCTGCTGCACTATATAAGACACTAACGGAATCTGCTGCGCAATATAAGACGATGTAACGGAATCTGCTGCGCTATATAACAACCTGTAACGGAATCTGCTGTGCTATATAAGACACTGACGGAATCTGCTGCGCTATATAAGACACTGACGGAATCTGCTACGCTATATAAGACACTGTACTGGAATCTGATGCGCTATATAACAACCTGTAACGGAACCTGCTGCACTATATAAGACACTGACGGAATCTGCTGCGCTATATAAGACACTGACGGAATCTGCTGCACTATATAAGACACTGACGGAATCTGCTGCGCTATATAAGACGCTGTAATGGAATCTGCTGCGCTATATAACATGCTGTAAATAAATATATATATACATATAAAAGATATATACAGCACAGCAGGGCAGCAGCAGAAGCCAAAGAGATTCACTCCCCCCCCCCCCCCCCCCCCGGGCCCCCACAAATCCACCAAAAAAACAAGTTTATTACTATGTATATTATAACAACATAATTTAACTGTAAAAAAAAAAAAAATCCACCTTGAATAAGTTAGAGGCACAGGCACGGGCGGCAGCAAAACACCTTCTCCTCCAGGCTACAGCCAGCGCTTGAGAAGGCTGATGACGCGCTGCTGTAGCCAGGGAGGAGGGAGTCAGACACAGGTGACACTGACTCTGGGAGGAGTGTGTACAGTGCTGCGCTGCGCTGCCCGGAAGCCGCCCGCCCGGACGGAGCAGCAGCAGCAATTCAGAGAGAGGAGAGGACATGTCGGAGTGTCAGCCCGCCGCCCGGCCTCACCGTCCGTGACACTTGGCTGCAGGGTATCTTGAAAAAGCTGGCGTTTAGCCCAGCGAAACGCGTTGGTGTTTTCTCCTGATCCCTGACCACCACTACTTGACCTACCTGCTCATTGTTCTGACCACTTGGACCACTTGGATCCCACAAACCATTGGTTGTCCTCCAGCTAAATCCCCCTGGAACATTTGGATATCGTCTGCTGTGAGGTAGTAGGTGGGCTACAAACAACAAGCCACTCCCTCAGACAGCCACCAGGACATTGTATTGTGAGGTTGAAGGTGGGCTGCAGCCATATATCAGCCACTCCCTCGTACAGTATTCAGGATCATTGCCGTGTGGACCCCATCCAAGATTGGGACTTTTGCCTTACGTGGACAGTGCAGGTTACCATTGGTTCATTACTATTTATTATTTACAGGATCAGGAAACCCTTGCTGCTATTGCCATTAGGTGTTTATTGTTAATCATGTTTTATTAAAAAAAAAATTTAAACTGCAATTGATTCACCCACTCTATCATTTGAGTGCTGCTTCCAATTCTCTGTTCCTTTTGTGTATTTTCAGGGGACTGACCATCCCCTATTTTTAGCAGCTGCTTTTTAGGGAAACCACTCGTGAAACGAGCGCTCTGGTTATCTCAACCAAGTGTTGAGATCACATTTTTGTCCTGATCTCTTGTAACTGCGAATAAGCTCAGCTCCAGCAGAGTTGGTCTGGCTCATAGGGATCTGATTCCAATCCATTTATGCAGTACAATTTTTAGAAGCCCCTGGCTCTTTACACCAGCTCCTTGCATCGCTGACTTCACACAGGTAGACTTCACACAGGTAGAGGGTGTGGTCACATGGAATGAGGGATGTGGCCATGGTATATAGGGGCGGTACAGCCACAGAGGGGAGAGTAGGGTACATAGTGGGGAGAGTGTGTGCACAGGGAGGAGAGTGAGACCACAGTGGGGAGAGTGGGGGGAAAGGGAGGGCATTGAAACCACAGAGGGGAGAGTAGGTGACACAGTGGGGACACAGAGGGAAGAGTGGGGCTACAGGGGGGAGAGTGGGGGGCACAGGGAGCAGAGTGTGGGCATTACTTTCTGCAAACATGAGACCATCCTTTACTAACTCAGAATTTTCATGTATGAAATTCCAATGTGCTGTCACAGTCTGTGTCTTTGGAGTGGATACATCATCTTACCAAAAATGTAGATGACATATGTTTGGGGTCTCTTACCATCATTGAGCTGATGCTGGGGTCCCTCAGACTGTCGTGATTTCTCTCCAGGGTCCGGCGCTCTCTGGGTGCTGGGTGGCTCCTCTTCACCAGTAGCAGCAATGAACAACACACGGCCATGACGCCGCTGTACTATAAATGCCCAGAGGGGGACTGGGGGAGCTGAAGCTATGGTAGCTGGAAGGTGCACACTAATTAGCGCTGCGCACTAGCTACATCTATTTGGGAGGCGCAGCGGTGGAGAGAGAGCACACTGGGGCCAGGCAAAGAAGACAGGCACAGCCGGGAACATCAATGCTTCCCCACCTCGTCACCGGCCGTTATCAAGGTAGCAGGCTGCTGGTTGGTTGAGAGACAGCCATTCTAAGCCAACCAGAGGCCTGTTATGCCGTGGTTACTAATTTTAATGTTTTCAATGCAGCTGTGGGATGGGCGGGACTAGCGGCTCGGCGTACCGGCTGCCAATCTGGATAGTATTCAGGTGCAAGTACAGAGAGCCAGTTCGACTCTGCCTCACATTGTACACCAGGAAAGAAGTACCCGCCTGTCCCTGTCCCCGTCCTCTCATCTAATAGCTACTTTAATTCTTAAATAAAGCTGTCTAGCGAAGATATTCTGTGCGACCTGTTTGAATTGAGCCCCACCCAGGTCCGGTGCAAGCCCTGTTAGCACTCAAGGTGACCCCCCGCCCGCCCCCTCTCTCCCCAATGGGCACGGATTGCCACTATTCTAGCTCCGGGATGGGGGTGCGGCCGCTACAGGGGAGGGGGGACTGTGGGCGCTGTCCAGCTGGGGGGGAGGGGGGACTGCGGGCACTGTCCAGCTGGGGGGAGGGGGGACTGCGGGCGCTGTCCAGCCAGAGGGGAGGGGGGGTTGCAGGCAGCTAAGTGCTGACTAGCTGGTGGGGGCTGGGGCGGCCACTGCCCGCCCACCACTGAACACTGCCACTGGCCTGGCTGCTGACGACCAGGCAGAGGCAGCAAGTTTTACACGTGGGGCTCTGGCGGGTGGGCGGGGGGTATCACTCACCTGCTTGGCAGATCGATGCTGCAGCTTCTCCTTCCTCCGGCTCTCCTCTGTGGTAGCTTCTCTGCTGCTGGCCTGCAGCTCACTACTGCCCTCCAGTGGCCTGTGCCCTAGGCAAATGCCTAAACCTGCCTAGTGGTGGCTCCAGCTCTGGCCCCACCCTGAATTTTAGCAGCAGCAGGAGTAACAGCCGTACTATACATTTCTGAAATATACCCCATGAAGATGATGAACTAATATAACTGCATTATATTAAAAGAAAAGGTGTGGCACGCCGGGCCGACAGTCAGTATACCGACATCGGAATCCCGACTGTCGATGCTCCAACAGTGGGGGGAGCGCAAAGAAGTCCCTTGTGGGCTCAGTGGTTAACTGTGCTCACCACAGGTTCTATTCTCCCTTAATGGGGGTCGTAGACCGGCACCCTAAAACAAAAGTGCAGTCTTAAAACATCCTATACAGTAAGTTATGCTTTCCTCAAAATATGGAAAACTAGACTCTGGTTATCATTTCTCTATTGTATCATTGAAATTGACAGAATCTGGTTGGTAGCTTGTGATGGGAAAATATGACCTATTTTCATTTTTAGAACCTTTAGTAAATTGACCCCTAAAGCTGATTCCTCATACACCACCCCTCATTACACCATGGGCCTTATTTTGGTCCATTCTTTCTGACAAAATCCTTCTTAGATGGGCAAAACCATGTGCACTGCAGGTGGGGCAGATGTAACATGTGCAGAGAGAATTAGATTTGGGTGGGGTTTTACTTCAAAGTGAGATCTATATTGCAGTGTAAAAATAAAGCAGTCAGTATTTACCCTGCACAGAAACAAAATTACTCACCCAAATCTAATTCTCGCTGCACATGTTACATCTACCCCCCCTGCAGTGCACATGGTTTTGTCAATCTAAGAAGGATTTTGTCAGAAAGAATGAACTACAGTAGAATAAACCCCCATGTCCTGAGAGTGAGCCACGTTGACTTTGTGTAGAATTTAATGTTGTTTCTGAATCTGTACACTAAATGATGTGATGCCACTGCTATGAATACAAATTCAAGGGGCAGATGAATTAAACCTAGTGAAGTGATAAACTGGAAGGTGATAATGCAGCAGCCAATCAGCTCCTGTAATTTTTCAAACCCAGCCTGTAACTTGACAGGAGTTGATTGGTTGGTGCATTATCTCCGGCCACTTTATCACTTCAACAGGCTTAATAAATCTGCCTCTTACAGTGCCAAAGGCAGGGGGGTTTCTGGTTGCCCAGAAACCCCTCCTGACAGGCCAAGTTTTATTAGTGGGCTGCCGCCCTTCTCCTGGTGCTGCTTCTGAGTGCCCGGCGGCTCAACAGAGCTTAAGAGCTCTCTGCACAATATATAGCAAAAGGGAACAGCAGGCAATGAGCAGCAGCGGGCACTTGAAAGCAGCAGCTGTTGGACATCGGCAATGGTGGCAACGGCAGGCAGTCTGCAGTGGAGGGAGAGGTGAGCACTAAGAGAGGGAGTTGGGACCACAAGGGGGAGGGGGCGTAACTACAGAGCAACTACTAGCTGCTCATAAAGGCCCACCAGCGCTGCTCCCCTTTCTGTCTTTGTGGCTGGAGAGCTTTTTGGTCTGGAACACCATTCCTGAAGCGCTTTTGCAAAAAGGATTTGGTGTTTTGGGACCTCTGCGGCCTGCCCTGCTGTCTGTCTCCTCCTCAGACATCAAGGGCCGGCAGCCAATCAGGAGCTGGCCCACAAGCTTTCATTGGCTGACGGCCCAGTCAAAGGGACACAGTGAGGGGAAGGAGAGAAGCATGATGCTCTCTCCTCCCCTCCCCTCAGCGGTGGAGGAATAGACAGACAGCAGGGAGACACTGGACTGGGGTGAGGGTAGGAGAGGCAATCCTGTTGGTGAATAAAGCCGTACTCTTTATTTGAAAATCTCCGAGTGACGCCTCTGCTTCATGCTACGCTACATTTGTTGGGTGTGTACACCCTAGGAAGGCACCAGAGTGAGTTCTACAAGTATTTGGGGAGTGCCGGTTTTGCTGCTTCTGTGTGTATATATATATATATATATATATATATATATATATATATATATATATATATATATATATATATGGCACTGCTGAGGGCATTTTGTGTAAAAAGAAAAAGTTTATGCAACAAGTGATGCCCTGTCCCTTTGGTAGCTCCACCCACACCACCGCCCACTACTGCCCTGTCCACAGTTCCTGAACCAATTTTCCTACAAAAATAGCCCTGTATATACACACATATATATGTATGTATATATATATATATATATATATATATATATATATATATATACTTTATATACTTATACAGTGGACACTAAAGTAGTTAATTTCTTAGGTGTTATCTCTTCTAATGTATTTACCAAGAAGACAGATCGGAACTGTCTGCTGCATGCATTGAGTTTTCACCCTAGAAGTCTCAAATTTGGACTGTCCTATTCACAGTTCATACGAGTTAAGGGGATATGCAGCAATGACCTCATTGCAGAGAAGGAGATTGATAAAATGCTTGTGAAATTTAAAGATAGAGGGTAGCAGGTGCCACTCTTGCTGAATGCAAAGGAGAAGGCGATGAAGATCCCTAGAGAGCAATTACTCCAATATAGCCAAAAAGGGAAGAATACCAATCGGCTCCCTTGGATTAATCATTACAATGTGCAACTAGTAATGGCCTATGATAGCTTTGAATGAAGCCCTAGGTCTTAAGGATATGACTATAATGAATTGTTTTACCAGGGGTAGGAAAAATATATTAAGGACATGATGATGAAAACTGATGTAACTAATATGCATCATAGGATAACAAGCAATTTCTGAGACCCCGCAATGGATGTTCCAGATGCTTAAACTGTACAACTTGTAGTTCAATAACCGTGAGTCTTTATTTATTACATCCCTGCTCTGGTAGAAAATGCTATATTCAACATTGGGTAACATGTACCACTAAATTCATTGTATACATGCTAACATGCCCATGCTCTTTAAATTATGTAGGGAAGATGGAGAGGACTGTCCGTGAGCGGCTGGCTGGTCATCGCTCCTCTATCAAGGCTACTTTTGAGAAGCGAGGAAGTGACCAGTCATTAGCTCGTCATTATTTTCAGGCGAACCATAATGTAGCGGGACACTTAAATGTAACATTATCAATCCTGTACCAGCCTCATTGTGCAGAGGTGATTGTCCCCTGAAACTATTGAGATGTGAGGCACTATATATCCAGCGCCTGGGTACGCCATCACCGGGCGGATGATAAAGTGCAAAGTGCTGTGCAAATGAGGCAGAGGCAGTGGCAGAGTGGCAGGCCAGCCACTGCCTCATTTGCACAGCACTTTGCACTTTAACATCCGGACCAGTCACCTTGTGGGATCCAGCCAAAAGTCACCTTTCTCCATCAAGTGGAACTCTGTTCTTTCTCAGCATCACCCAGGAGGGTAGAGCTGCTATGCTTTCCTAAAAGTGGATCAATTCCCCTGGATTCGGTATGAAATCCCGACAGTCAAAATACCGACAACCATTGACCGACGGTCAAAATCCCGACAAGGTCAAAATACCGACATTTAAAATCCAGACATGGTCAAAATCCCAACAAGGTCAAAATATCGACATTTAAAATCCCGACATGGACAAATGGTTGTCGGTATTTTGACCGTCGGAATTTTGAGCGTCAGGATTTTGACTGCATCCCATTCCCCTGGAGGATATGGTTTGGTAATTATACCCATATCAGAGAAAGCCACAAAGACTGTGGCACCACTAGGAACTTTTCCTTACAAGCGATACTACTAGGAACAGATGACTATTCAGTGATTTGATTGCAGATGTCAGTGGCTCCTTATTGTTGTTTTTAATTATTTGTTTGCAACATGCGTTTCCCATTCATGTTTTATTTTATAAGTGTACAATAAATGTTTTTTACTGAAGGCTCATTGGTATAGTAGCGCTACCTTTTTTTTATTCTCTTGCCATAACCTTTTTAAGGAGTTGCTCTCTCCTTAGGGTAGCTGCTTGGGTAAAACACCCCACACCAGCGCCCATTTTTCTGCTACCAAGAATACATCGTTCTCATTTTTCAAACACAGCCTGTATCATGGCAGTTAGGAACGGATAGGCTGGGACTTTATCACTCTCAATTTTATACATTATACATCAAGCTTAGTACAGTACATCTGGTCCAAGTGTGAAAAACAAAGATCTCTCAAGTTAAGTTCATAAATGTTGTATAGGTAATCAGCAGTCAGGAGATGCTGGCCTTCTAAAAGGTGGAAACATACAAGTAAAAGTAACGAAATTATATAATTAGCATGTGGCAACAGCGCCCCCTACCCTGCACTGTCTCCATGGCAGGCTTTGCAGCACACTAGTTATGGCCTTGTTAATCAGTGAAGTCTTATGAAGTGGTTTTGCTGTAAACTATGCGACAATGATGCAGAATTGCACTGGGCCTGGCGCACTTAGAAGGGAAGTTCAGCGCAACTTCAGCTTCAGTCCTTACAGTGATAATGCGCTATAGTTTGACTGGAGAAAAAGAAGACTCCTGTGTGAGGGCACTCTGTGGTATATATCTGTATTAATCCAAAATGTGGTGAAAGGTAAAGTATCCTGATAAATCTTAACTTTTAATATTTTTATATTAATATAAAAATATTAAAAGTTAAGTTTTATCAGGACACTTTACCTTTCACCACATTTTGGATTAATACAGATATATACCACAGAGTGCCCTCACACAGGAGTCTTCTTTTTCTCCAGTCAAACTATACTTGTTTCTGACTCCGGGGAGCACCTCTAGCCTCTAATTAACTAACACAAACATTGTCAGGTTGTAATTTAGGACTTGGATTTTATTAAATTAATTTCCACCTTATGAATATGGTATAATTACTTAACTAGTATGGTGGAATATCCAGTGCGAGATCCGACCAAAAATTCCTAGTGATAATGCTCTAATTAGGACATATTTGTATATAATTTTATAAAATAGGAAGTGAAAAGCTCCAATTAAGTCGACAATGGGAAGGTCGACAGTCCAAAAAGTCGACATGAGTTTTAAAAAAAAAATTGTCCTGAATGTTGACGTAAGTAGGCATGGACACTATATCAGTCTACCGCATCCCCTTGCACACTATTATATTCTCCCTCCAAGCCCTAGTGGAGGGTAGGGCATGAAACAATTACCATTGTTGACCTAATGCTTGTGTCGACTTTAAACTTGTTGGCCTATTTCATGTGTTGACACAAGCCCTGTCGACCTACATACTGTCAACCGTATTCTGCAGCAGGGGATGCAGTCAAAATCCTGATAGTCAAAATCCCGACAGGGTCAAAATCCCGAATGGGTCATAATACCGACAAGGACAAAATCCCAACAAGGACAAAATCCTGACATTTAAAATCCAGACAAGGACAAAATCCCGACATTTAAAATCCCGACAAGGTCAAAATACCGACATATAGAATGTACAGGTGAAACAGTCAACATGACTTTCCGTCGACAGGTTGCAAGGTCGACATGGGTTTTTTCACAGGTTTTTGACCCGACATGTGCCGACAGGCGGTATTTCATGCCCTACCATCCACTAGGTCATGGTGGGACAATAAAATAGTGTGCCTGAAGCATAACGAGCGAAGCGAGCGACGCAAGGGGCTGCGGTTCACTTCCAACTGTGTCCATGTCATCTGTGTCGACATTTGGATAAAAAAAAACACAGCGACCTCGCAACCTGTCGACAGAAAGTCATGTTGACTTTTTCACCTGTACATTCCATATGTCGGTATTTTGACCTTGTCTGGGTTTTAAATGTCGGAATTTTGTCCTTGTCGGGATTCTGTCCTTGTCGGTATTATGACCCATTCGGGGTTTTGACCCTGTCGGGATTTTCACCGTCGTGATTTCATACCAAATCCTGCAGCAGCACCCACGGATAATACTCTGTTTGCATGTCAGATCTCTACACAAAGTCTCTCACACTGTACTCCCCCTGCACACCATGACACCAATCACAAAAATAACACAGCAGATTGTGAGGCTTTTAAAGTCTTATTGAAGCTATGCATTATTTTATTCTAGTTAAACCTAAAGGGCTTATAAAGAATAGCTTTTTGTCAGAAGCTAATTAACCCACCAGTATGTTTTTGGACTGTGGGGATAAACATGCAAGCACAGGAAGAACCTACAAACTCCACACATGTGTGACCCCAATTAGCTCCCATACATTTTTCAATGTTGGAATTTTAATGTGGGTATTGAGTTAGAGGCACGATGTGGATAGTGTAGTGGAAAGTTGGGATATAGCAGACTGTGTGATCTGGCATGATGAAGTAGGTTTGTTATGGAAACTGAGTGCTGACGCTGGATTGCAGGACTTAGTAGCAAATGAGTAATGAGTGGGAAGAAGAGATTGGCTTCTGCCTCACTTGTCAAAAATTCAGCGCTGGCTATTCAGTTTCAGACTGCGTGTAAGTGAGCAGAGCCTAGTCTAACATGTGTGTCTGTGTGAGTGTGATAGATATGTACAATCTGTGCAAACTTTACAGGGTACATCTATAGTATATAATTGTATATAATTAGCCGGGGGCAACAACTTAATGCATGAAAGCATGGTAGCAGTTGGAGTTTATACCAGACGCCAGAATGGAGGTTAAATGTGAAATAAGTGACTTTTGGGCAGATGTATTAAGCCTGACAAAGATATAAACTGGAGATAAAGTGGAAGGGGGTAACGCACCAGCCAATCAGCTCCCAATTGTCATATTTCAAACACAGCTGATTGGTTGGTGCGTTATCCCATTCCACCTTATCTCCGCTTTATCTTCAGTTTATCTCTTCTCCAGACTTAAATATATTGCTTTTCTTCCTACTTGGCACAATATATGTTGACTGTGCAATAAATTCCAAATGCAATTTACCCTTGTGTGAATTCATCCGTAAGGACATATTTCTGAGAATATATTTTTTTGTGCATTCAATAATATTTAATTGGGAACACTTAAATGGATTTAGATAAATATCAGAGAATATTTAGAGAGCGCATGTGTGACACTAATACCTTTTGTGTAGCAATTTGTTGAGCTAAACACAACTTACAATAAGCGCACATGTGAAGCATTTAATTGGTACAAACCAATAATGATTTATTTATAAATTCTCATAAAAATTATGCATATAATAACACAGTAAAATAAATAATAATATCATCTAAAAGACATTAAGGTGGTGGGAAGGGGTGGCCACCCTTCAATTTTTAATTCAGCTGATTAGGAAAAACTTCCTCTGTACAAAACTCCGTTTGGGGATTAGTGCAACAGCTCTTTTTGTTATTCAGCGACAGTTAATCCGGATATTAAAGTCACAATATACAGGATAAATTCAATTGAATAATTGCTTTGCTTGAGTATTTGTATAATACCTTTTATCTTGCGGTATAAGGTCCGTATCAAGCCTCACGGTGCAAATGTCGGCACAGTCTTGCTGCGTGTAGCGAGGGAGCAGCGTGTGGAGAAGACAGCGGCTGCTGATTAGATAGACAGACCGCAGTGTGAGACCCGCTCACTTTCACTGCGTCTGTAGGTGGTCCGCTCACTCTCGACTGGGGGCGGACACCCGTTCAGGCAGTCTTGATGCCGCTGTCTGTGCTCACCTCCTCACAGCAGATGGAATAGATAGATAGCCGCAGTGCTGTATATCGGAAAACTGTCGATGGACTTTGGCAGTTTAAAGGTTTGGAAATACCGGTGATCTGTCGCTGTGGGGCTCCTTACTCATCACCATAAGATATGTCAATTAGGAAAGTATCAAGGAGGGAACACTTAAATGCCTGCAGCTTGTACAGTATATATATACAGTATATATATAGGCACAGGGAAGGACCAGCACTCGTTCCTAAAAAAATGTGCTGCTGGGTGCCATCTGATACAATTCTGTAATCCAATGCGGGCAAAAGAGGCACTCCGAGACTTTAGAATTTTTTTTTTTTTTCAAATAAACATCAAAACGGTTTGGGCAGAGTAGAAGTGGTAAAATCAGTGATATTTCCCAGACTAATGTACCCAATGCAAATGCTACCCATCAAAATTAATCTGACAGATAGCAGAACATTGACCCAAGCGTGCTCAAAGTTCATATGGGGCAACAAAAAAACGAGAATCTCTCTGGCCAACTGCAACAACCAAGGGCGGATGGAGGACTGGGCCTCCCAGATATACGTAACTACATTAATTCCCTATTAGCCCGCTTTGCTGTAGGATGGTTGAGGGAGATTGATGCTTATTCCTTATTAGATCTGGACAGTGCACTTCTATATCCCTACTCTCCCGCTGCCCTTATCCATCTTAAGAAAAAACAGATCCCTCCCCATATATACCAAAAAACCCTGTTCCGAGATATTCATGAGGCTTGGCATGTGGTCTGCTCCAAGGCAGGCATAGACCCCACTATCTCAGAATGGATGCTTATTTGTGGCAATCCCCTATTCCCAGTGGGAATCAACAACCCAACTTTTAACTGTCTGCACAACAAGGGTTTAAAATTAATATCGCAAGTATTTGACCCAGGTGGAAAAGTCCTCCCCTTCCCGATCATACGAGATCAATATGGTCTACCCACTAAGGCTCTCTTCCCTATAATTCAACTACAGCATTTTGTTGCTTCTGTGTCCCCTCGCAGGATAGTGGAAGCGCCCCGCTCCCTTCTTCATTCTTGGGCAGATAAGATACATAATGTCTCCTTCAAACCGAAAATGATCTACAGTGTACTTCAGAATAGTCCTTTATTAACTCTGCAAAACAAGAGATACATGGTTGCAGGATTTCCCATCAATACAAAGTTCGGACATTTTTGATCACTATGAGTCCTCAATGAAAATCCTCCAATCCTCCACACTGCAAGAGGTACATTTTAGAACAGTTCATAGGGCCTACATGTCGCAAAAACAGCGAAGCCATTTTGTCCCTGATGAAACAGGCAAATGCTTGAAATGTGGTTCCCATTCGGCAACTCTCGTCCACAATTTCTGGACCTGTGGACATATAAAAAAGTTATGGTTTCAAATATTGTATTTTGTTGAAAATAAACTGTTATTGAAAGTAAATCTTCTACCAGTACCGATTATATTCTTAAATTTTGCAGACTGGGGCATAGGGCCTACTCAGGGCCACCTGATCCCATTTCTTACAGTTCTCTTCACAGCGGCTAAAAAGGCCATATTAAAATCGTGGGCAAGCCGCCATACACCCAGTTTGGCAGATGTGGAGGAACTGCTTAATAGCTATATGGCATTTGATAGATACAATTCGATACATTCCAGCCAAACGATTTCCTGAGGAAATGGGAACCGTTTATCCGTATCAAACCCCAAAATGTCCAAGATAACCTGTTTAATGCTTTAGATATCCACTCTTACACTGATAGTAGTGGGAACTTAGGTTAAACAATGATGATGTGCTTGACCCCCTTTAGAGACCGATACATTTATCTATTACTGTCCTGGGAGGGGAAGGTGGAGGTGCCACGGGATTCTATCAGTTGCATATGGAAATAACACCACAGTGGTTGATGATGGTAACTTAGAATGTTTTAGAATGCATTAGTTGTATATTACCAGCTCCAGACAACATATCCCCCACCCCCTCTCTACATTTGTTGAGCTAGGATGCGAAAGTCCCTGCTACACTGCATCCAGACACCCTACCCAGAAGACACGAAACACTTAAAGCAACCCGACGATTGATTGATTACTCATTCTCTACCTCCCTTCCCTTCCCTTCCCTGTTTTAATTCCTACCCCCTCCCCTCCTCTTTACAGGTTTTGTAAGTTCGTTAATATCCACATGTCTGGTTAACTAGTCAATAGTGCCGGTATCGCACAGCTGTTATGACAATTTCTGTTGGGCAGACTCGACGAGCATCATGTCCATTCTGGGAGAACACTGGTTGTTTTCCCACTCCAACCGCTGGTCCTAGTAGTTTTAATAATTCAAGCACAAATGTCAGTTTGCTAACTATTTTCTGAGTAGAACCTGATAATTGTCTCATATGTTTTGCTTAGTCCAATGCACTATCTCTGTTGACGGTATGCTATGTAATGTTTTGCACTGTAAAGCTTTTGAAAAATCCAATAAATATAATTAAAACAAAAAACTATGTTTCGGGGACTAACCCCCGTTTTTTTGTCACCATATCTGCACCTTGAAAACGGGGGTTAGTCCCCAAATGTTGGTATTTTGTTGCACCGTTTTGATGCTTATTTGAAGATACAAAAAGTCTCAGAGTGCCTCTTTTGCCCGCATTGGAATACAGTATATATATATATATATATATATACAGCAACAAATAACCACTCAAGGACACCCCTTTTGAAAGAGGGCACCGGAGCAAGCTACTGGCATCCACCTTCAGACCTGAGTGCCGGCCTCATCGTTGTGATATATATATATATATATATATATATATATATATATATATATATATATATATATATATATATATATATATATAGAGGTCGAGAGGACCGGCACTTAGTATATCCAATAGGTCAACAGGTGAGGTGCCTTCCACATCAGAAGTATATAATAACGATTTTCAAAAAAATGAAAACAGGAGGCGGCACTCAAAGAAAACGTGGGTAAATTGTATTAAAGCATAAAAGTGCAAAACTGGTCAGTATACATGGTCAACAGTTTCGGAGCTGACGCCCCTTCCTCAAGACCACTGACACATCAACTGAATCAACTGAATCATTCCAAACACACCATTATGTTTTGTTTGATTCAGTTGATGTGTCAGTGGTCTTGAGGAAGGGGCGTCAGCTCCGAAACTGTTGACCATGTATACTGACCAGTTTTGCACTTTTATGCTTTAATACAATTTACCCACGTTTTCTTTGAGTGCCGCCTCCTGTTTTCATTTTTTTGAAAATCGTTATTATATATATATATATATATATATATATATATATGGATGGAAAAAAGCAGGCACTCCAGGGACTTAGTATAAAGCGTGTATTGAAAAGCAATGCTAAAAGACACCCAACGTTTCGGGGCAACAACGCCCCTTTGTCAAGGCAAAGATATTAGTGAAAAAAACAGCAATCGATTGGATTGCTGTTTTTTTCACTTATATCTTTGCCTTGACAAAGGGGCGTTGTTGCCCCAAAACGTTGGCTGTCTTTTAGCATTGCTTTTCAATACACGCTTTATACTAAGTCCCTGGAGTGCCTGCTTTTTTCCATCCACCTACCTATTGTTTAGCCGAGCACCAGGGCGGCCGACCTGGATAGGATAGTTCCAGTCCGTCTACCCACTATATATATATATATATATATATATATATATATATATATATATATATATATATATATATATATAGATACAGAAGTACCAACACACTCGCCATTCCTAAGAATGGGGTGCAAACAGCACCCACTTCCCAGGATGGGGTGCAGTGGCCTGTGACCACACACTCACTACAACAAACTGACTCACCTTAACATTCAAATAATCAATTAAATAAATAATGGGGTTTTAGTTCATGAATTGATCAATGCATTTAAGCTTGCAGCTCATCGCCAAGGGACCCCATTTCACTGCAAGTCCTGCACTAACAACTGGTTTTCATGGGAACCTTGCAACTGATTGCACATCATAGCTAAAATGAACATGTGTTTTTTTCTTGGTTTAAAGCTCAACTGCCATGTCCTTATGGCTTTTAAAGGTGAGACCATCCCAAACACAGCACCTGAATTAGTATTAAAGGGGCAGCTGTCACAGGTTTCAGGTAAATGAGCTTATCTATGGTGCATGAGAAAGCTATGATCACAGTAACAGAGGTTACTTTGCTGATTGCAATACATCTACAAATGAAATTATGGACACCAGATAAGCTAGTTAAACAAATGGGTTTAACTAAAGATTACTAATAAGTAGTAGTAGTAGTAGTAGTACGTTTATTTATAAGGCGCCACAAAGTGTCCGCAGCGCCGTACATAGCAAAAAAAAAAAATTACAAGGTAACGTACAGGGTGTGTAGAAAGATACAGTATAAATAGGGGTATAGCTGGTAGAACTAAAATCAGCATCAGTTCAGAAGTAGGTGTCAAAATAGTCAAGGAGACCGAAGATGAAGTAGAGGAAGGGAAGAACAGGACAGGAGCACAGGTGAGGTAATGAGGTAGGGTGAGTACGTGAGGAAGGAGGGCCCTGCTCATAAGAGTTAACATACTAAAAATAGGTGGACGAACGAAATACAATAGGATAAGTAGGAACGGAGGGGAACGGAGGCAGGATAGGAGGATCAAAAGAGGTTAGGAGGAGGGATAGGCTAGTCGAAAAAAGTGGGTTTTGAGGGAGCGCTTGAAGGAGGTAAGGGAATCAGATAGCCTGATGGGTGGCGGGAGGTTGTTCCAGTGCAGGGGGGCAGCGCGAGAGAAATCTTGGACACGGGAGTGGGAGGAGGTGATTAGGTGAGAGGTCAGTCGGCGGTCAGCGATGGAGCGAAGAGGACGGGAGGGAGTGTGGATAGAGATCAGTGAAGAGAGGTAGGGAGCTGTGTCACAGCAGTCAGTAGTGCTACTTCTCCTATCAGGGGTCCAATAAGGGGCTAGTGAGATTCAGCAACAGCTACAGCAGTGACTGCAGCAAATCACTGTCCTTGCACCAAAAATGTAGTGCCTCCCCCAGCAGGCTGAGTTGAGTTGTAGTGAATGTGATTTCCTGTGAACAGTAATAATAAAAATACTATAGTCTCTTTGCATCTAGATTTACTCATTTTTAAGTTTCAAATTGCCAGGATTTACTATAAGTCTCTTGTGCAGGGGTGGCCAAACCGGTCCTCGAGATCTACCAACGGTCCATGTTTTCCTGATCACCTAGCTGGTGCACAGCTGTAGTCAATACTAACGGTCACATTCTCAAACCTGCTGCATTCATTCCTACTATAGATCCACAGGTTGCCTGGAAAACATGCACCGTTGGTAGATCTTGAGGACAGGTTTGGCCGCCCCTGCTCTTGTGCCTCCCACAATATGTATGGTATGCACACTGGCTGACAGAGACCTGGACCTGGAAGAAGCATACTAGCATTATGCTATCACACTGCTTCCAGGTCTTCACCAGGATGGGCTCTTATTCTAGCCCCTCTTCTGATAAGAGCATTTTAGTGCATTTGCATGAAAATATTTATTTTCTCATTGCGATTGTGGTTAATAAAAATTAAAATTGCAATTTGTGATATTGGGGCCAGATGCACTAAGCTTCAGAAGTGATCAAATGGAGAGTGATAAACAACAACCAATGAGCTCCTACCTGATATTTTTCAAACACAGTCTGTGACATGGAGCTGATTGGCTGGCTGTATATCACTCTCCCTATTATCACTTTTGAAGCATACGACCAGATGTATCAAGCTTCAAAAGTGATAAAATGGAGAGTGATAAACAATCAGCCAATCAGCTCCTACCTATTACGGTATTTTTCAAACCCAGCCTGTAACATGACAGGAAGAGGTGATTGGCTGGCTGGTTATCACTCTCCATTTTATCACTTTAGGAAGCTTAGTGCATCTGGCCCTAAATATGTTATACTGTAAATAAGCTACTTAGTAGAACACGGGTGTGTGTGTGTGTTTGCGTGTGTGTGTGTAAATCTGTCCGCTGTAATTAATTGCGTTTTGTGTGTGTACGTTTATTTCTAGAGAGAGACATACTGACATACTCTAGGGCCTAATTCAGACCTGATCATACGGGTTTCAAGTGTATTGGTCAATAACCTATCGGTTTTAATGTTATTAGATGTAAAATAAATATTGTTACAATTTGTGAAACCCTACTGATCGTCTTTTGGTAATAGCACCAATGTACTTAATTTCATTTCTAGCGCTCCAATACCCTTTCGTTTTCTGATAAAAACTAGACTCTCTGCTGAGGGAAGCCGCGGTTCACAGCAGCATGCTCCTCTGACCAGCGACTACTCCAGGGCTGGTCGTGGGAGCGCACTCCTGGTGACAGTTGCCCCGCACACACAGGGATATGGTCTGTCAGCGACCATATCCCTGGTGATTATGGCTGAAATCGCCCCGTGTGTACGGGGCTTAAATCCTAGGCTACGCACAGACTGCACACAGAGGAAAAATCACGCCCTGCAATATGTTGGCTAAGCAATTTGCAGGTGTGTGTGTGTGTGTGTGTGTGTGTTGACTGTGTGAACCCAACAGTTTGCCAAAAAATGTTGTTGCCCTTGGGGCTAGCAGCTACAACAACATTATTGGCCCAGGAAGTTTGTCTACAGGTCAAGTTTAGCCCTTGTTGACACATGTCGCATGTTTGGATACAAATCTGTCAGTCGCAACATTTATTATCTTAAAGAGAAAACGCAATCATTGGTGAAAATACTAATCACTAATTTTTACATAAAACAACTATTTTATGTTAATTAGCATACAGATTAATGTTTGGATAAAAAAAATTGTTAGAATTTGACACAGAAAAAAAATGAGTACTAAATCAGTTTCTGGTGGTAGTGGAACATATGACAAGAAAACAAATTGTGAAAGACAAAACACATTTCCAATATTTAAAAAAAAACAAATTTAGGGCAAATATTATGAATTGATTAGGGAGGCAAATAAAATCATTATTTTACGATGGTAATCTTATTATGTTCATTTATCAGATTCCAAAAATAATACTAAGTTTTATTAACATTATAATAATGTTGAGCAAAATTATGTATTCCTTTTATTACTGTGGAAAAAATATTTTTATTACAAGGGAAATGTATTATTATTAGTTGTAAAAATTCTGCCCACATCACCACTTTTGTTTTTTTTCACCATTTAAAAATAAATGTTATATTTTATAAATGTTTTTGTTTTTTAGTATTTTGTTTGTGATCTTCACAGGACCATATGCACATACTGTAGGTCCACAAGGAGGAGCAGTGGTCATGTAGGTGGAGGAAGCAGGCTTTTTAGGAATGGGTCCAGTTACTCCAGTAATGTCTTATTTCTACTCCACAGCTAGTATATATATTTTTTAATGATTCTTTTTTAATACCCCTTTCACAACGCACAAATATCCCAGATGGACCCCAAGGTTTTTGCCCAGTAAATCTGGGTTAGCGTATGGTGTGAATGGGCCATTTTTAATACCCTGGGTCCAGCAAGCCGGCAATACGACCCGGAGTAGAAGCAGTGTTTTACGCTGGTCGTAGTCGGGTTGCTTGGCAGTCTGAACGGATGTTAAGCAACCCGAATCCTGTTCACTGGTATGGAGGAGGCAGCAGTGTCAGTGCTGCCTCCTCCTCCACCCTACACGACATGCCATTGCTCCGTCCCTCCCCCCGGCTAATGTCAGCGCCCGGCAATATGCCAGGTGCTGACAGGGCATGCTTTATAGTAAATACAGGGTCACTCCCAGGCCGGAACTGGTTCCAAATCCAAAGGGCGACAATGTGAAAGAGATATAGTTATGCTAATTTAAAAAAAATCATTTGTGTTTAAAATGTCTTTCTTTTCGAAAATATTTGACATACACGATACAAAATATGCATTTATATGTGGAGCATAATATTGTATATTGCACTATTTATTTATTTATTTATTTATTTATTTATTACTTATTTATGTTAAAAAAATGTCTTGAAGATTCTAAGCATAGTATTTTAAAGGGGGAAAAAAGAGGAAACAAATAGGGTGAGTGTACATTATACCATTTAACAGTGCATTTATGTAAAAAAAACAAAAACACAACAACAACAAAAAAAGAACCAACAAAGTCATTAAAAATTAGATTCCACTAGTCAAAAAAAGGAAATATTTAAGAGTGTACTCTGCTTGGAAATAGAAGAGAAGTGTATTCAATTTTAACTGTATTTTGTCATTCAGTTAAGTAGCTATTTTACATTGTTGCACTTTAAGTTTTTAATTTTTACCTGTTGAAGTGTGTGTAACATTCTTACGTCATAGATCTCCAGACCTATGTTAGAGCATGTAACCCCATAATGGCCATGATAAAATTATTTTCTTTTTCAACAAATAAAAATACATTAAAAGCCATAAATATAAACAAGCTGCAAAAAGTATAAATTATCTAGACTAATATATATACTTATAGCAAACGTCTATGCAATACCTTGCTAAACACATATTGCAATACACACCACTGTACAATGTAAACTCTTCACCCCTTATATCTATCAACCCCTCATGCCTTCATTCCAGGAATAGGTCAGTTTCCTTGTCAGACATAAAGCAACTTGTGTTACTAAACCACCATGTGACAGACAGGGAGCGGAGAGAATGTAAACGGCAATCCAGAAATTCCAATGATGCATGCCCTTAAAACATTGTAATTATTACTATACACACAGTACTGGTACAGAAATACTTTGTGCAGAAGATACCTATAATCTTCATTACCTACTGAGCTGCTTTTGTATATTGTTGTGTGTTTGTTGTCACTGCCTGTTATTTCACTGACTCTTTTAGGAAACGTTCTTCTATGGGACACTTCCTAAAAGAGCCATATGTAGGATCACCAGCTGGTAGTTTCCCAGCCTGCCCAGTAGTAAAAGTGGCCTGATGCCAGTGTTATTAATATGGCAAAACAAGGAGGGCTGTTAATGATCCAACAGAGAGGCAAACAGGTAAGCGCTAAGGCATAGTTGCCAGGAGACTCCGTGAAATAGCAGCAATCTCCCTCTCTCCCTTATTAGTCTAGCAATCTACCTCATGTCACCTAGCCCACATTACACTGTTACATTTTTAGGGGAAAAAAGGAATGAGACATAGATACAGTTACATTGAATCATCATAACCATTTCCCAGCACTTTACCAGGTATAGTATCTCTTACTAACTGCTCTGGGGCTAATCTACATTTGTATATAAGTCATTTTAAAAGATTCCTCTCAGATGTAGCAGTACACACCCACGCTTCTAGGTGCCACGTTCACAACCTCTTTTCACAATCCCTCCATATATGGAACTAGACACGCCCTTCGAGTGGAGCATGACATGCCCCCTCAATGGGGCGCTGTGCAAAATTCTGCTACCAACTATAATCTCCCTGAAACTAGTTTTCAAAAGTAGGCTAGTATGCATTAAGGTGGTTATTACCTATGATACAATACAATATTCAGCCCTGTACATGTACATACTGCATTAACCCTTTGAGTGCCCTCGTTGCTGTCAGAGATGTGCAAAATTTCTGCCCAAAATTCCAGGTTTGAAGTCGAGGAATATGAATCGCTTTAGTTATTGCCGGCAAATGATATGAAGTCAATTAATTTAAGTTTAAACATTGCTCCAAAAACATAACATCAGCACTCAAAAGGTTAATGCTGGGAGACATTATGGTTAATTTTTATTTTTTTCTCTCTTTAATGGACGGTATTTTATAGTCAGTAACCCCAATCGATGCATTTTAGGATGAGCAGCGGTTTGTCCAACAAGTTAATCATTTTCTCTGATAGATGTTATATAGTCACTGTCATAAAATGGCCAATTAAACCTTGTTTATTAATGAATATCCAAGCAATCAAATAGTTAATGTGGCATGTAATAGAAACTGAGACTCAACATCTCCTCAGCTCATTGGCAGTAGTACGCTGGTCAGTGAATCTGGCAGCCATACAGAATGTACAGTTAGATAGACCGAGTGAAGTCACTTTCAGAAGCAGACGCTCAGCAGAAGAAGCCAAGCACAGTCTGCTCTGCTGGTGAAAAGGTGAGGAAATGCAGAGGCAACAGTAGTACCCAAATTTAATTTACATATCATTTAGGGTACACATATTAATGTATAGTTATCTACAGTGATAGGTGGGGAGGTAAATACAAAAAAAATCCCATATGTCATTGGAGAGATGCTGGAAAAACAGATTAGCAATAATTTATTAACATTTCATTTAGATGCAAAATGTGCATTGGTATACTGTAAATCTGGGTTGTATAAGTTGGGTCATGCAATAGTTTATCATATTTAAATGTCATTCAATGATATAAGCTGTATTGCATTTAAATAAACAACACATATTTATTTGCATATATTTGGAAGCACCGCTTAACCTAACAAAGTTACGTTAAAAGTTACAAACTATAAAAGATAAAAATATCTGCTTCATCCTCATTTGCTTTCGTTGGAGTTACACCTACATTTTGTTCAAATTGCACAAGGTGCTTGAACAGAAGCTGCGCACCAGCATTTCGCTACAGATATCAAATAGACGTAGAATAAAATAAACACGACACTCGTAAGTCAATCATGTTTTTGCCTAATGGAGTGACTTCCACTAAGTAGTTTCAAGCTTACAACTTAAATCTATCTAGTTAGCCAATAAGGGTATCACTTTACTACCACTTCACCATCACTTTTTTTTTTGATCCTGTCAATAGCAAGTATAGTACATGTTGTACAACACAAAAGTATGCATCTTAAATAGGTGTGATAAAAAAGTTACCAAGGAATATCGTGATTCTTGTGATAGTTAATTCAAAGTCGGTTGCAGTTATAATATAAATATAATTAAAGAGGTAATTACAAGACTAAGTCAACAACATTTTTTACTTTTTGATAGAAAACTGTATGTTAGTTTATGTTTGGAATGAGATTTCATTGGCATAAATGACTATAGAAGTGTGGATATTGTGTACACAAGTGTTTTTGATGTATATTGGATTATTTTTTGGCTTTAGCTGTTTTTTCAGCTTTTTATTAGAACTTGTATTTGAGAGAAGAATAAAAATATAACTGACACGAGCAACATTTCCAACAGTCCCTCATTTCTTTGGTCCCTGATTTTAAAGGTTTGTCCTTGGAAATGTTCTTTCTCCCTGTGTCCTTCTTTCCCTGCATCTTAGATACATTCACCGCCATACGGATTTATTTTTGGAGCTTCAGATGTTAATATTTAATAAAAAAATCTGTCGTTATAAAGTAAAAAGTATTTTATAATCTGTTATGTCAACATGCAATGATGTGTTTGTGGCTCAGATAGGCTCCTGTCATTGTGTTGCATGTACAAACATGCTTAGATGATGGATCTCCGAAGCAAAGTGTTCCTGGAAGTTATTTTGTTGGCCACTGTGCAGACTACTACGGAGAAAATTGCAAAGGAAGCCATGCTTGGGATAGACGTGACTATCCTTACAAAGAACTAAGGATCAAATAGGGTTAGGGTAGAGGTTACTAAAAAGTAAAAATGTGGCAGTCTAGATGGGCCAAGTGGTTCTTATTTGAAGTCAAATTCTATGTTTTTGTACAAGACAAAAACGTACACGCATTTTTTCAACACTTGAGGTCATTTTTGGGGCTTGGCAATGGATTAACCTTGAATCTTAAATGGTAAAAGGCAGGAAGGTAAGATGATTGCTGCATTTTAAGGTGGACACAGCAGTTTGTACAGAATGAGTGGGAACTGTAGGGTGGAGTGAATTAGGAAGTAGGTTCACCTCTTTTATGAAGCACTACGGAGATAAGACTTCCTTTTTGTGGAGAAAGATTGTATTGAGATACTGGTATGCCTTATGTTGACTTTCCTTACCATCAGGTGTGAAGGATGTTGGACTAGATTGCGACGGTCATGTTTTGCGTCTTTCCAGAATCTTTTGCCTCTCCGCGCTCTGCTGCTTCAGAATCATCCCCTGTACATGAAGGGTGAGAATGTACATTGAAGTACTGCTGGGGACACTATCCAGAAACACCACAGCAAAACCATGGCATACACTCCATTGTATTCTTTTGCATTTTTTCTTTAAATCAACACAAAAGGTCCAGGGGAAGAATGATCATAGCTTGGAGAGAGATATAAAGTACTGACCAGTCAGCTTCTAGGTATTATTTTACAGGTTGTTTGAAAAATGACAGTAGGGAGCTGATAGGCTGGTACTTTTTCTTCTCTTTATCTCTCTAAGCTTTGATAAAAACTAATCAGAGATTTCTTAAATTTAGATACGAGTTATTAATAATGTGGTGATGGTAGTTATAAAAAATACAATCATCTCAAAAAGTTTTCATTAATAGAAATGTCCTCTTCTATGTATACTTTATATTATTATGACTTGTTTTAAGAAGTAACTGATCTGCATGATTAATATGAGTTAAAGCACATCTATATGACATCCACCATGTCACTGAATACAAGCTTTAATGATTTGCCATGACATTTCACTCTTATCAGGTTTTACAGCTTGGCACTGTACTGAATGTAGTGATATCCATGAATAGGTTTAACCTCTGGTTATGAAAATGCCAATGGGCAGAACAGCATAAATAAACATGCAAGAAGAAAATATTTGTCCAATAAACATTTCGCAACATATTTAAAACTAGTAAGCCCGCTGGAAGAAAAAGCTACCTTGTGATTGCCTCTGTGTTTGTGCATGTGTGAGAATGAAATCTAGTTTCACTCGCTGCCAACAGATGGTAGTGTTTCGGAGACACACAAATGGACATATATATATATATATATATATATATAGTGTACATACCGGCAGCACTCAAGTATAAAAGAGACACGGAGACCAGCCTTTTGGTTGTCAACGTTTCAATGGGAGACCCCCATTTTCATCAGGACATAAGAAATTACAAAATGCAACTCCTGTATTTTCTCATGTCCTGATGAAAATTGGGGTCCCCCATTGAAACGTTGACAACCTAAGGGCTGGTCTCCGTCTCTCTTTTATACTTGAGTGCCGCCGGTACGTACACTACTAGAAACGCCAGCAGCTCTGGCTCTGGACTTAATTTCGGCTGGCAACAAGCAAAGTAACACTTTATTGGAAGTGCCGGTATCATATACTATCTATCTATCTATCTATCTATCTATCTATCTATCTATATATATATATATATATATAAATATAATATGTTTGAGAACAGTTGTCCTTTTAAGCCCTTTAATTTGTTTTTTATAGGTGTTTATCTATTAAGTTAACAAAATTCTGTTTATAGCAGTCATCACATAGAATAAGTGTTTATTGGCGTTATGATGGACACTTTGGCTTTTTTTTTCACCTTACACCAAACTCCATTTGTGGTAATTGTGTTGATCCAGAAGTCCGTAAATGAAAACTCCACGGCAACAGTTGTCAATTTAGCTTTACATAAGAAAACATCATTCCTGACACCAAACACGGCAGCTACATTAATCCCCTTGAATGATGACCCTCAATGTCCTCTACTAATTATAGCTTTAGATATTTTGTTTAAGAAAGGGATCCAATGCATTTTTAAATCGGGTTAGTGAATTTGCCCTTAGCACTTTATGTGATGGGGGATTTCAGTGCTGGATACCCCGAACTGTAACGATCTCCGTTCCTCTTGAAATAACAATGACATTTTGTTTTCCTGAATTAAGCTACAAATGTGTTTCTTAAAACAGTTTTTAAAACATTCCCTTTGATCTTGCTGCTTTTCTTCCCCTCTAAGCTACTTAAATTTTGCACTTCAGAAACTCCCACAGTAGCTGCGTAGCTCTACTAATAAAACATTTAATAGAAACTCAAGTTACAAATTCCCATGTTATGATCTTTATTCTCTAAGTGTCCCCCATCTGTTCCTCACAAATAATATCTATCTAATATCAAGATCAGAAGACACTCAGAAATGCTGGTACTTCTACCATGTGACAAAAGGTGTCTTTTAAAATTGTTTATCTTTGTCACAAACAACAGGATTCATTATCGCTCTTTCTATTTGCACAATTAAAATCATTCATTCAGAGAAAATATTTGTTCTCTTTTCATTTTCAGTAATAAATAAATATCAGTAAATTCTTTTAAAACCATCTCATCATGACAAACCTGAAATCAATACTTTTTTTTAATCACGAAGCTGATAGGCAATTATATTTAAACATGCATTTATTTAAATCCTTTTAAATCTTCAGTTTCAAACCACCGTTTGTGCACAATATTTTGTCAACAACCATTTTTCACCATTACCATATAAACTCGAGTATAAGTCGACCCGAATATAAGCCGAGACACCTAATTTTAAAACTAAAAACTGGGAAAACTTATTGACTTAAGTGGGACCCTCACTCGAGTATAAGCCGAGGGGGGCTTTTTCAGCATAAAAAATGTTCTGAAAAAGTAGGCTTATACTCGAGTATATATGGTAAGTTGTTTTAAAAAAATCTGTCTTGATATAGTGCTTAATAAAGCAGATGGGTCAATCACTAATATGATCACTTGCAAGTAGATTGGTGAGCTTGAAGAGAGGTAAAGTGGAAAGTATTAACTAATCAGCTTATGTTATTTTTCACACATAGGTGGATATTCAATCTTGGCCTTTATTTCTGCCAGGGGAAATACCCTCCGCCGCCTATTCAATTCTGCTGTTTCCGACAGCAATGAATGAGGATTCCGACAAAACAGATCCAAAAATAAGTTGAATGGGTTTTGTCAGACACGGCCACAGATTGTGGAATTCGTGGGCATTTTTCCACAATCGGCCACTGATTTTGCCGACGCGCCCACTTTTTGACACTCAACAGGTAGAACAGTGAATTCCGCCTGTGGAGTATCTGTCGAGCGGAGTGAAAACTGCCTGGGATTCCGACTGATGGGACGTTCCGACCGTCGGAATTCCGGATTGAATACCACCCTTTGCCTGTAGAATGACACTTAGGAGCTGATTGGTTGGTACTTTATATCTTTCCACTTTATCTCTCGCCAAGCTTTGACAAATATTCCTCTAATACTTTCTTCTGTATTAAAAGCACCGTTCATTATTCAAACTGTACGAAGTTCCAAGTTGCATGAGAACATGTGCTAAAATCTGCCTTAATGGGAGGAGGGGGGGGGGGGAGGAAGCTGCATGCTATATAGCAGTGATGGACAACCTTGACACTCCAGCTGTTGTTAAACTATCAACAATCAATTTTTCCCTGTTCATCATTTTAATAAGTTTTATCTACGTTTTGCATTGCCTATCCAATTTTTCATTATTGGTGTCCTCCCACCTGAAATGATTGAAATCGTTAACTCAGGGTACTTATAGAGGAACCAAGAATAGACTAACAATTCTAGCTCCTGAAGAAGACGTGTGAACACATTGAAATGCGTTGAGCCATTTATGCAACATATTCCAGCACATGATTCTGCCCAAACGTGACTGCAGCTCATTCCGGACCAGTTTTATCATCTTTTTACCAGGATCCTCAAAATCTCAGAATTTCTGCAGCTAAGCACACACCATACAAACTGCTGCCCTTACGCTTTGCCACTGAGTGAATTAGGATCCCACAGGGTATTATTCCGGGACTATCTCTGTTCATACAGCCTTGAATTACAAGGAATCAAAACCTGTAATTATAGGTAATTATACAAATCCTGATGCAGTGAACCGTTGCTTATTTTTACTAATGGAGCCTATGGATGCGGGACCATTTGTCTACAACAAGAAGATAGACAGCCATTAGGTCGACACCATTAGTTCGACAACTCAATATTACGACATGCTTTTAGGTCGACACACCATTAGGTAGACATACCATTAGGTCGACATGTCATTAGGTCGACACGCCATTAGGTCGACATACCATTAGGTCGACATGTCATTAGGTCGACATGCCATTAGGTCGACAGTGCCATTAGGTCGACATTGTCTAGGTCAACAGTCAAAAGGTCGACATGGTTTTTTCCACTGTTTTTTGACCCAATTGTCGACATATTCGACATGGACACAGTTTGAAGTGAACCGCAGCCCCTCGCTTCGCTCGCAATGCTTCGGACACGGTGCCTCGCTGCGCTCGGCACACTATTATAATCTAACTCCACGCCCTAGTGGATGGTAGGGCATGAAATACCGCCTGTCGGCACATGTCGGCTCAAAAAACAGTGAAAAAACCATGTTGACCTTTTGACTGTCGACCTAGACACTGTCGACCTAATGACAGTGTCGACCTAATGGCATGTCGACCTAATGGCATGTCGACCTAATGGTATGTCGACCTAATGGTATGTCGACCTAAAATCATGTCGACCTATTGAGTTGTCGAACTAATGGTGTCGACCTAATGGCTGTCTATATGCTAGCAAAAAATTGCCGTCTAAATTGGATGGATTACCAATACACCCGTGATCACACATTGCTCATTTTTTTAATTCATGAGAATTATCTGATATATATATTTTTATTAACTTATGTTTATGTATGTATTAATAAATGTATATTCATTTTTTTCATGTGGTAATGTCCATCATTCAGTCAAACCATAGCACTATATACTCTTTCTTTTGTTTATTTATATTTTGGGAGATTCACACACTCCCTTTACATCAGCTATAGCTACACCTGTGGCTCGTGCTTGTTTTGTGTTCACATCCCAGCATGCCCTTCTACAGTTTTGCTATTTGGCTATGCTACAACTGTTGCAGGGCATGCTGGGATGTATAGTTCAACAACAGCTGGAGTGCCATCACTGTTATATAGTAATCTACCACCAACACTGGTTTATTTTATTTAGCACCTTTCTTGCCAGCATTGACATGTAAAGATAGGTGAGTGTCTGTTTGCAGTCTCTGTTTGGGGCCCCTCCGCTCTAGCTAACGGCACCACAGAGTAGACTCTGGCAGTGGCGTAGCTAGAAAATTTCTCCCCCCTGCCAAAAAAATTCCTCCCAACCCCCCCCCCCCAAGAAGGGGCGAGGCGATGGACTACGGGCTACTAGGGATGGCCATCGTTGCCATTGCCAGCGATGGTTGCCATCGATGGCAATTCTGCAACTGGCCATCGATAGTGCTTAACTATGCAAAGGATGACCATCGATATTTTTACATATCGATGGTCATCCATTGTGTTAGATTGATTGGTCTGTGGGCCAATCAAAATGCAGGGGGCGGGGCTTCGCGGGTGTCGGGGGCGGAGCTATGCTCCGT
The DNA here is from genome assembly GCF_055691185.1 of Crinia signifera. Taxonomy (NCBI): domain Eukaryota; kingdom Metazoa; phylum Chordata; class Amphibia; order Anura; family Myobatrachidae; genus Crinia; species Crinia signifera. Next base: position 47,587,231 of record NC_139226.1, on the reverse strand, counting down.
GTCCCGGCACTTTAAAAAAAAAGCAAAACATCGTTTTGCTATTCCATCGATGGAGGGAAACCATCTGGTTCTCCCCCACCGATGGCAAAAGTATTCGACATCGGCCATGAACCATCGATGATTTCGAATCATCGTTGGTCGATGGCCATCCCTACGGGCTACGCTGGTTGTGCTGACAGGTGACCCAGGCAGCAGTGAGCGCTGAGCTGGTCCCGCTCCGTGCATATCTAATGAGCGGGGACCCAGCGCAGTGCATATTGAATGAACGGGTCCCTGCCCTGTGCATATGTAATGAGCGGGACTTACAGGCCGGGGACCCGCTCATTCAATATGCACTGCACTGGGTCCCCACTCATTAGAAATGTACAGCACAGCGCTTACTGCTGCCTGGGTCACCTGTCAGTTCAGCCAGCGGCGCCCACCACATACCCCGTTGGTGCCGCTCCCCCAATGCCACATATGTAACTATGCCACTGGACTCTGGAGTCCACGGTGCATGTGTAGGCCTCTGGAAAATGGTCACCGCTCACAAAGTTTACAACGCAAATAACTGGAAAAATGTCTGGCGCTTCATTTTCCCAGTGATTCGGGCAGAGCTGCCATGACCGATGTGACATTCCTGAGAGGCATTGAACATGGTGCAGGGTGTGCACTTGGGTCTTTGTGCACTGCACACAGGGCCGGTGCTAGGCACCGGAGCGCCCCAGGCAGGGGGGACGCCCCGGTGCCCTCCTGCTCCACGGAGAGGTGGGGGTGTGCAGGCAGCGAGAGATGGAGGGGGTGCAGGCGGCGGGAGATGCGGCGGACGTACAGTTCCGGCGGGCGTGGAGTAATTCCACGGGGGGAGAAGGAGCAGCGTGACGTGTCTCGCTCCACAAGCGGGGGGGGCTCTCCATGGGGTGGTAGCGGCAGGAGATGCGTCGCTCCATGGGCGCCCTCCTGCTCCATGGAGAGGTGGGGGTGTGCAGGCGGCGAGAGATGGAGGGGGTGCAGGCGGCGGGAGATGCGGCGGACGTACAGTTCCGGCGGGCGTGGAGTAACTCCACGGGGGGAGAGGGAGCAGCGTGACGTGTCTCGCTCCACAAGCGGGGGGGCTCTCCATGGGGTGGTAGCGGCAGGAGATGCGTCGCTCCATGGGAGGGAGAGCAGAGAGGGAGTGGAGACCGTGGTTTCTCACCTTCTCCTTCATCCGGGGGCTGCTCCCAAGTGACCGCCCTCCAGTGGCCGGCGCCCTAGGCAAATGCCTAAGGCTGCCTAGTGGTGGCGCCGGCCCTGACTGCACACCATGCACTCATTATAGATACTGTAGGTCTCTGCTCATTGGCTTCGGGACCTGCGCCACATTTCTTTTGGCAGACAATAATTAATTGAAGAATTAATTGAAGCTTTGCCTGTGTCCGATGAGATCCTGCACTGCCTATCAGATTCCCCTATTCCAGATTCTTTGAAGACTTCTTAAGCTTTCAAAAAAAAAGCATTGATTAAGAGACACATTTTTTATCTTAAAAGTAATCACTAAGGGTTATTACTAAAATCTGTATTTGCGCTCCAATTGCCGGAAATGTTTATGTTAACTCCACATTAGAAAAATATGGTATCCTCTTACCCTTTAAGAGTGACATGACGGAAGTCATGTAGTCTCAATTGCACCCCAATAGCCAGGCGTTGTGGACTTTGAAAGTGTGCATGAGTGAGGTTCACAAGACGGAGGTCATGTGATCGCATCAACCAGTTGCCACCTTCAGAAGTCATGTGACCGAGCATGCGCACCGGAAGCTGGAAGTTTCTGAGCTATCAAGATTTTATTATATATTCTCCCTGTCTGTCAGTGCAAAATCCATCAAACTGCAGCTTTTGTCTCTCGAATGTTTGGGCCTCCCATCACAGGTACAAGGTCACCAAGCATGTAAAGTCCCTCCTATTGCAGAGATGAGTGTTATCCAGTGGTGACTCCAGAGGTGGAGCTACAGCATGATTCAAAATTCAAATAGTGGAGCCACACTAACTGCCACTCCAGGCATCAAAGGCCAGTACTCACTGGCTGTTGGTGCGGCTTCCCCTATCTGAATTCTGAACTGTACTGCAGCCCTAACTCTAGAGCCACCACTGATGTTATCGCATTTCTTGGGTTGCCCCGTGCTCTCCGCAGCCTAGCTCGCAGTGGCTGCACGTGACATTACGGAGCCACACTAAACCGCACCCATTGTAGATATGCCAGTGGCAGTGTATATTCAAAGCTCTAGTATTAAAAAAGCTATTTCCATTTGGCAAGGCACGCTGGCTGTGTTATACCCTGCCGTGTACTAGTCGGTAGCTGCTTGTTTATGCTTAAACGGGTAAAGCTGTTTTCAGTACACACTGTACCTCACTTTATATCAACCACTTGAATGGTATGCCTGGGCTCAGGTGATTGTACGCCGGAGCCCCCCTGGCCAACACGAACATCCCCGAGCCTGCCACCTGTGGTCAATGCTGGCTGTGACTGGCGGCTGGTGCAGCGGCGGCAGGGGAGCTCCGACGTACAAACGCCGGAGCGGAGGTGAGGGGGGGGGGGGGTCTTCCTACGTTCTGTGGTGGGTTTTGCTGGGGCAGGACAGGCCTGCCCTGGTAGGTTTGTTCTGCCCCGGAAAAACCCACCACTCAAGGGGTTAAACTTGTACTTAATCATTATTAAATCTTAGAAACCAGTTACATTTAAAAAATACCTAGATTAGTTCTTGACAAACCTCTGACATAAATTGCCCACAACCATCTTACATCAGTAAAATCATCTCATGGGTAGAAGAAGGAAACCTACATGTAAGGATGTTTAGCTCCCATCGAAGACATCCGAGAAGATGGATCTTAAATATAGCTGTGTCAGGTTCAGAGGCAGGAGCATTACTAATCTCAGTAATTCCACTTCTCTCTGACTTAATGGCATTATGTCATTCCTGTCACTGGCACATATCACTCATCGTTAGTAGCAGGGCCGACAGAGCGCTGGGATTGGTGATCATGTGCTTAAGGTCACACACACTCATGCACTTATGGTTACAGCATTCTCTCTGGCTGATATTGTATAGCTCTGCCGTGCTAGTGGATTGACTGATGTCCGTTTGACCCCTCTGCCTCCCACTTGCCTGACCTTGTATTTCTGCTTGATTATTCTATTCATTACAGATATTGATTGTGTGTATGTTGTGTATGTATCTTTCAATATGGATTTGCGCAATTTTGCACAATCTCTTGCGAAATCAGCAGATCTTCCTGCATTACATCTATGTAATAATTACACTAGGGCGATCAGATACGATGCATTCCATCTTATGGTGGCCAAAGTGCTTTTTGACCAAAGATGCCACATCGGGTGCTGGAAGAGGGCTGGCGGTAGGCGTTGGTGTAGCACATCACTATGCAGGAAGGCTGGCGGAGGCCTCACGTTCAGGTGGCCGCTGATTGGCTGAGAGAGAGCTCTCTCTCAGCCAATCAGAGGACTACCCATTGTTTTAAATAGTTTTTTCAAATTCTGCCGGCTCTCCTGAGCCTCGCTGCCCGCCAGCCCTTCTGTACAGCTCTGCACTACACCGCCACCCACCACCAGCGCTCCTGCCTCCTCCCCAAACCCGATGCCCGCTGACAGTGCTCCTGCCACCGTTCGCATTGTTTTTTAACCACATGCGATCGCTCATGCAATACGATAGATAATATGTGCAGCTCATACTATCTATCGATGTCGGGTGACCCATTCAACATGCATACAATCCTTCGATTTATCGCACAGATGCGGTCAAGATCGAAGGATTTATGCAATATCGACCTAGTGTATGGGCACCATTACTGAACCCCTCTTTTACATCAAAATAACTTGTCCAATCCAGGATTTGAAACACGGTTCCAATCCGAAGCATACGCCTTCACACTGCTGCTCGAAATTGGGCTATTTCCGATTCGGCGCCGTATGCGGTCTCTCTCATTTGCCGGTGATCTGTCACATTTGCCCAGGGGTGGGGGGTTTTGAAGTCTTTTCCACTGAGCCACATCCTGGGATATCAAGGCAATAACCTGGGTTTTAACCCCTTCCCGACATTTGACGTACATTTACGTCATGGCCGGGATGTACTTCCCGACACATGGCGTAAATGTACGTCATGGCTTTAAACTGTCACCGCGTCTATAGACGCAGTGACAGTTTAAACATGTCTGCTGTCCCTGACAGCAGACATGTCCCTGCATGCCCAGGGGGGGCTGTGATGCCGCCCCCCCGTCGGCGATCGCTGTGATTGGCTGTTCAGTGTGAACAGCCAATTACAGCGTTTTCTGTGTCACCGGCGAATAACGTTCGCCGGTGACACAGGGATCGGTGGTGATTGGTGCTGTAAAGTACAGCACCAATCACCACGGGGTGTAAGGGTGACACTGGTGTCACCCCACCTCACCCAACCCGCCCCCAAAGGCCGTGATTGGTTCGTCGGACCGACGAACCAATCACAGCCATGGAGGGTGATTTAAACTAACGGTGACTGCACTGCAGACGCCATTCCGGTCTGGAATTGCGTGCAGTGCGGTCACCGTGCCTATCTGCCGCGATATACTGACCTGATCCTTGCAAACACTTACCTGATCACTGCTTGCAGCGTTCCTGGATCTTGTTACTTCTTGTGACTTCCTGTGTTGTGCTGTGCTGTGTTGTGCTGCTGTGCTGCTGCAGTGTGTTCGAGTTATAGATAGAGAGAGATAGAGAGAGAGAGATAGAGAGAGATAGAGATAGAGAGGGCTAGTGACAGAGAGTGCTATATTTTGTGCTGCTGCAGTGTGATAGAGTTATAGATAGAGAGATAGAGAGAGATAGAGAGAGATAGAGAGATAGTGACAGATTGTGCTATATATTTTTTATATATATACAGCTGTACTGCGTGTGCAACTGACTGCTGCCCCCCCCCCCCCTTTTGTGCTGATCAGTATAAATTAACTGATCAGCAACTTTTTGGGGGCGCAGGGTTTTTTTTTTATATATATACCTGTCAGTGCTGCTGCTGCAGTGTCATAGAGTGATAGATAGTGAGAGATAGAGAGATAGAGAGAGATAGTGATAGAAAGTGCTATATTTTGTGTCTGCTGCCCCCCTTTTGTGCACCCCCAGCAACTTTTTGGGGGTGCAGGGGTTATTTTTTATATATATAACTGTCAGTGCTGCTGCTGCAGTGTCATAGAGTGATAGATAGAGAGTGATAGAGAGAGATAGTGACAGAGAGTGATAGAGAGTGCTATATTTTGTGTCGGCTGCCCCCCTTTTGTGCACCCCCAGCAACTTTTTGGGGGTGCAGGGTTTTTTTTTTTATATATATAACTGTCAGTGCTGCTGCTGCAGTGTCATAGAGTGATAGATAGTGAGAGATAGTGAGAGATAGAGAGAGATAGAGAGAGATAGAGAGAGATAGTGACAGAGAGTGATAGAGAGTGCTATATTTTGTGTCTGCTGCCCCCCCCCCCTTTTGTGCTGATCACTATATCTGAGGTGATCAGCAACTTTTTGGGGGTGCAGAGGTTTTTTTTTATATATACCTGCCAGTTGCACTGTCAGTTGCACCAAAGGTTGTGCACCTGCTGCCCCTCACTGGTAATCAGTGTCGCATCACTGATCACCTTTTTTTTTTTTTTTTGAGGGTGCTGTGGGGTCTTTTTTAAATTTTTTTTGATCAAATTTTTTTTATCAAATTCCTGTTGCCTTTGAGCGCTGTTCAGTGACGGACGTTACTGACCAACATCTGTGCTCAATTTTTGGCGCAGGACCTTTTTTTTTTTTTTCTTTTTCTGCACTACATACACACTACACACTACATACTACATTGAAATAAAGTTTGTACCCCCCCTACACTATACACGTGTTGAAACATTTCACTACCAGAAACACAAAAATAAAAATGGCATCCCAAATGTCATCCCAAATGTCATCCCAGTCATCCAGAAGAATGTATTCAGCGGAGGAGGCATATGCCATGCTTGCCTCTGACTCTGACACAGCCAGTGAGGCAAGCGGGGAATTTGAAGGATTCATCTTAAGCTCCTCTTCCTCCTCTAGTGATGAGGGACCCCCTCAAAGACACCCCCGTAGAGCAGCTGAGACCCCCCCCAATAATTGATCTCGTATGGACCCCACCACCAGACAATTTTGAGCCCCAGGTTCCTGAGTTTTTGGCCATCCCAGGAATCCAATTTGATTCCACAGGTCTCAGAGAAATTGACTTTTTCACATTATTTTTCTCTGATGATTTTATAAATTTAATGGTGGACCAAACTAATTTATATGCCCAGCAGTTTATTGCTCAAAACCCCACGTCATCATTTGCTAGGTGGACCCCTGTAGATGCAGTAGAGATGATGACGTTTTGGGGTCTGGTGTTTCATATGGGCATAGTAAAAAAGCCAGAAATTAGGCAATATTGGAGTACAGATGTTCTGTACAGCACCCCACTTTACCGTATGGCCATGACCCGGACTCGTTTTGAGTTAATCCTTAAATTTTTGCATTACAACGATAATGCACAGTGCCCACCCAGAGATGATCCCACCTTTGACCGGCTATTCAAAGTCAGGCCGGTCATTGATCACTTCAGTGCCAAATTTGAAGAGATGTACATCCCAGATAAATTCATTTGCATAGACGAGTCCCTTATACATTTTAAAGGAAGGGTTAAATTCCGCCAGTACCTTCCCAGTAAGAGGGCAAGGTATGGCATAAAAATGTATAAGCTGTGTGAAAGCACCTCAGGGTACACCCACAGGTTTAGGGTATATGAAGGGAAGGATTCAAGAATTGAACCGCCAGAATGCCCCCCCTCCCTCGTAGGTGTTAGTGGAAAAATTGTCTGGGATTTAGTGCACCCCTTCCTGGATAAAGGTTATCACCTCTATGTGGATAACTTTTACACCAGCATCCCCCTGTTTAAGGCCCTTGGTTCAAGAGGTACAGCAGCTTGCGGTACTGTGCGCAAGAACCAAAGAGGCCTCCCAAAAACGCACATTGCCCAAGTAATGAGAAGGGGTGAAAGCAGGGGAATATGCACCGAAAATATGTTGTTGGTCAAATATAAGGACAAGAGGGATGTCCTTATACTGACAACAATTCACGGAGACAGTACCACCTCCGTCCCTGTACGAGGTACCAGTACCCACACCTCAAAACCTAATTGTATCCTGGATTACAATAGGTACATGGGCGGAGTGGATCTTTCAGATCAGGTACTGAAGCCGTACAGTGCCCTGCGGAAAACAAAAATCTGGTACAAGAAGCTGGCCGTGTATATCATCCAGATGGCACTGTATAACGCTTACGTGCTATTCCGTTCTACCAGCCAGAGGGGGACATTTATGCACTTTCAAGAGGAAGTCATAAAGGGCCTAATATTTGGGAACCAGCAGGCAGAGGGCCCCAGTACTTCTAGTACTGGCCCCCGTATTGTACCAGGGCAGCATTTTCCTGATGAAATCCCCTCCACTGGAAAAAAGGGCAGGACACAAAAAAGGTGCAAAGTTTGCTATAAAAAGGGAATAAGAAAGCAAACTATTTTCCAGTGTGACACTTGCCCCGACAAACCCGGCCTATGTATAAAGGAGTGTTTTAAAATATACCACACATCTATGGATTATTAGGTTCATAATTTCACCGTGCTTCGGGGGTCTTGCTAATGCCACATAGCACCCACCATTCATTCCACCAGAATCTGAGCCGCAAAATCCAAAAATCACTCCTTCCCTTCTGAGTCCTGCCATGCACCCAACTGGTATTTTTTGGTCACATGTGAGGCATTGCCGTACTCGGGAGAAATTGGGGCACAGATTTTGCGGTGCTTTTTCTCCTTTATACCTTCTGAAAATGAAAAATTTTGAGCCAGAACTGCATTTTTGTGTAAAAAAAATGTAATTTTTCATTTTCACTGCCCAGTTGTATCAAAATTGGTGAAACCCCTGGGGGTTTGAAATGTACACTATACCCCTAGATGAATTCCCTGAGGGGAGTAGTTTGCAAAATGGGGTCACTTGTGGGGGGGTTCCACTGTATTGGTGCTTGGGGGGTCTTGCTAATGCGACATAGCACCCACCAACATTCCACCAGAATCTGAGCTGCAAAATCCAAAAATCACTCCTTCCCTTCTGAGTCCTGCCATGCACCCAAATGGTATTTTTTGGTCACATGTGAGGCATTGCCGTACTCGGGAGAAATTGGGGCACAGATTTTGGGGTGCTTTGTCTCCTTCATTCCTTGTGAAAATGAAAAATTTTGAGCCAGAACTGCATTTTTGTGTAAAAAATTTAATTTTTCATTTTCACTGCCCAGTTGTACCACAATTGGTGAAACCCCTGGGGGTTTGAAATGTACACTATACCCCTAGATGAATTCCCTGAGGGGTGTAGTTTGCAAAATGGGGTCACTTGTGGGGGGGTTCCACTGTATTGGTGCTTGGGGGGTCTTGCTAATGCGACATAGCACCCACCAACATTCCACCAGAATCTGAGCTGCAAAATCCAAAAATCACTCCTTCCCTTCTGAGTCCTGCCATGCACCCAAATGGTATTTTTTGGTCACATGTGAGGCATTGCCGTACTCGGGAGAAATTGGGGCACAGATTTTGGGGTGCTTTGTCTCCTTCATTCCTTGTGAAAATGAAAAATTTTGAGCCAGAACTGCATTTTTGTGTAAAAAATGTAATTTTTCATTTGCACAGCCCAGTTGTATCAAAATTGGTGAAACCCCTGGGGGTTTGAAATGTACACTATACCCCTAGATGAATTCCCTGAGGGGTGTAGTTTGCAAAATGGGGTCACTTGTGGGGGGGGTATCACTGTATTGGTGCTTGGGGGGTCTTGCTAATGCGACATAGCACCCACCAACATTCCACCAGAATCTGAGCTGCAAAATCCAAAAATCACTCCTTCCCTTCTGAGTCCTACCATGCACCCAAATGGTATTTTTTGGTCACATGTGAGGCATTGCCGTACTCGGGAGAAATTGGGGCACAGATTTTGGGGTGCTTTGTCTCCTTCATTCCTTGTGAAAATGAAAAATTTTGAGCCAGAACTGCATTTAGGTGTAAAAAATTTAATTTTTCATTTTCACTGCCCAGTTGTACCACAATTGGTGAAACCCTTGGGGGTTTGAAATGTACACTATACCCCTAGATGAATTCCCTGAGGGGTGTAGTTTGCAAAATGGGGTCACTTGTGGGGGGGTTCCTAACTTTTAGCATCTTATGGTGCCTAGAAACCTACATGGTGCCTAAAAAATAATCTCATAAAAAGGAGGCTCCAAAATCAAGTAGGTGCTCCTTCTATTATGAAGCCTGTGGTTTGGTCAACGTGCACACTAGGGCCACATATAGGATATTTATGAAAACAAAAGAATTGGGGGAATCAATTTTTAGTCACATTTCTCTAGTAAAATCTACTGTGTTCCTTAGAAAAATGTATTAAATTTGCAAATCTGCAAAAAAAATGAAATTTTGAAATTTCACCTACACTTTGTTTTAATTCCTGTGAAACACCTAAAGGGTTAACAAACTTCCAAAATGCTGTTTTGAATACTGTGAGGGGTGCAGTTTTTGAAATGGCATCATTTATGGGGGTGTCTCACATACAAGTCCCTCAAAGTCACATCAGAACTGAACTGGTCCCTAAAAAAAAATTTGCTATTCATATTGTAAGCCTCCTAGTGTCCAAAAAAATTAAAAGGAAGTTGAAATAATGATGGAAACATAAAGTAGACATATGGTCTATGTTAGTTATTAACTATTTTGAGTGGTATGATTATTTGTCTCACAAGCAGAAAATTTAACATTTTGCAAATTGCTAAATTTTCCATTTTTTTACGACATTTTGGTATTTTTCACAAAAAAACACAGACTGTATCGACCCAAATTTACCACTAATTTGAAGTACAATGTGTCACGAGAAAACAATCTCAAAATCACTGGGATAAGTAAAAGCAAAAAAAAGTTATCCCCACTTAAGTGATACATGTCAGATTTGAAAAAAAGGGCTCTGTCAGGAAGGCAAAAACATGCTGTGTCAGGAAGGGGTTAACTGCAATGGGAAAGGATAATTTGCTGCAGTGCCGACCATATAGTGCAGGGCGGAACCTCTATGTAATGTTTGCGCTGGCTGGTTCCTCTGGGGATTGGGTGCACTGAATGTATATGGAGTCATGGGGTAAGTAGGATCAGTATAAGGTTTCATACACTCCTAAACCTAACCCCCTCATTGTTCCCTCTTCTTAATGTCTAAGTGAAATTATTCTCCTTTCTCCTCTCCAAACACCTCCCCAATTTTGATGAAAATATTCTGTGATCGATCAGTGCATTTTCAAGCCCATCGAATAGCCGAATGTTTGAATTTATTTTGTATTCTATTTTTTGCTTGTATTTGGGATGTTTGACGTTCCCCAATAACGTCTTTACAACTTCCTTATAAGAACACAAAGCCCCTGTTTAAATAGTTTCCTCTTTTTTTTTTCTTTTTTTTTACTTTTTGTTGAACTTTTGAATATCTGCTGCAGCAAAAATGCCTTATTTTTTATAGTCCTGGGAACCTGTTGCATAAATACTTAAAACAATCTTTTTTATGGAAGAGATTTCTAAGATGCTTCAAAAGTCACAGTTGGGTTTTGTATAGGATGTAAAAGATATTTTTGGGGATCAACAAAAATTTCCCAGATAACGCTTTTTCAGCCATTGTTTTTTTTTATCTAGTGCTGCTCCATTTGCACAAAAAAAAACATTGCTATTTTGTGTATCGTCTTTGCTATCCAAGGACCAATGCCCAGAATTCATTACCTACTGTACCATACATTCCTTGTAATATCTAAGGCTACGTTTTTTTACCAAATATAGTTGTCTGGAATCATGGTACCAGAGTTCTGGTGTATACTGCACTGCAGACCCGCTGTCGGTGCCATCTTCGTCCATGACAGGATGTCCCCAATGCCATTCTCTGTTGCAACCTCAGGACTGCCCGGTCTTGTTCTGCATGGGTGCCACCATGACACCTGCAGACACCAATCCACTTGCCCCTGCACAAGTCACATGATCCAGGTCTATAGAGATAGAGATGGAGCAGCTCACATTGGAGCTGCTCCTGGCAATTCTATCGACATTCGGCAGCCGCCGCTACCGGCGGCCAGTGGCCAGAAAGGGGCGCGTGCGCACGAGAAGCACACAAGTCCCATACTGACGCTGCGCCCCGTAGCTGCCCACACCCCCCACTCACCCTGCCCATCTTCCTGAACCAGAGACAAGCAAGGAATCCGCTCCCCGCTTCTGTGCTGATGAGGAAGCGCAATCGTGTAAGACGCTCGCGCTTCCCCGTCAGATAGAGCTCCTGTCCACCAGCCTGCGCCAGCTCAGGAGATCTGGCGATAGTTCAGGCTGGCTGACACGTGCTCCATCTGTAACTCACTTCCTGGATTAATTGTTGCTGCAGCCAGCAGCCAATCATCTGTTCCCATGGGGGATATAAGCAAGGCTCCAAGAATCCCTCATCGCCTTGAACAACTTGTATTGTTCCCAAGTATTGGTACTGACAGGAGAAGAGATGAGGCTAGAGATAGAATGGAAGAGGAGGTAGACATTGGCTATACAATGGTAGCTATGAGCATGGTGCGCGTAGCTACTAGTGCAGTGGACACGATGAAAAGGATTGCTGAAAGCAGCTGGGAAAACTTCTCAGTTACAGAAAGATGGGTGAAAGAGAAAATGGGTAGTGAGAAAATGGCAAAGCCTGGCACAGGAGGTGGTCTACCTCCAGCCATCTAATATACTATAATAGGATTTGGCATGAAAAGCCGGCAGTCGGGATCCCGGCGTTCAAAATCCCGACGCCGGAATCCCGAACGCCGAAATCCCGACAAGGGGGGGACGTGGATCGCCCCTCCTTGCGGGCTCACTGCGCTCGCCACGCAGCGGGCCCGGTGCCTCGCTACGCTCGGCACACTAATTTATTCTCCCTCCGGGGGTGTCGTGGACACCCACGGGGGGAGAAAGTGTCGGGATTTCGGCGTTCGGGATTCCAGCGTCGGGATTCTGAACGCCGGGATCCCGACCGCCGGGATTTAAACTGCATCCCACTATAATATACTACATGTGAGGAAGAATTACTAGGTTATAGGTCTGGGGACCGATGGTCAGTCTGGGAATCAAGGGTCAGTCTGGGGACCGATGCAATGGTTATCGGCCAGGGAACCAACGGGAACCAATGCTGATGGTTATGCACCTAGGAGCCAATGGTTAGTCTGGGATCAGATGGTGATGGTTATTGACCTGAGAACCGATGGTCATCCTGTGCTGGAGAATCCTGGGCTGAGCAGCATGACCTGAATGATCGAAATGGGCCCTGATTCAGGTCGGCAGATGTTGCACGCGGCTTACATCAGTGACATAACTATGATAAGGGTGCCCCCCCCCCACAACTAAAATTTGTGCGCCACCCCCCCTCCCCATCTCCCCTTCTCACCTCCACCTCCCCCTTCTCACCTCCGCCTCCCAGTCCATTGCTGAACGCCGGGACCAGCAGATCCACCTGTTAGAGTGTCACTTGCAAAATGGCCGCCTCCTCTAACATCCTTATTAACCATCTACTGTGAGGGGGCGCCCATTTTGCAAGTGACAACCTTACAGGAGATCTGCTGGTCCCGGTGGGCAGCAGTGGACTGGGCGGCAGTGGTGAGAAGTGGGAGGGCGACAGATTTGTCGGCAGTGGTGGCCCTATCAACCCCCAGCAATAGTTTCCGCAGACCCTGCAGTGCCCAAACTTACCTAGCGCCTCCAAGCCACCGCAGGGTCTGCGGAGCTATTGTTACATTACTGGCTGACGTCCTGTGATGTCATTTGCCTGCCCCCCAGCAGGTACTGGCCCACCAGTGTACCCCACTGGAACGACCAGCGTTTTCATGGGGGCACTCCTTAAACGCTGGGCATTCCTATGGTCCAGCACCATCACCAGCCCAGCCCTCTCTCCCCGCCTTTTGATGTCAGGGTCTGCATACGTGCTTGCGCTTGTGCAGACCCATAAACTGCAAAAATGGCACAGGGACAACAGGCCAGTAACTGTAGCCTCGGGCAGCCCCAGTGGTGGTCCTGCGGTCCAAAATACACCAAGCGCCGCAATTCCTGACACTGCCTCTGTTACTTAAAGATAACATTTTTCTAAATTGAATGTGGAAATGTGTAAAAACAGAAGGCAGGAAGTTCCAGTATTGCCCTGTGTAATACCACTTTCACACTGCCTAAACGTTTTAAAAAACGGTATTTTAAAACGGTATTTAAAACGGGTCTGAGCCTTGACATTGCAGTAGATTACCGTTTTAAATACCATTTAAATACCATTCACATCAGTCAACCCGTTTTAATCCCCTCAACACGTTTCAAGGCAGAATGCAGGGGACAGCCTATTACAGGTCTGTAATCTGTTGTTTTTTGCTAAATACCGTTTCAAACGTTTTGAAATACCGGTTATCTTTAACCGGTAAATCAACTCTGGCACTTTCCCACTGCAGCCTTAAACGTGTTGAAATGTGAAAAAAACGTCAATATACCGTTTTACAAGTACGGTGTGAAAGGGGTATAATTCTATTTCTGATTTATCTGTCACATAAGTATGTATGTTTATATATGTCCAGTTAGAGTTAATTATATCAAGTAAATTTATTCTTAGCTGTTTAAATTGGAAAATTATCAGTTGAAATTGCACCCGATTATTTTTTTATTTTTTGTGTTGTTTTTTTTTTACCTGTCAAAGTATTCCATTGCTCAGTGTCATGTTAGGAGTAAGAATGTTCTAACTTAAGTGTTTAAAATTAGGTTTTCATATAGAGCACAGTGTTTCACACAAAATGGTATACAGGTTGAGTCTCCCTTATGCGTATATTCCAAAAACCGAAATATTTGGAAAAAAAAAACATGTTTTTTTAGAATATTCAGGTTTTTTTTCCTTTTCCCACAGCCTCTTTTCTCATACTTACCTCGTCCCCCGGTATCCTTCGGAATCCTCTTCAGCGGCATCTGCGGTCCCAGGGGTGCATTGTGCGAGTGCGCGGGCACGCCGGTGACGTCACAGGTGTGCACTCGTGCAATGCACCCCTGGGCCCGGAGATGCCACTGAAGAGAATTCCGAAGGCCACCGTGGATGCCCGATTATTTTTTTATTTTTTGTGTTGTTTTTTTTTTACCTGTCAAAGTATTCCATTTCTCAGTGTCATGTTAGGAGTAAGAATGTTCTAACTTAAGTGTTTAAAATTAGGTTTTCATATAGAGCACAGTGTTTCACACAAAATGGTATACAGGTTGAGTCTCCCTTATGCGTATATTCCAAAAACCGAAATATTTGGAAAAAAAAACATGTTTTTTTAGAATATTCAGGTTTTTTTTCCTTTTCCCACAGCCTCTTTTCTCATACTTACCTCGTCCCCCGGTATCCTTCGGAATCCTCTTCAGCGGCATCTGCGGACCCAGGGGTGCATTGTGCGAGTGCGTGGGCACGCCGGTGACGTCACAGGTGTGCACTCGTGCAATGCACCCCTGGGCCCGGAGATGCCACTGAAGAGAATTCCGAAGGCCACCGTGGATGCCAGGGGACACACTGGGGATGACGAGGACCATCCTAAGACATTGATTAAAAATAACATATTTTAGTTTCTTTAGATCCTAAAACCACATATATATCCCTCTGCCTACCAGATTTTCCCTCACATACCCACGCCTACCAGAATAATTATTACATGCCACTCCTGACAGCTTTTGTATCAAACGCCAACCTCTGCTCACTACTAAAGTGTAGACACAAGCAAGTTCATCCATTGTCAAGCTTAGTGTTCATTCTAGCACCCGCCATATTTGAAACCCATGCAGTTCCTCTTCCCTGCCTGGGGTGTCGCTGTCTGCTGTAGTGCTTCTAGCACAGTGTGGTCTGTATATCAGCACTAATATGCAAACCAGACCTGTGCTAGAAACACCAGAGCAGACAGTGACACCCCAGTCAGGGAAGAGGAACTGCATGGGTTTTCAAATATAGCGGGTGCTAGAATGAACACTAGTCAAGCTAGTACCAAAGGACAATAGCAAAAAAATTGTCCAACACTGATCACCCTGAACTAAAGGATGAGTCTAGTTCCTTTGACCATCCAACCTAACTCACACTGTATATACTATATTTGCCTACATTATTTGTTTGTGTAGGACCACAATCCATCTGAAAATCAAAAACTACTTAAAAAAACACACACAGGTTTTAAGGTGCATACACACTGGACGTTTTTGCCCAGCATGTATACACTGCGATAACGGGGAAAATCGCTGGGCTGAAAATCATACACACTGAGCGATTTTCGCCTATTCAAACAATTTTCCCAGGGGTACACGGCTTTCCATAGCAGGACAAGATGAAAAGCAATCCACCCCACCGCTCATATGTTGGTAATACCAGCACGCATCAGCACTCACCGCTCATCACCGGTCTATACACACTGGGTGGCTTTTGAGCCGAAAGCAGCTCAAATGGTAAAATTGAGCTGCTTTCAGTTTAAAATCACCCAGTGTGTATGGGCCTCTAGAGACCTGGAACCACACATTCAAATAAGTAATCCTTATCTTTTGGTATTTAGTAATTGAGTGTGCTCCCTCTAGTGGTAATAAGTGATTTTGATTTATGTGAAGACCAAACAACTATTCTGTATTGTACAGTATATAGGAAATAGAAGA
Source organism: Crinia signifera (assembly GCF_055691185.1). Taxonomy (NCBI): domain Eukaryota; kingdom Metazoa; phylum Chordata; class Amphibia; order Anura; family Myobatrachidae; genus Crinia; species Crinia signifera. The sequence continues at coordinate 47,571,506 of NC_139226.1, read as the reverse complement.
TATATGGTAATAACTGGATGAAATACCCGACTGTGATAGTTTATGGTTTCCTATTTTAGTTATTCAAATAAATTAGTGCTTCTATACATAACAATAATTTGTGTACAGACTATCTCAGTTTATACTATATAGAGATTTGGGTGTCCTGATGTGTGGCACATATTATTGCACTTGGGCTTAATGGGATGCAAATGAAGGTTTGGAAGGGCTTTTAGGAAGATGTTTTCCTAGAGTATTGTATTTATAATGGCACATTTAGATAAGTATAATAATCTTTCTGCAATAACAACCAACTGTACTGTATAACTGTATAACTTCCCTGCTAAAACATAGGGGTTGATTCAATTAGATGCTGCCTAAGTACACTTACGGTACCGCCGGACTCCCCACATTATACTTTGTTTAGCTCCCTTTGGATTAATTTCATCATTAATAAGAGGACATTAATAGGTAAATGTTACCCATGGCAACAATTTCGATTCGATCATATTCTAGGATGCAGTAGAGAAATGATCTGATTGGTTTCTATGGCCAACATCACATCACAACATTTCATTTTTATAAGATTTAGTAAATTTACCCCTAAGCATCCAGAAAACGTGTTTCTCCACCGATATGCCACTGGATCATGCAAAATAATCCACTATAAACGTATATATTGACACCGGTCAGCTCTTTTTTGCAAATTGTATTTATTTTTTAGTTTTTATTTATTTATTTACAGTTTCTTATATAGCGCAGCATATTCCGTTGCGCTTTACAATTGGAAGCAACAGTGATGAAACAAACTGGGTAGATACAAACCGACATGGAGGTAGGAGGGCCCTGCTCGCAAGCTTACTGTCTATAGTCGTTTTGTAATCTGCTGTGCCCAGGGCCGGCGCCACCACTAGGCAGCTCTAGGCATTTGCCTAGGGCGCCGGCCACTGGAGGGCGGAATTTTTGGAGCAGGGACCCCCGCCGCCGCATCACCCGACACCCCCTGCCCCTGGCAACCCCCCCATGTGGAGCGGCACCCCTCCCCCCCCAAGGGGGAGCGAGTGAGCACCGGAGCAGGCCCCCCCCCCCCCCCCCCTGGAATGATGCTGCGGTAGCGCAAACACGGCCGAGTCTTCAATCTTCAGCGGCTTCTACTTCATCGGCAGTCGGGAGGCGGAGACAGAAGGTCCGCCTGGAGCTGCGGAGAGAACAGCAGCGGACAGTCCTGGCAGACAGTCCATTTTAGATGGGCGGCCTGGCGGTGAGTAGGGGGCTGATACAATGACACCGCACGGGCACCGGAGCGCCCCCGACCCCCCCCCCCTGATACAATGACACCGCCAGGGCACTGAAATGCCCCTCCCCCTCCCCGCCTAGGGCGCTCCGGTGCCTTGCACCGGCCCTGGCTGTGCCCCCCTGTTCCGTTTGTGCCTTCTGAATGCACAGCAAGAGATTCTTCAACCAATAAATTAACATTGTAATAATATTTGCATGTTTTATTGTTTTAACTATTTATAAATCAGAAGATTTAGAATTGCTCACACTCAGAAAATCAGGTGTACAGGGGTTTTCTGTTCTGGCCTTTCTTCAAGGAGTATATTGTATATAATTGTTTACATTACTAACAATGATGATGATTGTTATAATTTACAATGCTGCCAGCCTACAGGGCTGCAAGAAGAAATGTGCAAGTCGGGCATTAGAAGGTACAAGGTTTCCAAGTCACCCGGCAGGAGCACAGGTGTAGCCATTACTCACTGACATGTAAAAGATTGACAGGCGGACCTAATTATTTCATTTGAGATTGTTTTATGTCAGCCTTAATGATAAGGTATGGAATATATACTGTGTTAGACATTTGTTCTCTATTTGCTTGCTATTAGGACAAACTAGTCATGGACCCAAACAATGGAGAAGCAGCAACGTCAATGCTAGAGGAGATGATGGAAATCACTGCTCAGAATCTGGTGAAGATGGAAGTAGAAGATCACTACAAATTCATCAGGCAACTGGGAAAAGGAAAATATGGCCAAGTCACGTTAGTAATCCATCGGCAAAGAGGTAAGCTTAATGTGGATCAAGCTGCTGCTCAGATCATGGGAACACATTGACTTATTGTAGTCACCTGTATACAGACTTGTGTATGCAGATATGAATATCTTAATTTGCAAGATTAAAATTCAACAACCGCTCACTGAAGCCTAAAATACAAAAATGACTCTCCCATCCACAGTCTAGCTGTCGGCACTCTGAAGTTGTTGACATTTAAGTTGTCAACATTTTGAATCTGTCAACAGTATGAGGATGTCGACCTGGTGCCTCTCAACAGTTTGAAACATGGATTCTGCAGGAGACTTCCAGAAATAGTAGCAATCTCCATGACTCCCTGAAGGGTCTAGCAATCTCCCTGATTTCAACTTGCACATATTATGCAGCTGTTACATTTTTGGGGGAAAACAAAACAATTAAGGCACCATGGGGTAAATATAGGAAGCTTGGTGTATCTATACCCATAGAGAACATTTGGGGTGATTCAGGTTGGCTCGCACAGCATATTTGGTTTGCTAATGGACAAAACAATGTGCACTGCAGGTGGGGCTGATGTAACATGGCCACTTTACAATGAGCGATGTAGGGGCATTTTCTTAGCCATCTAGTCAGATGGCTTAGAAAATGCCCTGAAATCACCCCGTGTGTACACCCCATTTATTATGTTGTCAGTAGCTGCAGATTCCTATAATTGGCATAAACAACAACACAGATAAAGAAAATGTAAAAGACAATTAGTTAAGTTCATTTTGGACATTTAAAGGGATTATTCCCCTTCTGATGACTTTCTTGTATATATTTTACAGGCATCTTCAACTTTTACTGAATGCATTGCTTTTACTCTGTGTTACACTCATCTATGTCATTATAATCAGGCAGGTTATCTTTAATGGCTTAATGTGCGACACACCGCTGCTGTGGTCCCCACATTGGATTACCTATACCAGTTTCAGTGATTTAGTTATCTGTGAAAGCATCTGTTAGGGGTAAGGGGCACTGTTATGCTTATCCTCATCGTAACTTTTGCTGGCAGAAGACTTACTGGCAGTTTATGTATGTGTGGCCTAATTCAAGCCTGATTGCTTATGTGAGAATTCCCAATGGACTGCGGGGGAGAAAGCTGCCACCCAGACAGAAAGAGAAGACGTCCATTGCTAAAGTGCGACAGAATTGCGTATGGATCGCTAACCGCTCTCCATTCGCAAATCCAGTCGCAATTCCCGAAACATCAAAGAGTTTTTGCCTTCTATGCAATTGTGACTCTGAGGCTTCCACTAACCTGCGACTGATACAGGGTGGAAGTGGTCACTGCTGACATCATAAACTCTCACCATAAACACCTGGGCACGCCTCCGTTATTCCCGACACACCCAGAATACAGAAGGTTTCCACCCCAAATGCCATCTTCCTGTCAGGGCCGGTGCAAGGCACCGGAGCGCCCCAGGCGAGGGGGGGTGGGGCGCCCCGGTGCCTACAGGGGGGTACCTGCGGCGCTGTGTGATCTGGCGGCGGGGTCCCTGCAGTGATGCGCACTATCCGGCAGCCAGGCGGCGGCGCGGGAAGCGCTGATGGGTTTGAAAACTCGCCGCACGCTGATTGGCTGAATCTCAGCCAATCAGCATGCGGAATGTTTTCAAACCCAGCAGCGCTTCCCGCGCCACCGCCTGGCTGCCGGATAGCGTGCATCACTGCAGGGACCCCGCCGCCAGATCACACAGTGCCGCAGGTACCCGGCACGGACACCCCTGCAGCCTCCATGCGAGAGTCGAAGTGCCGCCCTCCAGTGGCTGGCGCCCTAGGCAAATGCCTAGATTTGCCTAGGGGTGGCGCCAGCCCTGCTTCCTGTCAATCAAAGTCCAGACGCATTGCCTGTTACAATCCATACACATTTTCTGTTCCTATTCACCCTCACACATGCATGTGCGATGCTAATGGTACACCTGCGCAGTCTTTCGATAATGGCTTGCTTTTTGAGTTCTCTAATTAGCGGTCAGGTCTGAATCAGGCTAATGTCCCACTAATACTGAACATTATGTTATATTTATACTGCAATCCAGAGTTCAGCCAGGACACGTCCATCCCAACTTTAAGATACTTATGCAATAGGCTATTTTTAAAGCAGCAATCATTTAAAAAGATAAAACAGATTGGTTTTGCTTTTTTAATGGTTGCCACTTTGAAAATACAGGCAACTTGCAGGTACTGTCCATGCTGCCCCATATAAGCCTCTACATCTTTCTGCACAATATAAAAATGCTCCATATACTATAGTCTGGGAATGACAGTAACGTAATGTGCAGCTGTATTAAAGTGTCTGGTAGACACTATTTCCCATAGCTTGTTCATTAGCATCCTGTTCTTTCTTATCTCTATGGATTATATATGTCAAATTATTAAATTATCTTGTCTTTTTAATCAAGTGCTTGTATCGCTAGATGTGACTCTACTGCCATCTAGTAGCTAAATGTATTATTAACATTGATATTAAGGTGATTCTAATTCTGGATGCTTTGCGAGCCATGTCACGCTGCATGTCCCCCGCTACTCAACGAATTTCCCCGCAACACTGCGAAAGGATTCGCTGCCTTGAGTGTGAGCCCGAAATCAGTGATCATCAAATGATTATTCTCACCCCTTTGGGTCCGCACAGTTAGGGCCATGGTGGGAATTGAACCCATGACCTCAGAGAGGCAGTAATGCTAACCATTACACCCACCGTCCATGCTGCCCATTGTCTCCTATGCTTGGTATCTGGTGATATGTGTCTGTGTATGAAACAAAGTTCACATTCCAACTTCTTTATGTTTATTATACTTTTTTCTTTTAAGGAACGCCAATGGCCTTAAAGCTCCTACCGAAGACTTTTACCAAGCGCCAGAGCTTCCTGTATGAATACTGTGTTGCGCTTTCATTGTCAACTCATCCAAATATCATTGGAATGTTCGGCATTGCATTTGAATCTTCGGAGCACTATGGATTCTTGTATGAAGCTGCTCTGCATAAAGATCTTATTTCCATTATAAAGCCAAGAGTAAGAGCTTCCTAAACTACTATCACAAAATCTATACACGTAAAACAATAGTTTGATATCGGGTCTGATTTACTGGTGGACGCTGGACACATTTTTCACAGTAAGACGAATATCTCTGATCTGCCTATGTGCAGGTGCTGCACTGCACAGTTGCGGATCCAGTCCTTCGATGACGCTTGTGGTGCCCCAAAACCCGCAACATGATTCAAATGCTGCTGGCATTTGTGGGAGGCAACAAGCAGCGTTTCATAAAATAGGGGGAGGGGGGCATTTAGGCCCCATTTTCTTGATCAGCCACTGGCTGTGTCCTTGGATGCAGCTTTAGACCCCTAGAGCCACAAGAGAAGGTTTTCTGCATATAACAGCCACCCGCTGTTCCCTTAGTAATTATACACACCGGTACATAGGATGCCACCTGGTCTTATACCTCAAGCAGTAGGGGTTTGAGCAAGATGGAGCAGACATTCCTTGGGCAGAACTGAAATTGTCAACAGGATAACATCATTTTCTTGCAAGGGGGCGCATGTTTTGTAGCATTGCGCATACATGTCGTGGGCATGTAGGCATCAATTGTGGGCTATGAAGAGATGACCATATGCAGAGATCCATCTAAATTCAGGGGGATCTTTTGCACCAGGCATAGGGCTGGTGTGTCTGATATCGACGGCCCGGGTAGGACTGAGACTAAGGGCCTTATTCTAGTTCACTCTTAGAGGCAAATTCCTTCTTAGCTGGACAAAACCATGTGCACTGCAGGTGGGGCAGATGTAACATGTGCAGAGTGAATTAGATTTGGGTGGGGTTTTACTTAAAATTGAGATCTATATTGCAGTGTAAAAATAAAGCAGTCAGTATTTCCCCTGCACAGAAACTCACCAAATCTAATTCTATCTGCCCCTGTTACATCTGCCCCCCTGCAGTGCACATGGTTTTGTCCATCTAAGAAGGAATTTGCCTCTAAGAGTGAACTAGAATAAGGCCCTAAAAGTCCTCCTTGGCATAAATGTATTGTATTTATTAACAGTTTCTTATATCGTGCACACATTTTCCATAGCACTGGAGCTTTCAATATATATTCCCTACCACATGTACACGCACACACAGACATTCTAGGGTTAATATTTTGTTGGGAGCCAATTAACCTACCAGTATATTTTTGGATTGTGGGAGGAAACTGTAGTGCCCGGAGTAAAGCCATGCAAGTATGGGGTGAATATACAAACTCCACACAGTTAGGGTTATGGTAGGATTCAAAACCATGACCTCAGTGCTGTGAGGCAGAATTGCTAATCACTATACCGTCCATGCTGCCCCATATAAGGCACACGTGCCTATCTGCTCCATCCCATTATTGATTATGTTAATTTTTCTTGTGGCACCTGCCCCCTTATATAATGTTTATTTATTTGTGCCACCTGCCCCTCCTTGTTGCCCTTTATAATACTGTAGGTTTAACTATTTTATGCTACATGTGTCCGATTAGATAAATGTAATTCTTTTTTGACACCATATCCACGTTATATACAGGCTCCTTTTCCCTAACACCGACTCCCCCCCCCCCCAACACACAGTAGCACAATCTTATACACATTACACCACATGTAGTGCCCTTGATTCATACTAAATCACACAGTAGTGCCCCTTATACACATTGGGCCTTATTCTAGTTCACTCTTTCTGACAAAATCCTTCTTAGATGGACAAAACCATGTGCACTGCAGGGGGGGGGGGGGGCAGATGTAACATGTGCAGAGAGAATTAGATTTGGGTGGGGATTTACTTCAATGTGAGATCTATATTGCAGTGTAAAAATAAAGCAGTCAGTATTTACCCTACACAGAAACAAAATAACTCACCCAAATCTAATTCTCTCTGCACATTTTACATCTGCCCCCCTGCAGTGCACATGGTTTTGTCCATCTAAGAAGGATTTTGTCAGAGTGAACTAGAATAAGGCCCATAATGTTCACACCTGTGCTGCTCATACACACTTTCTCTAGCAGCTCCATACCCTGTGTCCCTCCAGCAGCTTGCCCTCCTCTGTTTGTTCCATCCCCTCTCACCCTGTCTTCAGCAAGCACAGAGCCTGCTCCTCTTAGTGTCTCTTCTTCACTTCAGTAAGATCTGCATTTATATCCAAGCACAAAATGCGGTTGACTTCTCTGCAACTCTGAATCAGGCCCCGGTAGTTTATCTAAGTGATGTATTAGGCGATTGTCAATATTTTTATTAACTTAATGCATTATACCTTTTATTTGTTACAACAGGAAGGAGTACCAGAGCCTATTGCCAAGCTGTATGCTACTCAGCTAGTCAGCGCACTTGAGTTCATTCATAGCAGAGACCTGGTCTATCGAGACGTCAAGCCCGAAAATGTTCTACTCTTTGGTCCTCAGTGTCAAAGAATTAAACTAACAGACTTCGGCTTGACGCGTCCCAAAGGCACCTTGCTTAAACTCGTATCCGGCATCATACCGTACACCGCACCAGAATTAAGCAATTCCCAAAATGGGGAAGCGGTGCCCATTGATTTCACATTAGATGCCTGGGCCTTTGGCGTTCTCCTCTTTTGTCTAATGACTGGATATTTCCCATGGGAGAAGACACTACCGTGTGACCCTTTCTTCGAAGATTTCATTGTCTGGCAAACAACTGGCAGGAAAGATGATTTATCCTCGCACTGGAGGATACTCACACCAGAGGCTATGGAAATGTTCCGCGAGTTAATGGCTTTGAATCCATCCGAAAGGAGTCCTGTGAACAAAGCATTATGGTATTTGAACTACCCATGGAGAGTGGATAACTGGAAATCGCTGGCAAATGTATAAAATGAATGTAAACTTATTAAAGTGTTCCAAGACATTTGAACAACAGAAATTAAATTAGTGATGCAGCTACATAAATATATAATTTCCAACTGACAAGTGCCCTATTCTGGTAAGAGTAGATACCCCGCTACTTTATCTGTGTACACTGTTCCAACCATGGACCCCTTCCGCTAAGAATGTAGTTTAACCTCTGTACCCATAGTCATGTAAAGGTCCATGTACTGTAGCTAATTACTACCAGGGTCATTCTACCACCTACTACTATAGTCTCTCATTCCTTAATATTATGAACTCCTTACAATAATTAATTGTAAGTAACATGTAGAAACTCAACTATATGATTACAGAGCAATGGAATAGGTAAATGGAATTTCCAGAGATATAAATAAGGGTTATGTGTACAAAAAAAAAAAAAAAATGCTAAATATTTATTATTCTTATTAAGCTCCCATATATAAAACACTATATTTTTTTATTGGGTGTGGCTAGTTAGTATAATGATTCTTATTAAGTAACCTCACTCGCAGCAAAAGCTTCCAAAGCTAGTCTGCCTTTTGTGTTTGCGCATGTGTGAGAGAGAAAGAGATGTAGTTTCACATCCTGCCAACAGATGGCAGTGTTTCCTAAGGATTGGGGAGGGGCTAAAATGGCTATATGCACCATTTTAGCCCTGCCCCTCACCGCAGACCCACGAAAAATGGGTCTGGAACTGAAAGCTTGTTTACAGTTGCAGTCTAGATAAAGGCCATACGTGGCCGAAACGTCAACATCAAACTTACCTGCGAGTAAGGAGATAAAGACTGCGAAAATGGTGATGTAATAAAAGTTTTTCATTTCTTTGAAGAATTTGGTGAGTTAATGGGACCCCGGTGGCCCTAAAGATCAATATATGTGGAACAGAATCTGTTACTACAGAGGATTGGCGGCTGGAGTTCACACCACAACATGCAGGGAGAGCCAGTTAACACATATGAACATACATGCAGGGATGTATGTAACATATGTGCAGGCTGCAAGTTCCCGGGGATTGGCAGCGCTGTGTTTATCACAGGCACCATGCAGTACCCAGAACTCAGAATAAGGTATTGCTTTGCTTTTAAGCCCATCCCAGGACACGCACACCCAAACGCCTTGGGGAGGAGGGAGGCTATTATATTATTTATTATATATTTATTATATAATACTCAGCATTGTAGAGGGCGGAAAACAGGGGTGTGGCCCAATGGTGGCTCATTTGCATATGATGCATCCTCATTAGCATAGGTCACTCCCCCCTTTCAGCCGCACGAGTGTCCCTATTTCCATGCTTAAGAAGTTGGGAGGTATGTTATCCTAATTACTAGAAAGTACTTTTAAATCCATGTGGACATTTCTCTATGACTTTAGTATGTTTTTATATTCATACAGTGTTCTTAAGGTGCATACAACACAGATATACTCTTGTATGTATACATATATGGCATTAATATTTCCTCGCAGCTAGTACCATGTACAATATGTGTAGTACGGAACGCCAGCATCTTTCTTGTCTATTTATAATTATTATTGAGATAGTTGGAGGGCCTCTTTTTATTTCTTTTTTTGATTTGCACTTTTGAGCACTTCACGTTTTTCGTTAGTTTGTCACGTTTTTTTGATTTGGGTAGTGCGGCTGTCCCTAACGGGCCTTCCGTTCCCCAAACGTGACTGGGACTCTTCACCTTTTGGGGAGAGTCCCGGTCCCCTCGAGGGCAACCCCGAGCCGCAAGGCGGAGGGAAGCCTATGCGGGTATCTCCAAACCTTCGGGTGCGGAGGACCCACCGTCCAAAACCCTTCCGGGGGTGGAGGAAACGCGGGTCTCTCTGAGCTTCGGCGAAGAGGACCCACCGATCCCTTTTTTCCCTTCCTCGGCCTTATGGTTGAGGGGGGTTAGGGGAACCATGGGGCCTTTCTCCTTTGGGAGAGGGTCCACACGTTCGTACGGCTGCCCCCTTTGCACGTGTTTAGGCACAGCACTGGTGGTGGTGGGAGCACACCTCGGGCTCCCTGAGTTTCTTCAAACTCATTCATACATATAGGTACAATTAATTTATTATTATAATATCATACTTGCTGACTTTTCATCTCCCCTTTGCGGGAGACCAGGGAGAGGGCAGTTAATTAGGGGGCGTAGGAACTCTAATTTTGATGGCCCCGTCCCAATTATGGCACAAAAATGGAGCATGGCCATGGGCGGAGCTATAGAAATTACATTTTGAGATAGTACCATAGAACTTTTTAAAAGAAACCCTATTAAAGAAAAAATAGTGGGGAGCAGAGGGAGAGAAGCAGGAGGGAAGCACTAAGCAGCTAGCCGCTATCTTACCATCTCATCTACGGCGCTGCCTTCTGCTGCTCCCTCTGATGCTCTTGCTCCCATGGCTGGCCCCTGCTGCGCTGCCGCCACTGCCGAGAGATCCCCGGCCGGACAGCCGTGACGTCTGCCCTGTCACTTTTTTTTTTGCCAGGCAGGCTAAAAAAAAGGGAGGATCCTACACATTCCCGTGAGACCGGAACAAAAAACTGGATACGCTAAATGCGGGAGGGTCGGCAACTATGTATAATATATGATCAATATTATTATAGTACATTCTCATAATAGAATTACTTGATCTTACACATTTGCACATATTACAGCTTCTCAAATTAGAGGGAATTTAATCTACTTGATTGCACGTGTATATTTCTATACTGCTATAAATATATTTATATTGAGAGGTCATATATTCCATTGTGACAATGTTGTACTAACACATTCAGAAACTACAGCGGTTAATTTATATAATTGTATTCATTTTAATTAGTTTGGCCATGTTATGCCTTATTAATCAGCGGCTGCAGCAGTAACAGTATACTGTTATATTAACTCTTTTGGAAGCTTGGTAGCGTTCAGCCCTATGTTTAGCTTCTGTAGTGATGACAGCGGGTGACGCAGGGTGAGCAATATGGGGTATATGTAATAGGTGCCGTTTATGGAACTGGCAGCACAAGCTCTGAAATTTTCCTGTAAATTTAAACCAAAACCAGGATGATTTCGCTGAATCATCTTATATTGTGCAGGTTTGTGGAAATCAAACTAACAAAGTTACTCCATTACAATATTGTGTTCTATGGGGTAGTAATGGAGAGAAAGCTTTCCCATTAAAATCAAATGCTTGCAATGGCTTCTAGCTTGGTCTTAAAGCGAGTCCCAGGGGTTGCACCTAGGGGGTTCCTACCTAATTGTAGTAGGGGTACTGCCACTACCCGTGGTTGAAGACAGTCAGCCTTCGGTCTGGTGGGCATTGAGACCTGCGCAAGTGCAAACCCCTGGCTTTTATGTACTGCACCAGCTGCAGCCCAAAGAAGCTGGCTAGGGCTGACAATCAGGCAGGGAATAGCTTCCTACAGGAAGCCATCTCTCTGCTTATAGCTGCCTGGTCTGGCAGTGTCAGAGGGCGGAACACATCCCGATGGTACTGCCTGTAGAGCCACTGCCAGTCAGATTGAAGTAAGTGCAGTCCATGGCAGGTATTCAATTCGGCCGGCGAGGGGGTTAAACAGCGAGGATTGCAGAAAACCAGCGATCCTTGCTGTTTAACCCCCGCGCCGGCCACTCGCTCTATTCAACGTTCTGGGGAAATCCTCGCCGTCACAGGACGGCGAGAATTCCCCAAAACAGCGAGACCTGCGGCTAATGCAGAAAACTCGCTGTTTTTAGCCTCAAGTCTCGCTGCTTCTTGAGCCACATACGCCAATTCCCCCTCGCTCAAAAAATGGAGCGAGGGGGAATTGGCATATGAGGGGGGGGGGGGGGTGCGTTGAATATTGATAGGGTGAGTGGTGACAGTGAGCAGGAAGTCCTGCTTGCCCACAGCATTCAATACCTGCCATTGTCTGCATCTGCGTTACTGACACTTGTTTGGAGTGGTGGATTTTACTTGTGGGCGAAGTTGCAGCCCACAGGTAACATCCACTATTGCACCTAATAATATATGTTTATTTCCCTACCACAGATCAATAGAAATGTATTACTAAATTAGACGCAAATTTTAAGTATCACTTGAATGTATTGAAGGACAACCTCACAGTCATCTGCATATAAACACAATGTACCCATATAAAATGTACACAGGGAAAGCACAGCTACTCCCCATCATCAGGGCCGGATTAAAGGGGGGGGGCACAGGGGGGTCAGTACTCCTGGGCCCCCTTCTAGCTAGGGGCCCCCTGTGGTCTGCATATATTTTTTATTTCTTTTTTTAAGCTAAAGGTTTTGTGCATGGGAGTGGCAGATAGCTTCACCTATCTGCCAATGTGACAATGATTAATGGTGCGGAGCATCGGGAGCCAAGGCACACTGACTGCACAAGTGTGCAGTGCATTACTGGGAGTTGACACTTTTGCACAAGAGGGCAGAGGCTGAGAGGTTTGTGCTGAGCTCTGATTGGTGGAGCTCATTACATGCTTAACTGGCCCATGGAGGACAGTAGTAGCAGCATCATCATGGGAGGGTTTTTAATCAGAGGCAGCACTTAGCCTGTGAGGTCTCCTACAGTCCTACAGAGTAAGGTACAGAGGGACAAACACTGGCTTTTCATGTGGTATGTATGTGTATATATATAAAATATTAACCCCCCCCCCCCCCTCCTGCAGTTACCCATTGACCAAGTTTATACCGCTTTTTACTCTATGTTTTGACAGTGTAATACTCTCCCGTGTGGCCAGTAATGACAAGTGCAAGGCATATATGTGTAAATTATACCCTACATGCATCTTATCTTTGTACTAGTATTATGTACCAGATTTCTGCCCAACATATTTACACTTACACAAAATAACCCAGAATGCATAAATGCATACTGTATAGTTCTAATTACTTTAATCAGTGCCCTAATAACTACATTATTATTACTAGTGTACTAACTCGTACTGCCAAAATCAGATTTTCATGATACGAAGGATTTATTATGATTCAACTACTTCAAATGTATTTAGCTTGAAAAAACACATTTCAGGTTTCAAAGCACCAACTTTAGTCTTATTTGGAAATCATTTTTGGTTTCCAACACATTAATTGTATTACATCACTACAATTAATTAGTTGAACCTTCATTTAACTCAGGGGAAATATATTTGCACTCACCTATTCAATGCTGCCGTTAACAAGAGCATTGAAAGCTTTCAGATCTGACGTTTTTCCACAATACGCATCCAATTCCGACAATTTATGGACTTTCCGGCGCTCCACAGTCAGAATATTGAATTCCAACTGTTGAGTTAGTGTTGGAACCGGCAAAAAGGCTGGGATTCCGACTGTCGAAACGTTCCGACAGTCGGAATCCCGGATTGAATACCCCCATAATGTAACACTATCCCAATACGACGACTTACTTTTAAACTACACTCACTCATATTAAAATATAACATATATTAAGTTCATTTCAACACAGCCAGTGCTATTTTTCAGCAGGAACTCAGTTCCTGAACCTTTAATTGAATATGACATTACCTGAACATAGGGCCGGCGTCACTACTAGGCAGGACTAGGCCTTTGCCACTGGAGGGCGGTACTGAGCCGCCGAGGTACCATAGAGAGGTACCAGAAAGCTGGGAGCGGGGAGCAGGCGAGTCTGTAATCCTCCTCCCTCCCCCCATCCCACCCATTAATTAAAGCTGACACCCCCCCCCCCCGTGCTGCCCGCTCCCCACTGGGGGGATTTCAGCGCGGCAGTATCGCCCGCACACACCCCCGTGCCGCATCGCAGTATCCCCCCCCCACGTGCCGCATTATCATCCGCACCGTCCCCCCGGCGGCGTGGGGGGGGGGTTTTGCCTGGGGCGGGCGGGGGGCTTGCACCGGCCCTGCCTGAACCTGTTCTGGGCCAAAATGCACTTTCTGTTTTGCCTTTGTTTCTAAATCAGATATATATCTCTCTCTATTTTTATTTAATCAATCTACCCCCAGACTGAGTTCCTGAACCTATTTTTTCTGAAAAATAATATGGAACACAGCCATACTAATTATTTGCAAATAGTCAGATGTGATTGTTATGTCACGCCACAGGCCCTCCAATGGGGATGCAGTTTAAATCCCAGCGGTCGGGATCTCGGCGTTCAGAATTCCGACACTTCCCGGGAGAATAAATTAGTGTGCCGAGCGAGCGAGGCACCGGGCCCGCTGCGTGGCGTGCACAGCAAGCCCGCAAGGGGGGGGGGGGGGGGGGGGAGATCCACGTCCCCCCCTTGTCGGGATTTCGGCGGTCGAGATTTTGAACGCCGGGATTTCATACTGAATCCCTCCAATGATGTGGTCAGCTGGTTCTTTGAAAATATTCACTTTAGTGAAGGAAACGCGTAAGGCAGCCATGTCCAAACTATGGCCCTCCAGGTGTTGTGAAACTACAAGTGTGTGTATATGTTCTGTATGTTTAATGTTATGTCCAAATTTATTATAAAACCATTTTTATGACTAAAAATTAAAGGTTAAGTTTTAATTAAGTGTGCCCCCAAACAAAGAGAGTACTTTTTGTTTTATTGTTTGAAACTACAAGTCCCATCATGCCTTGCTACAGTTTTTCTATTAGGGAATGTTAAAACTGTGGCAAGGCAAGCTGGGATGTATAGTTTTACAAGAGCAGGAGGGCCAGAGTTTGGACATGCAAGTAAGCATGTAAGCAATCAGCATTGGGACTAATTCATACATGATCTCAGGGTAAATTTGTTCCGAAAATGGGCAAAACTACAGTATGCTGCGCTGCAGGTGGGGCAAATGTAACATATGCAGAGAAAGGAAGATTTCTATAAGTATTTTTTTGTTTTTAAATCAATGTCTGATTTTGGAAAGCTAAAGTCTGTCAGTTATTATCAGGGTCCCTTTTTAATTAGAAATCATTGTGTTTCTTGATTTTTTGTTAAAATTAGCAGCACACATGCAAACCTTTGATTATCATCAGCTTGAGAAAAGAAACTATCCCACAACATTGCAGTCTGCACAGAGAGACCACAGCCAGGCTGTGCGAGTAAGGATACGCCAGCGCAGTCAGCAACATGCCTGCATCTTTCACACCATTCCCCCATCAAAGGTCACAAACTCTATGTGAAGGTAACGATGCGAGGTGAATCACTCTTCGCGTGTGACGCACGCACAGTGTGAAGCATGTGCAATTCACTGATAATCACTTGTTTGTGAAACAATCTGCATATTGTCCATCTCCTCTACTTTTATAGGCATCATAATTAAGACTTTGGGGGGGGGGGTTTCAAATTCAGACAAAATTCTTGAGCAGGCAAAAAAAATAAAAAATTTTGGCAATTAATATATTCAGTCACGGGCGTTTTTGCCGATATTAAGTACGTTTTCGCCAATGCCGCTTCCTTTTGGGACATAAATTATTAAGATACTCACATTTGCATACATTTCGCAGATGCTGGATTGAATAGAGCCAGTCAAATTCGGCCAAAAAATGGGTTGAAAATTCACCTGTGTATGAATGCCCCCTATTTTTTTCCATCCAACTTTTGCCATTAGTAAATCCCCAATTTTGCAAATTCTGGCACAATGAACCTTTACTAAATATACCCTTAGTCCTAATTTCTATACCCTGTTATGCTGATCTTTTATATTAACAATAAGTTACTGAGTAGGAGTCTTTGATCTAATTTATTTCATATGGTTATAAATGTTATATTAATAAATACTGAATATACACCAATTCTGTACTTTGCATTGATTTCGCCAGCTGATTTAATAAAACCAGCATTAGCGCACATCTGTCATCTGTTTAGTACTTTTCCCGGTACTTGTGTATTTGCAGGGCGCCCACTAAGCCATTTGCTTAGTGGGCTATTCTGCATAGTAAAATCGCATCGCATGCAATTTTGCGGTGATAAGCGATGTTACTTAGTTAATTTTTAGTGAACGCCTGCCCGCAGATCGCATTGCATGCCATTTGTGGTGTGATGCGTTTTTCATTGTATGAGCACCCATGTGATGGCACTTCATTTTAAAAGCATACATGCACACCCCCACTATCTACGTCACTCTGAACAGTGGCGAGCCGCGTGGTTACGCGTCCTTCCAACCTTTTTATACCCCACTATCCACGTCGGCGTGGAGTTGAATTTATAAAGTGTGGTGAGCACAGCGAGCCCCGCGAGGGGACACGGATAACTTTACATGTATTCCGCGTCTCCTCGGTGGCTCGCCACACTTTATAAGATCAACTCCACGCCGACGTGTATTCGTGGGGGTATGAAAAAGTTGGGAGGACGCGTAACCAGGGCTATTTTTCAGTAGGCTCCAGCAGGAACTGAGGCCCTTATTCTAGTTCACTCTGACAAAATATTTCTTAGATGGACAAAACCATGTGCACTGCAGGTGAGGCAGGTGTTACTTGTGCAGAGATAATTCGATTTGGGTGGGGTTTTACACCTGCCTCACCTGCAGTGCACATGGTTTTGTCCATCTAAGAAATATTTTGTCAGAAAGAGTGAACTAGAATAAGGGCCTCAGTTCCTGTTGGAGTTGTTAATGTTGTCTGCCGCTGCCTACAGAACTGAAGACCGCTTTCCAGTGCAGCTTATGGTACTTGTGTAGTTTCACGGCGCCACCGCGTGCACAGTCTGTGTTTGAAACTTGGCAGCTTGCCAGACTCTGTGTTTAACTGTGCGCGTGCCGCTCTAGCTGTTCTCAGCGTAGCGCGTGCCTGCTTTACATATGTAATCTACGTTATCAGTGTAGCGCTGGCAGCAGCAGCGCGCGCTGACAGGTCATTGTGGTACTTGTAGTTCCACAGTGAAATAGACAGTTCTGCACACCGCTGACAACGGGGGCATATAAACTGGACACCCCGGCACACCGCTAACGTACGGGGCTTCTAAACTAGACACCCCTGCACACGCTAAAATTTAGATGCTAAAGAGTCTAAATCCAGACTCCCTGGAAACCGCTAAGAAGGGGGCATCTAAATTTAGACGCTAAAGCGTCTGAATTTAGTTGGGTATAGGGGTATATAGGGGTGCACTGTGCAAATCACACCCTTAAAACTGTTCACAATGACACTAGTCGACGTAACAAGCCCCGCGGATTACTTCACAGGTATAAGCGTCCCCTCGCCACGCTTCGGGCACGGTGGCTCGCCACACTTTATAAAATCAACTCCATGCCGATGTGGATAATGGGGGTATGAAAAGGTCGGTCGGACACGTACCGCTGCGCTCGCCACGCTTTGGGGTGGCGTGGATAGTGGAATTAACATGGTCGACAGCTGTTGCGTCGACTAGTGCCATTGTGAACAGGTTTAAGCATGTTTTGCACATTGCACCCCTATACCCAACTAAATTCATACGCTTTAGCGTCTAAATTTAGATGCCCCCTTCTTAGTGGTTTCCAGGGAGTCTGGATTTAGACGCTTTAGCGTCTAAATTTTAGCGTGTGCAGGGGTGTCTAGTTTAGAAGCCCCGTACGTTAGTGGGGTGCAGTTTACATGCCCCCGTTGTCAGCGGTGTGCAGGACTGTCTATTTCACTGTGGAACTACAAGTACCACAATGACCTGTCAGCGCGCGCTGCTGCTGCCAGCGCTACACTGATAACGTAGATTACATATGTAAAGCAGGCACGCGCTACGCTGAGAACAGCTAGAGCGGCACGCGCACAGTTAAACAGAGTCTGGCAAGCTGCCAAGTTTCAAACAGACTGTGCACGCGGTGGCACCGTTAAACTACACAAGTACCCAGCTTATGTATAAGATACAAATAGTCACAATCACCATTTCAGTTATAAAATCAAGATATCATAATACACTCAAGGCAATACAAGATTATGATAGAGAGTTATTTGAAAGATAACGTACAGCAACTAAAAGTATAATGCAACAACCACTAGAAACAGAGGGGGCAAAATTTACTTAGGTGTGCGGTTTTTTTAATTGAGAGGTTTTTCATAGGAACCAAATCAGACTCAAGCTTAAAGCCTCTCTTTCAATTGTAAAACCCTCCCACTTGCCCATCCTGCCAAGTTGTTTGCCATCCTTTCTTAACTTGACATGTATTTGTTACCCATTTTATGTACTTTACATATCTTTAATATCAGACCACACAATGGGGAAGATGTATTAAGCCTTAACAAGAGATAAATGCAGGGGTGATAAAGAGATAAACCCAGCCAATCACCTGCTTACTGCCATGTTTCAGGCTGTGTTTGAAAAAAGTCAGTAAGGAGCTGATTGGCTGGACGTTTATCTCTCCTTATCACACTTGCATTTATCTCTTGTTAAGGCTTCATACATCTGCCCCATTATTCTGATTACAGTTGCAGTGTTCTCTCCACACTAACTGCACCTTATTGCAGGATGTAGACTTGCTGCCAGTGCTATGCTGATCCTACGCCTAGTTGCTTGATAAGCCTCTGTCTTCTGATGATTGCTGTGATATGGTGCAGCAATACTCAGCTCTTTACATTTAGAGCAAGCATGTCCAAACTATGGCCTTCTCTAAGCAAAATAGAAATCAAAAAATGACCCCGCCCCCCCCCCCCCAAAAAAAAACACACACCACACACACGGCGCATTGAAAAGGTTAATAAAATTCTCTTCAATCTCTCCACTTCAGCAGTAGAATGAACGTTACTTGGCTGTTATTACCTTTGAAAAATATCACAAAAACAAAGATTCATTAGTTGCCTATTTTATTTTAATAAATTAAAACATTAAATTGCATATAACCCCATTTGACCTGAATGTTTTTTACCCAGTTTATTAAAAAGGTTTTCACAATTTAAATAAAAGTTTCACTCTCAAAAAACAAAATTTGTTTGTTTAAAGTCGTTGGAAAAGATAAACATCCATATATCAGAAGCCAGCTCTAACATTAGGTTAGCAGAGAACACGAGTACAGTATCATCCTCAGCAAGGACGGTCAGTAGCGAGATGGACCGGAGGTTCCATAAATAATCAATCATTTACATATTTACAAGTTAGGGAAACAATACAAACTTACAATTACTAATTACTATCACTATCACGTCCTTTGTATCATAGCAGCATAAAACTCATTTACGTGGATTACCCATTCTTTAATGTTACACCCTTTCCGCCAGTGTACCCGCCTACACACATATCCTTTCCTCAATATAAATAATTCACCTTAAAAGCCATTAATGTACTATACTCCTAGGTGCCATCGAGTGCCCTGGCCAGCAGAGCAGATGCATTTAACTACACAAGTGATGTTGGTTTGATAGCTTGCCACCAAAACTGCCCCAAGATGTATAGAATAGATGTCCTTTCCCACTCAGTATCATTTAACCGAGTCTCTGGCACAAAAAAGCATTTTGAAGAATTCCGGACTGAATATTGCAGTTAAGGATATTGATGAATTAGGTGTGCAATACTATGGAAGCATTACATCTGTAAGTGCAGTTAGGGGGACAGTAAGAATAAGGAGGGCAGCTTACAGTAAACACCGGAATTATTGCACCGCTACTGAAGGTGTTGGTCATTCGTGGAACGACTGCTGGGTAAGAAGCAATAATTTCTCCGAATTGTCCTACACTCACCTTTTGCCAACACACGAACGCACTCCAGCACCCATACTTTACTTGAAGCACATGCTGTAGGCCATGCTTGCCTTAGAGAGCTTCACTCCTGTGGATTGGTGAAAACCCCTTCGTAACATGTAGGCAATGCAGGGACATGCTATAGACAGACCAGAGGTAGATAAGAGTCTTAAAAATCTACTTGTCCCCAGCCTTAGCACCCCCATTAACACTGGGCTTGGACTTGCTCTTTAGAGAGAAACGTTTAAGCAGACGCCGTGGAAAACTGCCGCTCTTCTTACGGCCGGAAGTGGCAGAGTTTGTCAAGTCGTCATGTGACTGACTGAGGCCCGTGTAGCGATGATGCCAGCGGGAGAGAAGTTTAGTGCCGCTGTGGAGGAATCCAACTGCAAAGAAGCGAGGGAAAAAAAAAAAAAAAAAGTGTTAGGTATGAATGAAATCAGATGGAAAAATACAATTCATTTCCATACCCAAAAGGACAGTTCTACTTGTGTGTATATATATATATATATATATATATATATATATATATATATATATATATATATATATATATATATATATATATATATACACACACAGGATGTACCCACGCCCCTCCTGCATATTGTCGGATCAGTTGCATGAAGTATGAAATTACGTTGTAGTGACTGTCAGTTCTGATATAGAAAGGTTGAAAGTCACTATGTCAACAACTAATGGTAGACACCCAAGAATGGTCAACATGAACATGCCTAGGACAACATGGACACCATATAAGCGTACCACATCACCTTGTATGGCTCGCCATGTTTCGGGCACACTACTATTATATACCCCTCTATGCCCACTGGGATGGTAAAGTATGAACAAAACGGTTAAGAAAAAAGTAATCCTCATGAAAAACACGAGTCAACCATGTTCATGACAACTTTTTGCTTGCGCCAACCTAGTGACTGTCGACCTAATACCGTATACCCAGTCTGGGCTATTTAGTTGTACGGTCTCTGTCACAAAGAAGGAAAATAAAACGTTAGTGATCAGCGAAATCACAATGAAACCCTGCTATACAAGTATATCTGTGTGGCAGATCTCATGTCCGTAGTGCAGAACTGAACTCTTATTTATTGAAAATTCTCTGGATGGGATGTAATGATATCAGAGTTTGAGGGCCGTGTGGGATGCCGGACAAAGCTTTTTTTTTTTTTTTTTTAAAGCGGCAATCACTTACAAGGCAAAAGCATTGCCTCAAAAAAAAAGGTTACGGAGAAGGAACATCTGTGTGTTAAACCAACTACTTATGGCCAGATGTATCAAGCGTCAAAAATGATAAAGTGGAGAGTGATAGCATATACCACGGGTTGCCAAACCGGTCCTCAAGATCTACCAACAGTTCATGTATATTAGGCAACATGTGAATCTATAGTAGGAATGAATGCGGCAGGTTTAAAAAGGTGACAGTTAGTAATGACTACATCTGTGCACCAGCTAGGTGTTTTTGAAAACGTGGACCGTTGGTAGATCTCAAGGACTGGTTTGGTGACCCCTGGCATAGACATTGAGGAAAAAGCATGGAGAATTGTGTTGAGGTGCCCACACACTGTGCGTATTGGGCTTGCGATGCAATGTACACTCCCACACACAGCACATCACAAAAAGTATGTGCAGCATGTACTTATGGAACTAGATTACAACGCTGTTGTAGCATATCGCATTCTTTAACTTTATGCATGGAGCACAGCGCACCGTGTCTCGGCACCTATAGGGTGAGAGCTGGCCGTCATTGATGAAATCGGTCTGGAGAAATCGTTTTGGAGAGAACTGGAAAGAGATCAGAACAGTAACTTAGCAGATAATGCTAATTAAAGTTTTTTTACCCCCAACACCTCCTATAATAACTCCAATGGTGGGAAAGCATCAAACCTTTGCAGCTTTACTGGTGGACTTATGCATAAAAGTCGCATAACTCATTTAACATTTAACTTGCCTAATGGTGGGGTGGAAAAAAAAAAAATCCTTAATATATTTTTATATCAAATACATGCTTTTGACTAAACAATCGGTATACATAACTATGCTGGAAAATTATTTAATCAACAATAGAGAATTAATTTGAGCCAGGTACCTTTGTGGTCTTTAAGGCTGCGGGTCTCCAATCCCCCAGTGGAACCCGTGTCAGAGTCCAGTTCCTCTAGTGATGGTCGATCGGAAATGTCTGATCTCGTGGTGTCATCAACATCTTGGCCAACAGCGGTCGTGACCTCCGAAGGAAAAGAAGAAGCATCCAGTACCGACTCCTGAAAGCAGGTGGACGTGCCCTGCAATGAGGCATCCATAGAGGCTGCATATCCAAGTGACAGTGCCATCTCGTCCTCGCCAACTGGGACCTGCGAAGGAAGTTGGAGCAGGTGATCATTCTTCCAATCACCACTTACACTTTAAAGTAGTATAGCATACCAATACTCACGATTTGTAAAAAGTATTTATTTAAAAAAAAAAAAAAAAACACACTTAAAACTATAAAACGGGATTGGCTCTTATCCTTTATGCGGTGTTGGACATGTGCCTTATTGTATGTTACACAAATATACAGATCTCAACCCCAAATAAGAACCACTTAGCTCATCTAGTCTGCACATGTGTACACACACACACACACACACACACACACACACACACACAGCCCTGGGAAGGGCGGTCCTACCTTTGATACTCCCGAAATGATCAAGGTGCTGCGTTTAGTGGGCGTCCTCTTGGCTGACTTGTTGCCAGGCTCAGTCAGCTGTCTAATCGCTGTTTCTGCCACTGGGTCCAGCTTTAATGAGGCTGGAGAGCCCCCTGTTGGAAAGGTAAGCTTCTTAGATAAAAAAACTTTTACCCCCAGACAACGATCTTCACAATATAATGCACAAGAGTACAATTAAGGCACAATTTATTTATTCTTATTATAAATGAAGACATAGAAAAGACATTTATGCTGAACACTAAACGTCATTGATTCTGCATTGCATTTGATGGTGCAGAAACGAAGTACAAAATAGGGAAAAGTAGTCCACATTAAAGACACATCGAACATAGCTGCGCAGTCAGAGTAAATGTAACAGACATGAGCCAAGCAATGCAACAATCATTATACAGGGAAATAGTCTTGCAAGCCTGTAAAACCCTTTTTTTTCATAGTGGCATCTTCCAGGGGGAGAATGGGGGCTGTAGCTCTGAAAGACTACAATTGGCTGTTAACGGAAATAATCTATGGGTGGGAAACATGCAGTGGACCCAAATGGGCGGGAACCATAGCCATCCAATAGGGTGCCATATTCTGTTTCAGAGGGTAATGCAGTGGTTCCCAACCCTGGTCCTCAAGTACCCCCAACAGTGCACGTTTTCCAGGTCTCCACTCACAATCACAAGTGACATAATTAGCTCCACCCCTGGATCTTTTTAAATGTGTCTGAATAATGAGTGCACCTGCTGGGTGACCTGGAAAACGTGCACTGTTGGGGGTACTTGAGGACCAGGGTTGGGAACCACTGGGATATTGAATAACCTAGACATCTGTCATCCTCACTCAGAGAATCGGTTTCTCTGCTTTGACATTCATGCACAGTGGTTCCGGATGTTCCAGAGAGGCCAAGCATAAACCACCCTGCACAGAACCCCTAACAGACTAGAGCCTTACCACTGCCACTTGGAGAAGAGCCAGGAGAGCAGCTACGGGGAAAGATCACTGGCTTGTTCTCAGTCACTTCTACTTTTGAGGGTGAACTGGCAGGAGAATCTAAAAATGAAAAAAAGGTCATGATTATTACAACCACACTATCTAAGCTAACAACTACCTAATATGAACAAAGACATCCAAAATATATATAAGATATACACAAATACATATACAGGTGGAGCCATCCTCATCTAGCCGTCTCTGGATAGCCATGGCACACCAAGGCCTATTGTTATCAGCTGCAATACAATACAGAAGGCAATGCAAAGAACCTGGTGCTGAGGGTACTGAAGTTCAAAATTATCCAAATGAATCAGTTTTCTTTACTGGCCCATAACAATGGATAGCCATCTGCCTCTGTACTAAAGACACGGCCACAAGTTACCCTCATGAACAATAAGTGGTTGGCTTTTCCCATTGTCAGAGCTAGATTCTCTAAGCTTCAAAAGAGATAAAATGGAGAGTGATAAACAGCCAGCCAATCAGCTTTTACCTGCCCTGTTAGACTGTTTGAAAAATGTCAGACAGGAGCCGATTGGCTGGTTGTTTATCACTCTCCATTTTATCTCTTTTGAAGCTTAGAGAATCTGGCCCTCAGACACTTTCATAGAAAGGGTAGCAGTGATGAACCATCTGGCTAGTTTCCATAGGAGTTTGATGGTATAAAACCAGATTCATAATCTCACCTAACTCAATAGAATGAAGTGTAACTCAATGGGAAGCTATTGTATGGTCAACATGAGTTTCAATTTTTTTTTCTCCATTTTATGGGGACGGTCATATTTTACCATCCATGTGGAAAAAAAATTGCAATTCGTAAAGTGTGCCAAGTGAAGGCACCAAGCTTGGAGCATGGCAATCGAAGAGAGCAACGCAAGAGTACGCGTTACACTAATAGGGGCCCCATGTTAAGTGTCGATATTGACACCAAAAAAGGTCTGCTGACTAAATATACCTGCATGCATTTGATGATTGACTCGTTATTACCAGACTCACCTATTATAGCAAGTATCCCCCCCTTCTTGTCCAGTAAGGAGAAAACAAAGACGAAAGTTTTAAGACTCGCCTATGGCCCTGCTTGTTCTTTCACAGGCTGGCTGTAGCGGTCCATTCATATGGATGTGTAGGTATGTGTGTTACTTCTAAAAGATAATACTCCAATAGATAGAACCCCCAGACCACTCTTCCCTTATGTGTCCCTCGTCTTGTCTTCACCCCCCCACCCCCCCCCCCCCATACTCTTTGAAAAGATTATTTGCATAAGATTTGGAAATGTTTATGGTGGTTCCAATGATTGATTATTGTTAGGAATCTCCTTCTAATCATAATTTCCTCTTCCATATGCTCATTCCGGCATATTGTTACAATTCTAGTATAGACTGTACAAGATGGAACATGTCTTTGTATAACCTATGCACGGTTCATTTTGTGTGAAATGGATATTGTTGTACTACTTACCTTAATATTATATTGTAAAACCTAATAAAATTCTTGAAAACTAAAATCTATTTATTCCTAATCAATTGCGATTGCGCAAATGTTGATACAATATGTATATTTTACGGAATTGTTTAAAGAATGCTTTGTATTTTATTATTTATAAATTGCCATGTACTATATTAGCAAAATGGCCGTGACACGCAAAAGTAACTCTGGCGGCATTCAAAGAGGATTGCTTAAGCAAAGGTGTAACAGCCGCGACACATACAGCTGATTCCACTGTATGCGTTCCACATAACGCATACGTTCCAAATAAGTCGTGACACGCACGGCCATCTTGCTTCCGGTTTTCAGAAGCAGACATCCGCCGGCTACTGAACACCGCTGATGCAGCGGATTCAATATAGGTGTGCTTTTGGGTCTAAAAACCGGACCGGTCATTCATTTTACTATACACTCGTGATGAAGGAATGTCCGAAACTCATTGAGTGTTACCAGGATTTGTTGGCCAAAAAAACTATGCTAAACTTATATTGCAGGGATCCTTAGAATTATTCTAATTAGCAGTACTTGGGATTATAGAGTGTGCATCTGCATTTTCTCTTTGTGGAACTACATGTCTCAGCACAATAGCACCTCTCATTTGGTTTCTAATTATAGATTTCAGGGTCCTGCCTCCCCCCAAAACACTGAATGTCATTTGAAAAGAAAAATAAATAAATTGATGGAGGTGGGGACCAGTAAAAAGCCACTTACCAATTCTGCCATCGAGCTTCAGTCTGGACTGAATGGTGGTCACAGTAGTTACAATAGTCCCATCTGGCATAACTGTGCGATCCATCTCAACTTTCTTGGTAGGCGTTATATTGATTCTCTGAGTAGAAGTCCCCAATGTTGCGCGCGTCAGGCTCACTTCTGGGAAATGAAACTAAGAGTTTGAAACAAAACTGCAAGTTACCAAAATTTGTATTACCCAGAAGGGAAAAAAAAGTGTGTGTTTCTATTCAAACTAAAAGTAGGCAAAATTCTCTTAAGTAGATCAGAAAGAGCTGTGTTCATCTTTGGCTTCTGTACAGAAAACACTGGCCATACACTAGAATGACCTGCATACGACCTGATCAAGAGTGATCAAGTGAGCGTTCGTACATGATAGCTTGGGGGGGGGGGGTCCCGGGATTTGGCCCCAAAATGTCCAGGATTTCAATACAGGGTTTGGAGTATCCGACCCCGGCGTGAAGTCTGCGCAGTGACCTCTGACCGTCATTCTGCACAGGCCGCAGCGTCTTGTCACAGCTGACCGCTCCCGGTTGCACTGTAACTACTAGCCACCCCTTCTGCCCAGCTGATGCTGCCGCTACCCATCCGGAGGCAGCAGACAGGCACCCCGGCAGTGCTGCTCTGACCCGCTCCCGGCCACCGCCCGCGGAAGTAAAGCTGCGGAATTAAGCATTTTCCAATCCCAGAACCTGGGATTGAAAAAAATGCCCCGGGATTGGCATCCTTAATACCGCTCTAATGCATGGTCAGCTTTAAAGTGCATCATTACTCACCTCCACAGATATGGCTGGTGCTGTGACTTTAGACAGCAAGGAGCTTGGAATGAGTGGATACAGATGCCTTCCACACAGCTCTCTATGTGATGACCCCAGAGCTACCACTGTGTGTCCCAGTAGGACATCTGCACAGAAATGGAACAGGGAGATGAGCAGGAGAACGTGCAGCATTTCAGAGAAGTCAATATTGTAATGACTTACTGTTAGCAGTCCGGCGTATCTGCCACACTTTGAAGGACAGCTCAGTGCTCTGCTGGGTGAGGTCACTGCATGAGCAGAACAATTAGCATTATCCATTTGATCACAAAAACCGCACAGTGATTGAAAACGCAGTCACAACACAAGAAAGCTCTGTTCAAGCAAACATGTAGTCTACCCCTTTGTAACCCAAACCCAGTTACCCCTTACACCTGCAGCTGCTCACAATGTGATCTCCTCACTCCATGAGACGTGCCCTGTTCTCTGTCCTCGGACACTGCGCGTGGCTTTCCGCTGGCAGGGGTTATCCAGTTCTGCTTCACACATCAGCTCCGTATCTGAGGGAGGTCCCCGTAACCAGAGGAGAAAGAAAAAATACATTTTAAAGAAACCTTTAAAATCAGAAAAAATACATTTTAAAGAAACCTTTAAAAATCAGAGTGATCGCCATTAGAATATTATACTGGATTTAACAGTGCAAGGGTGGCACGGTCATAGAAAAGTAAGAGATTCCTACCAGCATCCGGCAAAAAGACCTCTTGTAGTCGCAGCTGGCGAATAAGAAGTTTGCAACCCTCTGTTCTAGATGGGGATCCAGATGGCAGCCTGTCGTAGGCACCCTGTGTGCAGAACATATGCTCTTATTTTATATTACTATTGAGAGTGGGCTATGGCCCTTATTCTGGTTCACTCGCAAAGACCAATTCCTTCTCAAATGGACAAAACCATGTGCACTGCAGGTGGGACAGATGTAACTTGTGCAGAGAGAATTAGATTTGGGTGGGGTTTTACTTTCAAGTAACATCTATAGTGCAACGTAAAAATAAAGCAGCCAGTATTTACCCTGCACAGAAACTAAATAAAACTCACCCAAATCTAACTCTCTCTGCACAGGTTACATCTGCCCCCCTGCAGTGCACATGGTTTTGTCCATTTGAGAAGAAATTTGCCTTTGCGAGTGAACCAGAGTAAGGGCCTATATGTATGAAAAAGCAAACAACTCACCGTATCACCATCACAAGCTTTGAGGTTGAAGGTCATAGCTGGTTCTGCAGTGAGCAGTGTATTCTGTATTAGGTCTTGTACTGTGCAGAGATCTGCGCCCCCATCACTCTGTGTGTACAAAGACAGTTACCTTAGACAGAGCATTCATAGTGACTGGTTCACAATTTATTTTATTTTTACGCGGAAACTGCAAGCACCAAATTCTGTCGTTTCAGATGTAGGCGTTGCTGCAAACTCACTTGGTGCAAATACTTGGGTTCAATCTGCAGTGCAAGATCAGGGTGGTCCCTAAACCCCCATGACACGAGAAGTCCTTCCTGGGGCAGCTCCTGCAGCTGCACTTCTATCTGGGTACAGAAAGTAAAGAAAAAAGTGGTGTAAGCGTTGCTGTTGGTCTTTTAGATGAAAGCCATGAAACATTTTGATATACTACAATTAGAGAAATTAAACACAAATCTACGTTGGCATCAACACATCACTATGAAATCTGTAGAGCGATACAGAGACCATTGCAATAGTATTTTCCTTGCTGCAAGAGTTAGAACAAACGACAGGGGGCCAGACGCACTAAGCTTCAAAAGTGATAAAATGGAGAGTGATAAACAGCCAGCCAATCAGCTCCTACCTGACATGTCACAGACTATTTGAAAAAGGTCAGGCAGGAGATTGGTTGGTTGTTTATCACTTGCCATTTTATTACTTCTGAAGCTTAGTGCATCCGGCCCACAGTCTTAAGGGGTAAATCCATTAAAGGACCCATTTATTATTAAAGATTTGTTGCTTAGTCCCAGAAAACACTTTATCGGGAGAAGGGGGTGCTGCAAATAAATTAGTATCCCTCCAATTTAGGGCTGTGTTCAGATAGTTCTGATATCTGCTGTGATCTCTTCAGTCCCACAGGTGTCTATAGGGACTGCAATGGTGCTATATTTACCTAGCATTTTCAAGCTTGGACCCTGCATCTACAGCCGTCTGATGATGCTAGCCTATTAGAGTTCACTCTAGGATTTTTTTTAGGGCAGGGTGCTGACCACCAGGCAGGGTACAATTTATTTAGAAATTTACATTAGAACCATATATTTAAAAAAAATTTTTTTTATAAATTATTGCACACTGCAATAGGATTACACCCATTAAACATTGTCATACTGTGCTATACCCATTACATATTCTGTCGTAATGACAATTACACATTATGGCACATTGTAATGCCTCTTACACATTATACCACACACCGGAAGTTCTCAGCGGCATGTCAGCATGGTGGGGGTCAGCCTAAGGGTGCACAGTGCCACACACAAGGGCAGGGTGTAGTTTGAGGTTTAGAAAACGGGTAGGGTGAGACACCCTGTAAAAGAAGCTTAGAGGGAACACAATGCAAACTGTAGTCCATGTGCTAGAATAGGCAGTTAGCCAGCAGCGGGTACCCCTGGAATCCTCTGCCTAATGGTCCCCACTCATGTGCAGCAGCCGTGGAACCACAATGCAGAGTCTCTGCAGGGGTTGATTAATTCAGGTGTGGTATAGGGGTCTGACAGTCGGGATCCCGACAGTCATTAGCCAGACGTCGGGATCCCAAGAGGCTGGACCCAGACAGCATGGTTAGCGCAACTAAGCCCCTTGCGGGCTCGATACGCGAGCCACCTATTCTATTCTCCCTCTTTGGGGGTCGTGGACCCCCACGAGGGAAAATAGCAGGTGGCCGTCGGGAACCCAGCTGTCGGTGTTTTGACAGTCGGGATCCCGATGTCGGGTGAATACTTGCCGGGATCCAGACTGTGGGGACCCCGTCCGGCACCCGATTAATAAATTGGCCATGTATAGTCGCATACTCCAATGCTTTGAGTAAGTGAAAAATTATAATTTAACCACTAAATAAAATAAAAGTAAAAAAAGGCAGTAAAAAATAGGTAATAAGGAAGGGAATCCCCTCTACAGTAAAACATGTAACCTGCCATGTTACATACTGTAGATACGGGTCACAGAAATTACAGACTGATTATTGAGCAAGCCCGAGAGCAGAGGTAACTAATGCAGCACAGTACAGAGCTGGTAGTCACTGCATCCGTCAGGTTTGGACATACTGTATAAATGCAGAACTCCTTATTAGTAACTAGGGATGCCAATTTTTCAACTCTGGGAATGGGGTTTGAAAAACGCTCAACCCCGGTATTCCCGGCATTGGCATTCCTAAAAGAAAAATGCCCCTTTCCTGATATTAACTTACGTGAGGAAGCGGGGCCGCTAGGTGGGTGTTACGCTAGGCAGCAGAGGTGCTTGCGTGCTGACGGTAGGTGTACAGTGTCAGTGATGGAGGTGCTGCCTGCACAGCGTGACCTATGACCAAGGGCTGCACGCCGGGCTCGGGAAAAGCCGGACAGCATCTCGGCGGGTGCTCAGACGCTGCGCGGCATTACACTGCGCATGGGCAATCTAATACCGAAATCCTAGACATTTTGGGGCCATGTCCCAGGATCCCAAGATTGGCCCCTCTACTAGGAACTAGAAGAATCTCCAGTAATATTCATGAAGCACATGCCCAGGTGTGGGGCAGAGTGCCAGCAACTAGGAATATGTACAGCCAGGTGGATTCGTTTGCCAATACCCATACAGCTACAGCTTACCTGTGCCTTCTGTATAGTGACGGAAACCTGATAGGTATCACAGGAAACAGCAACCGGGGACTCCTGGGTGACGGAGACGGGAAATCTGACTGTGTCCGCAGAGAACCCGCACAGCAGCACCTGGGGGGGAATAGATGTCTAATCAGTGCCAGCCAAGCAGGGTTTGTATATCGGCACCTAAATATCAGGTACACCAATCAGTGTTAATTCAATTAGGGGTGATGCCAGTGTGCATATCAGCTGCACTTACCCCTAAATCACAAATTTGAATACACACTCCTATGTGGCTCTGGGGCACAATCGCACTGCAATAAAGGGTGCAGTTGTCAGAATCCCAACACCACCCCAGCAGCAAGTCATCCTTAGGTGAAATAACCTCTATAGGAAGCAAGGGTGTGGTATGCGGTTCCGACAGTCATTAGCCCAACGTCGGGATCCCAACTGGCCGGCTTGCGGGCTCCCTGCGCTCACCACCCTGCAGGCACGGTGGCTTGCTGTGCTTGCCACCTATTCTATTCTCCCTCTATGGGGGTCGTGGACCCCCACGAGGGAGAGTAGCAGACGGCCATCGGGAACCCGGCCGTCAGTGTTTTAACAGTCAGGATCCCAACTTTGTGTTAATGACTGTCGGGATCCCGTCCGGCACCCAGGAAGCACTAGTGTGTGGTCTTCTGCACGCAAGCAATCTGGATTTAAATGTTTGACAACAAAGTCTGAACTTTTAGGTATAGGATTCCTGTGTAACCAGTAGCAACTATATCCTCACCATGCTGCTCTCCGAGTGTTTTGTACAGGTCACGTGACTGATGTGCACATTCGGCTGGAGTGGGAGATTTTCTTCAAACAGCATCTGTAAGGAACTCTAGAACACAAAAGACATGATCAGAGGATGTACAATGCTGTAACCACAAATATACTACACAGCGCACACCAGCAGCAGACTACCCAGTGCCCCCTAACATCCCACTCATATGAATATTTGATGTGTTCAGCAAGACACCACTGAATCCAGATTAATGTGATAAAAGTGGATCTGTGCTTTGTTTCTCTACATATCCTTGTTACGCCCATGTGGCTAGTAGCAGGAATAGAAGAGAACACATCACCGGCTTCTGTAACATGCCAACTGGCCTAGTACTGCCCCTGGATCAGGTCTGTTAGCATGGTGACCCAGCATTCGAAGACTCACAGATTGCAATCATTGCTGTACGGGTTGAACAAATGGTCGCATGTAAAGTGCCTGTGACACCAGAGCGATAGGAAAATCAGCCATGAAAGCCTTTCATTTGTTTAATTTGCAAACAAATTCAGCCAGGTGCAAACAGATCTGATCTTCACATGACGTTTATAGTCTCAGACACATATATACCGGTTGGATGATATGCATGTGAATAATCACAAGAATAAGCATCAGCACCTCAACAATACACTACCCAGTGTAAATCCTATACGCACTGACTGAAAGCACTAGTGCCAGAAATACACTATCCCGTGTAACTCCTACAGGCAGTGAAAGCACTAGTGCCAGCAATGCACTACCCCGTGTAAATCCTACAGGCAGTGAAAGCACTAGTGCCAGCAATACACTACCCAGTGTAAATCCTACAGGCAGTGAAAGCACTAGTGCCAGCAATACACTACCCCGTGTAAATCCTACAGGCAGTGAAAGCACTAGTGCCAGCAATACACTACCCAGTGTAAATCCTACAGGCAGTGAAAGCACTAGTGCCAGCAATACACTACCCCGTGTAAATCCTATACGCACTGACTGAAAGCACTAGTGCCAGAAATACACTATCCCGTGTAAATCCTACAGGCAGAGAAAGCACTAGTGCCAGCAATACACTACCCCGTGTAAATCCTACAGGCAGTGAAAGCACTAGTGCCAGCAATACACTACCTCGTGTAAATCCTACAGGCAGTGAAAGCAATACAAAGTGCCAGCAATACACTGACTAGCCCATGTAAATCCTATATGCAGCGACTGAACACTAAGGGTGCCGGACGGGATCCCGACAGTCATTTACCAGACGTCAGGATCCCGACTGTTAAAACACCGACAGACGGGTTCCCGACGGCCACCAGCTTTTCTCCCTCGTGGGGGTCCATGGCCCCCATAGAGGGAGAATAACGTGTCTGTAGCATGGCGAGCGCAGCGAGCCATTAAGGGGCTTTGTCCGGCCAGTCGGGATACCCAGTGTAAATCCTATACACACTGACAGAAAGCAATACACTACCAGTGTAAATGGTATACACAGTGAGGGAAAGCACTGGTGTCAGCACTATAACCCTGTGTAAATCCTATAGGCAGTAAGTGAAATCCTACATTTTGACTGTCTGTAAATACCCTGTTTTGTTGTATCACTGTCTGCTATTGTAAAGCGCAACGGAATATGCAGCGCTTATTAGTGAAAGCATTAGTGCCCGCAATAGACCACTCCTGTAACTCCCCCATGCAGTGAAAGCACTAGTGCCTACATTACACTACCCCATGTAATGCTATTCACAGCGAGTGAAAGCAACAAATTACCCCATGTAACTCCTATAGGTAGTGAAAGCACTAGTGCTAATCGATGCACTACCTCGTGTAAACCCATTAGGCAGTGAAAGCACTACTGCCAGCAATCCACTACCCTGTGTAAATCCTATAGGCAGTGAAAGCACTAGTGCCAGCAATACACTACCCTATGTTAATCCTACAGGCAGTGAAAGCACTAGTGCCAGCAATACACTACCCCGTGTTAATTCTACAGGCAGTGAAAGCACTAGTGCCAGCAATACACTACCCCGTGTTAATCCTACAGGCAGTGAAAGTACTACTGCCAGCAATACACTAGGTAGTGTATAGGTAGTGAAAGCTCCAGTGCCAGCAATGCACTACCCCTTGTAAATCCTACAGGCAGTGAAAGCTCCAGCAGTGCACAACCCCTTGTAAATCCTACAGGCAGTGAAAGCTCCAGCAGTGCACAACCCCTTGTAAATCCTACAGGCAGTGAAAGCTCCAGCAGTGCACTACACCTTGTAAATCCTACACGCAGTGAAAGCACCAGTGCTAGCGGAAAGCCCTGAGCCCTGTAATACCGCATCCCCCGGTGCTGTGTGCATGAGGCACGGGTAGCGGAACACACATCAGCAGCGCAGCTCACCTGACTCCTCGCCGCCTCCCGGTTCAGGGCCTGAGCCCAGGCTTTGCTCCAGTTCTCCCGGATGGAGGGGAAGCCGCAGAGTGCACGGAGAAGGCTGCGGGCCCCCGGGGCAGGAGACCCCCGGGTGACTTGCAGTAACCAGGCCAGCACGATCACTAGCGATGCTGCAAACAGGAGCAACAGAGCAGCAAAGCCCAGCTCCGGGCCGAGGGAGAACGGAGCCCCGGCCGGGGAGTCATCCATCTCGTACCCCGCAGTGACAGCCGGGCTCAGGGGATGGGGGGGCTGTAGGCCGGAGATCAGACGGCGGTCAGCAGTGACCAGGGGACCGTGAGAAGCCCCTGTGGATATACATGTATGGTGACTGTCTGTGTGCGACCCCCTGACCACCCGCTGCAGTGCTGCTGCTCCTCCTCCCCCTGCCGGCCCCGAGTTATGTAACATGCACCTGTCTGTCTCCCCTATCCTTGATCTGTACTCTTATATTACTGCTGCTTCCCCGGCGTCCTCCTAATGGGGACCCCGCCCCCCAGACATAGCCCCGCCCATCATGGGTTATCCGGGGTGCCCCCGACGCGCTCTGCTGGGCTGACTGAAGCGCAGTGACAGCATCCCCAAATGACACACACATTGCAGTTGCACAGCATTCCCAGTTGCACACACTACACAGAATTCCGTTACACCCACACACTGCACTGCATTCCCTTTACGCACTGCATTCCCTGTTAGACAATGCAGAGCATCCCCAAATTACACACACTGCTCAGCATTTACAGTTACACACACCACAGCATCCCAAAATTACTGCACAGCATTCCCAATTGCACTCAAACTGCACAGCGTTCCCCATTACACACTGCACAGTATCCCCAAATTACACACACTGCACAGCATTCCCATTTACAGACACACTGCACAGCATTCCCAGTTACACACTGCACAGCATTCTCAGTTACACACACACACCGCACAACATTCACAGTTACACACACCACACAGCATTCCCATTCACACACTGCACAGCAATCCCAGTTACACACACACACACACACACACACACACACACACACACTGCAAAGCATTCTCAATTACACACACAGCACAGCATAACCAGTTACACACACCACACAGCATTCCCAGTTACGTACACACTGCGCAGCATTCTCATTTACAAACATTGCATAGCATTGTCAGTTACAAACACTGCACAGCATTCTCATTTACACACACTGAATATAATTCACATTTACACACACACAACTCAGCATTACAAGTTACACACACTACACAGCATTCCCATTGGCACTCATTGCATAGTATCATTATTTATTCACACTGCACAGCATGCTTATATTACAAAATAGTCTAAATACACTGCATAGCATTCCTATAATCGCACACTGGATAGTATAACAATGTAACACTCCACAGTATGCTTATTAATATACACTGCATAGCATTCCTATAATCGCACACTGGATAGTATAACAATGTAACACTCCACAGCATGCTTATTAATATACACTGCATAGCATTCCTATAATCGCACACTGGATAGTATAATAATGGGGGTTATTCTAGTTCATTCTTTCTGACAAAATCCTTCTTAGATGGACAAAACCATGTGCACTGCGGGTGGGGAAGATGTAACTTGTGCAGAGAGAATTAGATTTGGGTGGGGTTTTACTTCAAAGTGAGATCTATATTGCAGTGTAAAATAAAGCAGTCAGTATTTTCCCTGCACAGAAACAAAATAACTCACCCAAATCTAATTCTATCTGCACATGTTACATCTGCCCCCCTGCAGTGCACATGGTTTTGTCCATCTAAGAAGGATTTTGTCAGAAAGAATGAACTAGAATAAACCCCAAATGTAACTCCACAGCATGCTTATTAATATACACTGCAATCGCACACTGAATAGTATAACAATGTAAATAACACTGCACAAGCAGCAAACTGAGGCTACTGCTGTTGATTTGAAACAGAAATATGGAATCTTAAATAAATTCTGCATTTCTTTGAAATAAAAAAATATTTATTATAAAACAGTCTTAACCAAGAAGCACTTATGACACCTAAAAAAATAATTTGGCGGTAAATATCCATTTTAATTCTTAATATAATCAGCAGCATAAACAGAGCAAAAAATATTGCCAAACAGTGGCCAAAAACATTAGTAACAAATATTTGAGAGGGAAGGAGCATGAGCCAAGAAAGGTGCATGGTGTTTTGGGGAAGGGATGTGGCCACACTACAGTAATCCATACTTGCCTACTTTTGAAAACTAGTTTCAGGGAGATCGGCTGCCAGAAGCAAATGTGCCATGCTAAACGCGGCACGCCGTGTCATGCTTTACTCAAAGGGTGTGTCTAGCTTCACCCATGGGCATTTCTATGGCACTCTGGGGTGTGCCCTGCAGCTGAGCTGCTGGGTTCAGTATCTGTGTGGTACCCAGTGCAGGGGTACAAACAAGGTAAGGTCATGTCATTTCATTTAATTATAAAATCACCCGCCCCTTCCGTAGCCTAACCCTAAACTCTGCCTCCCATAGCCTAACCCTAACCTTCCCCTCCCACAGCCTTTACCTAACTACCCCTCTCATGCTCAAACCCTAACCAACCCTCCCACAGTCACAAATGAACGGCTAACCTGCAAACTCAAGCGCTGATGCAGTTAGTGGCCAGATAATATACTTTTTTAAGCACTAGCTGAAAAAGAGCTCTATAGTCTACAATGTGCAGACAACTCATGCAGCGAGAAAGGGATAGTTAGCTAAATATTTGTAACTATAGTAGTATATTCAACACCAGTGGCGTAACTATAGCTCCACAGCCCCACGTGGTCTGTGGGGTTATAGTTACCCGCTGCTTTCTGCTGGTGCCTGGCCTGTCCTTACGGTCCCGTCTCTCCCGGCGCCGGTTCCTGCTGCTATAATGAAAAGTGACACGTAGAAAATGGCTGCCCCCATACTGCAGACAGTTTTTGAGGATGCTAGAGGAGGTGGCGGCGGCCTCCCTAGAATCCTTAAAAACTGTTTGCAGTATGGGGGCAGCCATTTTCTAAGTGTCACTTTTCATTATAGCTGCAGCAGGAGCCTGTGCCAGGAGAGACGGGACCGTGACCGCAGATGCGGCAGGCCAGGTACGGGTGTACGGGTGTTATTCACATTACACCACACAATAGACCCCATATTCACATTACACCACACAGTATTGTCCCTTATTCACATTATATTCACACAGTAGTACCCTTCTACACATTGCACCACATTAGAGCAACATATTAATGTTACGCTACACAGTTGTAACCTTTATACAGTTGTTATGCCTGATTAGTAGCAGTGCTTTTATACATTATGTCACACAGTAGTGCCTCTTACATATTATGCCTGGCCCAGAGACTCGCACACCACTACCCTGATCAAACTCAAAATAATCTACAGCTCCAAACAGCCATTGCTTTCTGAAGCTTCCTGCTGTGCTGTCAGGAGCTGCAGTTTATTTGGAGTTTGATCCCTTTCGCGGGGTGCAGTTGCAGACACCGTCACCAGTACCAGTGGCTCCTGTCTGCTATGCAAGTGTCTGGCTTCAGGCAGTGGCCAGGGTGGTACACCAGATATTGACACTAGCATACATCCCAACATTCTACGCGGTCCAGAAAAGGAGCGCATCTTGCAGGAATCCCGTGACCACAAGCCGTGACGTCCCATGTTTTAGTCACTATGGGGGCATGCCCAGTGTTCTGAGAGCTGCTGGCCAGTCCCTCTGTCTCCCGTGAATAGATGCATTCAAACGGCATCTGCTCACCATTGATTTGAGTAGAGCAGTGAGTGACAGGGAGCCTCCAAAATGGATATTGCATACGATGTGCGGACATACTGAAACTGTTGACATTACCGCCAAGGTTAGATGTCAAAATTGGACACATGTATGCCTTGTACAATGTCGACATACAGCACATGTCGACAATATGTAGTTGACATACGTATGTTTCCCAATAAGATGAACAAGAACATGAAATATAAATCAATTGTAAAGTTAGGTCATGGACCAGGGATCCTTTGGCCCTCCAGCTGTTGTTGAACTACACATACCAGCATGCCCTGCAACAGTTTTAGCATGACCAAATAGCAAAACTTGTACCAGGGCATGCTGGGATGTGTAGTTCAACAACAGCTAGAGGGTCAACGGTTCCCCATCCCTGTCAAAGACAAACAATCTATGGCTGAGAACAAATGACAGGAAAGAAGTGCAAGGTACCTACTGTACATGTACATTTGGATACTAATGTAATCAGATTATTTAATTGATGTATTTTTAAGCCCTCATACATTTGATATGTGACTGATGTCACACAGGAGGAAGAACAGTCCCTGGTACGTTATTATTGTACACTAGTGTCACTACAACTGTCAGGTTCTGTATGTGATCTTATACCAGGCCACGCCTCTTCCTCTCCTCCGCCAATCAGGGCTCGGAACACGTGTACACAGCGCTGTGGATGGAACACTGGCGGAAGTAGGAAGCAGAGTGTGTGTTGTTGGAGGAACATGCCGGCTCTAGCGCTGCTGGTGAACCTGGCCGGCTCGGTGCTGGGTGGCTTGGCCACCGCCTTGCTCATCCCGGCATTCAAGGAGCATTTCATCGCAGCCAGGCTGTATGGGATCGACATGAACAAGTCTAGCAAAGAGCCAGTGTAAGTGTTCTATGGGCTGTGTGACAGGCTGCTCTGCACGTCATGTAGAACAGCTGCTAATAGTGTTATTATTGGATGGCTACAATGTGTACAATAGTGTTATAATGACTACAATGTGTACTCTGTGGGGTGAGTATATTGGCGGAGAGGGCACCTCACCTCGGAATCACAGACATCTCTATGGGGCTGCAATGGTGTGTTACAAGTGGCAACAGCAGCAGAACTTCACCCCCTCTTGGCTCTACTGAACCCTGATTTTGTACGAAGCCCTATGGGTCTGTAATCAAAAGTCCTGAAATCTGGAAGATACTGGTACCATAAGTGCAGCATATAGGTGCAATTACTTTCAGGAGGGCAAGGATATCACCAGTAATGGTATTGACCACAGCGAGTCCGTTTCTACCATATGCTTGGCGTCAGGCTGCCCTTACTTGCAGTCTTGCCCCCTTTATTCCATGATACCACACATAGGGCCTGATTGCAAAGTTGCAGATGACTGCGAGTATCTAGTCGCCATCCAGACAGAAAGAAAATCTGCAAGAGAATTGCAAATAGATCATTATTCCCGAACCACTGAAAGATTTCTCCAGAATGTGTGCAGCTCTGACCCTTTACTAACCTGTGACTGATCCAGGCGGGCGAGGATGACACAGACCCTCCCTAAAAACACCTGGGCGCGCTTGCTTTTTCTGACACCCCCAGAAAACAGACAGTTTCCACCCCTAAACACTGAATTCCTGTCAATCAACCTCCAGGCACCTTGCATTGATGATCCATATGCAATTTTCCCAGTAAATGGAGGCTGTTCCCTTTCCAACACTAACCTTCTACTCCTGTAGTCTGACCCTAGTCAGTATTTTGAACATGTCAACATTCTGCTCACATTATTGTTGTTGACATTTGTGATTGCATCCCAGCATAATTAGGGGGTTTTCAGAGTTGGGTGTGTTTGAAAATCTCTCTTAATGGGCCAGATGTATCAAGCTTCATAAGTGATAAAATGGAGAGAGATAAACAACCAGACAATCAGCTCCTACCTGTCATTTTTCAAACCCAGCCTTTAGCATGACAGGTAGGAGCTGATTGGTTGTTTATCACTCTCCATTTTATCATTTTTTGAAGCTTGATACATCTGGCCCCCAGTCTGCAATTGTAGTTCAGCCACCTCCTTCCCCTCATTGGCAGGGCAGGGCGCTGCAGTGCTGGGGCTTTGTCAAGAAGATGGCGCAGATGAGGACGTTCAGTGGGGATGCCAAAGGCCATTCTTCTATGTGGAGGCTGCAGGAAGGAGGCTCCAGTTACCTGACACAGCTCATTATAATGACAACAGCCTGTCCGGAATATTTTATTATTAATGGCTGACAGGGTGGACGGAGGGTTAAACACCTGTGCAGAGGATTGATTGCAGTCCTACTGGCTGTGAGCTATGGTTAAACCAAATCCCTCCAGGCTGCTTACTCCCCTGTGTTAAGGTGCATACACAAGGGGTGATTTCAGCCCCATTTCTAAGCAATCTGACTGTGGAGCACTGAATGCTCAGTGCGTATGCGATGCGCGGCCCCACACAACGCTATCGCTATGCTTGCACTGTCTTTCCTGCCCTGTGTACAGAGCTTTAGGAAATAAAAATAAAATAAATCAGTCAAGGAAAAAGAAAAGTGAAATGCCTCAGTTCTCCCAGTAGAGTCCTGGCCTAACTGGAAAGGCAGGTAATATCTATATTACTGAATATTCTGGTTCACTAACAAAGGCAAATTCCTTTTCAAATGGACAAAACCATGTGCACTGCAGGGGGGTAGATGTAACATGTGCAGAGAGAATTCGATTTGGGTGAGTTATTTTGTTATTTCTGTGCATGGTAAATACTGACTGCTTTTTTTTTTACACTGCAATATAGATCTCACTTTGACGTAAAACCCCACTCAAATCTAATTCTCTCTGCACAAGTTACATCTGCCCCAACTGCAGCGCACATGGATTTGTCCATTTGAGTAGGAATTTTACCTTTGCGAGTGAACCAGAATAAGGGCCATAATCCACTGATCTATATATATGTTTGGTGGATTAGAAGTAACAACACTGTTTTGTTATGCATGTATTTGATAGTGTTTAGTGTAAATGAACGTATGAGAACCTATAGACGCATTGCTTGTGATCAGCACTAGAACAAGTGTTCTGATTTGGATGTCTCTACAGTCCAGAGTCTCAGGGTGTGATAAGCGGAGCGGTGTTCCTTCTCATCCTCTTCTTCTTCATTCCGGTCCCGTTCCTGAGTTGTTTCATGGAGGAGAAGTGCCAGGAGTTCCCACATCATGAGGTGATACATTTGGCCTGTTTCATAATCCACCTCTTCTCTTAAAACTCCTTTACTAATGGCATGTTCTCACTGCGAGTGAGAAATACACAGCTTTTACTCGGCATTAAAATGCCGGGGACTGCCGCGCTGGACTCCCGTTCTCACTGCAAGGCAAATTCCCGGGTGAAGAAGTTCTACCTGGGAATTTGCCTTTTAACACAGGTTTTTCGGCCCGTGTCTGCATAGCTGGATCTCAAACACGGGTAAAAAGAAGGGTTTTACCCGTGTATGAGACACGGGTATGTGACCCGTTCACGCTGCCAAAAATCCCGTGTTAAAAGGCAAATTCCCGGGTCGACATGCTAGACCTGGGAATTTGACTGCAGTGAGAACGGGGTATAATAAGCACTGATGTTCCTGCAACTTTATATAATTCCATCTCACACCTTGAGATGGAATTAGCCAGGCTCAACAGCCCTAGCGCTAGTAGCAGATCCAATGGCGAGCCACTTTAAAATAACATTAACATCTAACATAGTTCAACATTCAATGTAGACCATTTTTTTAAAACTTAATTTAAACATGTAAACCAATTTTGAATTGAAAAAACAAAAACTGTCTGTAAAGGGTTAAAAAAAGCTTAGGGAGAAAAGTAAAGTATTAACCAATAAGCTGCTGTCATTTTACAGTCTGACAGATAGAAGATGATTGATAATTACTATCTTTCTCCAAGCTTTGATATCTCCCAACTTGACATCGTCATATTTTTGTTTCTCCTTCTAAGTTCCACATCCGTGTGTGAACACGCATACATATTCCATACATATACACGCACATATATTCCAATGACTTGTCTCTCTCCCATATTGTTGTTTTCATCTCTCATCTGTTTTTTTCCCAGTTTGTCTCCCTCATTGGCGCATTACTTGCCATCTGCTGTATGATCTTTCTGGGTTTCGCCGATGATGTTCTGAACCTGCGCTGGCGGCATAAGTTGCTGTTGCCGACGGCAGCTTCCCTTCCGCTGCTCATGGTTTACTTCACAACGTTTGGCAACACGACCATTGTAGTGCCTAAGCCATTCCGTCCGCTTCTGGGGCTTCATGTGGATCTGGGTGAGTGAGTGCCGCTGCATAGAAAGGTAACTCCAGCGTCAATTACCAACATTAGGGCATTTTATTGCAATGCTAAAATATACGAGGTGTAATTCCATGAGTGGTTCTGTGTCGCAGAACATTCTGCGAAGTCGCCTGGCAGCTGTTTACGTGCTCTCAGCATCGCCGTTTTTCCTGCGCATCTCTATGGGGTGCGAGGAATATTTAACGAGTTTCTGTGCCTGTGATGATGCGACAGCTGCTAATTGAATCAGTCCGTAGCCTGTTCTATACAGCTTAGGCGGCTTGTTGCCTCTCCTCTGTTGTGCAGGTACTAAAGGTAACTTACATACTGTAGATCAGTTCTAACCTGCATTGCACTTTCTGATGAGCAAATGTATCGACTGTTTTATTATCAACAGAAGCGCCTTGTATCCTGTTGGAGAAAGTGTGCTACAGATGGGGCGCCTGTCATTCAGAGCTAGCTGTCGCCAGATCCCCTCCGCTGGCGAGAGCCGGTGGACAGACACTCTATCGTGACTCACACGCACGCATGTCCCCGTCTCTAGCCGCGGGGACCGGAATCCCTGCCCTTCTCCGCTTCAGGGAGACCGGCAGGGTTAGGGGGGTGCAGAGAGGCACGGGGGGAGCAGCAGGGAAGCGACTGGAGTAGGCGGTGGGCTCAGAGGGAACGGGCACATGAGCGTCTCACGTGCGCACGCCCCCTTCAGTCTGATGGTGGGTCCTGGCGATTGGTGATAGAATGGCCAGAACCCACAGCAGTGTGAGCGGCTCCATCTGTATATAAATATGTTGCGTTCTGCAGCATGGATCTCGCTACGGAAATCCTCTGTCTTTCTGCATGTATAGAGGATGGAGGACATTGCTAACGACCTTCAGGAGCACACATTTTTAATGATGTAGTGTGTACACACTAGAGTCTGGGACAATATACATGAAAATTTGTTAAAGATGGTCGTTATCATGTATATGGTTTAATATATTGTCTAGTGTGTACGCACCTTAAGTAATCTCGTCCTGCGTGGTGAAATTGTTTGTTAAGCGCAAAATTTAAGCTGGGTACACACTAGACGATATGTCTTCCAAACCAGCGGATGGGAACGATATATGGGGCACATCACCTCGTGTTTACTCACTTCGCCGCAGCAACTGTGCACTCCCATGAGTTGTCAGTGTCATCCTCTGTCGGCCTTGCACGCAGGACCAACAGAAGACCTCGCCAGCTAGGGCCATGCTGCAGAACAACACCAGGCCAGCACCAGCGCTCCATCGCTGCTGGCATCGGCACGTGTACATGCATTTACCGAAGTCCGCTCCATTTCCGGTCCCCTCCATGATCTCGCTGGCTACACACATTGCCTAGTATGTACCCAGCTTTAGAGCACCTTATGCTAAACCCAGGCATAGTATGGAAAGTATTGGACCAATCCAAAGCCTTGTACAATGCAAACATTTGGACTTCCATAGATGCTGCTAACTTGCCCCACACTCTGAATATGGTTGCTTGGTTCAGAGCCGCACACACGTGGCCGTATTCAGTGCTTGATAATGCATGCGTACTTCCACCAGTACTCACTTGGCTGCACTGTCATCCACTTGTGGCAGCAGCTGTCGTAGTTACTAGCACACATTTACAGCATCCATATCCTTGGTACAAAGGATCCTTCTGAATTTAGCCAAATCACAGTATATGCTCACCTATGAGTAATCCATAATTCTGTCCACAGAACCAAGACCCACTTATTACCTATAAATGCCCTGGTGCTACCCATTTTAATCAGCAACTCTGCATAGCCCACAGAGATTAAGTCTGTACATCACTCGCATACACAGCACCAAATACTGCTGATGAGTCCACGTTGTGCCCACTGCCACTGTGTCTATTAATTTTTCTTTATTTTGTATATTTGCTTTTCCCATAGGCATCCTGTACTATGTATATATGGGGATGCTGGCTGTCTTCTGTACCAATGCCATTAACATTCTAGCAGGAATCAATGGACTGGAGGCTGGACAGTCTTTAATCATAGCCGGTTCTATAATAATCTTTAATATTGCTGAATTGAATGGTGAGTGGATTAAATATTTCATTTAAATATGTTTTTTCTAGATATTTGTGTTCCTTTATTTTTTTTATACATGCATTAACTCTAGAAATAAGAAAAATGTTCCCTGCCTGTTATCCCCTGTGTAGTGGCTTCATTCAGTAAAACGTTTCCCTTATTCGGGAAAACATTTCCCTTATTCAATTTTATGAAATGTTGATGTAATAATTTTAATTCCAGTGAATATACAATAGGCAAACTTGTGCCATCCTGTTTGCTAGGTGACTGCAAAGATGATCATCTATTTTCCCTCTACTTTATTATTCCATTCTTCTTCACCACCCTGGGATTGCTGTACCATAACTGGTAAGACGAGAAGCCGGGATCTTGGTACCATTGTTAGGTGACGTACTTTGTATTGGGTTAGTAGTAGTGGCGACTCCAGGGGTGGGGCTGCAGCACCGTTCAAAATTCAAATAGGGGAGCCACAACCACTGCCAATGAGTCAGTTTGAATGGCAGTTAGTGTGGCGCCCCTATTTGAATTTTGAACTGTGCTGGAGCCACCACTGGTTAGTAAACTGCACATACCAGTGATATTTAATTACATTCTGTTCCAATAAAACGTGTGCGTCCTCTCTTTATATTTATTGCTTATGTAAATTTTATATGGCATATCCATCTATATAAGTAGATAGGTAAGGTGACTACAATGCCCTTTTAGACTGAACAGGAAGGTTGACGTTTTGACCCTGTTGACAATTTCCCATGTTGACCTTTTAGGAGAGACCTATTGACAGTCTATCTAATGCTGCTTTCCCACTGCCAAACCTGCTTTGACCCGTTTTTTTAAACGGTTCTTTAAACGGGTCAAAGCAAGTTTAACCCCTTTCCCACTGCATGTAGTAAACGG
This sequence comes from Crinia signifera, assembly GCF_055691185.1. Lineage (NCBI taxonomy): Eukaryota > Metazoa > Chordata > Amphibia > Anura > Myobatrachidae > Crinia > Crinia signifera. Next base: position 47,527,334 of record NC_139226.1, on the reverse strand, counting down.
TATATTACTGGTTAATTACCGTTTTTGTACCTTTCACGTTGAACCCCTTGTGAAAGCTACAAAACGGTAATTAACCAGTAATATACCCCCCCTCCCCTGGTACCTGCCCTGTGCCCACCCTCCCTTGATACTTACCTGCGTGGGGGATCCGTGCAGCGGGGTTCACGCACTTCTGGGGAGGCATCGGGTCTGGCATGGGCACAGTACTTGGGGTCCCTCTGGATGCTGGGCAGTGGGGACGCTCCGGGGTCCATCCCACATGGGCACTGTGCTGTGGATGCTGGTGGTGCAGCAGGGTCATTTCGGGGTCCATACGGCGTCGGGGCAGTCCCTGCAGCTGATGGGAAGTAATAGTTCCCACTATGCGCATGTCTACTGAGCGCTGTGCATATCAATGAGCCGCGCATTACATATGCGCATATGTAATTAGCGGCTCATTGATATGCACGGCACTCATTAGATATGCGCATAGTGGGAAGTATTAGTTCCCATCAGCTGCAGGGACTGCCCCGACGCCGTATGGACCCCGAAATGCCCCTGCTGCACCACCAGCATCCACAGCACAGTGCCCATGTGGGATGGACCCCGGAGCGTCCCCACTGCCCAGCATCCAGAGGGACCCCAAGTACTGTGCCCATGCCAGACCCGATGCCTCCCCAGAAGTGCGTGAACTCCGCTGCACGGATCCCCCACGCAGGTAAGTATCAGGGGAGGGTGGGCACAGGGCAGGTACCAGGGGAGGGGGAAGTAGTGTGGTATTTTAAATACCGTTTAAGAGGCATTCCCACTGCCTTAAAAACGGTATTTAAACGTGTAGGACTCTGCTTTTTAAACGGGTTGAAATACCAGTTAACTTTAACCGGTATTTCAACTCTGGCACTTTCCCACTGCAGCCTTAAACGGTAAATTGTGGGGGAAAAACGGCAATTTACCGTTTAAGAGCTGCAGTGGGAAAGGGGTATAATAATCCAGAACCACAAAACATCACTTTGATATTAAATATCACTTACAGACTGTTGTTGGTTTGCAATCTGTTGTTGTCACTAATTGCAGACTTGGATCTGGCTTTTATTTAACAGGTACCCATCCAGTGTCTTTGTTGGCGATACCTTTTGCTACTTTGCGGGTATGACGTTTGCTGTGGTTGGCATCATCGGGCACTTCAGTAAAACCATGCTGCTGTTCTTCATTCCGCAAGTCTTGAACTTCCTGTATTCCCTGCCACAGTTACTGCACATCATCCCGTGTCCTCGCCATCGGCTACCAAGGTAATTCTACACACCGGGAGCAAAGCAACTAGGAATTACTTGGCAAAGCCGAGGGAATCTGATTTATAATGAACAGAGAGATTTAGATTTGGGAGGGGCGTGTCCAAACCAAAATCTAACTTGCAGTGTTAAAATGTTAAAATAAAGCTGACCACTATTTTCTCCACTTGCGCTGCAGTATGGGTTCTCCGGGGCACAGTTACTTTCTAGGTCCTGCTGTGTTCCTCCACTTACCCACTATTAAACACAGAATGTGGAGGATGGTGGGCACATTGAGACGTTTCCCATAGTAAACTAACTCTTTAAAAGCTTGGAGAGTGGTGTCTATCCCCAGAGAAAACATAGTATGCAAGGTGATCATGCTCCAGCCAATCAGCTAACTGTCAATTTACATATTGGAGCTGATTGGCTGGTGCATTTTTCACCCTGCACATATGTTCTTTATGGGAATAGATACCACTTCTCCAAGCTTCACAAATGTACCCCATTAGTTCCTATGTGGGACTGTATATTATACTGTAACTCAAGCATTCCACCCTATCCAAGCAGTTAAGCAACATGTGTCTGTACGTCTCCATAGGTTGGATCCCCGTACCGGAAACCTAAACATGAGTTACAGCAAGTTCAAAACGAAAGATCTGTCAGAGATTGGATCTCTTATTGTAAAGGTAACCTAGAAATTCCCATTTATTTTTAAACTCTTGTAAAAACTTTGAAACAAAACAACTGGAACGGCTTAAACACCAATACACAACTAAGTTCTGCTATACTGATGTGTCCATCTCTGCTGTGACTATGTAGGTTACCGAAGTTCTTCACATCGTCGATGTCAGGCGACAGCAGGGCGAAGAAGGAGAATTCATGGAAATAAGTAACATGACACTAATAAACTTTGTCCTGAAGCTAATTGGACCAACTAATGAAAAACGTCTTACAATACTATTACTTCTAATACAGGTACCACGGACTGGAATCAGTGATGGTGTTTCATTAAATGACATTAATAAGTCTTGCTAAAAAAAAAAATTCCTGTTTAGTGCTCAGAACCACAGTAAAAGCATTAAGGCCCATACACACTGGGCAACTTTGAGCTAAAAGCCTCTCCTAATAACAGCAACTTTGAGCGGCTTTCAGCTCAAAGCCGCCCAGTGTGTATTGCCCGGCGATGAGTGGTGATGGGGGCTCCCGCATCATTGCCGGAAAGCCGCAGATGAGCGGCTTTGAGGACGGCTTTGCATGGCTCTGCCCTATGCAAAGCGGTCTTCCCCACGCTGTCGGTACGGGGCAGGCCCCCCCCCAGCGATGATAGGGATCATCGCTGTCCATACACGGTGGACATAATCGCCCAGTGTGTATGGACCTTTAGGGATCAATGAAACCAGAATGTTGCTTGAAGAAAAAAAAAAACATTTGGTCAGATACTTGATTTGTAAATAAATGATCACAGGTCTACCCTATGCTACACTGGGTGGGTATGGACCTGGCATCTGTCACCTGTCTCATTCCGGCCTGCTTGCCCACTCTACGCCCTTCTCCACTTACCCGCCACTGTTCCTGGACCTCTTCTCTTGTGGCATGCAAGTGCATGTTACCACTAATGTGCACACCCCATTCAGTGGGAGCTGGAGCTCGCACCGTGCACCTTAGGTGTCATATGCAGGCTCCACAGCCACGATTAAAGTCATTTAAATGGGGCTCCAATTTATGCTATGTTAGTTTGACCATGGAAGGTGGCTATAGATGTGTACCTGGGGTGATTGAGGCCTCCTACTGTAGCTGAAGACTGGTGAATGTAACACAACAGTGGTAACGGCATGGTCTCCTGTAGGGTGATAGAACCATGCGCTAAATGTTTTTTCAGAGATGAGCAAGTTTAGATTTTCTCTGTTTCTTTTACCCTGATTTAAAAAATGGTGGCATTTTTCGAGATGTGTCTGTATTCCCATTAAAAGTTAGATGTTCTATACATTTATCACCACTGGTTCGTACATAGGGGCTCTTTAAACTTCTGCTATGGGGCCTGCAAATATCTAGTTACCCTAATGTTCTAGCTGATGGCATTTTCCAGTCACTATTACATGTGATAGAACTCCGCAGCTTTAATGAGATGTATTGTGGGAGCCAGTGTGTTGCAGAGCTGGATATTCTGGGTGGTCATTTCTTTAAAGTCATATTAATTGATTCTTGTGTACAGAGTGCTCACTGTAACACTATCAGTCACTAACAGGGGACAAGAATGGGGTAAAATCAGTCACAGACCAGGAAGTCTTCACCCTTCTTCTCAAAGAAGGGGATTCGACACTAACTTGACAGTCAGAAGTCAATGTGCCAACGGTTGAGTGTCAAAGTCCGTAAATTGGTGGAAACGGCCGCGGATTGATGGAACAAATGTGAATTGGACAACCTGCGGCCGTTTACGACAACATGGGTCTGACATTCAAATAAGTTAAATCTGACAGCATTCAACGTGGTCATTAGTATACCCCCCTAAGTTTCTGATGCCCCTCCCCTGCATGTGGGGCTGGCTGAGGGCATCTATAGCGAGTTCCATGTTGCGTAACGCAATGTCCGTCATTTCGTCGCTCCCGGACCTGCAAGTGTGTACGCACTAACCCTTACTGTGTGGAGTTTGTATATTCTCCCCATGCTTGCATGGGTTTCCTCCAGGCACTCTGGTTTCCTCCCAAAATCCAAAAATCAACTAGTAGGTTAATTGTCTCCAAACAAAAATGAACCCTAGTGTGTGTGTGTATGTATGTATGTGTGGTAAGCGGACTGGATGGGCCAAGTGGTTCTTATCTGCCATATGATCTATGATTGTAAGATTAAAGTGCTACAGAAGAGGTATATTACCTAATAGTTTCCTGCAATGCCCCCAGCCCCTATGTCTTAAACAAGTTCTAATTTGGGTATTTGCCGTCCCTGCAGGTCCTGGGAAGCTGCTGCGCCTTCCTCATCCGATACCAGTTGGTTCGCCTCTTCTATGACGTGTGACCTGCGGCTAGGACTGAACCTCAGTGGTTTTGCTGTGAAGTATTATGCCGTACATCATTGCAATGACCTTGTGGCTGATACAAGGACATCTGTACTAAATGGCGCGGCCATCGTTTTGTCTCAGGATCGCTCATATTGATAAGGAAGAGGGATTTCTCTCTTTTCTTCAAAGTTGCACTAAACTGTGAGATTATTGGAATACCAGCAGTGCTAGACGGGGTACAGAGATGAATACTTATCTGTTTTGAAGGAAGAGAAACAGATGCAAAATGTTTTTGTCCCATCTTATGTCACATGCTATATGATCATGTTATATCACTATGTGAGTGGGTTAATGTTTTTAATTGGGGAGGGGGGGGGGGGGGGTACTCACGAAAAAGCCAGAGTATATTTTAACTTAAACCAATGCCTCAAGTATTTATCCTCCTAGTAGATGTATAATGCTACTGTATGCTAGCTACATACTAGCAAGTAACATACGCAGATAAAGAAGGTGATGGGAAAGCCTATATTTTATTAGTGTTATGCCATATATAACAGTGATGGAGAGAGAGAGAGAGATATAAAATTTTGTGTAAGGTGTCATCCTTTCAGAATGGTCATTGGGTATATGTTACAGCACTACATTCTGCCTTTGTCCATCATATGGACTATGGGTGCCGGTCGGATGACCGTTACCCCGACATCAGAATTCCGACTGTAAAATGTCCAACAGTCGGCATCCCAACTGACAGGGGCTATTCTCCCACCGGGGGGTGGGCATGACCTCCACAGCTGAGAATAGAACCTGTGGTGAGAGCAGCGAGCCACCAAGCCCACAGTATGGCTGGCACTCAAGATTCCGATGACAGTCTGGCATATCACAACCATGGATTATTGGGTGGTGAAATGTATTTAATTCCATGATCGTGTTTCTAGTGTTCAGTAGAACCCGCAGGTCCCCTGCTGCAGCGTGAATAGATGTTGTGCACATTGGCGCAGCATCTAATCCCATTGAGCAGAGAGCTTGAGGAAGCCCAGCATCTCCTTACGCTGGGCACACCCCCTATAGTGATGTTGGCAGGTGGGGCTGCCCACCGCGCTTAAGCTGCTCTCTTCCTTGCCGTGACCCTGGAGGGATCACTAGTTTCCATCTAGTTGTCTGTATGTACTGGAGGTTTCCTGTTTTTGTGACCATCTGTTTGTAATGACAGAATTATAACCTTGCATAATGTTACTGTAGGCATACATCAGTTTGCTGTGAATACAATCTTCTATGCACCCATTTCCATCTGACGTACATACAGCAATGTATAGATACGCATGTATGTGCATGCTCTTACGCATCGCCACACATTTGATTATACAAAACCACAAATAAAAACACTTATGTCAGCAGGGTCCATGCACTTATGTACAGTCTTAAGGTTTGTATATTCTGTCAAATTATTTTATTGATATGCATGATAATGATATGATTGCACAGTTGTACTATTGCCATCGATGGCAACCATCAATGGCAATCCCTAATCTCCTCAGCCAGTCAGCTCACCCCCTCTCTCCTTCTCCCCACCTCTTTCTACTTGGCACGCTCTCTCACTGACACTAGAGATGGACATTGTATTATTTATTACCATAGATGTGTTTTCGATGGTAGTAGTTTTACCATTTGATGCGGCACTGCGATGTTTGCTGCCATAGAATGGTACACAATCTATGGTGTTCCGATGGTCCAGCCCCTCAGCCAGATATAATACAGTGCTTCTGTTCCCCCTCCACCCCCAGTGGGGATGCCAATCCCTGGGTATTTTTTTCTTCCCATAAGTCATCCATGGTTTATGTCCAATCCAATATCAGATTGTTTTGTCATTGATGGGAGAGACCCAGATAGTTTCTCTCCATCAGTGGCATAGAATAAACTTTTTTTTATTTTTGTTTGCAATGTGCAGAGACATTATTTATTATCAGTTATTTATAAAGCACACACATTCCGCAGCGCAGTACAAAGAATATTTAAACAGTCACATCAAGCCCTACCATGCACTATATTCCCTACCACATATACACACACACATAGACATTCTAGGGTTTATTTGTTGGGAGCCAATTAGCATACCAGTATATTTTTGGATTGTGGGAGGAAACCGGAATACCCGGAGGAAACCCACGCAAGCACGGGGAGAATATACAAACTCTGCACAGTTAGGGCCATGGTGGGAAACAAACCCATGACCTCAGTGCTGCGAGGCAGTAATGCTAACCATTACACCATCCGGGCTGAGACATGAAGCGTAGCTCCACCCACAAAGTAAGGATGGGCATTGCATTGCGATGTTTTACTACAATCAATGTTTTTGGTTTGATGGTAATAGTTTTGATGGCAGCATTCTGAGGTTTGTCCACTATCGAAGGGTAGACATTGATGTTTCAAAGTCATTGATAAGACCGATGTAGAAGAGTTTTGCCATCAATGGGGGAGAACCAGATGGTTTTCCCTCTATCGATGTCACAGCATAACCAAAGTTTTGATTTTTTTTCTCCGGAAGGAGCAGAGCTCAGCACCTGTACAGCCTCGCCCCCAGGTTCTAATTGGCCCATGACCATTAATGGTTATCCATTAGATATTATGCTGCCATTGATGACGATTTGTTCTATTGATGGTGATAGCATTGATGGCCATCTCTACGGTGTAGTACTTCTGCACATGTGTGGCCATACTGAAGATGTGTGCGTATGTACAAAAAAATACGTTTGCGCATGCAGTGATTATGAGAATTTTTTTTTCCTTTCGCATTCTTTCGATGAGGAGGTCAGAGACCATAGCATCGAAACATTCAATGGCAGAAGACCAGCCATCATTTGATGGTGAGCTTCCAATGTCCATCCTTACCACAAAGTAGGGATTGCCATCGACCATCAATCAATTTATTTATTTATTTATTTATTTTTTTGATAGAAAGCTAAAACTATCAATGGTTGAGTGCATCCCTACAACAAAGCCCCACCCAAGGCTGTGATTGAGCTACAGGTCATTCACTGAAAGAACTCGGATGACGAACCAATGTTTCCTCAACATCGCTAGATTTCTCCGCCAATGTTTTTCTCAATTTTCCAATGTTTTTTTTCTTTTGTGTGTCACTGGGGCGGGTGCCGGACGGCTCCCCGACAGTCGGGATTCCGACAGTCAGTACTCCGACGTCGGAATCCCGACTGCTCCCTCGTGGGGGTCCACGACCCCCATAGAGGGAGAATAAAATAGGTGGCGAGCGCAGCTCGCCACCGAGCCCGCAAGGGGCTTCATTGCGCTCTCCACGCTGTGCAGTCGGGATTCCGACGTCTGACTAATGACGGTCAGAATCCCGACTGTCTGAGTATTATACCACACCCCACTGGGGCAGATGTACGAAGCAGCGTTAAGTGCAAAAATGCACTTAACGCTGGTTAACTAGGGGGGGATTACGTTTATGATGATGTATTACTAGCGCACCTAACGTGCGCTAGTGACAGCTCGCCGAGTTACTCTCAGCGGGGCTGTCCCCTGCAATCCCCCCCAGGGATTAACGGCCGGGGCGATGTATTAACAGCCTTCAAGGCGTTAATTCGCCCCGGCCGCTTCGCCAGCTCAGGGCTAGTGTCCTATCCCCCACTGTGGGGACAACGCTAGCCCTGCTTCTGGCTGCGCAGGAGATCTCGTGGTTTTTGCGAGATCTCGCGCATGCCCATAAGAGCCGGACAGGGGGGGGGGGAGCGCACTGAGCATGCGCGGGACGCCGGGGGAGCCGATAAGGAGAGCAGTGAACACTGGGCATAACGGCTCTCCTTATCGGCTTGGGGGGGGGGGGGGGGGTTAATACATTAGCAAATAACGGGTGCCTGCTTCTCCTCGTTATGCAGGAGAAGCGGGACCCGTTATTTGAGAAGCGCTAAGGGGGGGGGGGGGGGGTTTAGTACATCTGCCCCATTGTGTGGTGCTGTCACTGCTTCGGGCAGCCAGCTCACTCCTTGTTTTATATTCATTGACAACTTAAAACACAGATACAAAACAGTAACACACACTTGTGTGGTGATGATACAGACTTCAGTTGAGAGAGGAGAAGAGAGAGAAAAAGATAAACTAAAGAGTATGTGAGAATATTACTGGTCTTGTATAGTATACTCCAACAAAAAAAAGCCAGGTTTTTCAATGTACAGTATGTTCTATGTTGCACTGTATGGACAGCTTTTTGTTATTTTCTATGTTCAACTTAAGTTATTAGCCTGTTGATACTGGCATAAATCAAGTTAAAAATGGTACTTCCTCATCTTTGCGGCCACCGCTTACGCTATGGACCTTACGTAGCGTATGGCAAGCCGCAAGGATTATTTTCGGGGTCCATGCCATCTTCTATTACCTTTAGTAATGTTGTGGCGAGCGAAGCAGTGCGAGCCACTGAGCCCAAAGCGTGATGAGCAATCGTGAGGGGACAATCATGATTCACATAGTGGCTAATGTAACTGGTGGAGGCCCCAAAGATGAGAAAGTACCTTTAACAATATTTAAAAATAGCAGATTGTGAGCTGCTGTGATTTGCTGCAATAAAGTTTTGCTAGTTAATGCTTAATTTTTATATCCCTCCAACAAGATAAACTTAATAGACGGTTTATCATTTCATACGTTTATTAGTGTATTATATGCCTAAGTAGACCGTTTCTAAAAAATATATAGAAACATTGGTTAACATTAGAGTACCAATGTTTAGGTCTAAATGATGTTTTGTAACTAATGTTGTAAAACATCATTTAAATGTTTTCTTTCGATGTCCCATCCCTACTTTACATAGTAGGTGACCATTGATTAGAGATGGCAATAGTGCAGCTGTCCATAGATAGTGGCATACTATGCAATGGGTGATAAGCGTAGGGATTTCGCAGGTGTCTGAGCCATGCGCTGTGTCCCACCCAGTGTCATCCATTTGTATAGTATGGTGATGATTTTGAAACACCTACCTTTGTTGGGTACACAGTTTCACCATTGATAGTGATCACACTATCCCTACCAATAACCATTGATGATGGTGTTCCAATGCTTGTACTGGGTCCTGCCGCACCACCAATCAGCCAGGATGCAGAGATTTTGCACATGCGCAATAAAAATCTATCACATTTTGATACAATGGTCAGTAGTCCGTAGAACCATTTTATAACTAGGGATGGCCATCGACGATATGTAATCATTGATGGCTTATGGTTGATGTCTAATACTTTTCCCATCAATGGCGGTAGAGAACCAGATGGTTTCCCTCCAATCGATGGCACTGCAAAACTGATGGAGGGAGAATAAATGGAGGGAGAATAAATTAGTGTGCCGAGCGTAGCGAGGCACCGGGCCCGCTGCGTGGCGAGCACAGCGAGCCCGCAAGGGGGGGGGGGGGGCGATCCACGTCCCCCCCTTGTCGGCATTTCGGCTGTCGGGATTCAGTACTGAATCCGAATCATGACGACCTGACACGGCTGAAGTTCGCTTCTTATTCACACTCCAGCTTATTATTTCGGTACTTATGTATTAACTGGGCTGCCGATTTTGAAATCGGGTCCATCGCATCGCATCCGACCATATCGCATGCGATGCGATGGACCCGATTTTTCCATAGGATTCAATGTTAAAATGGACTGAGTCCATTTTAACATGGAATTCAATGGGAAAAGGGGTCCTTTTTCATACCCCTACTATCCAAGTGGGCATGGAGTTGGATATAAATCTGTGGCGAGCGGACACAGAATACCGGCCGCTCGCCACGCTTCGGGCTCGCTACAGGTTTATATCCAACTCCATGCCCACTTGGATAGTAGGGGTATGAAAAGGACCCCTTTTTCCCATTGAATTCCATGTTAATATGGACTCAGTCCATTTTAACATTGAATCCTATGGAAAAATCGGGTCATTGCATGCGATATCGCATCGCATCTGATTGTATGCCTTAAGTTAAGGCATACAATCAAAAAATCGGCAGCCCAGATACTACATAAGTACCATTATTTCTTATTCAGAAAATGCACTTTTGCAAGGGTTAATGAGTCTTGGGTCATGACACCTGAAATCAACAGAGGGGTGTCTCTTACATATGACCCAAGTGTATTTTGCCTGGCCCAACGGATTTGGGTATGAAATACATGGGCACATACATATCATAACGTCTCATTTTGAATAAGTAGCTGTAGTTTTGCAAGGGTTACCAAGTCTTCTTTGGGCACAAATTTGACACCTGAAATCAACAGAGGGGTGTCACTAGCATATGACCCAAGTGTATTATGCCTGGCCCAATGCTGGTTTGGGCATGAAAAACACAGGCAAAGTGTGCACATGCACCAAACCAAATGGTCCATGTGTCCACTTTGCCTGCATATTTCATGCCGAAAATACACTTGGGTCATATGCTATTGATACTAGGGATGGCCACTGATGTTGGTAAACTATTTGATGGATAACCATCGATAGTTTTAGCTATCGATGGTTATCCATTATATTTGACTGAATGACCTGTGGGCCAATCAGCACTCATGGGAGGGACTTCTAGGTGTCAGGGGCAGAGCTATGCTCCGTGATCCCGACACCTTGAAAAAAAAAAAAAGGAATCATTTTTTCTCCTTTGCCATCGATGTAGGGAAACTATCTGGTACTCCCACATTGATGGCAAAAGTATTCAACATTGGCCGCATACCATCGATGATTTTAAATCATTGATGGCCATCCCTAATTGATTGATACCCCCGCTGTTGGTTTCAGGTGTCAAATTTGTGGCCCAAGACTCGTTAACCCTTGCAAAACTACAGCTACTTATTCAAAATGATGCATGATAAAATGGTGAATGTGTCCACTTTGGCCGCATTTTTGATGCCCAAACCAGCGTTGGGCCAGGCAAAATACACTTACTCATAGGGATGGCCATCGACTATCGATGTTCCCAAAACATTGTTGGTTGGGACCTAGTGCTCGATGTTTTGGGCATCGATAGTGGATGGTCGAATAGTTATATGCCATTGACGGATGGCTTCCGATGGTAAAAGTTCGGGGCACGTGCGCAGCGTCATTGCGTCTAGCAAAAGAAACTTAAACTGGATTGATGGCTAAAGTTTCTTCTGCGCAGGCGTACGGATCCCGGCTGGGCAGGCTGCCCGCCTGCAGCGACCCGTCCCTCTGCACATGTGCGGCTGAGCGATGGCAGGAAGTGGAACCATCGATGGTGTGAGGTAGAATGGTTTATAGCCATCGATGGGGGATGTGCCGATGGCCATCCCTACTTACTCATAAGCTGGTAACAGTAACCTAACACCCGTCTATTGATTTCAGATGTCAAATTTCTGGCCTAAGACTTGTTAACCCTTGCTAAACTACAGCTACTTATTCAAAATGAGACATTATGGGCCAGATTCTCTAAGCTACAAAAGTGATAAAATGGAGAGTGATAAACAGCCAGCCAATCAGCTCTTACCTGCAAGGTCACAGACTGTTTGAAAAATGTCAGACAGGAGCTGATTGGCTGGCGGTTTATCACTCTTATCACTTTTGAAACTTAGAGAATCTGGCCCTATGTCTATGTGCCCCACTTTGCCAGCGTATTTCACGCCCAAATTACTTGGCCAGGCATAATACATTTGTGTCATATGCAAGTGGGCCGCCTGTTGTCAGGTGTCAAATTTGTGACCCAAGATTAATGAACCCTTATAAAAGTGAATGTTCTGAATAAGAAGCTGGAGCTCGACAAGTAGCTGGCCGAATAAGACGCTAACTTCCTCGTGACATGTTAAGTGTACGCGATGCCTGCAGACAGCCGTGTGCTGTGATTGAGGGGCGTTCCTGCAGCCATTCTAGAACAGGAACTGTTCCAATCCTCCATATTTGTCTAGGTCATGCTTATGAAACTGAACACACGCAAGTAGCTGGAGACTGGAAGCGGCAGCACACGTCGCCCCCGTGCTCCAGCGGGAACGTGGTGCGGGTACGCTGCCATCACCAGCTACGTGCCTATGTTACAGTGTAATCACACCCTAGTGTATACTTGCAGCTGCACCACATCAGATAGGGAGGACTATCCCGCTCTAATAACCAGTGATCCCTCTGGAGCAACATATACGAACACTCTAAACAAATCTACAGGATCAGTGACCATGCTAGGTGCCTAGGGCTGGCGCCCCGTACATTACCCACACACACACACAAAGTAGAGAACAGACACGTTACAGCCCCGCCGCGGGGTTGGGTGGCCCTTAGAAGGGCCTTTGGGTCGTCGTTGGAAATCGGTATCGTGTAACGGAGCTCAGTACTCCTGAGACTGCTGGGATGCCTTCTTGCCGGAACCCTTCCCGGAGGCGGGCGCGGCGCTGGAGCTCTTCTTCGGCAGCAGCACGGCCTGGATGTTGGGCAGGACGCCGCCCTGGGCGATGGTCACCCCACCCAGCAGTTTGTTCAGTTCTTCGTCGTTGCGGACGGCCAGCTGCAGGTGGCGGGGGATGATGCGAGTCTTCTTGTTGTCCCGGGCCGCGTTACCGGCCAACTCCAGGATTTCTGCAGTCAGGTACTCCAGCACGGCTGCCAAGTACACCGGAGCTCCGGCGCCGACGCGCTCGGCATAGTTACCCTTCCGGAGCAAACGGTGCACACGGCCAACGGGGAACTGGAGGCCGGCTCTGGAGGATCGGGTCTTGGCCTTTGCACGGGTCTTGCCGCCAGTCTTTCCTCTTCCAGACATGATGATGCTTTTCCTCTGCGCGCTAACAGAACTCTGTAATACAAGCGTACGGGTCACTGATGTGTGAGGCAGCGCTCTCAGCCAGTGTCTCTTTTATACCGCCGCTATACGCTCTCATTGGCCAGTTTTGGCGGGTGTAAGGCGTGGCAGATGGACTTTGTACTATGATTGGCTCTCTCTTCAATCCTGGACAGTTTGTAACCTATCAGTGACCAGCGCGGGATTTTTTAAATACCTGTGCCAATGCCTTCCTTATGTACTCTTAATGCGCCGCCTGCCTTTTAAATTACATTGTATAAATCGGCCCGGGAACTGGGAAGCGCCGACATAGGCCGGGGCCGGAAGTTCGACTAGTGTGTACACTCCATCATACCTCCTAACATGACCCTCTCCAGGAGGGACACAATGCTCTCTTTTTGGACTTCCTTCTTAATTTGTGTTTGCCATCACCTGTGTGAAAGTGCCTTTCTTATAAATTAACCTGTTAAGAACAGGTGATAGTAATCATAAATTAAGAGTAAAGTGCAGGAGCAGAGCATTGTGTCCCTCCTGGAGACGGTCATGTTGGGAGGAATGCTCCGTATCATTAACGATGTGTGGCGTGCTCCTGCTCGTTAATGACTCACTCCCTCATCCCAACATGTTCATATGAGGGAAGAGTCCTCTTTAATGACTCATGCTGCAGCATCACCAACGCTTCCTTACATCCCCTGCGGCATGCGGTCGTTAGGTCGACATGCATCAAGGTCGTCGACAGCTTGACACAAGCATTAGGTCGACAGTGAAAAGGTTGACATAAGGTTTTTTTTGTGCCGACTACTGGTGGTATTTCATGCCCTACCATCCACTGGGGCGTGGTGGGAGAATAAAAGGGAGCCATGTGAGGGGACGCGGTGCACTTTTTTCCCTCAACAATAGGGGGGGGTGAGAAACCCCATGTCGACCTTTTGACTGTCGACCCTGCCCATGTTGACCTAATGCTTGTGTTGACCTAATGCTTGTGTTGACCTAATGTCCCTGTCGTCCGAATGCATGTCAACCTTTATGCTGTCCATAACCTCCCCGCTAGGGTTACCACCTAGGACCTTTAATTCCGGACACATGTTAATTACACAGGTTCAGTGGCAGTTTAAAATCAGGTGAAGTGGAGTCTTGAAGTCAGCCAGCCACAGAACCTGTGTAATTAATATGTGTCCGGAATTAAAGGGGCTAGGTGGTAACCCTACTCCCCGCCAACTGCAAGTGTGTATGCCGATGCCGGCCCCCTGCCAATATCGGTGTTGTCAGGGATCGGTAGTGTCTAGGGGGCTTAACAGCACTGATTGAAAAGTCCATGCAGGAACATATATTTCAAGTAAAGCTACAGTAGGTACACACTGGGCAACATATAGTTAAGGATACTGAGTATATATTGTCCAGTGTGTATGGTCAGTATTGTTAATGATGCGCACAGCCACGCGTCGTTAATGGACACACACACTCCCAACACTGTGGTCTGTTCATGCAGCTCAATCTGACAGTCTCATCAGTGACCGCATGTACGGAGTGGGGGGGGGGGGGGGGGGGGGGGGGCTGCAGATATAGTGAATGATATCCGTCAGTGGTCTATGCCCTATAGTTAGCTTTATCAGCGGCAGCAGGAATTGCTTCATCACAGCATAAAGCCCCATACTCACTAAGCAGTTTTATAAACAATATCGTTGATGATATTGCCTCAGTATATGAGCTCAATATCGTCAACGATGCTACGCTCCCACCGGTCCTTAATGATGTTCTCTGTCGTTCTGCATGTAAATGATGGAGCACACCACAGAATGCAGCATGGGCTCCGCTTATGGTTTCCCTCTCCCGGATCTCGCGAGCAGCCTGCAGGCCTGTCTCCGCCGACCCTGTCATTATGCAAGCTGGAGGTGGATGAGCGTCGGGCACAGCTGCCTGTCACCACCGGCCATGTCACTGTACAGACGCACATGGACCTGCTGCTGGACGTGGAAGCGAATGAGAGAGCCTGCCTGAGGCTCAGCCGCCGGCCGTGTGTCCAGGCTGCCTGTGAGTCCACCACACACAGTAAGACTGCAGGCCTAGCCATTTTGAAAATAGGAATGGGAGAACCCCACCCCACCGAGACCACACTGCCACCGCCCACCGATATCTCTGGGTACATATATCGTTTACTGTGTACCCAGATTTAAGATGGACTCAGAATCTGATCGGACCATCAATGTTCCTGGATTGAGAAAAAAAACTTTTACGTGATATGATGTTGCAAGCATGCGCTGTGGCCTCAGTCTCTGGCTCCTGTAGTTTTACTGCACACGCGCGGGTTATCTGTTCTGCGCTCTGCAAACGACCTGCCCTGGCTGCTCGTAGTGCTCAGTGTTCTTTTGTGAAAGTGACAGGCAGCAGCAGCAGGAGCCAGCAGGAAGAAGCAGCCACGAGACAGGCCAGCAGGACTGAGAACGATAGAGGTCCGCACCTGAAAGCAGGAACTGGAGCAGCAAAAGGTTAAATGAGGCTCATGGAGAAGAGGGTTGTATGGATTTGGGATTAGGTGGGGGGCCCCATAAATATCAGTGTACAGGGCCCCAAGATTTCTGTTGCCAGCCCTGGTTGCAAGCCTGGCAACCATGCAGTGCCTAGCTTCCAATGTCTATCCTTCTTACTTACACCGGATAACAGTTTTTATCAATGAGTGTTTTTTCCGGTACTTTCGATCATGACCAGCGGCACCAACCAGGGGACCGCTTAGCTCACATATGTAATATATGTGAATGCAGGGCCGGCGCCACCACTAGGCAAATCTAGGCATTTGCCTAGGGCGCCGGCCACTGGAGGGCGGCATTTTGTGCCGCCTGGGCACCTGTCCTACGGCGCTGTCTATTTAAATCTGGCGGCGGAGGCAGCGGGGGTCCCTGCAGTCCATTAAAAATCACGAGCGCTATCCGCCGGGCTATGCGGAAGCGCTTCTAGTGTGAAAACTCTGGCAGCACGCCGCACGCTGATCTCAGCCAATCAGCGTGCTGCCAGTGTTTTCACACTAGAAGCGCTTCCGCATAGCCCGGCGGATAGCGCTCGTGATTTTTAATGGACTGCAGGGACCCCCGCTGCCTCCGCCGCCAGATTTAAATAGACAGCGCCGAACGACAGGTACCCCCCCCCCCCGGCACCGGGGCGCCCCCAGCCCGACTCGCCTGGGGCGCTCCGGTGCCTTGCACCGGCCCTGTGTGAATGGATTTCCCACATGGTCGATGCTGCAACCACCGCTGATCATGAATAACCACCTTTTGCAGTGCTCCTCAGAATATTTATTTTCTGTAAGTGATATAATAAAACATTGGGCAACACTGAGGTCACGGGTCAGGGAAAAGAAAACTTCTCCATTCAATCAATCTACAGGGTAAATGTAACGCATCTCTCCTGAACCAACCAATGGCTTTATCATGGATGGTCACTTGTTTTAAACCATTGGTTTAGAACAGTGGTCTCCAACCTTTTTTTGGGATGTGAGCTACTCGTGGCAAAATAAACCACCCGAAGAGCTACTAACATTTAAAAAAAAAAAAATCTGCCTAATAACCAAATAATGCCCTTTACACATTATGCCAAACACTTTAATGCCCCTGACACATTACTTATGCCACAAGCTGTACTGTGATGGGCGCGCGCCAAAAAATGGGTGTAGCCACAGGGAAATGGGTGTGTGATATACATATGCCCCCAATAGTGCAGTTCCAGATATACATATGCCCAAATAGTACCAGATACACATGTTCCCAATAGTGCCAGATACACATATGCTCCTATGTGCCAGATATGCCCCCACTGTGCCAGAAACAGATATGCCCCCCGCTGTGCCAGGTATGTCCCCGGCTGTGCCAGGTATGTCCCCCACTGTGCCAGCAGCAGCAGCAGAACTCACTGTTGTTGTTCCTTCTTCTGCCGGGGGTAGGAGAGTCCGGTGCTTGGCTGGCTCCTCCGTCCTCCATTGCTTGCTGCAGTGCTGCCACTTCCCTACCCTGTGACTGGTGATGTGAGGGTGGTGTTAGAGAGGGGGTGAAGTGAGGATGGTGTTGTAGAGGGGTTGATGTGAGGATGGTGTTATAGAGGGGTTGATGTGAGGAAGGTGTTATAGAGGGGTTGATAGGAGGATGGTGTTATAGAGAGGGTGATGTGATGTGAGGATGGTGTTATAGAGAGGGTGATGTGAGGATGGTGTTATAGAGAGGGTGATGTAATGTGAGGATGGTGTTATAGAGAGGGTGATGTGATGTGAGGATGCTGTTATAGAGAGGCTGAAGTGATGTGAGGATGGTGTTATAGAGGGGGTGATGTGAGGATGGTGTTATAGAGGGGTTGATAGGAGGATGGTGTTATAGAGAGGGTGATGTGATGTGAGGATGGTGTTATAGAGAGGCTGAAGTGATGTGAGGATGGTGTTATAGAGGGGGTGATAGGAGGATGGTGTTATAGAAAGGGTGATAGGAGGATGGTGTTATAGAGAGGGTGATAGGAGGATGGTGTTATAGAGAGGGTGATAGGAGGATGGTGTTATAGAGAGGGTGATAGGAGGATGGTGTTATAGAGAGGGTGATAGGAGGATGGTGTTATAGAGAGGGTGATAGCAGGATACTGTGGAATGATAACATGGCACACAAGTGACGTGTGTGTGCAGTAGGCCGGCGTTATACAGGGGTACAGGATGAGATAGTGGTGCCCGGCTGGCTCGGTCTCGCAGTACTGGCCGCTGCCACTCAAGCCGCACCGTGGGTCAGCGCACTGGAGGCAGCACCGTGACCGCAGCAGTAGCAGCTCTGGAAGATTAGCAGCAGCAGACAGTGAGATGCTGCTGGCATAGGCCGGGGTTCCAGAACCGACTGCGCGGTGGCCAGGCTGCAGGAGCACAGAGGGGGATGTGGTTCACTGCAGGCCGCGGAGGACTAGGCCCCGGTTGCTGGCTTGCTGCAGTGCTCAGTGCCGCTTCCCTTCCCTGTGACTGGGCCGTTCGTCAGTAAATCAAAGCTCGCGGGCCGGCTCCTGATTGGCTGCCGGCCCGCGAGCTCTGATTGGCTGATGGCAGCCCAGTCACAGGGCTAAACACTGAGGGGAAGGAGAGACGCGCAATGCTCTCTCCTCCCCTAGCGGCGGCAGCGAATTACACTTAGGGAGGGAGTGAGAAAAGGTGGCGAACGGGCAGGTGGGCGGCAGTGGTCGAGACACCCAATTCGCTTCCGCGAGCTACCGGTAGCTCGCGAGCGACGGGTTGGCGACCACTGGTTTAGAACAACATCAGTGCTGCAGAATTCAATGGCTGTGCCCGCCTTACCCCTCAGGAACAAAACAAAACATTTGGCAACAGTCAAGCAGATCCCGCCTTGTGAATGGTGGTACGCAGGCTTGTATCGCTATTTGCCAGGCGGCGGGGTGGGAAGTTCTGCTTAATTTCAAAACATACCGTATATCATCGAGTATAAGTCGAACGGAATATAAGCCGAGGCACCTAATTTTACAACCAAAAAACTGGGAAAACGTATTGACTCAAGTGGGACCCTCACTCAAGTATAAGCCGAGGGGGGCTTTTTCAGCATAAAAAATGTTCTGAAACAGTAGGCTTATACTCGAGTATATATGGTATATTGAAAAGACTGTCTGGACGCTGATTGGCTGAGAGAATTCAGCGCTTCCTGCCCCGTTGCCCGGTAAATTGCTCTACAAACTCCCAGCTGCTGCTGCCCGGATCCCCGCTGCCTGGATGCCGCTTCCCAGCCTCTGCTGCCCGGATCCCCGCTGCATGGATGCCACTTCCCAGCCGCCGCTGCCCTGACCCCGCTGCTGCACGTAGGTGTGTGCCATTGATGTTTCACCGCTGGCACACACCTGCGGATCGGACCGACACCGCGGGTGCTCGCTGATGGGTCCGATCCGATAGATTTAATGTGCAGCTCGTCTGAACTAATGCGCATGGAACTGCGTATCGGATCGGAGAGGATGTCAGACATCCGATTTGGGACGATTTCTCAGCCTGATCCGTCTGGATCGGGCAACATCAGCCCAAATCGGACAAGTGTATGGGCACCTAAAGGTCTTGAACGCTTATTTTATGGTACGTGAGTACTTATATTTGCGCACTTAAATTTAACGTTTGCTTGCAGCCATTTTAGATACTGCATACGTATCTATCATTTGCATTTGATGGAAATGTATGACATACAGTATGCTACCACGGAAGAGTGAGCTGTACCTGGGAGATGCCATTTACTCTGCATATATGTGAATATACGGTATAGCCACTTCTGCATCTTAAGTTGTGCCCATTACAATTCAACGCTGCATTTTTTTTTTTTTTTTTCAAGATGCATTTTTTTATTCTACACACAAATGATCCGTTTCATGGTGCACAGATTAAAAACTACATTTTCTTGTTATCTTTAAAATATGCCCATTAGGACAACTTTACAGTGAAATATAAAAACAAGGAGACTGTGGAATGAGTAAATTATATTTTATTTTCAACACAATTTCTATCTTTATTTGCACATTCTATATTTCTCTTTGAATAATATTTTGCTATAAAGTTGGGCATATTTAAAAAGGTCGATATAGAAATCCAGGTGCTAATATTATTCTTTAATATTGATATAATAATTATATAAAATCCTTTTATTAGCCACAAAAATATTTTAGTATGCTTGTGGGTATTTACTTATCCTGTGAATCTCACAAGTGGAAAGACAAGTTTATTAAGTAAACACATTAAATACTAGACGTGGGCTGAGATGGGGACAGAAAAGGTCATCATTTTACAGTCAGATAATCAAACATTTTCTAATAACCGGTTATGTTAAGTAGTGTATATTTTCATTGTAAAAAAAATATATATATATATATACATATACACTAGGCAGGGCCGGCGCCACCACTAGGCAAATCTAGGCATTTGCCTAGGGCGCCGGCCACTGGAGGGCGGTATTTCGCCATCCTTGCCGCCCGGGTACCTGTCCTGCGGCGTATATCTGCGTATATAAAGCTGGCGGCGGCGGCAGCGGGGGGGTCTCTGCAGTCAATAAGAAATAACGATTGCTAAGCGGAAGCGCTTATGTGTTGGAAGCACTGGCCGCACGCTGATTGGCTGAGATTCCGCCAATCAGCGTGCGCCGTGCGGCCAGTGTTTCCAAAACAGAAGCGCTTCCGCATAGCCCGGCGGATAGCGCTCGTTATTTCTTATTGACTGCAGGGACCCCCCGCCGCCAGCTTTACAGCGCCGCAGGACAGGTACCCGGGCGGCAGACACCGGGGCGCCCCCACCCTGACTTGCCTGGGGCGCTCCGGTGCCTTGCACCGGCCCTGACACTAGGTGATACATCGCGCCCCCTTAACCTGTGACACCTTTGTTGCGCAAAATATGGGGACGGGTCTGGGCGTGCTGTGAATAGGGGAGAGGCCGGTGTGACGTGGGTGCTGTGTTTTCCAGGTGGATGTGGGGGTGTTGGAGTGGCGGGTGGTGAAGTGGCGGATGTGGTGGTGCTGTGGGTGAGGGTCGGTTGTGAGAATGCCGTGGGTGGGGGAGTAGCTGGTGTGTGCAGGGGTGGCAGGTGCGGGGATACTGCAGTTGTTTTTGGCTCAGGTGTGGGGTGTGCGCGGATAGGGGAGAGGCGTATGTGAGTGTGCTGCGGGTGGGGGAGGGGTGGCAGTGGTGCTGCTAGGGGTGTGGGAGGGTGTCCAGGGGTGCTGTTGATTGGGGAGGTGCGGGTGTGGTGGTGCGGTGGGTGGGGTAGGGGCATGTGCGAAAATAGTGCGGTGCCAGAGGGGCAGGTGCGTCGGAGTAGATGTCAGCTTTGACTGTCACCGGCTCTCCACGAAGGAGCTCGGGCACCCGGTGGGTGTAAGTACAAAATTAGCCACCGATAAAAGAAATACAAAAATGCCACTGAATTGGTAAGACATTATCTAGAATACTTTGTGCATTACTGAAGGCTACAGGGGGGAAGAGCATTTTTTAAAGATAAGTATAAGAATGCAAGGACATGAGCTGAAACTGGAGGGAGGTAGGTTCAAAAGAAATATTGAGGAACAATTACTTCTAAGAAAGAGTAGTAGATAAGTGTAATAGTCGCCCATCAGAGGTGGCAGAGGCTAAGGCAGTAGAGCAATTTAAACATGCTTGTGATAGGCATAAGAAAATCCTTTCTCACATAGGGTTGAGGTTACTAAAAAATGTGCATATATATATATATATATATATATATATATATATATATAAATATATATGGGGGCATTAGTCTAAAGAATAAAGATGTTACCTGGCACAAAGCAGCATTACAGGCTCCGCCCCACACCCTTACCCCCATCTTCCCCGCAGCCTAAACCCCCACTAGTGTCTAAACCTGACCCCTCCTTCCAATCCTGAACGCTAGGCACTCTTGCATATTTCCCAATCGGCATCCCAGGTTGGTATTTCCGGATCCAGATGTATTCGGAGTTCCGGCTTTAACGTTGTGATGGTAGTCGGATGCCAGTGTCAGTAAACTGAACGCCGTCATCCTGACGGCCGTAGTTTAGCACTGTAAACACTCTGATACAGAGCATGCATCTGGGCAATTCGGAGTCCTACACAATTCAGTCTGATCTTCCACTTGAAGCTAAAGGGGTAGAACGCCATGGAAGCTGAAGTCATGCTCACCTACATTGCTCCTCTCCGGCAGGGTAGGCAGGTGCAGTATGGTTCAAATATATAATTGTATCAGTAATAAGCACATTAACTGGGGTCATTATACAATGTGCTGTGTACTGTTTGGGTCTGAAGAGGTAAGAGACCATGATTAGTGGATGTATTTCTATAATAAGCCTATTACATTAATTACAATATTGTATGTCCATATAAAAGAAATGGGGCGAGATGTATTTAGCCTTGAAAAGTGATAAAGTGGAGAGTTATAAAATACCCATCAATCAGCTCCTGTCATTTTTCAAACACAGCCTGTAACAGGACAGTTAGAAGCTGATTGGCTGCTACTTTATCACTTTCAACTTTATCACTTTTTAAGACAGGTCAACAAATTCTTCAACTGTGATATGTTTCAAATATATTAAAACTTTATTGACAAAAACAAAATATGCAGAGGGACAGGCTGTCATTATGATGTCATTATGATGTCATAATAGCGTTTGTTACTATAGAACCTTGTTATTATGATGTCATAATAGCGTTTGTTACTATATAACCCTGTGCACTGCACAGGTCCCTGTCTTTGCTGCAGACTCACTTGGCAGTTAGCAGCTCTTGGTGTTTGATCTTCATTTGCATCAAGTCAATATTGAAATTTAATCCACTAATAATACCTTAGTGGGATCTATCATGTATGAAGGAGAAGGAAGAAGTATGGAAGAAGAATGTATGGAATTCCAGGACGCAGTTCCTGAGGAAGAACCGCCCGCTTATACTGGTGTCGTAGCGGGATCTATGACTGAATGTCTGGGTGAAACTGAAAGTCTGGCACACCACTATATATTAAGACCGTTGACGGCTCCACCAATTGAGGAAGAATATCTCAGAGTCACCACAGAGAGAGGAAAGCTGGATATAGCAATGTTCGGTACAACACCTGCGAATCATTTTGATCGTTATTATCCTCATAACGGCTGGAGTACGATGCAGCTGGACTACCTGTGCGTGTGGACAACCGGTGAGCAAGCAGAAAGAGACACCACTGCCACCGATGAGCCTGACGGTGACCCAAAGGAAGTCACCAGGAACGGAGATAGTGACAGCCTGATGGAGACCAATGAACAGCTGGAGGAACCACTCCGATCTCCTCCCAGTGAGGACACGTTGGAGGCACTGGAAGAATTACGTGCCAAAATAAAACAGAAAAAGCTGGAACTGAAAGACCTAAAGCATCAGGAGAAAGAACTCCGTGCCAGACTCCGTGACCAGACTGCTGCACGCTTTGGTTGGCAGAATCTAATAAGACGCATTAGAAGATCCATACAGAATGTCTTCCACAGGCGCAATAGGGACATGCCAATCTGATGTGCATTGCTTGCGCATTAGCAGTTCCAGCCCAGCTATACAATATTATATACAATATTGCATCTCATTGCATCTCGGTTTTGCGATGAGATGAGATGAGATGAGATCTAGTACAAAAAGTATGTGCTGCACATACTTTATGTACTAGATCTCATCTCATCTCAACTCATCGCAAAACCGAGATTCAATAAGATGCGATATTGTATACAATATTGTATACAATAATTGTAACATGTATGGGCACCTTTACACCTGAAGAAAAACTGGGGAATAGGGCTACTGGCGAAACCCCAACAACAAAAAACGACACTGAGCAGCCACCCCATGGGTGTGTTGGAAGAGCTGCCAATTATTTATAAATGATAACCGTTATATCCAACTCATTGATCATTTAATAACTCAAAAGCTTAAACCAGGACAATGCCGGGTACGTCAGTCAGTTATACAGAATTTGTGCTGTTAGTGGTTTTATTGTATTCTTGTTATGTAATATGATGCATAGATCTTTTAATAATTATTCTAGGGCACTACCAGTAGATGGGTGAGGGGGCTTTATAGCACCTTCCTGACCTCCTCAATTATTATATTTTACTTGTATAGTGTATGTATATATATATATATATATATATATATATATATATACACTTCCCAATGCTGCTTGTCACTCGCCCTTGTAGCAAACAACATCCCGGTGCCTTCCAAATATATATACACAGTCCAGCGGATGGCACTCATGGTTTTTTCAGCAAGAAAAGAAGACGCTACACGGCGGTCTTATCTCAACGTATCAATTTCTATTTGAAATTTTCTTCAGGAGCAGTGGAGTGGTGTAGTAGCAGCAATAAGCTGATACCACTAGGTGGCGCTGCTTATTGCTGCTACTACACCACTCCACTGCTGCTAATATACTGTATAGAGGTACACAATCCCTCTGAAAAGTGGCTGCAGCTGACTCATAGAATAATAATAATAATCTGTAACTGACCACCAACAGTGCTACTGTGTGACCGTAGGTCACTTTTGTTTTCTTCAGGAGCAATGCAAACAAAACAACATCTTACCTATATACCTTCACCTGTAACACCTTGTGCACATCCCACTTCCTGTTCCCCCGCCAGCATCCGTGTGCCCAAGACACACCCACAATGACGTCAGGAGAGGGGCAGGCTGTGAATAGTAAATTTACATAATGTGAAATATAAAAAATAAAAAATTAAAATCAAAGTCAAATATTAATATTTTGTCACATAGAATCACTAAGAACATGGGTATAATGTATATTCTTTTATAACTTTATAAAAAACAGTTAAAGTTCAGCTGTTCATTAAGTCCATTAGGTGACGTACAATTTTACTCATGGATCCACTTTACTTCCTTTTGCAATAGGAGTTTTCCCCTGTCTGCTCCTCTTAAACTTTCCAGTACCGAATCTATCATTTTGTACCGTATTGTCGATGGTCCATGTTTAAATAGTTTGAAATGCCGAGCGAGCGGCTGTTTACAGGGTTTACCTTCCAGAGCTAAACGGATGGCGCTGCAATGACTATCGACAATAAGGTACAAAATGATAGATTCGGTACCGGAAAGTCCTAACGGACAAAGCACCTATTTCAGACTTGATTGCTCATCTGCACAGTGAAGACCCGCCCTGTGCAAATCTGCGGACTTGCAAAAATGGCGCAATCCACTACGCATCCATACATAATTCACTCACCATTGAATGATTTTCCCAGTCTGTGCAAATGCAAGTCTGACTCTTCTACTAATCTGCAACAGATACAGGCTCATCCAGTGGCGTCACTAGGGTTGGTGTCACCCGATGTAGGAACTCCTGGTGTCACACACACACACACACACACCGCCCCCCTCCCCCCCCCCCCTGCCAACTGTGTGAAAGATGGAGAGCGGATGCTTGTGCGCGCCCCGAAAAATTGGGGGTGTGGCCTATCAGAAGGGGGCATGGTCTGTACCATGATTGTATTGTGTACCTGCAGATTGCACATTTTAGCGAACTTTACCCATTACACATGACGTAATGGCAATTACACATAATGCCGCACACGTGATGCCAGTTACACATTACGCCCCACACCGCAATGCTAATTACACGATACACCGCACTCTGTGATGCTAATTACACATTATGCTGCACACCTTGATACCCATTACACCCCACACTGTGATGGCAATTACCCAATGCTCCCCACACCGTAATGCCCATTACGCCCCATACAATGATGCCCATTACACCGCACAATGTGATGTCCATTAAACATATGCCCCCGCAGTGCCAGAGACACATAAGCCCCACAGTGCCAGATATTCCCCCACAGTGCCAAATACACATATGCCCCCACAGTTCCAGATATGCCCCCACAGTGCCAGAAACACATATGCCCCACAGTGCCACACATGCCCACACAGAACCAGATATGCCTCCAGTGCCAGATATGCACACACAGTGCAATACATATGCCCCCCTGTGCCAGCCATATGCCCCCCAGTGCCACACATGCCCCCACAGTGCCAGGTATTCCCCCACAGTGCCAGGTATGCCACCCACAGTGCCAGCGGCAGCACTGCACAACTCACCGTGCAGTGCTGGCTGGCTGGCCTGCTCAAGTCGTCTCTGAGTCCTGGTAGTCTCTCCCCCTCCAGCCGCTGCTGCCTCCCACCGCGCACTGCTGCTGCTGAGGGAGGGGAGGGAGAGGAAGGAGAGACGCGCAATGCGCTCCCCGCCCCTCCCCTCCATAGGGAATCTGCTGTGGCTGGGGGCGGCGGACCTGTACAGGGGGACTTTGATATGGCGGTACGGGGGTACCGGCTCACTATGTTTTAGTGGTACGCCGTATCACCCCGTACCGCCTAACCTGCAGCACTGGTGTCACCCAAAAACTGGTGACACCCGGTGCGGGCCGCACCCCCCGCACCTGCCTAGTGACGCCACTGGGCTCTTCGACGCCGGCGCTGGTCAAAAACCCTCCATTACAACATCTGGCACTCCTGCGTTTCCTAATACTCCCAGAAAGCATCAGTTTACCGCTCCCAAATGCCGGCTTCCTGTACGTCACAAGATGTTACCTGGCACAAAGCAGCATTACAGGCTCCATTCCACACCCTTACCCCCATCTTCCCCGCAACCTAAGCCCCCACTAGTGTCTAAACCTGACCCCTCCTTCCAATCCTGAACGCTAGGCACTCTTGCATACTTCCCAATCGGCATCCCAGGTTGGTATTCCGGATCCAGATGTATTCGGAGTTCCGGCTTTAACGTTGTGATGGTAGTCGGATGCCAGTGTCAGTAAACTGAACGCCGTCATCCTGACGGCCGTAGTTTAGCACTGTAAATACTCTGATACAGAGCATGCATCTGGGCAATTCGGAGTCCTACACAATTCAGTCTAATCTTCCACTTGAAGCTAAAGGGGTAGAACGCCATGGAAGCTGAAGTCATGCTCACCTACATTGCTCCTCTCCGGCAGGGTAGGCAGGTGCAGTATGGTTCAAATATATAATTGTATCAGTAATAAGCACATTAACTGGGGTCATTATACAATGTGCTGTGTACTGTTTGGGTCTGAAGAGGTAAGAGACCATGATTAGTGGATGTATTTCTATAATAAGCCTATTACATTAATTACAATATTGTATGTCCATATAAAAGAAATGGGGCGAGATGTATTTAGCCTTGAAAAGTGATAAAGTGGAGAGTTATAAAACACCCATCAATCAGCTCCTGTCATTTTTCAAACACAGCCTGTAACAGGACAGTTAGAAGCTGATTGGCTGCTACTTTATCACTTTCAACTTTATCACTTTTTAAGACTTAGCACATCTGACCCATGATCAGATCAAATACAGGTCAACAAATTCTTCAACTGTGATATGTTTCAAATATATTAAAACTTTATTGACAAAAACAAAATATGCAGAGGGACAGGCTGTCATTATGATGTCATTATGATGTCATAATAGCGTTTGTTACTATAGAACCCTGTCATTATTATGTCATAATAGTGTTTGTTACTATATAACCCTGTGCACTGCACAGGTCCCTATCTTTGCTGCAGACTCACTTGGCAGTTAGCAGCTCTTGGTGTTTGATCTTCATTTGCATCAAGTCAATATTGAAATTGAATCCACTAATAATACCTTAGTGGGATCTATCATGTATGAAGGAGAAGGAAGAAGTATGGAAGAAGAATGTATGGAATTCCAGGACGCAGTTCCTGAGGAAGAACCGCCCGCTTATACTGGTGTCGTAGCGGGATCTATGACTGAATGTATGGGTGAAACTGAAAGTCTGGCACACCACTATATATTAAGACCGTTGACGGCTCCACCAATTGAGGAAGAATATCTCAGAGTCACCACAGAGAGAGGAAAGCTGGATATAGCAATGTTCGGTACAACACCTGCGAATCATTTTGATCGTTATTATCCTCATAACGGCTGGAGTACGATGCAGCTGGACTACCTGTGCGTGTGGACAACCGGTGAGCAAGCAGAAAGAGACACCACTGCCACCGATGAGCCTGACGGTGACCCAAGGGAAGTCACCAGGAACGGAGATAGTGACAGCCTGATGGAGACCAATGAACAGCTGGAGGAACCAGTCCGATCTCCTCCCAGTGAGGACACGTTGGAGGCACTGGAAGAATTACGTGCCAAAATAAAACAGAAAAAGCTGGAACTGAAAGACCTAAAGCATCAGGAGAAAGAACTCCGTGCCAGACTCCGTGACCAGACTGCTGCACGCTTTGGTTGGCAGAATCTAATAAGACGCATTAGAAGATCCATACAGAATGTCTTCCACAGGCGCAATAGGGACATGCCAATCTGATGCGCATTGCTTGCGCATTAGCAGTTCCAGCCCAGCTATACAATATTATATACAATATTGCATCTCATTGCATCTCGGTTTTGCGATGAGATGAGATGAGATGAGATCTAGTACAAAAAGTATGTGCTGCACATACTTTATGTACTAGATCTCATCTCATCTCAACTCATCGCAAAACCGAGATTCAATAAGATGCGATATTGTATACAATATTGTATACAATAATTGTAACATGTATGGGCACCTTTACACCTGAAGGAAAACTGGGGAATAGGGCTACTGGCGAAACCCCAACAACAAAAAACGACACTGAGCAGCCACCCCATGGGTGTGTTGGAAGAGCTGCCAATTATTTATAAATGATAACCGTTATATCCAACTCATTGATCATTTAATAACTCAAAAGCTTAAACCAGGACAATGCCGGGTACGTCAGTCAGTTATACAGAATTTGTGCTGTTAGTGGTTTTATTGTATTCCTGTTATGTAATATGATGCATAGATCTTTTAATAATTATTCTAGGGCACTACCAGTAGATGGGTGAGGGGGCTTTATAGCACCTTCCTGACCTCCTCAATTATTATATTTTACTTATATAGTGTATATATACTTCCCAATGCTGCTCATCACTCGCCCTTGTAGCAAACAACATCCCGCTGCCTTCCAAATATATATATACACAGTCCAGCGGATGGCACTCATGGTTTTTTTCAGCAAGAAAAGAAGACGCTACACGGCGGTCTTATCTCAACGTATCAATTTCTATTTGAAATTTTCTTCAGGAGCAGTGGAGTGGTGTAGTAGCAGCAATAAGCTGATACCACTAGGTGGCGCTGCTTATTGCTGTTACTACACCACTCCACTGCTGCTAATATACTGTATAGAGGTACACAATCCCTCTGAAAAGTGGCTGCAGCTGACTCATAGAATAATAATAATAATCTGTAACTGACCACCAACAGTGCTACTGTGTGACCGTAGGTCACTTTTGTTTTCTTCAGGAGCAATGCAAACAAAACAACATCTTACCTATATACCTTCACCTGTAACACCTTGTGCACATCCCACTTCCTGTTCCCCGCCAGCATCCGTGTGCCCAAGACACACCCACAATGACGTCAGGAGAGGGGCAGGCTGTGAATAGTAAATTTACATAATGTGAAATATAAAAAATAAAAAATTAAAATCAAAGTCAAATATTAATATTTTGTCACATAGAATCACTAAGAACATGGGTATAATGTATATTCTTTTATAACTTTATAAAAAACAGTTAAAGTTCAGCTGTTCATTAAGTCCATTAGGTGACGTACAATTTTACTCATGGATCCACTTTACTTCCTTTTGCAATAGGAGTTTTCCCCTGTCTGCTCCTCTTAAACTTTCCAGTACCGAATCTATCATTTTGTACCGTATTGTCGATGGTCCATGTTTAAATAGTTTGAAATGCCGAGCGAGCGGCTGTTTACAGGGTTTACCTTCAAGAGCTAAACGGATGGCGCTGCAATGACTATCGACAATAAGGTACAAAATGATAGATTCGGTACCGGAAAGTCCTAATGGACAAAGCACCTATTTCAGACTTGATTGCTCATCTGCACAGTGAAGACCCGCCCTGTGCAAATCTGCGGACTTGCAAAAATGGCGCAATCCACTACGCATCCATACATAATTCACTCACCATTGAATGATTTTCCCAGTCTGTGCAAATGCAAGTCTGACTCTTCTACTAATCTGCAACAGATACAGGCTCATCCAGTGGCGTCACTAGGGTTGGTGTCACCCGATGTAGGAACTCCTGGTGTCACACACACACACACACCGCCCCCCTCCCCCCCCCCCCCCTGCCAACTGTGTGAAAGATGGAGAGCGGATGCTTGTGCGCGCCCCGAAAAATTGGGGGTGTGGCCTATCAGAAGGGGGCATGGTCTGTACCATGATTGTATTGTGTACCTGCAGATTGCACATTTTAGCGAACTTTACCCATTACACATGACGTAATGGCAATTACACATAATGCCGCACACGTGATGCCAGTTACACATTACGCCCCACACCGCAATGCTAATTACACGATACACCGCACTCTGTGATGCTAATTACACATTATGCTGCACACCTTGATACCCATTACACCCCACACTGTGATGGCAAAAACCCAATGCTCCCCACACCGTAATGCCCATTACGCCCCATACAATGATGCCCATTACACCGCACAATGTGATGTCCATTAAACATATGCCCCCGCAGTGCCAGAGACACATAAGCCCCACAGTGCCAGATATTCCCCCACAGTGCCAAATACACATATGCCCCCACAGTTCCAGATATGCCCCCACAGTGCCAGAAACACATATGCCCCACAGTGCCACACATGCCCACACAGAACCAGATATGCCTCCAGTGCCAGATATGCACACACAGTGCAATACATATGCCCCCCTGTGCCAGCCATATGCCCCCCAGTGCCACACATGCCCCCACAGTGCCAGGTATTCCCCCACAGTGCCAGGTATGCCACCCACAGTGCCAGCGGCAGCACTGCACAACTCACCGTGCAGTGCTGGCTGGCTGGCCTGCTCAAGTCTTCTCTGAGACCTGGTAGTCTCTCCCCCTCCAGCCGCTGCTGCCTCCCACCGCGCACTGCTGCTGCTGAGGGAGGGGAGGGAGAGGAAGGAGAGACGCGCAATGCGCTCCCCGCCCCTCCCCTCCATAGGGAATCTGCTGTGGCTGGGGGCGGCGGACCTGTACAGGGGGACTTTGATATGGCGGTACGGGGGTACCGGCTCACTATGTTTTAGTGGTACGCCGTATCACCCCGTACCGCCTAACCTGCAGCACTGGTGTCACCCAAAAACTGGTGACACCCGGTGCGGGCCGCACCCCCCGCACCTGCCTAGTGACGCCACTGGGCTCTTCGACGCCGGCGCTGGTCAAAATCCCTCCATTACAACATCTGGCACTCCTGCGTTTCCTAATACTCCCAGAAAGCATCAGTTTACCGCTCCCAAATGCCGGCTTCCTGTACGTCACAAGATGTTACCTGGCACAAAGCAGCATTACAGGCTCCATTCCACACCCTTACCCCCATCTTCCCCACAACCTAAGCCCCCACTAGTGTCTAAACCTGACCCCTCCTTCCAATCCTGAACGCTAGGCACTCTTGCATACTTCCCAATCAGCATCCCAGGTTGGTATTCCGGATCCAGATGTATTCGGAGTTCCGGCTTTAACGTTGTGATGGTAGTCGGATGCCAGTGTCAGTAAACTGAATGCCGTCATCCTGACGGCCGTAGTTTAGCACTGTAAATACTCTGATACAGAGCATGCATCTGGGCAATTCGGAGTCCTACACAATTCAGTCTAATCTTCCACTTGAAGCTAAAGGGGTAGAACGCCATGGAAGCTGAAGTCATGCTCACCTACATTGCTCCTCTCCGGCAGGGTAGGCAGGTGCAGTATGGTTCAAATATATAATTGTATCAGTAATAAGCACATTAACTGGGGTCATTATACAATGTGCTGTGTACTGTTTGGGTCTGAAGAGGTAAGAGACCATGATTAGTGGATGTATTTCTATAATAAGCCTATTACATTAATTACAATATTGTATGTCCATATCAAAGAAATGGGGCGAGATGTATTTAGCCTTGAAAAGTGATAAAGTGGAGAGTTATAAAACACCCATCAATCAGCTCCTGACACTTTTCAAACACAGCCTGTAACAGGACAGTTAGAAGCTGATTGGCTGCTACTTTATCACTTTCAACTTTATCACTTTTTAAGACTTCGCACATCTGACCCATGATCAGATCAAATACAGGTCAACAAATTCTTCAACTGTGATATGTTTCAAGTATATAAAACTTTATTGACAAAAACAAAACATGCAGAGGGACAGGCTGTCATTATGATGTCATTATGATGTCATAATAGCGTTTGTTACTATAGAACCCTGTCATTATGATGTCATAATAGCGTTTGTTACTATATAACCCTGTGCACTGCCCAGGTCCCTGTCTTTGCTGCAGACTCACTTGGCAGTTAGCAGCTCTTGGTGTTTGATCTTCATTCGCATCAAGTTAATATTGAAATTGAATCCGCTAATAATACCTTAGTGGGATCTATCATGTATGAAGGAGAAGGAAGAAGTATGGAAGAAGAATGTATGGAATTCCAGGACGCAGTTCCTGAGGAAGAACCGCCCGCTTATACTGGTGTCGTAGCGGGATCTATGACTGAATGTCTGGGTGAAACTGAAAGTCTGGCACACCACTATATATTAAGACCGTTGACGGCTCCACCAATTGAGGAAGAATATCTCAGAGTCACCACAGAGAGAGGAAAGCTGGATAAAGCAATGTTCGGTACAACACCTGCGAATCATTTTGATCGTTATTATCCTCATAACGGCTGGAATACGATGCAGCTGGACTACCTGTGCGTGTGGACAACCGGTGAGCAAGCAGAAAGAGACACCACTGCCACCGATGAGCCTGACGGTGACCCAAGGGAAGTCACCAGGAACGGAGATAGTGACAGCCTGATGGAGACCAATGAACAGCTGGAGGAACCAGTCCGATCTCCTCCCAGTGAGGACACGTTGGAGGCACTGGAAGAATTACGTGCCAAAATAAAACAGAAAAAGCTGGAACTGAAAGACCTAAAGCATCAGGAGAAAGAACTCCGTGCCAGACTCCGTGACCAGACTGCTGCACGCTTTGGTTGGCAGAATCTAATAAGACGCATTAGAAGATCCATACAGAATGTCTTCCACAGGCGCAATAGGGACATGCCAATCTGATGCGCATTGCTTGCGCATTAGCAGTTCCAGCCCAGCTATACAATATTATATACAATATTGCATCTCATTGCATCTCGGTTTTGCGATTACATCAGATGAGATGAGATCTAGTACAAAAAGTATGTGCTGCACATACTTTATGTACTAGATCTCATCTCATCTCAACTCATCGCAAAACCGAGATGCAATAAGATGCGATATTGTATACAATATTGTATACAATAATTGTAACATGTATGGGCACCTTTACACCTGAAGGAAAACTGGGGAATAGGGCTACTGGCGAAACCCCAACAACAAAAAACGACACTGAGCAGCCACCCCATGGGTGTGTTGGAAGAGCTGCCAATTATTTATAAATGATAACCGTTATATCCAACTCATTGATCATTTAATAACTCAAAAGCTTAAACCAGGACAATGCCAGGTACGTCAGTCAGTTATACAGAATTTGTGCTGTTAGTGGTTTTATTGTATTCTTGTTATGTAATATGATGCATAGATCTTTTAATAATTATTCTAGGGCACTACCAGTAGATGGGTGAGGGGGCTTTATAGCACCTTCCTGACCTCCTCAATTATTATATTTTACTTATATAGTGTATATATATATATTTATATATATATATATATATATATATATAAATATATATATCTCTTATATATTTGGCTACATCTGTCACTCAAAGTGTGTCTGAAGCTGTAACGCTGGGTGGAGCCTCTGACTCACATGACTGACTCACACGACAGAGAACCAGCCCAGTGAGCCCACAGACAGTGCCAGACACCCTCTGCCTCTCCATGTTACACAGCAAAGAGACAGCTACTCACCAGACACACCAGGTGAGCGCCCCACACCTCCATACCTCCCAACATGACCCTCTCCAGGAGGGACAGAATGCTCTGTTTGTGGACTTCCATCTTAATTTCTGATTGTCATCACCTGTTTTAAACAGGGTAATTGATAAGAAAGGTGTTTAAGCACAGGTGATGGTAATCCATAAATTAAGAAGAAAGTCCAGAAACAGAGCAATGTGTCGTCCCCCCCCCCCCCCATTCACGGCAACCCCACGATTAAATGGCACATGCAAAACACTGACATGGCTATGGTCGACAATGAAAAAGGTTGACATGAGTTTTTGAAGATTTATTTTTCACTTTTTCAATGTTTTCATATTCATTCTCATGTGTCGACATGGACACCAATGAAATGCCACACTTATGTCAACATTTACATGTGTTGACCTTTCTGTGTTGATTTTTTCTTGTGGCGATTCGCGGCACCCCCCGGCGAACCCCCTCCCGCGATTCACAGCACCCCCCCTCCCCCCAATTCGCGGCGACTCCCGCGATTTGCGGCCCCACCCCGTGACACACCCCCTCCTGCGATTTGTGGCACCCCGCGACCCCCCCCCCCACGATTTGTGCCAACCCCCCAGGCCCCCTCTTCCTCGGGGTACCCCCCACACCCCGCGAACCCCCCTACCGCGATTCCCCCCCCTGTCATTGCGGCAACCCCCCGCCCCTGCGACCCACCCTCCCACAATTCACTGCAACCCCCCGCGTCCCCCCTCCCACGATTCGCGGCACCCACACCTCCCCCCCGCGACCCCCCCTCCCGCAATTCACGGCATCCACCCACGACCCCTCCTCCCCTGATTCGCGGACACACCTCACCTCCTCCCTCCCCCCCCCACCCCCGCTCGCGATTCACGGCAACCCCAGGATTAAATGGCACATGCAAAACACTGACACGGCTATGGTCGACAATGAAAAAGGTTGACATGAGTTTTTGAAGATTTATTTTTCTTTTTTTAATGTTTTCATATTCATTCTCATGTGTCGACATGGACACCAATGAAGTGCCACACTTATGTCAACATTTACATGTGTTGACCTTTCTGTGTTGATTTTTTTTTGTAGCAATTTTTTTACAGTGACAACTATGTGCAAATCAACCTACACATCATCAACCAATTCTTTGTATAATATATAACACCTGTTCTGTTTTACTGTAGGTGTTTTAAGTCAGATCTTTTACTGCTACTATTACTGTTTATGTAAATGCATTCTGAATGACAGCAACATCCTACCATCCTTCTACAAGAATATATAACCAACTAGGTGATTTATCGCGCCCCGTGCAATTCACAGACCCCCCGCGCACCCCACCCCCCCACGATTCACGCCCCCTCCCACGATTCACGTCACCCCCCGCACACCCCCCCTCCCGCAATTCGCAACCCCCCCTCCCGCAATTCACGCCCCCTCCCACGCTTTGCGGATCCCCGCCCTCTCCCGCGATTCGCGGACACCTGCGCCCCCTCCCTCCCTTTATTCACGGCACCCCCCACGCCCCTCCCACAATTCACGGCACCCCTAAGCCCCTCTTTAGTCCCCCGTATACTCACACACACCTATCACTACCCAGCTTCCTGCTCTCCTGAACCGTAACTTCCACCACTGGGGAGTCGCTGACGCTGTGTTGCCCACATGCCCCTATCATAGAATTTGACGGCAGATAAGAACCACTTGGCCCATCTAGTCTGCCCCTTTTTTTAAACATGTTACCTCAAACCATATTTGATCCTTATTTTTTTGTAAGGATATCAATATGCCTATCCCAAGCATGTTTAAATTGTACTACTGTATTTGCGTCTACCACCTCTGTTGGGAGGCTATTCCACTTATCTACTACTCTTTCTGTGAAAAAATTCTTCCTCGCATTTCCCCTGAATCTTCCTCCCTCTAGTTTCAGTGCATGTCCTCGTGTTCTGTTGCTCCTCTTCCTGTGAAGAATGTCTCCCACCTGTACCTTGTTAAAGCCCTTGATATATTTGAAAGTTTCTATCATGTCCCCCCTTTCCCTTCTCTGCTCTAAAGTATACATATTAAGATCTTTTAGTCTTTCCTGGTACGTTTTGTGATGTAGGCCATGCACCATTTTAGTTGCTCTTCTTTGTACAGTCTCTAATGTATTTATATCCTTCTGGAGATATGGCCTCCAGAACTGAACACAATACTCTAGGTGAGGTCGTACCAATGACCTATACAGTGGCATTATTACTTCTTTCTTTCTACTGCTGATACCTCTCCCTATGCAACCAAGCATCTGACTTGCCTTCTTTATTGCTTAGTTACATTGCCTTCCTGCTTTTAAGTCCCCTGAAATAGTGACACCTAGATCCCTCTCTTCCTCAGTAGTTTCCATTATAGTGCCATTTATACTATATTGAGTCTTTGGATTTCTGAGACCCAAGTGCATGATTTTGCATTTTTTGGCATTAAACTGTAGTTGCCATTCTCTTGACCATTTCTCTAATCTGCCTAGATCCTCAATCATTTGTTTTACCCCTCCTGGTGTGTCTACCCTGTTGCATACCTTTGTGTCATCTGCAAAAAGGCACATTTTACCCTCAATTCCATTTGCAATATCACCAATAAAGATATTAAAAAGCACCGGTCCAAGTACAGATCCCTGGGGTACTCCACTTGTAACCTTTCCCTCCTTTGACTGTACTCCGTTTACTACAACTCTCTGTTTTCTGTCCTGCAACCACGCTCTTATCCATTCAACTATCTTAGAATCCAATCCCAAGCTTTCAAGTTTATTTAACAGTCTGCGATGTGGGACAGTGTCAAAAGCTTTACTAAAGTCTAGATAAGCTACATCTACAGCCCCACCTTGATCTATTACTTTAGTCACCCAGTCAAAAAAGTCAATAAGATTTGTTTGACATGATCTTCCCCCAGTAAACCCATGCTGTTTTGGATCCTGTAAATTGCTGGTTTTGAGATATTCTACAACTCTTTGTTTTAAGAGTGTTTCCATCAATTTCCCTACTACTGATGTAAGGCTCACTGGTCGATAGTTGCTTACCTCTTCCTTGCTTCCACTTTTGTGCAGTGGGACTACATTCGCTGTTTTCCAGTCCTCTGGGATTACTCCAGTAGCTAGTGACTGGTTGAATAATTCTGTTATTGGTTTAACCAGCTCCCCTTTAAGCTCTTTTAGTATCCTTGGATGTATCCCATCTGGCCCCATTGATTTATCCACTTTCAGTTTTGAGAGTTCTGTGAGGACTTTCTCCTCTGTAAATGTACTTGTCTCTCCCTCAGTTTTCTGACTATACTTGCAACTTAACTGTGGCCCCTTACCCTCTCTTTCAGCAGTGAATACTGAGCAGAAATAATTATTATTAATATTATCTGCTATTACATTGTCCCCCTCAAGAAAACTTCCACTCTCTGTCTTCAGTCTAATTATTCCACTTTTTGTTTTTCTCCTTTCACTTATATACCTAAAAAAAGTTTTCCCCCCTTCACCCACTGACTGGGCCATTTTCTCTTCAGCCTGTGCTTTTGCACATCTGATTACCTTCTTAGCCTCCTTCTGTCTAACAAGATACACCTCTTTGTCCTCATTCTTCTGCGTCTGCTTAAATTTCTTAAAGGCCAACTTTTTTGCTTTAACAATACTTGCTACTTCTTTTGCAAACCACAATGGCTTTCTTTTTCTTGTGTTTTTCCTAACTCTTTTGACACAAAGTTCTGTTGCTTTTAGAATTGCACTTTTTAATTTTTCCCACTTATCCTGCACTCCTTCCAAGTTCTTCCACTCTGCCAAAGAATCCCTTATCATGCCTCATAGCCCAGCCTCCTGCTCTCATGCACCCTAACTCCCACCCAGTAGGAGGAGACACTGACTCAGGGCCACCATCCTGTACTCCTGTACTGCCTCACTGGACCCTCACCCACTGGCAGAAGCTGCACAGTATCTCCCACCTCCTCTTTAGTCCCCCTTATGTCCACACACCCCTATCACTACCCAGCCTCCTGTTTTCCTGTGTCGTGACCTCCGCCAGTGGGGAGCCGCTGACTCAAAAACACCCTACTATACTATTGCACACACACCTAAACAACATGCACACACAACCCCCCCCCACACCCACAAATGTCACTGTACCATCCACACTATCAATATACATCTAACTCTGTAACCGCTTTTTAATTAAACAAAACAATACACACCCCCTTCCACATCATATGCTCTCTATTTAACACATTTCACCTATAACTCAAGTTGCAATACAGGCCATCTTTCATACAATTCTAACCATCTTTCTCATATACAAATATTCACAAATTAAGGGGGCGCAGCCCCTTACGACGGTGTGAAGAGCGCCCGTAGGGTGCGATGAATCACCTAGTATATATATACTTCCCAATGCTGCTCGTCACTCGCCCTTGTAGCAAACAACATCCCGGTGCCTTCCAAATATATATATACACAGTCCAGTGGATGGCACTCATGGTTTTTTCAGCAAGAAAAGAAGACGCTACACGGCGGTCTTATCTCAATGTATCAATTTCTATATGAAATTTTCTTCAGGAGCAGTGGAGTGGTGTAGTAGCAGCAATAAGCTGATACCACTAGGTGGCGCTGCTTATTGCTGCTACTACACCACTCCACTGCTGCTAATATACTGTATAGGAGGTACACAATCCCTCTGAAAAGTGGCTGCAGCTGACTCATAGAATAATAATAATAATCTGTAACTGACCACCAACAGTGCTACTGTGTGACCGTAGGTCACTTTTGTTTTCTTCAGGAGCAATGCAAACAAAACAACATTGATAAAATAGATATTTATCTGATAAGATTAGATATGATAAATAACCCAAACCAAATTTATTTACTTTATTACCTTTAAATATAACGGCAACGCTGAAATGATTGCACACCCACACAACCTTGTTATAAAAGGTATGACAATGCTTTACTAAAAGAATAGCTTCATTACAGATATTTGCAAATGCAGACTAACACAAGAAACATAAAATTGATTAGCTAATACTTAAACAGTAATTCTAAATCAAATCAAAATGGATGCCTTTCAAGGACAGTGATCAGCCATGATTAAACCTCCTTCATAGTTACCTCCAGCCCCCTGTGCTTCCTTGTTCTTTCTCAACTGCCTCCCTTCCTCCCTCTATCACTCTGATATTTAAACCTTTATCACATTAATTAATTAATTACTCATAAGCATTGAGTCTTATTGGAAAGCTCTGCTTTCAATCATGATGTCATAATTAACCCAACACCCAACTTCAGTGGCCTTGTGGGTCTACGCATGTGTGGCCTTGTTCCCATATAGTTTGTTCCTATTTCTAGACAAAACTGTGCAGACTGGCTGTCTGCCCTTGTCCTCTGTTACATCAATAAGGCATTCTTAAACCCAGAAATCCAAAACAATATCTCATAAGAAATTACTTATTTCAGCAGTATTCTGATTCCACACGCCATCTTGTAACGATATATGCAAGTCATGCCTAACAAAATGGCCGCAGTGTCTGACATATTATCACTGTTTAGCGCAAAGGGAAGGCCTCATACGCAGTGAATAGTACATTGTGCAACAGGCAAAAGTCATCTGCAGCAATAAAAGCGGCAGTCAGGAAAACAGAATATAATAAAAGCATAGATTTATTGATTAGTTGATTTTCTGTATTATCAGTCCATCCTCAACTTTTTTCATATCTCCGAAAAAAAGTTCATATCTCTCGTACTGTGCATCATTTGTTTCTCTCTTAATACATCGGAAAACCTTCTTGAAGCATTTCACTAGTATACAGAAAAATCAATAATATTATCTTGGCAAAAACATTAAACTTCTTAAAGCATATATAACATTGACTTATGCGAACCATTTATTGGGGTTCAGCCAAATAAACCAACTGTAGGGAATCACATCACTCACACCTGTTCAATAAACTAAAAAATTTTTCAACCCAAATAATTTAATTCAACTTTCCTTTTAATGTCACCATCAGTTTTGTACCATATTTTAATTATATTCACAAATTCAAATACAATTTTTATAAACTTGGGATAATGTAAATAAGTGTGTTTCTTTAATATACCATGTGTTACTTTTAAATCTTTATGTTGAATCACCACTGTATTAATTAGTAAAAGTAAAATTTTATTACAATAGATCTTGTTTGTAACCATTTAGAAACCTTATAATCCTTGTGGTAATGTCCATGGCTTATGAGACGGTATGTTTGAGAAAACCTCATAAGAAACAATTCAATGAGTACCCTTTTTATCTAGATGTTATACTAGCACACCCAACTCTGTCACATAACTACATGTTTTGTGGTACTCCAAAATATCTCCTGTTATTACACTCTTTACCAATTTTAAACCTAGGGAGAGTCAGTAACCTTATAAGATTCACTTGTGTAAATCCTACATAGAAAATTAAGTGTCGTTTGATTTGACTGCAAATATAAGTAGCCATTAACCCAACATTACCGGAGTGATACCGTAGATGACAATATAACCAACAACCAGTTTACCTTATTGTTCTTTCTATCAGCTCATGATGAGCATCTTAAAGAAGAAATGTCAGTTTGCATATAGATATTATGTTTGCACCATTGTTACCATCCTTACTTAGAATGCCTCTTCTTTACTGATACCTTACTAGATGTATTCTATCAATGGTTATGGTGTGGATGTTCTTAGTTACTTTTATGTTATTACTCATATATTTATTTTAAACCTTCTAATTAGTTTAACATATTGGCCATCAGTATTTTATTACCATCCTCTGATGCATACCGAAACCTGGGAGCATCAGTAGTATGATGTATATGTGTGTCTGTTATGATTATTACTATACTTATGGGATTAAAATTAAAAGCAGAAGTAGAATCCACCACCATGACTCTAGTAATACCTCTTTGATAACTATACACACTGTCCTTGCCAGCAACCAATCCCTGGTAACCCTCATTCACTATAAAAATATGAAAACTTAAAAAAACAAAAATGACTTCTTCAGTTAGTGAGTGTATGGGAAACTTGGTCACTCATGGGGATCATTGTTTTACACCTTGTCCACAACCCGCAAGGACACCACTAAGGGTATCCCCCGATTCCGTGGACCTCTTCTTGCCCACAACCCGCAGGGACACCACTAAGGATGCCCCCCGATTCCGTGGATCTTGTCTTGGTCTGTGTGGGGGCCCTGGACAGGCCCATCATCAAATAAGTTTATTTAGAATCACAGTCACAATATTTATCTGCATCAGTTTCTATTTCTTTCAACTGATATCACCACCAGGTCGGAAACCTTCTTGCAGTGAGACGCATTAATTCAATCGGTTTGTTTCACAGGGACGGGTCTTGCCTTTGATCTACGAGACATTTAATTGTAAGAATTTTCTCACCATTGCATAGTCTCCAGGCTGGACCTTATAACAACATCCCTTCATAAGCTTGTTTGCTTTTCTGGCAAAGTATTTAGATGATGTGAGAATTAGAGTGACAAGTCTGCTGCTGGATGTTGAATAGGGTTTGATGGTCTCCCAAAAATAAAAAAATGTAT
This sequence comes from Crinia signifera, assembly GCF_055691185.1. Taxonomy (NCBI): domain Eukaryota; kingdom Metazoa; phylum Chordata; class Amphibia; order Anura; family Myobatrachidae; genus Crinia; species Crinia signifera. The sequence goes on along the minus strand of NC_139226.1, from coordinate 47,486,290 downwards.
ATATAAATTTAAATAATGATCTTATAAGGGGACAGGTTCAGTGGCTGCTGAGGAGTAGTGTGAATGTCATACAAAACCGAAGACAAAACTTCAAGTCAACTCATGGTAATTTCCACACCCACCCTAAATAATGTGTTCTCAATATACATTTGTTAACATGTTCAATTTTGACTAAAACCTTTTTAGTGAGTGGTGAGTGCAACCAACCTTCAATACCCATACATTGATTTATTTCTTAGAATACCTTTCCTGTCAAATATGTACCTCTATGATTTTTTTTTTAATACCATATACCTTATGGGGTAACATATCTGAACACCAATTTCTCAATAAATTTATTTGCTGTAAAGGATGCTGTACATGGGACAGCTGGGATGTTCCTTATAATCAAGATAACATATCAGATACCATTTAAATATAATGACAATTTTATATGCATGTAAATTCCCAAAAAATTATTTTTAACCTTAGGAATGGACCAGTGGTAGGAGAAAGGTTTGATGGTTCTATAGGAATAATTTTCCTGAGTTCATTCTCTTGCAGATGAGTTTGGGACTCCTTTTCTCTGCATAAGATGAAATCAAAATACATGCCCTCTCTCCTTACATGGGTCATCCCATGGGCACCTTCTGCATATGCCAGGAGGAGGGGTTTGGGGAGCTACTGGTCTGCCCCCACCATCTTTACATAGGCCATTAGCCTTTTGACTGTATCCATTCATCACCCATTGGCACATTCCTGTTAAATACACAACTCTTGATGTTTTATGAGCTTCTGCTGGTCAATTTTAAAAACATTAAATTGTATAGTGATGTGATTCACAACAGTGGCAATCTTATTTTTGTTACCAAGTGCAACAAGATCACTTTATAACATGTGAGCTTGACACTTAACAACTACTGCCTTTGCAGGGAGTTGCACAGCCTCAACGAGCTCCTTTACTTGCTGTGATATTAGCGTATTATATCACAGCAAAATCACGATGGAAAATGAGGATCTCTAAATCCAATACTACCGCATATCCCGTATATGGCCATCCTGAGTCTCCTTGTTGGTGACAACTACAATCTTTGTAGATGGTAGTGGCGTGTCAGAGATATCAGGTCTAATTGGAGAAATTTTGCTTTAAATATTCCTCACAATCATGTTCTAAATCCTGCATCTCATCCATCCTCTGGGACTCCCGGGTCCCACCAGGTAGCAGAGTAGCAGGATTTAGCGTACCACACCTGACAATAGTCAGGTCATGTGGCGCTGGGAGCAAAAGTTCCCAACGAGAGAACCATGCACTGGAAATGTGTCTTGTCCGTGAAAAGTTCATTAGAAAAGATGTAGCATTAGAGACACATAGTGTGCGGTGTTCTGTAATTTCTATACAAAAGGCTGCAGCAGCCGCCACAGTCCTTAAACATGTTGGTAAAGCAGATGCCACTCGGTCAAGTGTGCAACTGTAGAACCTGATGGGTCTATGTGAACCCCCATGTATATGTGTTCAAACTCCCAAGGCCGCTGCTTGTTGTTCATTACAGTAAAGACAGGTATATGATAAATCTGATATATCCAGTGCTGTGGTTTCTGTCAGTGCGTGTATCAGAGCCTCAAATGAAGCAATAATGTCTGTATATTGTACTTTGTCAGCTCTGTGTCAGTTTGATTTAGTAGTAGTAATAGAAAAGGTGTCAGTAAGAGAATCCTGTAAAGAATTTAAACACATCATTAGATCATAAACATATTGAATCAGCATTGTGGTAGCAATCATGCAACTCATTGTGGGACATAGTGGGGCTGTCCATAAAACTTTGGCTTAATTAAGTCCACGTATATTGGACTGTGCTGTAAATAAATGTAGTAAGTCCTGACTATCTGCTTTAAGAACTATGCAGATCATAAATCAATGACTAGATGACTGTAATACTTCCATAACTGTAAAATGAATTGATTTACACTAAAAAAATAATAAGAATAATCGCATTGGGTAGATAACCTGCAATAACAGAGTGTTGCAAATACTATGGGTATTAAATAGTATGCGTTGTTGTAAAATCTGGAAAAAAAACTATTTCTTGTGGTCCATAGATGTTTAGAAACTTGTGACATGATTAGTAATGAAAAACTCATCAAAATCCTCTAACCCCGTGAGGGTCCTCATATCGGTTAGTGCCTTCTGACAGCAGTCTCTCATGGATTCCTGTTAATAATACACAATTTCTTCCAAACCACTCTGAGAAAAAACAATAATTAAATCATTACAAATATTTGAGAGAATATCATGATTAGTTGTGCAGCAAATGCGATTTACTAGTAGCAGAACCCAGTAGTGCTGCACCTAATTGTGACCTCCATTCCTTATTTGTGGGCTCATATGCATGACCAATGGATCTAGTAAAGTGGCAACATGCAATCAGATAAATCAGTAAGGATAAAAATGCAACTCAATATGCATCTTATAATAATCACTATAAAATCTGCATTTTTCAATAAGGGCTTTGATAAGGATTCTGCAGAGGTACCTGCAGACTCAATATTTTTTCTAAATAATTTCTAGTGGCTCAGTAATAATAATAATAATATTTTTTTTTTAAACACTTGCTTTTTCTGTGCAAAATTAAATGCATCAGTTTGTAAATTAATCTTTTCTCTGGAATGGTCACACCTCTATTGGCTGGGATTTAATTAATAAAACAAGCAAAAGCAATAGCATTATTAAGCTCAGACATCATATTAGCATTTGTCATTTGGAAAAAAAAAATTGCAGTTTTTAAACAGATGTTAACAAAACAACATTATCACTTGAGGGAAGCAATGGGGAGGGGGCTGGAGGTCATCCTTGGGTATGGCTGATCACTGTCCCATACAGAACATAGCAATAACTTTAATCTATTCATTGTGCTTTTTCAAAAGGGTAAACAATATCTTCAATTATAAAATCTTTCATCACATAATTGTTTATATGTCCTTGTTATGGAAAACAGTTCTGTAACACTCCTTGGATATTTCACATCATTTAGGAATCAAACTTTACTCTCTTATCAATCTCATTAACCATTTCCTGCCTTTAATCTCCTACAGAGTTATTTCTGATGTTACTCTCACCTCATCACTGAAAAAAACTTATTCCCTTCTGCTTTTTCAAAAATAAACAAAAAATTTCAAAATTATTCTTTTTTTTCCCCATTTTTTTCTTTTTCTCCCTAAGGCTCTAAAAAAGATATCACCTCTCCTCACTTCTCACTGAACAGAATTAACCCCTCAGTGAGACAGTACAATCTTTCCAAACATATGTGGGTTAGTGGGATATACTATCTCAATTCTTGAAGCTTTCACCACCTGTCACCAGACCATTGCGCGTTCACTCTCATCAAATAATCATTACCTCACAGGTGCATCATCATCGCCAATTTCAACTAACTATGACCAGCATAGTATTTTCTATACCTTCTCACTTGCTCACACTAGTCACATACTCAGAGAACTTTCTGTGATCCCATACAACTGCTTAAAACGGTGTTACCTCTTTCAAAGACAAAAATGTAAATAAAATAAATGAAAAATTTCCCAAAAAAACCTAACCTAGCGTTATGTGTCGCCCAATGTTATCACACCTACGCTGCGTTATGTGTCGCCCAATGTTATCACACCTACGCTTTCCACGCTGCGTTATGTGTCACCCAATGTTATCACACCTACGCTTCCACGTGTCCCACCCCCACCCTGTCTTCTTTTGTTATGTTTCCCCATATATTCTACCTTGTACGTAGGTGGCAGATACCCCCTGTGAATCTCGCTACCGGTCAGCACTCTTCACAGGAAAAAATCAACTCATCAAATCAGAAAAAAATTATATGCAATATGTCATTCTTTGTTACCATATCTGCACATTGTCTAAGTGATCATTACACGATTAGATCACTATCTCCCCTTGTTATTTAGCTAACTGTGGCCACAGTATTAACCCCTTAAGATACTCTATAAATTTAGTACCCTCCCCCTTTCAAAACAAACAAAATTAAATTAACACAAATCAAAAACAAAACAAAAATTGGCTTAAAGAAAACCCCACAGCCTTGAGTCAGTTATCACTGATTACCTTCCATTCATAAGAATAAAAATAAACCCAGGACTTATCTGCGCATTACTCAAGGTATATCTGATTCAATATATGTATCCAGATCAAACAAATAGGCAACAGAAATTGCCAACAGAAAACATGGTCTAATATATCAATATGAACCTTTAAGAATAGATGTTATATTGGACTTATATCTCATCGATATATATATCACTTTTCTTATTCAAAATGTATTACTCATTAACTGAAAAAAACATTGAATTCACATGATCATTTCCTGTTTCTTCACCTAACATGGACAACTCCTTATCTCGCATTACATCAACTGAATCCATCACTTTAGAGTTTCCAACTCACAGCTGCTTTGTTTAATAAACCAAAAAAATTAAATCAAAAACCCATAGCAGAAAAACATCAGTCCGACATTACGGACTTCATCTCCGCAAGACAGGAGACCAAAAAAACTTTACAATGAGATAAACTCGATCTTACTTTCTTTGTTATAAACAATATTCCAATTAACTTTATTTATTCTGGTGGTAAAAATGAACTGTTACTTGGCTTACAATATTAGCGTCTACTCCTTTAAACTCTGTATTTTAACTGACCTCTGTCTATGGATATAAAGAAATTAGCTCAAACTGTTATTGTAATCCGACTGCTTGCTAGCTCTAACAATGCAACGTATACTTAATTATTTATTAACATTTTCTTATATAAACCATATACAGTAGAAAAAATCCGAGGGTTTCCAAACAATACAGATTATGGATAAATCATGCATTCCATTTCTTCCACATGTTGCTGGCCAGACAACCAGGAAGAAATGTAAATACACAATCTCCTATCTCTAATCACCAAATTATAAGCACGGGAAAACCTACAACAAATATATGCAACTTCTTTAAAATTTATAGATTGGACAAACAAAGAAACTCTAATTATCAAAACAACCGCTACAGATTAGTTACTTCAGCAATATCCTCAGCAGACAATATACACCAAACAATCCAACCGCGGTCAAAAAAAAAAAAAAAATACTGTCATTTAAAGAATATTTTTTTTTTTAAAAAGTAGAAAATTTATTGTCAGCATAACCTTTATACCAATATGCTTGCTATAGTCTGCATGCTTTGCAAATAAACTAAAGAAATACTCTTCCTGACCCAAGCAATGTTGTTTACAACTTCTTGCCAAGTTTCTCGCTGCTCTCCTTATCTATTCTCTGACACAGAGAAGAAATGGGCGATGCGGGGGGATTTAGCAAGCTGACAGTCTGCAAAATGCAGCGTTGTCTTTCCATGCCTTAAATTACGATCTATTTGTTTTATAATTAAAGAGCGAATCTGCTTCAAGTAATTGTGGATTACCATACCTTAACAGATGTTTGAGAAGATTAGGGTACACAAATGCACCGACTTTAAAAAAATTTCTACACATTTTTTTTTTTTTTCCAATAGCTAATTTTTTTTTTCAAACTTTGATCTTCTCAATAACTGATAAAATATGGACACCAACCATCATTGAATCTCACTGGGGCCTCCAACTGATAAAATAGATATTTATCTGATAAGATTAGATATGATAAATAACCCAAACCAAATTTATTTACTTTATTACCTTTAAATATAACGGCAACGCTGAAATGATTGCACACCCACACAACCTTGTTATAAAAGGTATGACAATGCTTTACTAAAAGAATAGCTTCATTACAGATATTTGCAAATGCAGACTAACACAAGAAACATAAAATTGATTAGCTAATACTTAAACAGTAATTCTAAATCAAATCAAAATGGATGCCTTTCAAGGACAGTGATCAGCCATGATTAAACCTCCTTCATAGTTACCTCCAGCCCCCTGTGCTTCCTTGTTCTTTCTCAACTGCCTCCCTTCCTCCCTCTATCACTCTGATATTTAAACCTTTATCACATTAATTAATTAATTACTCATAAGCATTGAGTCTTATTGGAAAGCTCTGCTTTCAATCATGATGTCATAATTAACCCAACACCCAACTTCAGTGGCCTTGTGGGTCTACGCATGTGTGGCCTTGTTCCCATATAGTTTGTTCCTATTTCTAGACAAAACTGTGCAGACTGGCTGTCTGCCCTTGTCCTCTGTTACATCAATAAGGCATTCTTAAACCCAGAAATCCAAAACAATATCTCATAAGAAATTACTTATTTCAGCAGTATTCTGATTCCACACGCCATCTTGTAACGATATATGCAAGTCATGCCTAACAAAATGGCCGCAGTGTCTGACATATTATCACTGTTTAGCGCAAAGGGAAGGCCTCATACGCAGTGAATAGTACATTGTGCAACAGGCAAAAGTCATCTGCAGCAATAAAAGCGGCAGTCAGGAAAACAGAATATAATAAAAGCATAGATTTATTGATTAGTTGATTTTCTGTATTATCAACATCTTACCTATATACCATCACCTGTAACACCTTGTGCACATCCCACTTCCTGTTCCCCGCCAGCATCCGTGTGTCCAAGACACACCCACAATGACGTCAGGAGAGGGGCAGGCTGTGAATAGTAAATTTACATAATGTGAAATATAAAAAATGAAAATCAAAGTCAAATATTAATATTTTGTCACATAGAATCACTAAGAACATGGGTATAATGTATATTTTTATAACTTTATAGAGGGGACGTACAATTTTACTCATGGATCCACTTTACTTCCTTTTGCAATATGAGTTTTCCCCTGTCTGCTCCTCTTAAACTTTCCAGTACCGAATCTATAATTTTGTACCTTATTGTCGATGGTCCATGTTTAAATAGTTTGAAATGCTGAGCGAGCGGCTGTTTACAGGGTTTACCTTCCAGAGCTAAACGGATGGCGCTGCAATGACTATCGACAATAAGGTACAAAATGATAGATTCGGTACCGGAAAGTCCTAATGGACAAAGCACCTATTTCAGACTTGATTGCTCATCTGCACAGTGAAGACCCGCCCTGTGCAAATCTGCGGACTTGCAAAAATGGCGCAATCCACTACGCATCCATACATAATTCACTCACCATTGAATGATTTTCCCAGTCTGTGCAAATGCAAGTCTGACTCTTCTACTAATCTGCAACAGACAGGGGCGTAGCTAAGGGTTCATGGGCCCTGGTGCGAAAGGTCACCTTGGGGCCCCCCTACATACAACAAAATTAAAATCTTGGTCTGTTTATATTTTAATACATCATTGCCAAGGGGGGTTAATGTCCGTTGCCATGGGTTCTTGCTCGTTGCCAAGGGGTTAATATGTGTTGGCAGGGGTTATTGGATGTTGCCAAGTGGTTAAAAAATTTTTTATCAGGGGTTAATGCTCGTTGCCAAGGGGGGTTTATTCCCGTTGCCAGGGGTTCTAGCTCGTTGCCAAGGGGTTAATACGTATGTGACCACCCCAGCCACCCGCCCATACGCTGCTGTTGCTGCCCCTGCCTTACCCTGCGCAGAGAGAGACAGACGCTAGAGTCATTTTTCACTTCCAGCGTCTCTGACAGGGAGCACAGCTCTGCAGCCGCGTTACCAGGAAGTGCAGAGCTGCGCTTCCTGTCAGACGCTAGAGGTGAATTATGACTTCTAGCGTCTGTCTCTGTGTGCAGGGGAAGGCAGGGGCAGCCGTAGCTGACGGGCTGGTGGCCGGAAACATAGGCGCACCGGCAGCTATTGCAGTGCTGCCGGCAGCCTAGTGAGAGCTGAGATGAGGACTCGGAGCGGAGGTATGACCTCTGAGTAACCAGGCCGGACAGTGGCGGGGGCTGGGCCCCCCTGGCTCAGGGGCCCGGTCGCAGGTGCGACCGCTGCGACCCCTGTAGCTACGCCACTGGCAACAGATACAGGCTCATCCAGTGGCATCACTAGGGTTGGTGTCACCCGATGTAGGAACTCCTGGTGTCACACACACACACACACACACCCGCCAACTGTGTGAAAGATGGAGAGCGGATGCTTGTGCGCGCCCCGAAAAATTGGGGGTGTGGCCTATCAGAAGGGGGCATGGTCTGTACCATGATTGTATTGTGTACCTGCAGATTGCACATTTTAGCGAACTTTACCCATTACACATGACGTAATGCCAAACACGTGATGCCAGTTACACATTACGCCCCACACCGCAATGCTAATTACACGATACACCGCACTCTGTGATGCTAATTACACATTATGCTGCACACCTTGATACCCATTACACCCCACACTGTGATGGCAATTACCCAATGCTCCCCACACCGTAATGCCCATTACGCCCCATACAATGATGCCCATTACACCGCACAATGTGATGTCCATTAAACATATGCCCCCGCAGTGCGAGAGACACATAAGCCCCCACAGTGCCAGATATTCCCCCACAGTGCCAAATACACATATGCCCCCACAGTTCCAGATATGCCCCCACAGTGCCAGAAACACATATGCCCCACAGTGCCACACATGCCCACACAGAACCAGATATGCCTCCAGTGCCAGATATGCACACACAGTGCAATACATATGCCCCCCTGTGCCAGCCATATGCCCCCCAGTGCCACACATGCCCCCACAGTGCCAGGTATTCCCCCACAGTGCCAGGTATGCCACCCACAGTGCCAGCGGCAGCACTGCACAACTCACTGTGCAGTGCTGGCTGGCTGGCCTGCTCAAGTCGTCTCTGAGTCCTGGTAGTCTCTCCCCCTCCAGCCGCTGCTGCCTCCCACCGCGCACTGCTGCTGCTGAGGGAGGGGAGGGAGAGGAAGGAGAGACGCGCAATGCGCTCCCCGCCCCTCCCCTCCATAGGGAATCTGCTGTGGCTGGGGGCGGCGGACCTGTACAGGGGGATTTTGATATGGCGGTACGGGGGTACCGGCTCACTATGTTTTAGTGGTACGCCGTATCACCCCGTACCGCCTAACCTGCAGCACTGGTGTCACCCCAAAACTGGTGACACCCGGTGCGGGCCGCACCCCCCGCACCTGCCTAGTGACGCCACTGGGCTCTTCGACGCCGGCGCTGGTCAAAAACCCTCCATTAAAACATCTGGCACTCCTGCGTTTCCTAATACTTCCAGAAAGCATCAGTTTACCGCTCCCAAATGCCGGCTTCCTGTACGTCACAAGATGTTACCTGGCACAAAGCAGCATTACAGGCTCCATTCCACACCCTCACCCCCATCTTCCCCGCAACCTAAGCCCCCACTAGTGTCTAAACCTGACCCCTCCTTCCAATTCTGAACGCTAGGCACTCTTGCATACTTCCCAATCGGCATCCCAGGTTGGTATTCCGGATCCAGATGTATTCGGAGTTCCGGCTTTAACGTTGTGATGGTAGTCGGATGCCAGTGTCAGTAAACTGAACGCCGTCATCCTGACGGCCGTAGTTTAGCACTGTAAATACTCTGATACAGAGCATGCATCTGGGCAATTCGGAGTCCTACACAATTCAGTCTAATCTTCCACTTGAAGCTAAAGGGGTAGAACGCCATGGAAGCTGAAGTCATGCTCACCTACATTGCTCCTCTCCGGCAGGGTAGGCAGGTGCAGTATGGTTCAAATATATAATTGTATCAGTAATAAGCACATTAACTGGGGTCATTATACAATGTGCTGTGTACTGTTTGGGTCTGAAGAGGTAAGAGACCATGATTAGTGGATGTATTTCTATAATAAGCCTATTACATTAATTACAATATTGTATGTCCATATAAAAGAAATGGGGCGAGATGTATTTAGCCTTGAAAAGTGATAAAGTGGAGAGTTATAAAACACCCATCAATCAGCTCCTGTCATTTTTCAAACACAGCCTGTAACAGGACAGTTAGAAGCTGATTGGCTGCTACTTTATCACTTTCAACTTTATCACTTTTTAAGACTTAGCACATCTGACCCATGATCAGATCAAATACAGGTCAACAAATTCTTCAACTGTGATATGTTTCAAATATATTAAAACTTTATTGACAAAAACAAAATATGCAGAGGGACAGGCTGTCATTATGATGTCATTATGATGTCATAATAGCGTTTGTTACTATAGAACCCTGTCATTATGATGTCATAATAGCGTTTGTTACTATATAACCCTGTGCACTGCACAGGTCCCTGTCTTTGCTGCAGACTCACTTGGCAGTTAGCAGCTCTTGGTGTTTGATCTTCATTTGCATCAAGTCAATATTGAAATTGAATCCACTAATACCTTAGTGGGATCTATCATGTATGAAGGAGAAGGAAGAAGTATGGAAGAAGAATGTATGGAATTCCAGGACGCAGTTCCTGAGGAAGAACCGCCCGCTTATACTGGTGTCGTAGCGGGATCTATGACTGAATGTATGGGTGAAACTGAAAGTCTGGCACACCACTATATATTAAGACCGTTGACGGCTCCACCAATTGAGGAAGAATATCTCAGAGTCACCACAGAGAGAGGAAAGCTGGATATAGCAATGTTCGGTACAACACCTGCGAATCATTTTGATCGTTATTATCCTCATAACGGCTGGAGTACGATGCAGCTGGACTACCTGTGCGTGTGGACAACCGGTGAGCAAGCAGAAAGAGACACCACTGCCACCGATGAGCCTGACGGTGACCCAAGGGAAGTCACCAGGAACGGAGATAGTGACAGCCTGATGGAGACCAATGAACAGCTGGAGGAACCAGTCCGATCTCCTACCAGTGAGGACACGTTGGAGGCACTGGAAGAATTACGTGCCAAAATAAAACAGAAAAAGCTGGAACTGAAAGACCTAAAGCATCAGGAGAAAGAACTCCGTGCCAGACTCCGTGACCAGACTGCTGCACGCTTTGGTTGGCAGAATCTAATAAGACGCATTAGAAGATCCATACAGAATGTCTTCCACAGGCGCAATAGGGACATGCCAATCTGATGCGCATTGCTTGCGCATTAGCAGTTCCAGCCCAGCTATACAATATTATATACAATATTGCATCTCATTGCATCTCGGTTTTGCGATGAGATGAGATGAGATGAGATCTAGTACAAAAAGTATGTGCTGCACATACTTTATGTACTAGATCTCATCTCATCTCAACTCATCGCAAAACCGAGATTCAATAAGATGCGATATTGTATACAATATTGTATACAATAATTGTAACATGTATGGGCACCTTTACACCTGAAGGAAAACTGGGGAATAGGGCTACAGGCGAAACCCCAACAACAAAAAACGACACTGAGCAGCCACCCCATGGGTGTGTTGGAAGAGCTGCCAATTATTTATAAATGATAACCGTTATATCCAACTCATTGATCATTTAATAACTCAAAAGCTTAAACCAGGACAATGCCAGGTACGTCAGTCAGCTATACAGAATCTGTGCTGTTAGTGGTTTTATTGTATTCTTGTTATGTAATATGATGCATAGATCTTTTAATAATTATTCTAGGGCACTACCAGTAGATGGGTGAGGGGGCTTTATAGCACCTTCCTGACCTCCTCAATTATTATATTTTACTTATATAGTGTATATATATATATATATTTATATTTATATATATATATATATATATATATATAAATATATATATATATAAATATATATATCTCTTATATATTTGGCTACATCTGTCACTCAAAGTGTGTCTGAAGCTGTAACGCTGGGTGGAGCCTCTGACTCACATGACTGACTCACACGACAGAGAACCAGCCCAGTGAGCCCACAGACAGTGCCAGACACCCTCTGCCTCTCCATGTTACACAGCAAAGAGACAGCTACTCACCAGACACACCAGGTGAGCGCCCCACACCTCCATACCTCCCATACCCCACACCTCCATACCACACCTACATACCTAAGAAAGGTGTTTAAGCACAGGTGATGGTAATCCATAAATTAAGAAGAAAGTCCAGAAACAGAGCAATGTGTCGTCGTCCCCCCCCCCATTCACGGCAACCCCACGATTAAATGGCACATGCAAAACACTGACATGGCTATGGTCGACAATGAAAAAGGTTGACATGAGTTTTTGAAGATTTATTTTTCACTTTTTCAATGTTTTCATATTCATTCTCATGTGTCGACATGGACACCAATGAAATGCCACACTTATGTCAACATTTACATGTGTTGACCTTTCTGTGTTGATTTTTTCTTGTGGTCATTCGCGGCACCCCCCGGCGAACCCCCTCCCGCGATTCACAGCACCCCCCCTTCCCCCCAATTCGCGGCGACTCCCGCGATTTGCGGCCCCACCCCGTGACACACCCCCTCCTGCGATTTGTGGCACCCCGCGACCCCCCCCTCCCACGATTTGTGCCAACCCCCCAGGCCCCCTCTTCCTCGGGGTACCCCCCACACCCCGCGAACCCCCCTACCGCGATTCCCCCCCTGTCATTGCGGCAACCCCCCGCCCCTGCGACCCACCCTCCCACAATTCACTGCAACCCCCCGCGTCCCCCCTCCCACGATTCGCGGCACCCACACCTCCCCCCCGCGACCCCCCCTCCCGCAATTCACGGCATCCACCCACGACCCCTCCTCCCATGATTCGCGGACACACCTCACCTCCTCCCTCCCCCCCCACCCCCGCTCGCGATTCACGGCAACCCCAGGATTTAATGGCACATGCAAAACACTGACACGGCTATGGTCGACAATGAAAAAGGTTGACATGAGTTTTTGAAGATTTATTTTTCTTTTTTTAATGTTTTCATATTCATTCTCATGTGTCGACATGGACACCAATGAAGTGCCACACTTATGTCAACATTTACATGTGTTGACCTTTCTGTGTTGATTTTTCTTTGTAGCAATTTTTTTACAGTGACAACTATGTGCAAATCAACCTACACATCATCAACCAATTCTTTGTATAATATATAACACCTGTTCTGTTTTACTGTAGGTGTTTTAAGTCAGATCTTTTACTGCTACTATTACTGTTTATGTAAATGCATTCTGAATGACAGCAACATCCTACCATCCTTCTACAAGAATATATAACCAACTAGGTGATTTATCGCGCCCCGTGCAATTCACGGACCCCCCGCGCACCCCCCCCCCCCCCCACGATTCACGCCCCCTCCCACGATTCGCGTCACCCCCCGCACCCCCCCCCTCCCGCAATTCGCAACCCCCCCTCCCGCAATTCACGCCCCCTCCCACGCTTTGCGGATCCCCGCCCTCTCCCGCGATTCGCGGACACCTGCGCCCCCTCCCTTTATTCACGGCACCCCCCACGCCCCTCCCACAATTCACGGCACCCCTAAGCCCCTCTTTAGTCCCCCGTATACTCACACACACCTATCACTACTTAAATGATGAGACACAGTCTAATCTTATCTGCAATGATCCCTCACAAATGAGGATTGATCAACTATGGGACAGTGATGATATACACATATTACAGATATTACAAGAACTTTCAGAGACAGGGGATGTCCCTGACACCCTTCCAACACAAAATGTAGAGGCCCCCAATACTGCACTAAAAAAGAAATCCACATTCACACCTGACCCGTCCATCTGCCCACAGGTTAAAGTGTTTCTTGAACTGGTGAGTCGAGAATTCGACCAGATAGAAACAAACAAGAGAGCACTTAACTCTGAAGACAATCTCACAAGATTCGAGAGACAGGCACTGCAAGAAATCAAGGGATGGAAAGACACTATTGTTAAACCCTCTGATAAGGGGGGGAACATAGTGCTATGGTCCCTGACAAAGTACCAAAAAGAACTAAAGAGACAGTTGAGTGACACCTCCTGTTATAGGAGACTGTTCTTTAATCCAACTAATGACTTTTTGGAAATCTACACGAACACAATAGAGCAGGCCTATAAAGATGGAGTCATCACTAAAATGCAACACGAGTTTCTGGTGGTGAAGAATGTGAGGATCCCCACCTTATACTTGCTACCTAAGATCCACAAGTGTGAAGACAACCCACCAGGAAGACCCATTGTGTCCGGCATAGGGGGGCTCTCTGAGAAAGCGAGTCAATTTGTGGACCAACATTTGAGACATTTTGTTATCACTCTACCCTCCTATGTCCGGGACACAATGGATGTCTTAAATAAGGTGCAAGGTATCACACTAAACCAGAACTCGTGGCTGGTCACATGTGATGTGGAGAGCCTGTATACCAGCATCATACACGATGCTGGTATACAGGCAACCAAGTACTTTTTGAGTATGGGCCGAGATGTACCATTGAATGATTTTATACTTAAATTGTTGCATTTTGTTCTTAACAAAAATTATTTCGTCTGTGAGGATAACTTCTACCTCCAGGTACAGGGGACTGCGATGGGGAGCACGTGTGCCCCCACGTATGCAAACCTGTACCTGGGGTGGTGGGAGAGAGAGAGGGTCTTTGTGGATGACAATGAGATATACACAGTACATGTGTTACTTTGGTTACGCTATATAGATGACCTTCTCATCATATGGGAAGGTGAGAAGGATCTATTTACACAATTCATCAACAAGTTGAATACCAATCATTTAAACCTCAAATTGACCCACCACATGAGTCAAACAGAGGTGGAATACCTCGATCTCCGGATCATGGTGGAGCCAGACAGAACAATCTCTACAGATATTTTCCGTAAGAGTACTGCAACAAACTCTATATTACATCGAGAGAGTGCACACTTCCCCCCTGTGTTGAAGGGTCTCCCCAAAGGGGAATATTTAAGAACAAAACGGAATTGTTCCCAACCAGCGGTGTATAAAGAAAGAGCAGATCAATTGGACCAGAGATTAAAAAATAGAGGCTATAGCAATCGAGCCCTACTGAAAGCAAGAAAAGAGACAGCCAAATGTAATAGAGAGCAACTTCTCGTGCCCAAGAACAAAATAGCTCAGAAAGAGAAAGTGAGGTTCATAGGCACCTACTGCAAGGAATGGCGGGAGGTGCAACAAGCCTTGAATAAACATATTCATATTCTAAAAACGGATAAAGATCTTGAGGACATTTTAGGAGACAGAATTGACATTAGCTGGCGGAGAAGTAGTAATCTCAGGGATATACTAGTCCAGAGTCACCTAGAGAAAGAGACCAGACCTATTCATCACAAAAAGGGTTCATATAAATGCGGCACATGTAGAGTATGCGCTTACATGTGCACCACTGAATCCTATACAGATAGATTCCAAAAAATATGGAAAATACAGAAGTACATATCATGCGATACCACAGGGGTTATCTATAATTTAGAGTGCCCCTGTGGTAAACACTACATAGGAAAAACGAGACGGTCCCTGAGAGTCAGACTGTCTGAGCATCTCCTCAGCATCAAAAACGCCCAAAAGGATCAAGCTAGGTTCAAAACTTTGACTCCGGTTGCCAAACATTTTATGCGACATCATCAGGGCAAGGCCATTGGCCTCAAAGCCTTTGGAATGCTAAAAGTTGAGATGGGAATCCGGAGAGGTGACTGGGATAGGGAACTGTTGAAACAGAAAACACGCTTAATATTCCTCATGAATACAATGTCCCCAAATGGTTTAAACGAGGAAAACAATTATACAGTGTTCCTATGATTGAAGCCAGCTAAATTAGAGAGAACACTGGCAGACAACTAGAAGGATCAAGTTCAACTGATATCTGATATTAGCTATGACAATTTTTATTATAACCCCTGATTATTTTTCACCTATAGAAACAATATAAATCTCAGTCCCGTCCATTCCCCTTTCCATTTAGTTACTCACCAGTGTTGCACATTTTATTAATTTATTAATTTGCGTTTGCACTTACACATTCTTTATTTCCTCCTTCCCTTGTCCTTGATTGAAGTATTCACTTATAAATTATATACATGTACGTGTGACTATGCACATATGGATGCATATTTATGTATAAATATGTGAACTTATTAAGATATCACATAACACCCTATTATCATTCACATATAAATACAAAGTATTCACTAATTGAACTTATTCACCCCACGCACCGTATTGAATAATAGCTCGGAATATAATCAGAAATTCGTGAATATCCTTAATATATCACTCCCTACTGTCAATAATGTCAATAATAAATCCAGGACACCAAGTATAAATTGTAAGAGGTGGTTCACGTATATGAATGATCTATCGAAAATCAAGCAGCCTCTACTCCAGTTTGATCCCAGCCTGCTTTACTCTATCTACTGTGACACAGAATTCGTGTTTATACTCCGTCAGCAACGTGGTTTTTATATGATACATATAAGCAGATGGCAGATCTCACTCATTTCTTTATTCTTCAATTCTCAATTTTTCTTACCATCTACGTCTCTATGCGAATTACCGCATGATAAGACAATTAATAAACATGACACATGATCTGACCAAGGTGTGCAGTGAAAGAGAATATTTCCTGCAAAATTAAAGATTAAAATTCGTGTCTCTTTTTTTCTTTTCTAATAAAATTTAAAAACAAAAATAACCTATAATAATCAAAGAAATTCTCCCGTTCTCCAACATTTAGTTTTTTAAAATTTTTTTATTTTATTATGTAAACAATGCAGCATAAATCAAATACACATAAATGATATTATACGAGTGGAACACTGATATTAAAGTCTTTTTCTCCTTTTTCCTTCATTTTCTGTGTGCTCCAGAGTAGTGTTTGATCCTTAATTGTTTCTCTACAAATAAAATGGAGTAAGGGTTAAGTCTGCCGACAGAGTGGATAGGGTGATTTCCCCTAATCCATGAGACAGAAGTAACAACCAATCCAGAATTAACAGACACGATGACACACCCTTACCTGCACTCATGAATATGCAGGAGGGGTGGGTATTTAAGGGGCTTCCGGGCTGCTACCTGGTTAGTCCTGATGAAGCTGGTCCAGGCGACACGCGCGTCGACCAGACACTCTCTGAGTGTGTAAATCCCCAATATCCCTTCCCCATTGAAATGTATTTTGTATATGTTTAGAGGGCGCATGGTATCCGCCATACAGAGGCATTGAGTGGCAATCAGCAAGAGACGTGGGGTCAGACCCTAACCACGTACTCAGATTGGCAGCGTGTGCGCAGCACGGAGGTGCAGATACCTAGTGCAGTCGGCCCTGGCTGCAGTGTGTGGCGGCGCGACGCGAGGATCTGAAGGGGTTCAGGAATCGGAGTGTCACTTTCATTGACCTCGATTCCCCCTCAGATGCCGGCGTGTGCGCACACTGTCTAACAGCGAGCGGTCCCATACTGTCAGTAATGACGTTATTGTAAGACGCGACAATTACCGCAAAAAAAGTGCACTCATACAGTGGAACACTGACGGTTATGATATATAGAGTAATTGTCCTTGGATTAAAATACACGTCTGAGTGACGAAACCTCTGAAATTTCAATTAAATGTGTGGCAGCAATAAAAACGTTATGTGGTATGAACCAATCTCTTATCAGTACACTTTTTGATGCTTGCCTAATGGTGACATATTGTAGGCTTACATATGTTGAAACAGTATCAATAAAAAATATGTGGTAACAAGCACTTATATTATCTGTGTAGTAACGGTGGATACGCCCTAATTAGGGATACTTGAGAAGCAGACAGTTGATTCTCCTGCATGTGTATGAACTGTCCAGATAAAGTCTGACTGGTACATCTGAATACCGGGACTGGGAACAAACAGTTTAAATTCAGATCCTAATAAAGGAGAATTAACACACCTATATATACTTCTCACCCGTTATTTACTCTAAAAGAGTGGTTGAAAACGTAAAACTCACAACATAAAAAAGAAAGTCACACATTTAATCTGTGGGGTCATTCCTTTATAAAAGCAGAGATGGATATGCATTACAGCAATTCACGGTAATCACCGTTGACTAAAATAGTGCATGATCCACACATTATACTGCTCGCTGAAATCTCTATTGCCTCACGAGAGCACTTACCCCTAATAGAATGGTCTCATACAGTGGGTATTAAGTGACTCACTGCAAGAGGACCTGTATAAAAATTATATATCATAAACATTGTTACTATACAGCCCTCTGCAGACGAGCGGATACTATATAAGACGTCCTAAACCGATTCAATACAGGGGATAGTGTATTGGGGTTCACCATAAGAGGATTATATCCCCTTTTTTAAAGTTTCCTACTTTTCTCACGTACCTCCTATGGTCAATGTTTTTTATATGTCGCAATTCTTTTAAATGAGATACTATTAAAAGTTACATTTTACTATTATTATTTTTCTTCTTAGTGCGCCACAAAAAATGACAGTCTTCTCTCTCTTGTAAATGTATGCCTAAATTTCCTGTCTTAGTGGCAGCACACCCCGGGTAAATAGCAACGTTGCTAATATCAGTAACAGAGGGGTCTATATAGATTTTTCCTGTGCGACTGGTTACAAATTCTCTTTTTCCCACACCTATCACTACCCAGCTTCCTGCTCTCCTGAACCGTAACTTCCACCACTGGGGAGTCGCTGACGCTGTGTTGCCCACATGCCCCTATCATAGAATTTGACGGCAGATAAGAACCACTTGGCCCATCTAGTCTGCCCCTTTTTTTAAACATGTTACCTCAAACCATATTTGATCCTTATTTTTTTGTAAGGATATCAATATGCCTATCCCAAGCATGTTTAAATTGTACTACTGTATTTGCGTCTACCACCTCTGTTGGGAGGCTATTCCACTTATCTACTACTCTTTCTGTGAAAAAATTCTTCCTCGCATTTCCCCTGAATCTTCCTCCCTCTAGTTTCAGTGCATGTCCTCGTGTTCTGTTGCTCCTCTTCCTGTGAAGAATGTCTCCCACCTGTACCTTGTTAAAGCCCTTGATATATTTGAAAAGTTTCTATCATGTCCCCCCTTTCCCTTCTCTGCTCTAAAGTATACATATTAAGATATTTTAGTGTTTCCTGGTACGTTTTGTGATGTAGGCCATGCACCATTTTAGTTGCTCTTCTTTGTACAGTCTCTAATGTATTTATATCCTTCTGGAGATATGGCCTCCAGAACTGAACACAATACTCTAGGTGAGGTCGTACCAATGACCTATACAGTGGCATTATTACTTCTTTCTTTCTACTGCTGATACCTCTCCCTATGCAACCAAGCATCTGACTTGCCTTCTTTATTGCTTAGTTACATTGCCTTCCTGCTTTTAAGTCCCCTAAAATAGTGACACCTAGATCCCTCTCTTCCTCAGTAGTTTCCATTATAGTGCCATTTATACTATATTGAGTCTTTGGATTTCTGAGACCCAAGTGCATGATTTTGCATTGTTTGGCATTAAACTGTAGTTGCCATTCTCTTGACCATTTCTCTAATCTGCCTAGATCCTCAATCATTTGTTTTACCCCTCCTGGTGTGTCTACCCTGTTGCATACCTTTGTGTCATCTGCAAAAAGGCACATTTTACCCTCAATTCCATTTGCAATATCACCAATAAAGATATTAAAAAGCACCGGTCCAAGTACAGATCCCTGGGGTACTCCACTTGTAACCTTTCCCTCCTTTGACTGTACTCCGTTTACTACAACTCTCTGTTTTCTGTCCTGCAACCACGCTCTTATCCATTCAACTATCTTAGAATCCAATCCCAAGCTTTCAAGTTTATTTAACAGTCTGCGATGTGGGACAGTGTCAAAAGCTTTACTAAAGTCTAGATAAGCTACATCTACAGCCCCACCTTGATCTATTACTTTAGTCACCCAGTCAAAAAAGTCAATAAGATTTGTTTGACATGATCTTCCCCCAGTAAACCCATGCTGTTTTGGATCCTGTAAATTGCTGGTTTTGAGATATTCTACAACTCTTTGTTTTAAGAGTGTTTCCATCAATTTCCCTACTACTGATGTAAGGCTCACTGGTCGATAGTTGCTTACCTCTTCCTTGCTTCCACTTTTGTGCAGTGGGACTACATTCGCTGTTTTCCAGTCCTCTGGGATTACTCCAGTAGCTAGTGACTGGTTGAATAATTCTGTTATTGGTTTAACCAGCTCCCCTTTAAGCTCTTTTAGTATCCTTGGATGTATCCCATCTGGCCCCATTGATTTATCCACTTTCAGTTTTGAGAGTTCTGTGAGGACTTTCTCCTCTGTAAATGTACTTGTCTCTCCCTCAGTTTTCTGACTATACTTGCAACTTAACTGTGGCCCCTTCCCCTCTCTTTCAGCAGTGAATACTGAGCAGAAATAATTATTAATATTATCTGCTATTACATTGTCCCCCTCAAGAAAACTTCCACTCTCTGTCTTCAGTCTAATTATTCCACTTTTTGTTTTTCTCCTTTCACTTATATACCTAAAAAAAGTTTTCCCCCCTTCACCCACTGACTGGGCCATTTTCTCTTCAGCCTGTGCTTTTGCACATCTGATTACCTTCTTAGCCTCCTTCTGTCTAACAAGATACACCTCTTTGTCCTCATTCTTCTGCGTCTGCTTAAATTTCTTAAAGGCCAACTTTTTTGCTTTAACAATACTTGCTACTTCTTTTGCAAACCACAATGGCTTTCTTTTTCTTGTGTTTTTCCTAACTCTTTTGACACAAAGTTCTGTTGCTTTTAGAATTGCACTTTTTAATTTTTCCCACTTATCCTGCACTCCTTCCAAGTTCTTCCACTCTGCCAAAGAATCCCTTATCATGCCTCATAGCCCAGCCTCCTGCTCTCATGCACCCTAACTCCCACCCAGTAGGAGGAGACACTGACTCAGGGCCACCATCCTGTACTCCTGTACTGCCACACTGGACCCTCACCCACTGGCAGAAGCTGCACAGTATCTCCCACCTCCTCTTTAGTCCCCCTTATGTCCACACACCCCTATCACTACCCAGCCTCCTGTTTTCCTGTGTCGTGACCTCCGCCAGTGGGGAGCCGCTGACTCAAAAACACCCTACTATACTATTGCACACACACACACCTAAACAACATGCACACACAGCCCCCCCCCCCACACCCACAAATGTCACTGTACCATCCACACTATCAATATACATCTAACTCTGTAACCGCTTTTTAATTAAACAAAACAATACACACCCCCTTCCACATCATATGCTCTCTATTTAACACATTTCACCTATAACTCAAGTTGCAATACAGGCCATCTTTCATACAATTCTAACCATCTTTCTCATATACAAATATTCACAAATTAAGGGGGCGCAGCCCCTTACGACGGTGTGAAGAGCGCCCGTAGGGCGCGATGAATCACCTAGTATATATATACTTCCCAATGCTGCTCGTCACTCCCCTTGTAGCAAACAACATCCCGGTGCCTTCCAAATATATATATACACAGTCCAGCGGATGGCACTCATGGTTTTTTCAGCAAGAAAAGAAGACGCTACACGGCGGTCTTATCTCAATGTATCAATTTCTATATGAAATTTTCTTCAGGAGCAGTGGAGTGGTGTAGTAGCAGCAATAAGCTGATACCACTAGGTGGCGCTGCTTATTGCTGCTACTACACCACTCCACTGCTGCTAATATACTGTATAGGAGGTACACAATCCCTCTGAAAAGTGGCTGCAGCTGACTCATAGAATAATAATAATAATAATCTGTAACTGACCACCAACAGTGCTACTGTGTGACCGTAGGTCACTTTTGTTTTCTTCAGGAGCAATGCAAACAAAACAACATCTTACCTATATACCTTCACCTGTAACACCTTGTGCACATCCCACTTCCTGTTCCCCGCCAGCATCCGTGTGTCCAAGACACACCCACAATGACGTCAGGAGAGGGGCAGGCTGTGAATAGTAAATTTACATAATGTGAAATATAAAAAATGAAAATCAAAGTCAAATATTAATATTTTGTCACATAGAATCACTAAGAACATGGGTATAATGTATATTTTTATAACTTTATAGAGGGGACGTACAATTTTACTCATGGATCCACTTTACTTCCTTTTGCAATATGAGTTTTCCCCTGTCTGCTCCTCTTAAACTTTCCAGTACCGAATCTATCATTTTGTACCTTATTGTCGATGGTCCATGTTTAAATAGTTTGAAATGCTGAGCGAGCGGCTGTTTACAGGGTTTACCTTCCAGAGCTAAACGGATGGCGCTGCAATGACTATCGACAATAAGGTACAAAATGATAGATTCGGTACCGGAAAGTCCTAATGGACAAAGCAGCTATTTCAGACTTGATTGCTCATCTGCACAGTGAAGACCCGCCCTGTGCAAATCTGCGGACTTGCAAAAATGGCGCAATCCACTACGCATCCATACATAATTCACTCACCATTGAATGATTTTCCCAGTCTGTGCAAATGCAAGTCTGACTCTTCTACTAATCTGCAACAGACAGGGGCGTAGCTAAGGGTTCATGGGCCCTGGTGCGAAAGGTCACCTTGGGGCCCCCCTACATACAACAAAATTAAAATCTTGGTCTGTTTATATTTTAATACATCATTGCCAAGGGGGGTTAATGTCCGTTGCCATGGGTTCTTGCTCGTTGCCAAGGGGTTAATATGTGTTGGCAGGGGTTATTGGATGTTGCCAAGTGGTTAAAAAATTTTTTATCAGGGGTTAATGCTCGTTGCCAAGGGGGGTTTATTCCCGTTGCCAGGGGTTCTAGCTCGTTGCCAAGGGGTTAATACGTATGTGACCACCCCAGCCACCCGCCCATACGCTGCTGTTGCTGCCCCTGCCTTACCCTGCGCAGAGAGAGACAGACGCTAGAGTCATTTTTCACTTCCAGCGTCTCTGACAGGGAGCACAGCTCTGCAGCCGCGTTACCAGGAAGTGCAGATCTGCGCTTCCTGTCAGACGCTAGAGGTGAATTATGACTTCTAGCGTCTGTCTCTGTGTGCAGGGGAAGGCAGGGGCAGCCGTAGCTGACGGGCTGGTGGCCGGAAACATAGGCGCACCGGCAGCTATTGCAGTGCTGCCGGCAGCCTAGTGAGAGCTGAGATGAGGACTCGGAGCGTAGGTATGACCTCTGAGTAACCAGGCCGGACAGTGGCGGGGGCTGGGCCCCCCTGGCTCAGGGGCCCGGTCGCAGGTGCGACCGCTGCGACCCCTGTAGCTACGCCACTGGCAACAGATACAGGCTCATCCAGTGGCATCACTAGGGTTGGTGTCACCCGATGTAGGAACTCCTGGTGTCACACACACACACACACACACCCGCCAACTGTGTGAAAGATGGAGAGCGGATGCTTGTGCGCGCCCCGAAAAATTGGGGGTGTGGCCTATCAGAAGGGGGCATGGTCTGTACCATGATTGTATTGTGTACCTGCAGATTGCACATTTTAGCGAACTTTACCCATTACACATGACGTAATGCCAAACACGTGATGCCAGTTACACATTACGCCCCACACCGCAATGCTAATTACACGATAGACCGCACTCTGTGATGCTAATTACACATTATGCTGCACACCTTGATACCCATTACACCCCACACTGTGATGGCAATTACCCAATGCTCCCCACACCGTAATGCCCATTACGCCCCATACAATGATGCCCATTACACCGCACAATGTGATGTCCATTAAACATATGCCCCCGCAGTGCGAGAGACACATAAGCCCCCACAGTGCCAGATATTCCCCCACAGTGCCAAATACACATATGCCCCCACAGTTCCAGATATGCCCCCACAGTGCCAGAAACACATATGCCCCACAGTGCCACACATGCCCACACAGAACCAGATATGCCTCCAGTGCCAGATATGCACACACAGTGCAATACATATGCCCCCCTGTGCCAGCCATATGCCCCCCAGTGCCACACATGCCCCCACAGTGCCAGGTATTCCCCCACAGTGCCAGGTATGCCACCCACAGTGCCAGCGGCAGCACTGCACAACTCACCGTGCAGTGCTGGCTGGCTGGCCTGCTCAAGTCGTCTCTGAGTCCTGGTAGTCTCTCCCCCTCCAGCCGCTGCTGCCTCCCACCGCGCACTGCTGCTGCTGAGGGAGGGGAGGGAGAGGAAGGAGAGACGCGCAATGCGCTCCCCGCCCCTCCCCTCCATAGGGAATCTGCTGTGGCTGGGGGCGGCGGACCTGTACAGGGGGATTTTGATATGGCGGTACGGGGGTACCGGCTCACTATGTTTTAGTGGTACGCCGTATCACCCCGTACCGCCTAACCTGCAGCACTGGTGTCACCCAAAAACTGGTGACACCCGGTGCGGGCCGCACCCCCCCGCACCTGCCTAGTGACGCCACTGGGCTCTTCGACGCCGGCGCTGGTCAAAAACCCTCCATTAAAACATCTGGCACTCCTGCGTTTCCTAATACTTCCAGAAAGCATCAGTTTACCGCTCCCAAATGCCGGCTTCCTGTACGTCACAAGATGTTACCTGGCACAAAGCAGCATTACAGGCTCCATTCCACACCCTTACCCCCATCTTCCCCGCAACCTAAGCCCCCACTAGTGTCTAAACCTGACCTTCCAATTCTGAACGCTAGGCACTCTTGCATACTTCCCAATCGGCATCCCAGGTTGGTATTCCGGATCCAGATGTATTCGGAGTTCCGGCTTTAACGTTGTGATGGTAGTCGGATGCCAGTGTCAGTAAACTGAACGCCGTCATCCTGACGGCCGTAGTTTAGCACTGTAAATACTCTGATACAGAGCATGCATCTGGGCAATTCGGAGTCCTACACAATTCAGTCTAATCTTCCACTTGAAGCTAAAGGGGTAGAACGCCATGGAAGCTGAAGTCATGCTCACCTACATTGCTCCTCTCCGGCAGGGTAGGCAGGTGCAGTATGGTTCAAATATATAATTGTATCAGTAATAAGCACATTAACTGGGGTCATTATACAATGTGCTGTGTACTGTTTGGGTCTGAAGAGGTAAGAGACCATGATTAGTGGATGTATTTCTATAATAAGCCTATTACATTAATTACAATATTGTATGTCCATATAAAAGAAATGGGGCGAGATGTATTTAGCCTTGAAAAGTGATAAAGTGGAGAGTTATAAAACACCCATCAATCAGCTCCTGTCATTTTTCAAACACAGCCTGTAACAGGACAGTTAGAAGCTGATTGGCTGCTACTTTATCACTTTCAACTTTATCACTTTTTAAGACTTAGCACATCTGACCCATGATCAGATCAAATACAGGTCAACAAATTCTTCAACTGTGATATGTTTCAAATATATTAAAACTTTATTGACAAAAACAAAATATGCAGAGGGACAGGCTGTCATTATGATGTCATTATGATGTCATAATAGCGTTTGTTACTATAGAACCCTGTCATTATGATGTCATAATAGCGTTTGTTACTATATAACCCTGTGCACTGCACAGGTCCCTGTATTTGCTGCAGACTCACTTGGCAGTTAGCAGCTCTTGGTGTTTGATCTTCATTTGCATCAAGTCAATATTGAAATTGAATCCACTAATACCTTAGTGGGATCTATCATGTATGAAGGAGAAGGAAGAAGTATGGAAGAAGAATGTATGGAATTCCAGGACGCAGTTCCTGAGGAAGAACCGCCCGCTTATACTGGTGTCGTAGCGGGATCTATGACTGAATGTATGGGTGAAACTGAAAGTCTGGCACACCACTATATATTAAGACCGTTGACGGCTCCACCAATTGAGGAAGAATATCTCAGAGTCACCACAGAGAGAGGAAAGCTGGATATAGCAATGTTCGGTACAACACCTGCGAATCATTTTGATCGTTATTATCCTCATAACGGCTGGAGTACGATGCAGCTGGACTACCTGTGCGTGTGGACAACCGGTGAGCAAGCAGAAAGAGACACCACTGCCACCGATGAGCCTGACGGTGACCCAAGGGAAGTCACCAGGAACGGAGATAGTGACAGCCTGATGGAGACCAATGAACAGCTGGAGGAACCAGTCCGATCTCCTACCAGTGAGGACACGTTGGAGGCACTGGAAGAATTACGTGCCAAAATAAAACAGAAAAAGCTGGAACTGAAAGACCTAAAGCATCAGGAGAAAGAACTCCGTGCCAGACTCCGTGACCAGACTGCTGCACGCTTTGGTTGGCAGAATCTAATAAGACGCATTAGAAGATCCATACAGAATGTCTTCCACAGGCGCAATAGGGACATGCCAATCTGATGCCCATTGCTTGCGCATTAGCAGTTCCAGCCCAGCTATACAATATTGTATACAATATTGCATCTCATTGCATCTCGGTTTTGCGATGAGATGAGATGAGATCTAGTACAAAAAGTATGTGCTGCACATACTTTATGTACTAGATCTCATCTCATCTCAACTCATCGCAAAACCGAGATTCAATAAGATGCGATATTGTATACAATATTGTATACAATAATTGTAACATGTATGGGCACCTTTACACCTGAAGGAAAACTGGGGAATAGGGCTACTGGCGAAACCCCAACAACAAAAAACGACACTGAGCAGCCACCCCATGGGTGTGTTGGAAGAGCTGCCAATTATTTATAAATGATAACCGTTATATCCAACTCATTGATCATTTAATAACTCAAAAGCTTAAACCAGGACAATGCCAGGTACGTCAGTCAGTTATACAGAATTTGTGCTGTTAGTGGTTTTATTGTATTCTTGTTATGTAATATGATGCATAGATCTTTTAATAATTATTCTAGGGCACTACCAGTAGATGGGTGAGGGGGCTTTATAGCACCTTCCTGACCTCCTCAATTATTATATTTTACTTATATAGTGTATATATATATATTTATATATATATATATATATAAATATATATATCTCTTATATATTTGGCTACATCTGTCACTCAAAGTGTGTCTGAAGCTGTAACGCTGGGTGGAGCCTCTGACTCACATGACTGACTCACACGACAGAGAACCAGCCCAGTGAGCCCACAGGCAGTGCCAGACACCCTCTGCCTCTCCATGTTACACAGCAAAGAGACAGCTACTCACCAGACACACCAGGTGAGCGCCCCACACCTCCATACCTCCCAACATGACCCTCTCCAGGAGGGACAGAATGCTCTGTTTGTGGACTTCCATCTTAATTTCTGATTGTCATCAGGGTAATTGATAAGAATGGTGTTTAAGCACAGGTGATGGTAATCCATAAATTAAGAAGAAAGTCCAGAAACAGAGCAATGTGTCGTCCCCCCCCCCCCCCCCCCATTCACGGCAACCCCACGATTAAATGGCACATGCAAAACACTGACATGGCTATGGTCGACAATGAAAAAGGTTGACATGAGTTTTTGAAGATTTATTTTTCACTTTTTCAATGTTTTCATATTCATTCTCATGTGTCGACATGGACACCAATGAAATGCCACACTTATGTCAACATTTACATGTGTTGACCTTTCTGTGTTGATTTTTTCTTGTGGCGATTCGCGGCACCCCCCGGCGAACCCCCTCCCGCGATTCACAGCACCCCCCCTCCCCCCAATTCACGGCGACTCCCGCGATTTGCGGCCCCACCCGTGACACACCCCCTCCTGCGATTTGTGGCACCCCGCGACCCCCCCCCTCCCACGATTTGTGCCAACCCCCCAGGCCCCCTCTTTCTCGGGGTACCCCCCACACCCTGCGAACCCCCCTACCGCGATTCCCCCCCTGTCATTGCGGCAACCCCCCGCCCCTGCGACCCACCCTCCCACAATTCACTGCAACCCCCCGCGTCCCCCCTCCCACGATTCGCGGCACCCACACCTCCCCCCCGCGACCCCCCCTCCCGCAATTCACGGCATCCACCCACGACCCCTCCTCCCATGATTCGCGGACACACCTCACCTCCTCCCCCCCCCCCCACCCCCGCACGCGATTCACGGCAACCCCAGGATTAAATGGCACATGCAAAACACTGACACGGCTATGGTCGACAATGAAAAAGGTTGACATGAGTTTTTGAAGATTTATTTTTCTTTTTTTAATGTTTTCATATTCATTCTCATGTGTCGACATGGACACCAATGAAGTGCCACACTTATGTCAACATTTACATGTGTTGACCTTTCTGTGTTGATTTTTTTTGTAGCAATTTTTTTACAGTGACAACTATGTGCAAATCAACCTACACATCATCAACCAATTCTTTGTATAATATATAACACCTGTTCTGTTTTACTGTAGGTGTTTTAAGTCAGATCTTTTACTGCTACTATTACTGTTTATGTAAATGCATTCTGAATGACAGCAACATCCTACCATCCTTCTACAAGAATATATAACCAACTAGGTGATTTATCGCGCCCCGTGCAATTCACGGACCCCCCGCGCACTCCCCCCCCCCACGATTCACGCCCCCTCCCACGATTCACGTCACCCCCCGCACACCCCCCCCTCCCGCAATTCGCAACCCCCCCTCCCGCAATTCACGCCCTCTCCCGCGATTCGCGGACACCTGCGCCCCCTCCCTCCCTTTATTCACGGCACCCCCCACGCCCCTCCCACAATTCACGGCACCCCTAAGCCCCTCTTTAGTCCCCCGTATACTCACACACACCTATCACTACCCAGCTTCCTGCTCTCCTGAACCGTAACTTCCACCACTGGGGAGTCGCTGACGCTGTGTTGCCCACATGCCCCTATCATAGAATTTGACGGCAGATAAGAACCACTTGGCCCATCTAGTCTGCCCCTTTTTTTAAACATGTTACCTCAAACCATATTTGATCCTTATTTTTTTGTAAGGATATCAATATGCCTATCCCAAGCATGTTTAAATTGTACTACTGTATTTGCGTCTACCACCTCTGTTGGGAGGCTATTCCACTTATCTACTACTCTTTCTGTGAAAAAATTCTTCCTCGCATTTCCCCTGAATCTTCCTCCCTCTAGTTTCAGTGCATGTCCTCGTGTTCTGTTGCTCCTCTTCCTGTGAAGAATGTCTCCCACCTGTACCTTGTTAAAGCCCTTGATATATTTGAAAGTTTCTATCATGTCCCCCCTTTCCCTTCTCTGCTCTAAAGTATACATATTAAGATCTTTTAGTCTTTCCTGGTACGTTTTGTGATGTAGGCCATGCACCATTTTAGTTGCTCTTCTTTGTACAGTCTCTAATGTATTTATATCCTTCTGGAGATATGGCCTCCAGAACTGAACACAATACTCTAGGTGAGGTCGTACCAATGACCTATACAGTGGCATTATTACTTCTTTCTTTCTACTGCTGATACCTCTCCCTATGCAACCAAGCATCTGACTTGCCTTCTTTATTGCTTAGTTACATTGCCTTCCTGCTTTTAAGTCCCCTGAAATAGTGACACCTAGATCCCTCTCTTCCTCAGTAGTTTCCATTATAGTGCCATTTATACTATATTGAGTCTTTGGATTTCTGAGACCCAAGTGCATGATTTTGCATTTTTTGGCATTAAACTGTAGTTGCCATTCTCTTGACCATTTCTCTAATCTGCCTAGATCCTCAATCATTTGTTTTACCCCTCCTGGTGTGTCTACCCTGTTGCATACCTTTGTGTCATCTGCAAAAAGGCACATTTTACCCTCAATTCCATTTGCAATATCACCAATAAAGATATTAAAAAGCACCGGTCCAAGTACAGATCCCTGGGGTACTCCACTTGTAACCTTTCCCTCCTTTGACTGTACTCCGTTTACTACAACTCTCTGTTTTCTGTCCTGCAACCACGCTCTTATCCATTCAACTATCTTAGAATCCAATCCCAAGCTTTCAAGTTTATTTAACAATCTGCGATGTGGGACAGTGTCAAAAGCTTTACTAAAGTCTAGATAAGCTACATCTACAGCCCCACCTTGATCTATTACTTTAGTCACCCAGTCAAAAAAGTCAATAAGATTTGTTTGACATGATCTTCCCCCAGTAAACCCATGCTGTTTTGGATCCTGTAAATTGCTGGTTTTGAGATATTCTACAACTCTTTGTTTTAAGAGTGTTTCCATCAATTTCCCTACTACTGATGTAAGGCTCACTGGTCGATAGTTGCTTACCTCTTCCTTGCTTCCACTTTTGTGCAGTGGGACTACATTCGCTGTTTTCCAGTCCTCTGGGATTACTCCAGTAGCTAGTGACTGGTTGAATAATTCTGTTATTGGTTTAACCAGCTCCCCTTTAAGCTCTTTTAGTATCCTTGGATGTATCCCATCTGGCCCCATTGATTTATCCACTTTCAGTTTTGAGAGTTCTGTGAGGACTTTCTCCTCTGTAAATGTACTTGTCTCTCCCTCAGTTTTCTGACTATACTTGCAACTTAACTGTGGCCCCTTCCCCTCTCTTTCAGCAGTGAATACTGAGCAGAAATAATTATTAATATTATCTGCTATTACATTGTCCCCCTCAAGAAAACTTCCACTCTCTGTCTTCAGTCTAATTATTCCACTTTTTGTTTTTCTCCTTTCACTTATATACCTAAAAAAAGTTTTCCCCCCTTCACCCACTGACTGGGCCATTTTCTCTTCAGCCTGTGCTTTTGCACATCTGATTACCTTCTTAGCCTCCTTCTGTCTAACAAGATACACCTCTTTGTCCTCATTCTTCTGCGTCTGCTTAAATTTCTTAAAGGCCAACTTTTTTGCTTTAACAATACTTGCTACTTCTTTTGCAAACCACAATGGCTTTCTTTTTCTTGTGTTTTTCCTAACTCTTTTGACACAAAGTTCTGTTGCTTTTAGAATTGCACTTTTTAATTTTTCCCACTTATCCTGCACTCCTTCCAAGTTCTTCCACTCTGCCAAAGAATCCCTTATCATGCCTCATAGCCCAGCCTCCTGCTCTCATGCACCCTAACTCCCACCCAGTAGGAGGAGACACTGACTCAGGGCCACCATCCTGTACTCCTGTACTGCCACACTGGACCCTCACCCACTGGCAGAAGCTGCACAGTATCTCCCACCTCCTCTTTAGTCCCCCTTATGTCCACACACCCCTATCACTACCCAGCCTCCTGTTTTCCTGTGTCGTGACCTCCGCCAGTGGGGAGCCGCTGACTCAAAAACACCCGACTATACTATTGCACACACACACACCTAAACAACATGCACACACAGCCCCCCCCCACACCCACAAATGTCACTGTACCATCCACACTATCAATATACATCTAACTCTGTAACCGCTTTTTAATTAAACAAAACAATACACACCCCCTTCCACATCATATGCTCTCTATTTAACACATTTCACCTATAACTCAAGTTGCAATACAGGCCATCTTTCATACAATTCTAACCATCTTTCTCATATACAAATATTCACAAATTAAGGGGGCGCAGCCCCTTACGACGGTGTGAAGAGCGCCCGTAGGGCGCGATGAATCACCTAGTATATATATACTTCCCAATGCTGCTCGTCACTCGCCCTTGTAGCAAACAACATCCCGGTGCCTTCCAAATATATATATACACAGTCCAGCGGATGGCACTCATGGTTTTTTCAGCAAGAAAAGAAGACGCTACACGGCGGTCTTATCTCAATGTATCAATTTCTATATGAAATTTTCTTCAGGAGCAGTGGAGTGGTGTAGTAGCAGCAATAAGCTGATACCACTAGGTGGCGCTGCTTATTGCTGCTACTACACCACTCCACTGCTGCTAATATACTGTATAGGAGGTACACAATCCCTCTGAAAAGTGGCTGCAGCTGACTCATAGAATAATAATAATAATCTGTAACTGACCACCAACAGTGCTACTGTGTGACCGTAGGTCACTTTTGTTTTCTTCAGGAGCAATGCAAACAAAACAACATCTTACCTATATACCTTCACCTGTAACACCTTGTGCACATCCCACTTCCTGTTCCCCGCCAGCATCCGTGTGTCCAAGACACACCCACAATGACGTCAGGAGAGGGGCAGGCTGTGAATAGTAAATTTACATAATGTGAAATATAAAAAATGAAAATCAAAGTCAAATATTAATATTTTGTCACATAGAATCACTAAGAACATGGGTATAATGTATATTTTTATAACTTTATAGAGGGGACGTACAATTTTGCTCATGGATCCACTTTACTTCCTTTTGCAATATGAGTTTTCCCCTGTCTGCTCCTCTTAAACTTTCCAGTACCGAATCTATCATTTTGTACCTTATTGTCGATGGTCCATGTTTAAATAGTTTGAAATGCTGAGCGAGCGGCTGTTTACAGGGTTTACCTTCCAGAGCTAAACGGATGGCGCTGCAATGACTATCGACAATAAGGTACAAAATGATAGATTCGGTACCGGAAAGTCCTAATGGACAAAGCACCTATTTCAGACTTGATTGCTCATCTGCACAGTGAAGACCCGCCCTGTGCAAATCTGCGGACTTGCAAAAATGGCGCAATCCACTACGCATCCATACATAATTCACTCACCATTGAATGATTTTCCCAGTCTGTGCAAATGCAAGTCTGACTCTTCTACTAATCTGCAACAGACAGGGGCGTAGCTAAGGGTTCATGGGCCCTGGTGCGAAAGGTCACCTTGGGGCCCCCCTACATACAACAAAATTAAAATCTTGGTCTGTTTATATTTTAATACATCATTGCCAAGGGGGGTTAATGTCCGTTGTCATGGGTTCTTGCTCGTTGCCAAGGGGTTAATATGTGCTGGCAGGGGTTATTGGATGTTGCCAAGTGGTTAAAAAATTTTTTATCAGGGGTTAATGCTCGTTGCCAAGGGGGGTTTATTCCCGTTGCCAGGGGTTCTAGCTCGTTGCCAAGGGGTTAATACGTATGTGACCACCCCAGCCACCCGCCCATACGCTGCTGTTGCTGCCCCTGCCTTACCCTGCGCAGAGAGAGACAGACGCTAGAGTCATTTTTCACTTCCAGCGTCTCTGACAGGGAGCACAGCTCTGCAGCCGCGTTACCAGGAAGTGCAGAGCTGCGCTTCCTGTCAGACGCTAGAGGTGAATTATGACTTCTAGCGTCTGTCTCTGTGTGCAGGGGAAGGCAGGGGCAGCCGTAGCTGACGGGCTGGTGGCCGGAAACATAGGCGCACCGGCAGCTATTGCAGTGCTGCCGGCAGCCTAGTGAGAGCTGAGATGAGGACTCGGAGCGGAGGTATGACCTCTGAGTAACCAGGCCGGACAGTGGTGGGGGCTGGGCCCCCCTGGCTCAGGGGCCCGGTCGCAGGTGCGACCGCTGCGACCCCTGTAGCTACGCCACTGGCAACAGATACAGGCTCATCCAGTGGCATCACTAGGGTTGGTGTCACCCGATGTAGGAACTCCTGGTGTCACACACACACACACACACACACACCCGCCAACTGTGTGAAAGATGGAGAGCGGATGCTTGTGCGCGCCCTGAAAAATTGGGGGTGTGGCCTATCAGAAGGGGGCATGGTCTGTACCATGATTGTATTGTGTACCTGCAGATTGCACATTTTAGCGAACTTTACCCATTACACATGACGTAATGCCAAACACGTGATGCCAGTTACACATTACGCCCCACACCGCAATGCTAATTACACGATACACCGCACTCTGTGATGCTAATTACACATTATGCTGCACACCTTGATACCCATTACACCCCACACTGTGATGGCAATTACCCAATGCTCCCCACACCGTAATGCCCATTACGCCCCATACAATGGTGCCCATTACACCGCACAATGTGATGTCCATTAAACATATGCCCCCGCAGTGCGAGAGACACATAAGCCCCCACAGTGCCAGATATTCCCCCACAGTGCCAAATACTCATATGCCCCCACAGTTCCAGATATGCCCCCACAGTGCCAGAAACACATATGCCCCACAGTGCCACACATGCCCACACAGAACCAGATATGCCTCCAGTGCCAGATATGCACACACAGTGCAATACATATGCCCCCCTGTGCCAGCCATATGCCCCCCAGTGCCACACATGCCCCCACAGTGCCAGGTATTCCCCCACAGTGCCAGGTATGCCACCCACAGTGCCAGCGGCAGCACTGCACAACTCACCGTGCAGTGCTGGCTGGCTGGCCTGCTCAAGTCGTCTCTGAGTCCTGGTAGTCTCTCCCCCTCCAGCCGCTGCTGCCTCCCACCGCGCACTGCTGCTGCTGAGGGAGGGGAGGGAGAGGAAGGAGAGACGCGCAATGCGCTCCCCGCCCCTCCCCTCCATAGGGAATCTGCTGTGGCTGGGGGCGGCGGACCTGTACAGGGGGATTTTGATATGGCGGTACGGGGGTACCGGCTCACTATGTTTTAGTGGTACGCCGTATCACCCCGTACCGCCTAACCTGCAGCACTGGTGTCACCCAAAAACTGGTGACACCCGGTGCGGGCCGCACCCCCCGCACCTGCCTAGTGACGCCACTGGGCTCTTCGACGCCGGCGCTGGTCAAAAACCCTCCATTAAAACATCTGGCACTCCTGCGTTTCCTAATACTTCCAGAAAGCATCAGTTTACCGCTCCCAAATGCCGGCTTCCTGTATGTCACAAGATGTTACCTGGCACAAAGCAGCATTACAGGCTCCATTCCACACCCTTACCCCCATCTTCCCCGCAACCTAAGCCCCCACTAGTGTCTAAACCTGACCCCTCCTTCCAATTCTGAACGCTAGGCACTCTTGCATACTTCCCAATCGGCATCCCAGGTTGGTATTCCGGATCCAGATGTATTCGGAGTTCCGGCTTCAACGTTGTGATGGTAGTCGGATGCCAGTGTCAGTAAACTGAACGCCGTCATCCTGACGGCCGTAGTTTAGCACTGTAAATACTCTGATACAGAGCATGCATCTGGGCAATTCGGAGTCCTACACAATTCAGTCTAATCTTCCACTTGAAGCTAAAGGGGTAGAACGCCATGGAAGCTGAAGTCATGCTCACCTACATTGCTCCTCTCCGGCAGGGTAGGCAGGTGCAGTATGGTTCAAATATATAATTGTATCAGTAATAAGCACATTAACTGGGGTCATTATACAATGTGCTGTGTACTGTTTGGGTCTGAAGAGGTAAGAGACCATGATTAGTGGATGTATTTCTATAATAAGCCTATTACATTAATTACAATATTGTATGTCCATATAAAAGAAATGGGGCGAGATGTATTTAGCCTTGAAAAGTGATAAAGTGGAGAGTTATAAAACACCCATAAATCAGCTCCTGTCATTTTTCAAACACAGCCTGTAACAGGACAGTTAGAAGCTGATTGGCTGCTACTTTATCACTTTCAACTTTATCACTTTTTAAGACTTAGCACATCTGACCCATGATCAGATCAAATACAGGTCAACAAATTCTTCAACTGTGATATGTTTCAAATATATTAAAACTTTATTGACAAAAACAAAATATGCAGAGGGACAGGCTGTCATTATGATGTCATTATGATGTCATAATAGCGTTTGTTACTATAGAACCCTGTCATTATGATGTCATAATAGCGTTTGTTACTATATAACCCTGTGCACTGCACAGGTCCCTGTCTTTGCTGCAGACTCACTTGGCAGTTAGCAGCTCTTGGTGTTTGATCTTCATTTGCATCAAGTCAATATTGAAATTGAATCCACTAATACCTTAGTGGGATCTATCATGTATGAAGGAGAAGGAAGAAGTATGGAAGAAGAATGTATGGAATTCCAGGACGCAGTTCCTGAGGAAGAACCGCCCGCTTATACTGGTGTCGTAGCGGGATCTATGACTGAATGTATGGGTGAAACTGAAAGTCTGGCACACCACTATATATTAAGACCGTTGACGGCTCCACCAATTGAGGAAGAATATCTCAGAGTCACCACAGAGAGAGGAAAGCTGGATATAGCAATGTTCGGTACAACACCTGCGAATCATTTTGATCGTTATTATCCTCATAACGGCTGGAACACGATGCAGCTGGACTACCTGTGCGTGTGGACAACCGGTGAGCAAGCAGAAAGAGACACCACTGCCACCGATGAGCCTGACGGTGACCCAAGGGAAGTCACCAGGAACGGAGATAGTGACAGCCTGATGGAGACCAATGAACAGCTGGAGGAACCAGTCCGATCTCCTACCAGTGAGGACACGTTGGAGGCACTGGAAGAATTACGTGCCAAAATAAAACAGAAAAAGCTGGAACTGAAAGACCTAAAGCATCAGGAGAAAGAACTCCGTGCCAGACTCCGTGACCAGACTGCTGCACGCTTTGGTTGGCAGAATCTAATAAGACGCATTAGAAGATCCATACAGAATGTCTTCCACAGGCGCAATAGGGACATGCCAATCTGATGCGCATTGCTTGCGCATTAGCAGTTCCAGCCCAGCTATACAATATTATATACAATATTGCATCTCATTGCATCTCGGTTTTGCGATGAGATGAGATGAGATGAGATCTAGTACAAAAAGTATGTGCTGCACATACTTTATGTACTAGATCTCATCTCATCTCATCTCAACTCATCGCAAAACCGAGATTCAATAAGATGCGATATTGTATACAATATTGTATACAATAATTGTAACATGTATGGGCACCTTTACACCTGAAGGAAAACTGGGGAATAGGGCTACTGGCGAAACCCCAACAACAAAAAACGACACTGAGCAGCCACCCCATGGGTGTGTTGGAAGAGCTGCCAATTATTTATAAATGATAACCGTTATATCCAACTCATTGATCATTTAATAACTCAAAAGCTTAAACCAGGACAATGCCAGGTACGTCAGTCAGTTATACAGAATTTGTGCTGTTAGTGGTTTTATTGTATTCTTGTTATGTAATATGATGCATAGATCTTTTAATAATTATTCTAGGGCACTACCAGTAGATGGGTGAGGGGGCTTTATAGCACCTTCCTGACCTCCTCAATTATTATATTTTACTTATATAGTGTATATATATATATTTATATATATATATATATATATATATATATATAAATATATATATCTCTTATATATTTGGCTACATCTGTCACTCAAAGTGTGTCTGAAGCTGTAACGCTGGGTGGAGCCTCTGACTCACATGACTGACTCACACGACAGAGAACCAGCCCAGTGAGCCCACAGACAGTGCCAGACACCCTCTGCCTCTCCATGTTACACAGCAAAGAGACAGCTTCTCACCAGACACACCAGGTGAGCGCCCCACACCTCCATACCTCCCAACATGACCCTCTCCAGGAGGGACAGAATGCTCTGTTTGTGGACTTCCATCTTAATTTCTGATTGTCATCACCTGTTTTAAACAGGGTAATTGATAAGAAAGGTGTTTAAGCACAGGTGATGGTAATCCATAAATTAAGAAGAAAGTCCAGAAACAGAGCAATGTGTCGTCCCCTCCCCCCCCCCCCCATTCACGGCAACCCCACGATTAAATGGCACATGCAAAACACTGACATGGCTATGGTCGACAATGAAAAAGGTTGACATGAGTTTTTGAAGATTTATTTTTCACTTTTTCAATGTTTTCATATTCATTCTCATGTGTCGACATGGACACCAATGAAATGCCACACTTATGTCAACATTTACATGTGTTGACCTTTCTGTGTTGATTTTTTCTTGTGGCGATTCGCGGCACCCCCCGGCGAACCCCCTCCCGCGATTCACAGCACCCCCCCTCCCCCCAATTCGCGGCGACTCCCGCGATTTGCGGCCCCACCCCGTGACACACCCCCTCCTGCGATTTGTGGCACCCCGCGACCCCCCCCCCTCCCACGATTTGTGCCAACCCCCCAGGCCCCCTCTTCCTCGGGGTACCCCCCACACCCCGCGAACCCCCCTACCGCGATTCCCTCCCTGTCATTGCGGCAACCCCCCGCCCCTGCGACCCACCCTCCCACAATTCACTGCAACCCCCCGCGTCCCCCCTCCCACGATTCGCGGCACCCACACCTCCCCCCCGCGACCCCCCCTCCCGCAATTCACGGCATCCACCCACGACCCCTCCTCCCATGATTCGCGGACACACCTCACCTCCTCCCTCCCCCCCCCACCCCCGCTCGCGATTCACAGCAACCCCAGGATTAAATGGCACATGCAAAACACTGACACGGCTATGGTCGACAATGAAAAAGGTTGACATGAGTTTTTGAAGATTTATTTTTCTTTTTTTAATGTTTTCATATTCATTCTCATGTGTCGACATGGACACCAATGAAGTGCCACACTTATGTCAACATTTACATGTGTTGACCTTTCTGTGTTGATTTTTTTTTGTAGCAATTTTTTTACAGTGACAACTATGTGCAAATCAACCTACACATCATCAACCAATTCTTTGTATAATATATAACACCTGTTCTGTTTTACTGTAGGTGTTTTAAGTCAGATCTTTTACTGCTACTATTACTGTTTATGTAAATGCATTCTGAATGACAGCAACATCCTACCATCCTTCTACAAGAATATATAACCAACTAGGTGATTTATCGCGCCCCGTGCAATTCACGGACCCCCCGCGCACCCCCCCCCAGATTCACGCCCCCTCCCACGATTCACGTCAACCCCCCGCACACCCACCCCCTCCCGCAATTCGCAACCCCCCCCTCCCGCAATTCACGCCCCCTCCCACGCTTTGCGGATCCCCGCCCTCTCCCGCGATTCGCGGACACCTGCGCCCCCTCCCTCCCTTTATTCACGGCACCCCCCACGCCCCTCCCACAATTCACGGCACCCCTAAGCCCCTCTTTAGTCCCCCGTATACTCACACACACCTATCACTACCCAGCTTCCTGCTCTCCTGAACCGTAACTTCCACCACTGGGGAGTCGCTGACGCTGTGTTGCCCACATGCCCCTATCATAGAATTTGACGGCAGATAAGAACCACTTGGCCCATCTAGTCTGCCCCTTTTTTTAAACATGTTACCTCAAACCATATTTGATCCTTATTTTTTTGTAAGGATATCAATATGCCTATCCCAAGCATGTTTAAATTGTACTACTGTATTTGCGTCTACCACCTCTGTTGGGAGGCTATTCCACTTATCTACTACTCTTTCTGTGAAAAAATTCTTCCTCGCATTTCCCCTGAATCTTCCTCCCTCTAGTTTCAGTGCATGTCCTCGTGTTCTGTTGCTCCTCTTCCTGTGAAGAATGTCTCCCACCTGTACCTTGTTAAAGCCCTTGATATATTTGAAAGTTTCTATCATGTCCCCCCTTTCCCTTCTCTGCTCTAAAGTATACATATTAAGATCTTTTAGTCTTTCCTGGTACGTTTTGTGATGTAGGCCATGTACCATTTTAGTTGCTCTTCTTTGTACAGTCTCTAATGTATTTATATCCTTCTGGAGATATGGCCTCCAGAACTGAACACAATACTCTAGGTGAGGTCGTACCAATGACCTATACAGTGGCATTATTACTTCTTTCTTTCTACTGCTGATACCTCTCCCTATGCAACCAAGCATCTGACTTGCCTTCTTTATTGCTTAGTTACATTGCCTTCCTGCTTTTAAGTCCCCTGAAATAGTGACACCTAGATCCCTCTCTTCCTCAGTAGTTTCCATTATAGTGCCATTTATACTATATTGAGTCTTTGGATTTCTGAGACCCAAGTGCATGATTTTGAATTTTTTGGCATTAAACTGTAGTTGCCATTCTCTTGACCATTTCTCTAATCTGCCTAGATCCTCAATCGACTCCCGCGATTTGCGGCCCCACCCCGTGACACACC
The DNA here is from genome assembly GCF_055691185.1 of Crinia signifera. Classification (NCBI taxonomy): domain Eukaryota; kingdom Metazoa; phylum Chordata; class Amphibia; order Anura; family Myobatrachidae; genus Crinia; species Crinia signifera. The sequence goes on along the minus strand of NC_139226.1, from coordinate 47,446,799 downwards.
CCCTCCTGCGATTTGTGGCACCCCGCGACCCCCCCCTCCCACGATTTGTGCCAACCCCCCAGGCCCCCTCTTCCTCGGGGTACCCCCCACACCCCGCGAACCCCCCTACCGCGATTCCCTCCCTGTCATTGCGGCAACCCCCCGCCCCCGCGTCCCCCCTCCCACGATTCGCGGCACCCACACCTCCCCCCCGCGACCCCCCCTCCCGCAATTCACGGCATCCACCCACGACCCCTCCTCCCATGATTCGCGGACACACCTCACCTCCTCCCTCCCCCCCCCACCCCCGCTCGCGATTCACGGCAACCCCAGGATTAAATGGCACATGCAAAACACTGACACGGCTATGGTCGACAATGAAAAAGGTTGACATGAGTTTTTGAAGATTTATTTTTCTTTTTTTAATGTTTTCATATTCATTCTCATGTGTCGACATGGACACCAATGAAGTGCCACACTTATATCAACATTTACATGTGTTGACCTTTCTGTGTTGATTTTTTTTTTGTAGCAATTTTTTTACAGTGACAACTATGTGCAAATCAACCTACACATCATCAACCAATTCTTTGTATAATATATAACACCTGTTCTGTTTTACTGTAGGTGTTTTAAGTCAGATCTTTTACTGCTACTATTACTGTTTATGTAAATGCATTCTGAATGACAGCAACATCCTACCATCCTTCTACAAGAATATATAACCAACTAGGTGATTTATCACGCCCCGTGCAATTCACGGACCCCCCGCGCACCCACCCCCCCCCCACGATTCACGCCCCCTCCCACGATTCACGTCACCCCCCGCACACCCCCCCCTCCCGCAATTCGCAACCCCCCCCTCCCGCAATTCACGCCCCCTCCCACGCTTTGCGGATCCCCGCCCTCTCCCGCGATTCGCGGACACCTGCGCCCCCTCCCTCCCTTTATTCACGGCACCCCCCACGCCCCTCCCACAATTCACGGCACCCCTAAGCCCCTCTTTAGTCCCCCGTATACTCACACACACCTATCACTACCCAGCTTCCTGCTCTCCTGAACCGTAACTTCCACCACTGGGGAGTCGCTGACGCTGTGTTGCCCACATGCCCCTATCATAGAATTTGACGGCAGATAAGAACCACTTGGCCCATCTAGTCTGCCCCTTTTTTTAAACATGTTACCTCAAACCATATTTGATCCTTATTTTTTTGTAAGGATATCAATATGCCTATCCCAAGCATGTTTAAATTGTACTACTGTATTTGCGTCTACCACCTCTGTTGGGAGGCTATTCCACTTATCTACTACTCTTTCTGTGAAAAAATTCTTCCTCGCATTTCCCCTGAATCTTCCTCCCTCTAGTTTCAGTGCATGTCCTCGTGTTCTGTTGCTCCTCTTCCTGTGAAGAATGTCTCCCACCTGTACCTTGTTAAAGCCCTTGATATATTTGAAAGTTTCTATCATGTCCCCCCTTTCCCTTCTCTGCTCTAAAGTATACATATTAAGATCTTTTAGTCTTTCCTGGTACGTTTTGTGATGTAGGCCATGTACCATTTTAGTTGCTCTTCTTTGTACAGTCTCTAATGTATTTATATCCTTCTGGAGATATGGCCTCCAGAACTGAACACAATACTCTAGGTGAGGTCGTACCAATGACCTATACAGTGGCATTATTACTTCTTTCTTTCTACTGCTGATACCTCTCCCTATGCAACCAAGCATCTGACTTGCCTTCTTTATTGCTTAGTTACATTGCCTTCCTGCTTTTAAGTCCCCTGAAATAGTGACACCTAGATCCCTCTCTTCCTCAGTAGTTTCCATTATAGTGCCATTTATACTATATTGAGTCTTTGGATTTCTGAGACCCAAGTGCATGATTTTGCATTTTTTGGCATTAAACTGTAGTTGCCATTCTCTTGACCATTTCTCTAATCTGCCTAGATCCTCAATCATTTGTTTTACCCCTCCTGGTGTGTCTACCCTGTTGCATACCTTTGTGTCATCTGCAAAAAGGCACATTTTACCCTCAATTCCATTTGCAATATCACCAATAAAGATATTAAAAAGCACCGGTCCAAGTACAGATCCCTGGGGTACTCCACTTGTAACCTTTCCCTCCTTTGACTGTACTCCGTTTACTACAACTCTCTGTTTTCTGTCCTGCAACCACGCTCTTATCTATTCAACTATCTTAGAATCCAATCCCAAGCTTTCAAGTTTATTTAACAGTCTGCGATGTGGGACAGTGTCAAAAGCTTTACTAAAGTCTAGATAAGCTACATCTACAGCCCCACCTTGATCTATTACTTTAGTCACCCAGTCAAAAAAGTCAATAAGATTTGTTTGACATGATCTTCCCCCAGTAAACCCATGCTGTTTTAGATCCTGTAAATTGCTGGTTTTGAGATATTCTACAACTCTTTGTTTTAAGAGTGTTTCCATCAATTTCCCTACTACTGATGTAAGGCTCACTGGTCGATAGTTGCTTACCTCTTCCTTGCTTCCACTTTTGTGCAGTGGGACTACATTCGCTGTTTTCCAGTCCTCTGGGATTACTCCAGTAGCTAGTGACTGGTTGAATAATTCTGTTATTGGTTTAACCAGCTCCCCTTTAAGCTCTTTTAGTATCCTTGGATGTATCCCATCTGGCCCCATTGATTTATCCACTTTCAGTTTTGAGAGTTCTGTGAGGACTTTCTCCTCTGTAAATGTACTTGTCTCTCCCTCAGTTTTCTGACTATACTTGCAACTTAACTGTGGCCCCTTCCCCTCTCTTTCAGCAGTGAATACTGAGCAGAAATAATTATTAATATTATCTGCTATTACATTGTCCCCCTCAAGAAAACTTCCACTCTCTGTCTTCAGTCTAATTATTCCACTTTTTGTTTTTCTCCTTTCACTTATATACCTAAAAAAAGTTTTCCCCCCTTCACCCACTGACTGGGCCATTTTCTCTTCAGCCTGTGCTTTTGCACATCTGATTACCTTCTTAGCCTCCTTCTGTCTAACAAGATACACCTCTTTGTCCTCATTCTTCTGCGTCTGCTTAAATTTCTTAAAGGCCAACTTTTTTGCTTTAACAATACTTGCTACTTCTTTTGCAAACCACAATGGCTTTCTTTTTCTTGTGTTTTTCCTAACTCTTTTGACACAAAGTTCTGTTGCTTTTAGAATTGCACTTTTTAATTTTTCCCACTTATCCTGCACTCCTTCCAAGTTCTTCCACTGCCAAAGAATCCCTTATCATGCCTCATAGCCCAGCCTCCTGCTCTCATGCACCCTAACTCCCACCCAGTAGGAGGAGACACTGACTCAGGGCCACCATCCTGTACTCCTGTACTGCCACACTGGACCCTCACCCACTGGCAGAAGCTGCACAGTATCTCCCACCTCCTCTTTAGTCCCCCTTATGTCCACACACCCCTATCACTACCCAGCCTCCTGTTTTCCTGTGTCGTGACCTCCGCCAGTGGGGAGCCGCTGACTCAAAAACACCCTACTATACTATTGCACACACACACACCTAAACAACATGCACACACAGCCCCCCCACACCCACAAATGTCACTGTACCATCCACACTATCAATATACATCTAACTCTGTAACCGCTTTTTAATTAGACAAAACAATACACACCCCCTTCCACATCATATGCTCTCTATTTAACACATTTCACCTATAACTCAAGTTGCAATACAGGCCATCTTTCATACAATTCTAACCATCTTTCTCATATACAAATATTCACAAATTAAGGGGGCGCAGCCCCTTACGACGGTGTGAAGAGCGCCCGTAGGGCGCGATGAATCACCTAGTATATATATACTTCCCAATGCTGCTCGTCACTCGCCCTTGTAGCAAACAACATCCCGGTGCCTTCCAAATATATATATACACAGTCCAGCGGATGGCACTCATGGTTTTTTCAGCAAGAAAAGAAGACGCTACACGGCGGTCTTATCTCAATGTATCAATTTCTATATGAAATTTTCTTCAGGAGCAGTGGAGTGGTGTAGTAGCAGCAATAAGCTGATACCACTAGGTGGCGCTGCTTATTGCTGCTACTACACCACTCCACTGCTGCTAATATACTGTATAGGAGGTACACAATCCCTCTGAAAAGTGGCTGCAGCTGACTCATAGAATAATAATAATAATCTGTAACTGACCACCAACAGTGCTACTGTGTGACCGTAGGTCACTTTTGTTTTCTTCAGGAGCAATGCAAACAAAACAACATCTTACCTATATACCTTCACCTGTAACACCTTGTGCACATCCCACTTCCTGTTCCCCGCCAGCATCCGTGTGTCCAAGACACACCCACAATGACGTCAGGAGAGGGGCAGGCTGTGAATAGTAAATTTACATAATGTGAAATATAAAAAATGAAAATCAAAGTCAAATATTAATATTTTGTCACATAGAATCACTAAGAACATGGGTATAATGTATATTTTTATAACTTTATAGAGGGGACGTACAATTTTACTCATGGATCCACTTTACTTCCTTTTGCAATATGAGTTTTCCCCTGTCTGCTCCTCTTAAACTTTCCAGTACCGAATCTATCATTTTGTACCTTATTGTCGATGGTCCATGTTTAAATAGTTTGAAATGCTGAGCGAGCGGCTGTTTACAGGGTTTACCTTCCAGAGCTAAACGGATGGCGCTGCAATGACTATCGACAATAAGGTACAAAATGATAGATTCGGTACCGGAAAGTCCTAATGGACAAAGCACCTATTTCAGACTTGATTGCTCATCTGCACAGTGAAGACCCGCCCTGTGCAAATCTGCGGACTTGCAAAAATGGCGCAATCCACTACGCATCCATACATAATTCACTCACCATTGAATGATTTTCCCAGTCTGTGCAAATGCAAGTCTGACTCTTCTACTAATCTGCAACAGACAGGGGCGTAGCTAAGGGTTCATGGGCCCTGGTGCGAAAGGTCACCTTGGGGCCCCCCTACATACAACAAAATTAAAATCTTGGTCTGTTTATATTTTAATACATCATTGCCAAGGGGGGTTAATGTCCGTTGCCATGGGTTCTTGCTCGTTGCCAAGGGGTTAATATGTGTTGGCAGGGGTTATTGGATGTTGCCAAGTGGTTAAAAAATTTTTTATCAGGGGTTAATGCTCGTTGCCAAGGGGGGTTTATTCCCGTTGCCAGGGGTTCTAGCTCGTTGCCAAGGGGTTAATACGTATGTGACCACCCCAGCCACCCGCCCATACGCTGCTGTTGCTGCCCCTGCCTTACCCTGCGCAGAGAGAGACAGACGCTAGAGTAATTTTTCACTTCCAGCGTCTCTGACAGGGAGCACAGCTCTGCAGCCGAGTTACCAGGAAGTGCAGAGCTGCGCTTCCTGTCAGACGCTAGAGGTGAATTATGACTTCTAGCGTCTGTCTCTGTGTGCAGGGGAAGGCAGGGGCAGCCGTAGCTGACGGGCTGGTGGCCGGAAACATAGGCGCACCGGCAGCTATTGCAGTGCTGCCGGCAGCCTAGTGAGAGCTGAGATGAGGACTCGGAGCGGAGGTATGACCTCTGAGTAACCAGGCCGGACAGTGGCGGGGGCTGGGCCCCCCTGGCTCAGGGGCCCGGTCGCAGGTGCGACCGCTGCGACCCCTGTAGCTACGCCACTGGCAACATATACAGGCTCATCCAGTGGCATCACTAGGGTTGGTGTCACCCGATGTAGGAACTCCTGGTGTCACACACACACACACACCCGCCAACTGTGTGAAAGATGGAGAGCGGATGCTTGTGCGCGCCCCGAAAAATTGGGGGTGTGGCCTATCAGAAGGGGACATGGTCTGTACCATGATTGTATTGTGTACCTGCAGATTGCACATTTTAGCGAACTTTACCCATTACACATGACGTAATGCCAAACACGTGATGCCAGTTACACATTACGCCCCACACCGCAATGCTAATTACACGATACACCGCACTCTGTGATGCTAATTACACATTATGCTGCACACCTTTATACCCATTACACCCCACACTGTGATGGCAATTACCCAATGCTCCCCACACCGTAATGCCCATTACGCCCCATACAATGATGCCCATTACACCGCACAATGTGATGTCCATTAAACATATGCCCCCGCAGTGCGAGAGACACATAAGCCCCCACAGTGCCAGATATTCCCCCACAGTGCCAAATACACATATGCCCCCACAGTTCCAGATATGCCCCCACAGTGCCAGAAACACATATGCCCCACAGTGCCACACATGCCCACACAGAACCAGATATGCCTCCAGTGCCAGATATGCACACACAGTGCAATACATATGCCCCCCTGTGCCAGCCATATGCCCCCCAGTGCCACACATGCCCCCACAGTGCCAGGTATTCCCCCACAGTGCCAGGTATGCCACCCACAGTGCCAGCGGCAGCACTGCACAACTCACCGTGCAGTGCTGGCTGGCTGGCCTGCTCAAGTCGTCTCTGAGTCCTGGTAGTCTCTCCCCCTCCAGCCGCTGCTGCCTCCCACCGCGCACTGCTGCTGCTGAGGGAGGGGAGGGAGAGGAAGGAGAGACGCGCAATGCGCTCCCCGCCCCTCCCCTCCATAGGGAATCTGCTGTGGCTGGGGGCGGCGGACCTGTACAGGGGGATTTTGATATGGCGGTACGGGGGTACCGGCTCACTATGTTTTAGTGGTACGCCGTATCACCCCGTACCGCCTAACCTGCAGCACTGGTGTCACCCAAAAACTGGTGACACCCAGTGCGGGCCGCACCCCCCGCACCTGCCTAGTGACGCCACTGGGCTCTTCGACGCCGGCGCTGGTCAAAAACCCTCCATTAAAACATCTGGCACTCCTGCGTTTCCTAATACTTCCAGAAAGCATCAGTTTACCGCTCCCAAATGCCGGCTTCCTGTACGTCACAAGATGTTACCTGGCACAAAGCAGCATTACAGGCTCCATTCCACACCCTTACCCCCATCTTCCCCGCAACCTAAGCCCCCACTAGTGTCTAAACCTGACCCCTCCTTCCAATTCTGAACGCTAGGCACTCTTGCATACTTCCCAATCGGCATCCCAGGTTGGTATTCCGGATCCAGATGTATTCGGAGTTCCGGCTTTAACGTTGTGATGGTAGTCGGATGCCAGTGTCAGTAAACTGAACGCCGTCATCCTGACGGCCGTAGTTTAGCACTGTAAATACTCTAATACAGAGCATGCATCTGGGCAATTCGGAGTCCTACACAATTCAGTCTAATCTTCCACTTGAAGCTAAAGGGGTAGAACGCCATGGAAGCTGAAGTCATGCTCACCTACATTGCTCCTCTCCGGCAGGGTAGGCAGGTGCAGTATGGTTCAAATATATAATTGTATCAGTAATAAGCACATTAACTGGGGTCATTATACAATGTGCTGTGTACTGTTTGGGTCTGAAGAGGTAAGAGACCATGATTAGTGGATGTATTTCTATAATAAGCCTATTACATTAATTACAATATTGTATGTCCATATAAAAGAAATGGGGCGAGATGTATTTAGCCTTGAAAAGTGATAAAGTGGAGAGTTATAAAACACCCATCAATCAGCTCCTGTCATTTTTCAAACACAGCCTGTAACAGGACAGTTAGAAGCTGATTGGCTGCTACTTTATCACTTTCAACTTTATCACTTTTTAAGACTTAGCACATCTGACCCATGATCAGATCAAATACAGGTCAACAAATTTTTCAACTGTGATATGTTTCAAATATATTAAAACTTTATTGACAAAAACAAAATATGCAGAGGGACAGGCTGTCATTATGATGTCATTATGATGTCATAATAGCGTTTGTTACTATAGAACCCTGTCATTATGATGTCATAATAGCGTTTGTTACTATATAACCCTGTGCACTGCACAGGTCCCTGTATTTGCTGCAGACTCACTTGGCAGTTAGCAGCTCTTGGTGTTTGATCTTCATTTACATCAAGTCAATATTGAAATTGAATCCACTAATACCTTAGTGGGATCTATCATGTATGAAGGAGAAGGAAGAAGTATGGAAGAAGAATGTATGGAATTCCAGGACGCAGTTCCTGAGGAAGAACCGCCCGCTTATACTGGTGTCGTAGCGGGATCTATGACTGAATGTATGGGTGAAACTGAAAGTCTGGCACACCACTATATATTAAGACCGTTGACGGCTCCACCAATTGAGGAAGAATATCTCAGAGTCACCACAGAGAGAGGAAAGCTGGATATAGCAATGTTCGGTACAACACCTGCGAATCATTTTGATCGTTATTATCCTCATAACGGCTGGAGTACGATGCAGCTGGACTACCTGTGCATGTGGACAACCGGTGAGCAAACAGAAAGAGACACCACTGCCACCGATGAGCCTGACGGTGACCCAAGGGAAGTCACCAGGAACGGAGATAGTGACAGCCTGATGGAGACCAATGAACAGCTGGAGGAACCAGTCCGATCTCCTCCCAGTGAGGACACGTTGGAGGCACTGGAAGAATTACGTGCCAAAATAAAACAGAAAAAGCTGGAACTGAAAGACCTAAAGCATCAGGAGAAAGAACTCCGTGCCAGACTCCGTGACCAGACTGCTGCACGCTTTGGTTGGCAGAATCTAATAAGACGCATTAGAAGATCCATACAGAATGTCTTCCACAGGCGCAATAGGGACATGCCAATCTGATGCGCATTGCTTGCGCATTAGCAGTTCCAGCCCAGCTATACAATATTATATACAATATTGCATCTCATTGCATCTCGGTTTTGCGATGAGATGAGATGAGATGAGATCTAGTACAAAAAGTATGTGCTGCACATACTTTATGTACTAGATCTCATCTCATCTCAACTCATCGCAAAACCGAGATTCAATAAGATGCGATATTGTATACAATATTGTATACAATAATTGTAACATGTATGGGCACCTTTACACCTGAAGGAAAACTGGGGAATAGGGCTACTGGCGAAACCCCAACAACAAAAAACGACACTGAGCAGCCACCCCATGGGTGTGTTGGAAGAGCTGCCAATTATTTATAAATGATAACCGTTATATCCAACTCATTGATCATTTAATAACTCAAAAGCTTAAACCAGGACAATGCCAGGTACGTCAGTCAGTTATACAGAATTTGTGCTGTTAGTGGTTTTATTGTATTCTTGTTATGTAATATGATGCATAGATCTTTTAATAATTATTCTAGGGCACTACCAGTAGATGGGTGAGGGGGCTTTATAGCACCTTCCTGACCTCCTCAATTATTATATTTTATATATATATATATATATATATATATATATATATATATATACTTCCCAATGCTGCTCATCACTCGCCCTTGTAGCAAACAACATCCCGCTGCCTTCCAAATATATATATACACAGTCCAGCGGATGGCACTCATGGTTTTTTTCAGCAAGAAAAGAAGACGCTACACGGCGGTCTTATCTCAACGTATCAATTTCTATTTGAAATTTTTTTCAGGAGCAGTGGAGTGGTGTAGTAGCAGCAATAAGCTGATGCCACTAGGTGGCGCTGCTTATTGCTGCTACTACACCACTCCACTGCTGCTAATATACTGTATAGGAGGTACACAATCCCTCTGATAAGTGTCTGCAGCTGACTCATAGAATAATAATAATAATCTGTAACTGACCACCCACAGTGCTACTGTGTGACCGTAGGTCACTTTTGTTTTCTTCAGGAGCAATGCAAACAAAACAACATCTTACCTATATACCTTCACCTGTAACACCTTGTGCACATCCCACTTCCTGTTCCCCGCCAGCATCCGTGTGCCCAAGACACACCCACAATGACGTCAGGAGAGGGGCAGGCTGTGAATAGTAAATTTGCATAATGTGAAATATAAAAAATAAAAAATGAAAATCAAAGTCAAATATTAATATTTTGTCACATAGAATCACTAAGAACATGGGTATAATGTATATTCTTTTATACATTTATAGAAAACAGTTAAAGTTCAGCTGTTCATTAAGTCCATTAGGGGACGTACAATTTTACATATGGATCCACTTTACTTCCTTTTGCAATAGGAGTTTTCCCCTGTCTGCTCCTCGAGCGAGCGGCTGTTTACAGGGTTTACCTTCCAGAGCTAAACGGATGGCGCTGCAATGACTATCGACAATGAGGTACAAAATGATAGATTCGGAAAGTTTAAGAGGAGGAGACAGGGGAAAACTCCTATTGCAAAAGGAAGTAACGTGGAAGGAAGACGAAAGGTCAGATCACGGCCTAATTCAACTTGGATCGCAAAGCACATTTTTTTCCTAATGGACAAAGCACCTATTTCAGACTTGATTGCTCATCTGCACAGTGAAGACCCGCCCTGTGCAAATCTGTGGACTTGCAAAAACGGCACAATCCACTACGCATCCATACATAACTCACTCACCATTGAATGATTTTCCCAGTCTGTGCAAATGCAAGTCTGACTCTTCTACTAATCTGCAACAGATACAGGCTCATCCAGTGGCGTCACTAGGGTTGGTGTCACCCGATGTAGGAACTCCTGGTGTCACACACACACACCCGCCAACTGTCTGAAAGATGGAGAGCGGATGCTTGTGCGCGTCGGAGGCGTGCCAAAAAATTGGGGGTGTGGCCTATCAGAAGGGGGCGTGGTCTGTACCATGATTGTATTGTGTACCTGCAGATTGCACATTTTAGCGAACTGTATACAGTTACACATGACATAATGCCAATTACACATAATGCCGCACACGTGATGCCAGTTACACATTACGCCCCACACCGCAATGCTAATTACACGATACACCGCACTCTGTGATGCTAATTACACATTATGCTGCACACCTTGATACCCATTACACCCCACACTGTGATGGCAATTATCCAATGCTCCCCACACCGTAATGCCCATTACGCCCCATACAATGATGCCCATTAAACATATGCCCCCGCAGTGCCAGAGACACATAAGCCCCCACAGTGCCAGATATTCCCCCACAGTGCCAAATACACATATGCCCCCACAGTTCCAGATATTCCCCCGCAGTGCCTGAAACACATATGCCCCACAGTGCCACACATAACCAGATATGCCTCCAGTGCCAGATATGCACACACAGTGCAATACATATGCCCCCCGTGCCAGCCATATGCCCCCCAGTGCCACACATGCCCCCACAGTGCCAGGTATTCCCCCCACAGTGCCAGGTATGCCACCCACAGTGCCAGCGGCAGCACTGCACAACTCACCGTGCAGTGATGGCTGGCTGGCTGGCCTGCTCAAGTCGTCTCTGAGTCCTGGTAGTCTCTCCCCCTCCAGCCACTGCTGCCTCCCACCGTGCGCTGCTGCTGCCGCCTCCCACCGCGCACTGCTGCTGCCGCCTCCCACCGTGCACTGCTGCTGCCCGCCCCTCCCCTCCATAGGGAATCTGCTGTGGCTGGGGGCGGCGGACCTGTACAGGGGGACTTTGATATGGCGGTACGGGATACCTGCTCACTATGTTTTAGTGGTACGCCGTACCATCCCGTACCGCCTAACCTGCAGCACTGGTGTAACCCCAAAAACAGGTGACACCCAAAGCGGGCCGCACCTGCCTAGTGACGCCACTGGGCTCATCGACGCCAGCGCTGGTCAAAAACCCTCCATTAAAACATCTGGCACTCCTGCGTTTCCTAATACTTCCAGAAAGCATCAGTTTACCGCTCCCAAATGCCGGCTTCCTGTACGTCACATTGTGAAATCATTAGCATTAGATATTTTTGCTATTCCTGCCACTATATTAGGTCGCACATGCGCACTATGATCCATAAGCATGCAATCATTTGATTGCGTATTAACACAAGTGTGCAGAGTTGGATAGATTTGGGTGGGGTGTGTTCTAAATATTGCAGTGTAAAAATAAAGCAGCCAGTATTTACCCTGTATAGAAACATATTTATTACATTTGCCCACCTGCAGTGCAACATGGTTTTGTACACTAGAGAAATAAAATGTGCTTTGCAATCCAGTCTGAATTAGGCCCCACCATCGGTCACTTCGTCTTAGCTTACTCAGATTGGCAATTGGGACTCATCTGCTGGGGCCAGGAAATGCGTGGAAGGTGAATCCCGTAGCCACCCAAACTGACGCAGCATTTTAATCGTGTGGGGTCTCACATGACTGATCCCCACAACAGATCTGTACTCAAACCATTGGGTTTGCATACAACTCTGAAGTCAGCTCTAACATTATTACATATGTGTGAGTATAGTGACTTTTGTTCTACAGCTGGGATACGGTCATTGGGTCTACAGCAAGTTGGTCGACAAGCATTGGGTCAACACCGTTAGGTCGACATGGGTATAGGTCGACATCTGTCTGGTGAGGGCAATAATTGTGATTTGTTGATCAACTTATATTGGGAGTATACTTTCTTAATAAATTGTTTATTGACGATTAATGTAGTATTACAAACGTGCAACAAACCACCGAATAATATATATACGATAGCAGAATATATTATGGCACAATGTTTAAAAGTATTCGGAGGTGAAGAAGTTCTAATGCGATAGGGGGCGGGATCACAGCACAGCAACACAGCCTGTCCCTCTGCATATTTTGTTTTTGTCAATAAAGTTTTAATATATTTGAAACCTATCACAGTTGAAGAATTTGTTGACCTGTCTTATAAAGTAATAAAGTTGAAAGTGATAAAGTAGCAGCCAATCAGCTTCTAACTGTCCTGTTACAGGCTGTGTTTGAAAAATGACAGGAGCTGATTGATGGGTGTTTTATATCTCTCCACTTTGTCACTTTTCAAGACTTAGTACATCTCGCCCCATTTCTTTTATATGGACATACAATATTGTAATTAATGTTATAGGCTTATTATAAATGTACTTTTATAAACGTACCTCATCTTAAGTAAACAGTGTTGTGTGCTTAAAGGGATTAATTACTGGGCTGCTTCATACTGATCATACACAGTATGATTATCCGTTGTTGCTATTTGTATACAATGAGACTTATTTAGGAGATATGAATAGAAATACCCCACTAATCATAGTCTCCTACGCCTTCAGACCCAAACAGTACACAGCACAGTGTATAATGACCCCAGTGTCCTTTTTTAATCATTATAAATTATTTATATAGTGCACATAGGGATTCAGACCAATTGCTCATCCGCAAAGTTGCAGATCACTGCGAGTGGATAGCCACCAAGGCCCGGCAAAAAAAAAAAAAAAAACTGCGAATAAATCACTATTCGTAATCCACCTGCAAATCTATACACAATTCATGGAGAATCAAATGTTTCTTCCAGTCTGTGCAAATGTGAGTGAGAAAGGTTGATCGAGGTCGGTGTTGACATCAGACACTCCTTTTAGATGCCTTGGCACGCCCTTGTTTTTTCTGGCACTCCCAGAAAATATCAGGTTACACCCCCTAAACGCCAACTTCCTGTCAGTCAAGCTGTGAGGGAATTCCAGTTACGATCCATGTGCTTTATCGGTGACTATTTCCCCTCGAGCATGCTTACGCATGCACAGTCATTTAAAAAAATCGCTTGATCTGCAAATACGCACATTAGCAATGAACTCTGAATCAGGCCCATATTCTGCAGTGCTTTACAGAAAATGTGTCAAATGTATTAAGCCTTAACAAGTTATAAATGGGGGTTATTAGGATTAATTCGGAAAGGCACAATCACTCTCTACCAGGGCCGGATTATAATGGGGGCACAAAAGGTCAGTGCCCCTGGGCCCCCCTGTGCTTAGCATGTATTTAAAAAAAAAAAAAAAAAAATTTAGCTTAAGGTTTTGTGCATGGGAGTGGGGTAGTGCTGCAGCTTCACCTATCTGCCAATGTGACTATGATTAATGGTGCTGAGCATCGGGAGCCACGTGTGCAGTGCATTACTGGGAGTTGACACTTTGTACAAGAGGGCAGAGGCTGAGACGTTTGTGCTGAGCTCTGATTGATGGAGCTCATTACATGCTTCTCAGGCCCATGGATAACAGCAGCAGCAGCCTAGTCATGGGAGGGTTTTTAATCAGAGGCAGCACTGGGACTGTGAGGTCTCCTACAAAGTAAGGCGCAGAGGGACAAACATAGGTGTGTGTGTGTGTGTGTGTGTGTGTGTGTGTGTGTGTGTGTGTGTGTGTGTGTGTGTGTGTGTGTGTGTGTGTGTGTGTGTGTGTGTGTGTGTGTGTGTGTCCTGAAGTTACCCATTGACAAAGTTTATACTGCCTTTACTCTTTGTTTTGACAGTGTAATATTCCCTTATGCAGTTTGCGGCCAGCAATGACAAGTGCAAGGGGGCCCCCCTGTCTAAAGTGCCCCGGGCCCCCCGAAGGCTTAATCTGGCACTGCTCTCTACTGGACAAAACCATGCTGCACTGCAGGTGGAGCTAATGTAACATGTGCAGAGAGAGTTAGATTTGGGTGTTTTATTGTTTCTGTGCAGGGTAAATACTGGCTGCTTTATTTTTACACTGCAATATAGATATCAGTTGGAAGTACACCCCCCCAGCCAAATCTAACTCTCTACACATGTTACATCAGCTCCACCTGCACTGCATATGGTTTTGTCCGTTAGAGAGTGATTGTGCCTTTCTGAGTGAATCAGAATAACCCCCAATGTGTAGTTATTAAGTTCCAGCCAATCAACCCTAACTGTCATGTTACAGGGTGTGTTTGAAAGGTGACAGTTAGAAGCTGATTGACTGGTACTTTATCACTTTATCAATACATTTGGCACACTATATGACAGTCACAAAAGGTCCCTGCCCCAGCGGAGCTTTCAATTTATGGTATATATTCAGTAAGGGCAAAGTCATGCGCAGTGCAAGTGGGGCAGATGTAACATGTGCAGAGAGTTATGTTTGGGTGAGTATTTTGTTTCTGTGCAGGGTAAATACTGGCTGCTTTATTTTTACACTGAAAATTAGATTTTAGTTTGAACACACCTTACACAAATCTAACTCTCTTGCACATAGGGCCTAATTCAGACCTGACTGCAGTGGACAAAACCATGTTGCACTGCAGGTGTGGAAAATGCAACATGTGCACAGAGTTAGATTTAGGTGGGGTGTGTTCAAACTGAAATCTAAATGGCAATGTAAATATATAGCAGCCAATATATACCCTGCACAGAAACAAAATAACTCACCCAAATCTAACTCTGCACATTCTAGATCAGCTCTATCTGCTGTGCACATGGTCTCGTCCATTTGCTAAAAAAATGTGCCCTGTAAATCAGGTCTGAATTAGGCCAAATTACAGTTACCCCACCTGCAGTGCACATAATTTTGCCAATTAGAGAAATATTTTGCTTTGAAATCTTTACTGAATAACCCCTATGATTGGCAAAATGGTGGCGTGTGTGCCAAGCTGAAATCTGATATATTAAGCCATGCCTTCAGAAATCGTTCCTACAGAGAAGTGGAGAAATCAGGCAATATGCAGTCACCATGCTAGGGGCATACAGATATTCCGTAGTATTATTTATTTATTAACAGTTTCTTTTATAGCGCACACATATTCCGCAGCGCTGAGAACATTCACATCAGTCCCTGCCCCAGTGGAGCTTACAATCTATATTCCCTACCACATGTACACACAGACATCCTAGGGTTAATTTTGTTAGGAGTCAAATAACCTACCAGTGTATTTTTGGAATGTGGGAGGAAACCGGAGTACCCGAAGGAAACCCAAGCAAGTACGGGGAGAATATACAAACTCTGCACAGTTAGGGCCATGGTGGGAATGGAACCCATGACCTCCGTGCTGTGAGGCAGTAATGCTAACCTTTACACCATCCGTACTGCCCAAAGTACAGATAGTACTCCAGTATTCCAGCCCAGCGCAGCCACACACTGTACATGCAGCTTTGGAACCTCGGGAGCCAGATGAAAACATAACTCCCTGATTGTAGATGGTGTACAGTTTTAGTTCACTAATGAAATGTTTTCATACTTGAAAGCCAGTCTGGGCTTACACAGGAGAGTTTAGCTCTCAGAAGGAATGGGCTCCCCGTGTTATGTGCGGTTGTAGGACTTCTGTATAAAGCTTTGTTTCCTATAAGTGGGATTACCATTCAGATGTACTGTGAACTGAACACGACAACAATAACATATTGAGAGAAAATCTTGTCTTTTTGCTGACAGCAGCTATGATCTTGCTGACTGGAGACACAGAGGGACTCCAGCACCCAAAGGAGGCTTTATTAGCACAGTGCTGTGAACCTTTAACAGCCTTTTATACTCCTACTTGTTTTACCATACTCATTACTGTTTCCCATGGGAAGACCACTTAATTATGCTGCACCGCTGTTCTCAGAGTTACATTTATAATTAATATACCACTTTATAAACATCCGTCACCCTGTTAATGGTTTTACAGGTGTTGTTCTAAATATTGTTTATTACTGGACCAGTTCACTGCACACTGAGGGGCAGATTTATTAAGCTCAGTGAAGTGATAAAAGTGCCTGGTTTTTATCACCGGCCAATCAGTTCCTACCTGTCATTTTTCAAACCAAGCCTGTAGCGTCACAGGTAGGAGCTGATTGGTCGGTGATAAAAACCAGGAAGTTTATCACTTCACCGAGCTTAATAAATCTACCCCTGAGCTCGCTACGGATTCTATTGTACCTCTATGGGGGTTAGGAACCCCCGCGAGGGAGAATAGCCACTGTCACGGCAGATTCCAACTGTCAGGTATTTAAACAACCATGAATGCAATGTCGGAGTATTGACCGCCAGAATCCCGATTGCCAGGCCACCATCCGGCACTCGCATATTGCCAGGCCTAGATCTTGCATTAATGACGCAATACATTTTATTTTTGTTACTTCCCAGCTTTAACTTAATAAGATTGGGATGAAACAACGTGCAGCTTATTTCTAGACGTTTCCATTACAAAATGACGCAGCTTTTAAGAAAATTGCACCGGAAGTTATCGCGCCAACATGCAACAGCCACAAGGGGGGACATTTACGAAGATGGGAGTTCTGTTTCACATGGGATGTTGCTTTGGGCAACCAATCAGATGCTAGAAGATGCTAAATAAATAAGTCGATTTTGATTGGTTTCCCATAGCAACATCCCATGTGACACAGAACTCCCATGTTAGTAAGTCTCCCACAATGTTCTCATAATAGTGTAAGTATAATAGTTCGAGCTCCTTCTTGTTAATTAATACACAAATAAATATAGCAGAAGCAGATATTTACGTCGGGCAATTACATTGTTTTATTGAAATATAATTAAGGCGAGACAATAAATGTTTTTAATCAACATTCTGCTACACAGCGTTGTGGATTTCTTTCCCCCACCAGTGGGATTGGAAATGAATGAGTGCGTCACCTTCTGAAACAGGCTGGGGCGAAAAACACAGGACATTCATGGAAACAAAGTAAAACAACGCATGATGTATTGGTTCCTTCACCCATCCCTGCCTGAACCACATCGGTTTACAACAAGGTGTTCCTGCAGCATAAACAGTATAGCAGCTCAGTTGTGATCTATCCTAATAAATGGATACAATATCTGTACCACATTGTCAAGCCACATACAGAGTAGTCATTTATAAAAAATCTGATAATAGTGATTTAAAAACCTTTTGTGCAAAATAAACGCACTACATTTCATTTGTCGGAGGTTCTACTATCCGGCAATTGTATGGGGGATGTCTGTGCCCTAATGTCTGCCTTGGCTGTACTTAACGATTTACTACTGAACAAGCATTACTGCCAGGAGACTACTAAAAGGAGTGGGACCCGCATTCTAGAACAAAGGGAGGTCAGATCGGCACAGTCCCAACACCTTAGTAGGCTCTGCTAGCAGCGCTGCATGGAGAATAGAAATAGACCACAAAATAGGGACGTCACCGATATGGAACCGATAATGAATAGCCTTTTGTCCTATCCGCATCAGATCTCCCACTGTACTGCTATTATCTGGCATCATTTAGTTGTCTTGCCACAGTTAGAATCTCTTTGGCTCCTTGACTCAGTAACAGATCTGCAAGTTCGGTTCCCAAACATTCTGCAGAGGCCAAACTTTTCTGAGGAACGCCAAGTGCTGTTATACCCACATGTTGGGTATTATCATTTGGTCCTTCCACTTCCTAGTAGACCAACAAAAGGGTGAATTAGTCATTACAGTGCAGTTAATATGAATGTGACTTATTAACAGATTCTTATATAGCGCACACATATTCCGCAGCGCTTTACAGAGAATAGTTGAACATTCACATCAGTCCCTGCCCCAGGGGAGCTTACAATCTATATTCCCTACCACATGTACATGCACACACAGACTTTCTAGGGTTAATTTTGTTAGGAGCCAATTAGCCTACCAGTATATTTTTGGATTGTGGGAGGAAACCAGAGTACCCGGAGGAAACCCACACAAGCACGGGGAGAATATACAAACTCTGCACAGTTAGGACCATGGTGGGAATCAAACCCATGACCTCAAGCTGTGAGGCAGTAATGCTAACCATTACACCAGGCTTTCCCAACCACGGTCCTCAAGGCACACCAACAGTGCAGGTTTTAGCGATATCCAGGCTTCAGCACATATGGTTTATTTAGAATCCCTCAGGTACTAAATAAGTCACCTGTGCTCAAACCTGGATATCACTAAAACCTGCACTGTTGGTGTGCCTTGAGGACCGTGCTTGGGAATGCCTGCATTACACCAACTTGTGGCCTGTATTGCCTCATTAATGGCAGTAATGCAGTACTCAGAAAACAAGTGGTCTTGTGGCCAAATCAGTATTGGAAACTGTGTATGGAAATTTTAACACTTATATGGAGAAGGGGGAAAAAGGGTTAAGCTGGATACACGCTATAAGATTATCTGTGCAATCTAGCTGGTTGGAACAAAAGGCTGGTAATGTCTGGGAACAAATTACAAATCAACCATTTGCTCCCAAAAGCTGGAAAATAAACAAAAACTTTTGCATGGCAGGGAGATGGAAGCCTCCCTGCCTGCGCCGGACACTGTGGGGCAGAAGCAGGGCTCCCGGGGACACAGGCAGCAGAAGCTGCCCCCCGGGAGAGCTGGCAGGGGACTGGGGTAGGGAGCCGCTGCACTGCTCCCGCATATGTAATGAGCAAGAGCAGTGTGAAGTGAATATATGAATATTTAATGAGCTGCTCCCGGCTCCCTAATTTAAAAAAAATTAAAAATTACAAATTAAATATATATTCATGTGCAGTAAGCACATGAAAAAAATAGCATGCCCCTTCACAGAAAAAAAAAACCTTTATTTTAACAGATCACAGTTCAGTTCACCATACACAGTGACCTGGCAAAAATCACTTAGAAAGTAATTCGCCCTCTGATCATTGAATACATTCATGGTGAATCACATTGAAAAACCACAGTGAATTGCAGCAACTATCAGAAGGCGAATTGTCCGTCATTCGCTGTTCGCTGTCGGCGAATAGTGCATGTTGAATAGGGCAAATCAGTTTTTCAGTAAAAAGATTCACCTTAGAGCACGGAAATAGCACATAACTCCAGTGACACCTAGTGGTTGAAGGAGAAATAGCACACAATCGCTGTAGAACATGGCGAATCAGTATCAATGAATACTGCCCTTTATATTGCCATCATGTTCAGAAGACCTGCTAATAACATTCAAAGGGTATAAGCCTCAAACACATTTTGGAAATCAAAATATTTGAGACATAGGGGGGTATTCAATGTCTGGGGCACGGCTGTCGAGCTAGCGCGACAGCCGTGCCCCTGTCCCGTTCTCGGTGAGCTCGCCTGGAGCTCGGCAGTCGGGATTCAATGTCCCGGCCGCCGAGAAGGGGGCGTGGCCGCGAGTTGCGGCCGGGAAGTGACGAGATGCAGCCGGCAGCTCGTCACTTCCCGGCTGTTCTCGGCAGAACGAGCCCGACAGCTAGAGATGTCGGGCTCGTTCTGACAGGAAACCCTGTTCAATGCTGTCGGGGAAGACAGCATTGAATAGGGCCCGTCGAGCATCTCCCCCACGGGAGATGCTCGACGGAGATTGAATATCCCCCTTAAGCAGTGACATGCATTTCCCTGGTCATAGACAAGCCAGAGACTGGAAGTGCTGAAAATAGAACATGTCAAACATCTTAACACATTCATACTTTAGATCAGGGGTAGCCAACTCCGGTCCTCGAGAGCTTCCATCAGTGCACATTTTCCAGACTACCTAGCTGCTGCACAGGTGTGCTCATTATTCACTGACACATTATAAAAGATCCACAGGTGGAGTGAATTAATTTAACTTGTGGGTCAGTAAAGGTGCCCATACACATTACAATTATTGTATACAATATCGCATCTCATCGCATCTCGGTTTTGCGATGAGATGAGATCTAGTACAAAAAGTATGTGCACCACATACTTTTTGTACCAGATCTCATCGCAAAACTGAGATGCGATATTGTATACAATAATTGTAATGTGTATGGGCACCTTAAGGAGACCTGGAAAATGTTAACTGTTGGTGGCTCTTGAGGACAGGAGTTGGCTATCCCTGCTTCAGACTGACTAGTAATTTAGGATCAGTGGCCCTTTACAGATTGTTTAGCTTCTCTCACCTCATTTGAGAACACTATACAGCTCTGCATTGTCTCCTTCAGGCAGTCTGACCCGTCCAGGCTGTAAACGGCTCCAGTGAGGTACAGCTGGGGAGAAGCAGCGGCAAGTTAGGATATGATTAATACCCCTTTCACACCGCACCTCGGACCCGTGATGTGAAAGTGGTGTAAGCGGGATACAGAAATCCAGCATACTTATGTAAAAAAAAAAAAAAAACACACATGAAATGTTTATATCCTAAATTCCCAACAAGAAAACAAACAATTACCTGAGAATCCTTGATCGTTGTACTCACAGCTACAGGAACACTGCAGCCGCCCTCCTAAAAATAAAAGCAATATGAGCAAGGTTTTGGCTACGAAGAGAGGATGCAATCTGGGTAGTGGGCACAAATTAGAATGAGCTAAAACTAAAACGCTTTCCCCCCTATATCCCATCGAATAGGAAATCAGTTCAACAAACAAGCTGCTAGGATGAGGTATTAAACTCCACACTGAAACGGACAACAGTCAAACCACAAGAAAAATAATAAATAACAGAAGATGGTCCCCATTAGATGGATTCGCAGAAACGTATTTAACGATGAGTTCCAAAATCGTCATTTTCTCTTTCATGCTTAAGGCCCCCCATACACTATGCCAAGGTATCACATGCAGCCTTGTATGATATACCTCAGCATCTGACCACCGGGGAGTCACTAAGGGGGAAATTTACTAAAAGGAGCGTTCTATTTCAGATGGGCATGACCTACAATAAGCTCCTATATAATATAAAGGGGTGGTACAACCAAAACAAAAACACATGTCCTGGGTATCTCTATGGTTGCCACGCTTAGCTGAGGATGGTCAGAGACAGCCTAGTTTTAGTGTGGTGGGAGAAGAGGACTGACCATTCCTAAATGGAAATGTGATTTGCAGCAAGACCTACTTAACAGGACAGTGTTCCCTGTAGAAGCAGCTACTCACCAGTCTTCTCATGAATGCCCTTTCAGCTATGCAGCGTAGCACAGTATCTGGGTCCTGTAAAGCACCCACCATGCTCAAGATGTCCTGGTCTTTGGCCCTCACCTCCACTGCTAGAGCCCCCTACAGAAAAATACAAATTCCACAGATTAGGGGCCAGATTCTCTAAGCTTCAAAAGTGCTACAATGGAGAGAGAAACACCCAGCCAATCAGCTCCTTCCTGCCATGTCACAGACTGTGTTTGAAGAATGTCAGGCGGGAGCTGATTGGCTGGCTGTTTAGCACTCTCTAGTTTAGAGAATCTGGCCCATGGTCATGTGAGATTATATGAACCATGTATTCAGCTTTAAGCATGATACAAACAGATGAGGTTACAGATTACTATCTGGATTATTATTCTTAATGTCTACATGCAGTGAATGACAATGTCTGTGATTACTTACTTGACCCACAGCATACAAACACTCCTCGGGTGAAAGGACCTGAGGAAGAGAACACAAATGAAAAAGCTGAAGAGAAGCCTTGTGTCCAGTCTGCAAGTCCCAACTTTCCCCAGTGCAGGCCTGGTCTGGCTGTTAGGAATCTACCTGCCTACCCTCCCACCAATCAGGATGGTACAGGATGACCAAGTCTGCTCTATGGCACAGTATCTGAGTCCTTTCTGTGGATAAGGGCACCCACAGGGAGGGAATCCCATGTCCAACTTCCACCATTGTAGCGTCCTTTTCATCCGATTGTTAGTTGCGATTAATTTCATAGTCAACACTTGCACATATGGGTGTGACCGATTCAGAATCTGTATAGGAAGCACAATGAAACTAAGAGGGTAATTCAGGCCTGCTCACTAGGCTGCATTTATTCAGAGCCTAGCAAACAGTTTAACGCTGCTCCACCGAATGCACCCCCACCACCCGAATCCCCTGGCTACACTATGAGCGGATGTGTATGCTTACACATCCGCTCGCGAGCGCCGGCACGGAGGAAAAATCATTCAATGATTACCGTACTCACCATCAAATGACTTTTCCTCTGTTTGCATTTGAAAAGTAGCCCAGGACACTGTGTTCTCCGAACTGGGGGCGGAACATGACGTCATGTGACCCATCCTGAGCAGGCTAGGTGTCCACCCTGGAATGCCCCCTGCCTGTCAATCATGCAGCGAGCGCTGTACAGCCAGTGTACGGGTGGTTGGCAGGTCACCCGTACACATATGCAGATACACCAACACATATCTGGGATATAGCAGTCGGTGAAGGATGACGCTCAGGCATACCGGGTGTACACATCCGCGGAGCCACTGCAGATATATGGTTTGTTGCTGGTACAAATGATTTACCATTATAGTGTGTACCCAACCGTAATAACAAACAGATATACAAGTGTTACATATCAAATTAATCAGTGCAGTCTGGTAAAGTGGTTGTGTTGCACGTTTGCCGCTTGAAGAGTGTAGGGGAACACATCTGTATGTTCTCATTTTGTTGCAAATAACCTGAAAATATGAATTGCTTTCTTCAAAGTTGCAGAAACTACTAGAGCTGGAACCAGTGTTCATGTGCCAACAGGAATTTGGTTCCACGTTCTTCCAGACTCTCTCTCACCTGGCCAATCCTTTTCTCCCACTGCATGCGGTGCAGTCCAGCAGCAGCAAGAATAATGGCACTGTAATCATCTTTCTCGTCCAGCTTTTTTAAACGAGTATTTAAGTTCCCCCGCTGAAATTGGTATGTAAGGAGCCAACACATAGCTTTACACACATTTATCATATTTCATGCACTATAATGAAAAACAGACAGCACACGCACAACTAACTTCAATGATTTCAGATGAGATAACACACTGCAAAATATGAAAAAAACTATAAAAAAGGCAAGAGCAACCGCTATCAAATCTGTGGGTTTACAGATAAGCACTAATAAAATAAATACATCTTATTTAATGTTTAGTCTATCCTCCATTACGGTTCTTTTGTACTATATATAGTAAACTGGTAGCGTTTTCATTGTACTGCACTATGGGCACTTGGTGATGCCATATATATTACTGATAATAACCATCATATAGTCTACTACAAGGGTTAAATTGTGACCGGTTGTGAAAAGGAAAAACTAAAACTATAATAATATTTTTAAATGTCATTATAAACTATTATTCAATAAAAGAATTCCAGCATGAAGACTACACAAACTAACCAACACAATGTCATTGTCCCTATACATTCAGCAGCTGAATTTGCAAACATAGTTTTGGGATTTTTTCCCCCCTAAAAGCTACTAGGGACATGATATGTATCTGGCACTACTGTGGACATGATACTGTATGCAACTGGCACAACTGGTCACATGATACTGTATGTAACTGGCACTACTAGGGACATGATACTGTATGTAACTGGCACTACTGGGGACATGATATGTAACTGACATGATATGTAACTGGCACTACTGGTCACATGATACTGTATGTAACTGGCACTACTGGTCACATGATACTGTATGTAACTTTTTACACAGACCAGCCAGCAGGGGGCCGGAGCCGAGCCGCTCATTAGATATTCATATATTAACTTCACCCGATCATTACATATGCCTGATCGGGTGTAGTGAATATACCCGGTCCCCTGCTGGCACCCCCGGGGGGGCAGCCTGTGCTGCCTGGCACCCGGGGAGCCCAACTCCCCCCCACAAACATTCTGGGGCAGGCAGGGAGACTTCCATCTCCCCGCCTGCCACCGTCCTCAGGCTCCCTGCGGCGTCCGCCGCAGGAGACCAAATTCACCGGTCAGGGGCAGCGAGCCCGACTCATTGAATACTGGAGCCGACGAGGATCCGGAACGCGGCGGGCAGTGGCGAATGTGCATCGAATCCTAAACAGGATTCGCTGCAAGTCGTCGGTATTCTCATTGAATACTGCCCTTTGTCTTTGTCGCACTCATCTCCTATACAGACCATAAGGAGGATTCGGGACTCCTTTGGACTGAGTACCGCCTAACACAGGGCTCGACAAACCCCGGGGGCCAGGTCGCCATGGCGACCAGATTCTGCTTCTTGGCGACCAGATTTTCTTGGGGAGGAAGCAGAATCTGGTCATGGCCGGGTGCACTTGCGGTTACCGCCGGATAGAGAGGTAATCAATCTATGGTACGGAGGTATGAGAGGAGAGCAGGTCCGCCGCGGCATCGGGAGCCAATCACAGTTTGCGGTTCGGCAGCCTATCAGGAGCGGCAGCGGTAGCTCCTGATTGTCTGTCGGACCACCGTGAGCTCCAATATAGCGCGAGTTTTGAAATAGCCACAGTGGCAGTGGGGTAACTTTAATGCTGTAGCTGCTGACGCCTGTCCTGGCAGCTCTACAGCAAACTGAGCTGCCCACTGCCGTGCAACAGAGCTCCCGACCCAAGTGGGGAGGAGACAGTGACGGATACAGAGGGGGTGATCGCCCCTCTTAGCCTCCTCCGGCGCATCTCTCACCCGGCCACACTGACAGACACCCAAAGCCTGCCTGTCTGTGCTGCACTCTGTCACTACCCGCTGGAGAGAGTGTCCAGCACCCGGCGGCACAGACTGCAGGTCCGGGTCCACCTCCCTGCAGTAGCGCTCAAGCACCTAGCAACCTCCCTGCAGTAGCGCTCAAGCACCTAGCAACCTCCCTGCAGTAGCGCTCAAGCACCTAGCACATTTTGTGCCTGCTCTGTGATGAGCGCTGGGAGATCCTAGACTGGGGCTGTATATAGACACTCCTCTAGTCACAGCGGCGGCAGGGAGGCCTCGATCCAACACATGGACCAGAGGCTGAGACTCCTAATTCCAGCCAGGGAGCAGAGGAGCTTCTGCTGAGGGTAACGGACCAGCACAGTGTCTGTCAGGGTCGGAAGTAGATGCTCTGCAGGCTGCAGCACAACATGTGTCAGGGAGGGGAGGCTCTGCAGACTGCAGCACATCATGTGTCAGGGAGGGGAAGCTCTGCAGGCTGCAGCACAACATGTGTCAGGGAGGAGAGACACTGCAGGCTGCAGCACAACATGTGTCAGGGAGGGTAGGCTCTGCAGGCTGCAGCACAACATGTGTTAGGGAGGAGAGGCTCTGCAAGCTGCCATATCAGCCTCTATCCCCTCTCAGTACAGGCTGCCTAAAGAACGCATCTGCGTACAGCGCCAAACATAGGAAAACGCATTATCCTAAATCTGCAGAAGAGAGGGGACGACTGACTCAGTGCCCCTGGTCCCTGCATGTGTGTGACTGGGAGGGGAGGAGGGGGGGGTCGACTGGAGGGGGGGATGGTCAAGATGAACTGTAATCCACCCACCCTAGAAGTCTAGATCCGCCACTGGGAGGAGAGAGCGGCATTAGTTGAGTTAAGAACTTGGAATCTGTGAGCTGCATAGAGGGGGGATATGCATCAAGGGCAGAGCAGCATTGGGTATGGCATCAGGGAGAGAACTGCATCAGGGGTAGGGCATCAGTGGGAAGCTGGGTCAGGGATATGGCCCCAGCGGGAGAGATGCGCCACTGCGCAGTGGACCTGCTCACATACACCCGGGTGGATTGATGACTTCTCTGCCTGGCTGTTACCCCGGATGGTAAAGGCAGGGAGGAGGAGGGATAATTTCCCATAGCAACGAGCATGTTTACCCCATGGCACCGCATGTTAATCCCTGGTATCAAGCATATGTGGCTGCTACTTTTTCATCCTGGCTCCTAGATTTTAAAGAAATTTGTCAAGCCCTGGCCTAACATATAGGACCATACTGACCATCAATGTGAGCGCAGTTGCACCACAACCTTCATTAGAAGAGGGTCCACCTGGCAATCAAATAATCCAAGCTGCCCCCAGCCAAGTGTGGGCTGAATTTCCTAAAGTGACCAATTCTATATCATATGAAGACACCGATGGACCCGCCAAGTTATTTCCAACATGTTGAATTACCAAGCCTGATAGTGTACAGGCATCGTGCAATGTTCAAATACGTCAGCAGCACGCTGCCTTCCTTCATGGGACAAGGATACAATATCTTTGAACTGTAAATGCGGGTATCTCTTCTTCAGCTGAGCCGCTCTACGAAGGGAACTTGTTCCGATGACACTAGAAAAAGCACAAGAAAAAGAAATAAATACAAAGAAAAACTTGCGCACACATAGGGGTATTCAATCTGTGCTGCTACTTCCGCCAGTGGAAATAGCGGCACTCACCTATTCAATGCTTCTGTTAAATGACAGCATTGAAGGCTGTCCGATCCGACTTTTTTTAAAGCTGTATACGTTTTGTAGGAAACAGACGCTGACCGCCAAATTCACGGCTGTTTTCCAACAGTCCGCGGCGGTTTCCGACAATTTACGGACTTTCCGACACTCGGCAGATGGTACATTGAATATCGACTGTCGTTGTACTGTCAGAAGCCGTCTGAAACGGCCGGGATTCCGACTGTCAGTACAGCCTGAGAGTTGGAATCCAGGATTGAATACCCCCATAGATTCCAATTCTTATGTATATTTCCATTATACAGGACAGAGAAGCATCTTAAATTAGAAGGCACAGACGTACAGTGCACATGTTCAGTGGTACACCCGCGTTGCTGAGTGATCATGGGGAGCGAGGCTTTGCCTATTGTTTAAAGGCCAAGCGCCACAATCTAGCAGGAAAGCCAGTGCAAGCTCTGCTTCCCCTGCAGGCGATACACACGGAGCGGTCAGTGCTCCATTTCTATGGGACTGAAATCGCCCAGTGTGTATGCCCCTTAAACAGTACAGCAATATAAACATACTCGGGATTGACACATGAATATACTTACAAAGAATGAAAGATTAAAAAGGTCTGAGGTTATCAAAAGGTGAAAAGTGGGTGGCCTTGATGGGCCAAGTGGTTCTTCTCGGTCATCAACTTCTAGGTTTTTAATGTCCATAGAGAAGTATGCCGAGCTCAGAAAAAAGAAACGTTCCCCCTCCCCAGCACACTGAATGATACCAGTAACCAGATATAAAGACCACATTATAATAATATTCAGAGATCTTATATATTTGCAATTACATGGGAAGTCACGGCTTCTCTGAGTATTGATATAGATAATGCTATATCTAGGTGCAGAGTGCGCAATGCCAGGGGCAGGATCTTGATACGGTTCTAATGCTAATTGCGGTTATTACAGCTTAGCAACATATTCATAGTTCTAAAGAATTGAAAGTGGTGGAATCTCAGCCCTAGAACTGTTATCTGGACATAGTACTATGGACATAAGAGCTAGGTCATATGCCATTGCAAAGTACCAATCATCGGTAAATTGAACATGTGCATGACGGGTTCAAATGCAGATTGGCATCAGTCAGCAATTCACAGTCTAATGGTGTTTGGGGGCAGCGGCCTCCGTTTCTTGCATAAAAGAAAGGGGGGGGGGGGGAGTTTTATTATTTTTTTAATTATTTCTCCTGCCCCCTTCCGTTGCTGCAATTTATCGCATTTAAAAATCAAACCTCTAATGCCAAATCATAAGCTGCCTTAGGACAAGTCGGACGAGTGTACGAGGTCCTTTAACAAAAAGATTTTTTACAGATGCAAATATGTAAACCTTTTCAAAGTTCTATCAAGGGAGGTTTTGTTTTTGGCAATGTAAAGGTTCTCATTTACACAGAGGGCCCGATTCAGTGGTTTAAATAAATGCAATATCCGATGCACCACACAGATCTGTCCACACTGCCCAATGTTTACACAGATGATCAGATGCTGTGCCTTTGGACACAGCGGCGGATCACAGAAGACAGCAGTGGAAGTCTTTTTACTTAAGACGCCTCCAGCAGCTTTTGCGTAATTCCACATAGTTGTTGCAAATACACAGAAGCTGTACCATAGTGCCCACCTCTGAATCAGCCCCATCAATCACCCATTGTGCAGATCAGTGACCCGATACACCTTACCTATTTTTAGGCAAACTTTCTAACATATTCCCAGCATTCTTAGGATGAAAGACAACGGCGTCGTAGGGGTTTTCACGCCTGCAGAAAAAAAATGTATATAAAAACAACGGTCACTATTACAATAACAATAGCAGGCCGCCTCTTATGACCTAACATTATTCGCATTTGTGCTATGCCCAGAGATTTTCCGGGCTCAGCTGTGCCAACCCCCCCCCCCCCCCCCAGCAGCCCAGAACTTTCCCAAGTGGCCACTTGGGGGCCGCCGCTGCTGCTGTGTCTGGCTGCAGAGCACTACCTGCGTGGCTAGTGGCTGCAGCTTGAGTGGAGGGGTTTCCTGGGGCAGGACAAACCTGCCCTAGTAGGTTTGTCCTGCCCAGGGAAACCCACCACTCAAGGGGTTAATAGACCGCTAAGAAAAAACATGCACTCACTTGCACACAGCTCCAACTGTGAAACCAGGAGGTAGAGTTGTTGGCAAATCTTTCAACGAATGAACAACAAGATCAACGCTGGAGGAGAACATGGATTCAGAATTAAATATAGAGGCATTCCAAATAACTGGTCAATGGAGACTTACTGTATACAAACACTCTGGAAGGGAAAGAAGTATAAGAATTGGGCAACAAGGACGGTGTAATGGTTAGTATTACTGCTTTACAGCACGGAGGTCATGGGTTAAATTCCCACCATGGCCCTAACTGTAAGGAGCTTGTATAATCTCCCCGTGCTTTACTGGGTTTCCTCCAGGTACTCCGATTTATGTTCAAGTGGTAGATTGTAAGCTCCACTGGGGCAGGGACTTATTCGAATGGCCAAAATATTCTCTGTAAAGCGATGCGTAATCTATGCCTGTGCTATATAAATAACTGGTAATTAAAAATAATAGATGTTCATACTAAAAACGTATCAGAACTTACTCGTTTTTTTCTAGAGCATTCTCCAACTCCTTTGTAAATAGACTCTTCTCTCCTATCTGTAAGGAAGCAGGAAGAAAACGACATTGGTTCTACTTCTCAGTTCAGCAGATCGTCAAACACAGAAATAATAGACCTAGTCACATACACACAAACTGGATGGTATTAGGATCCCCACAGTCAAAATCCCAACTGCCAGGACCCTGACTGCATCACCACATAAACTAGGCATAAAGGGCGCATTTATCATTATATAGCGTTGCCGGCACGATGACATCGCCGGACATCACATTGCGGGATCATGTGACGCCGTAGGGATTTATCAATTTGAGGGCGCAGGGATCCCGTCCCTGCGAAGCCCTGACCCGGAAGCCGGGGGGTCAGCACCTACGCGGCTATGCGCTGACCCCTGCCGACCCCTCTAACCGCACTGCCCGAGCCATAGGCTACAATGGGCTATCGCCATATCAGAATGGTGATAGCCCAGGGGTGCAAAGCCAGGCTGCCCGTTGTTAATACATCGGGCAGCTTTGCATCCCCCATAGAAACCTATGGGGGATGTGGCCGGCGGCGGTGCAGGGGGGATCGCAGCAGGGATCGGAGATTCCTGCTGCGGTCCCCCTTTGATACATTTGGGGGATACTTAATATTTGCGGCTAAACCCCGTTTTCGGGGATTTAGCCACAAATATGGTTTGATAAATGGGCCCCTTATTAAGCTCGGTGAAGTGATAATGTGGCTGGTACTTTATCACCGGCCAATCAGCTCCTAACTGTGAAGTTACAGACTTGGTTTGAAAAGTGACAGGTAGGAGCTGATTGGCGAGTGATAAAAAACAGACAGCTTAATAAATCTGCCCCAAAATAACTTATCAAACAACTACAAAAAAACAGTCATGCATCAAAAAGGACAGTGTGGAAGGCATTCTAACCTTAGATAGAGCAGTGTCTAGAATTTTATCCCCTGTTGTGGACATGGCAACTAAAAAGGCAAAATGAAAGGTGTCAGTCACATTCGTATACACAAGGTCGGGGGAGGGGGCTTAGAAGAGGCGGTATTGGAGGTAGATGAAAGTAAAGGAGGGAGCGAAATAGATAGAACAAAGTTTAAACAACTTTTACATAACAAGACATATGCGGGCTGCAAGTCTGCGGTAACATTAAAAATTAAATAAGATATAGATTTTCTCAGCTATGCCAATATCATGCTGGGCAGCTTACCAATATCAAAGCTGGCATCAGGGAACTTCTCTTTCAACATTTCCACCACGCTGTTTGTCTGGATGAGAGCCAGCTGTAGGGAGACTTAGCAGGTTTAACAGGTACTTTACCAAAGTGACGGAGTAATAAAACATGCACACACACACACACACACATACACACACGTAGGAATAGGCTCACCTGGCTCTTCCTGGTGCCAACTCTGATGGTAGTTCCTTTCTCCCCAGGTCCATCCTGCAGGATAGAAATAGGCATAACTCCCACACTGCTGCCAAACACTGACAAAAGGGACAGCGATAGATGGATAGATAGATATTGTAGTGTTCATTCTAGCACCCGCCATCTCTGAAAACCCATGCAGTTCCTCTTCCCTGCCTGGGGTGTCGCTGTCTGCTGTGGTGTTTCTAGCACAGGATCTGGTTTGCATATCAGTGCTGATATACAGACCACACTTTGCTAGAAGCACTACAGCAGACAGCGACACCCCAGGCAGGGAAGAGGAACTGCATGGGTTTTCAAAGAGAGCGGGTGCTAGAATGAACACTAATAATGGTGTGATTCTGTGGGCAATGCATTCACTGTGGGAGGGAGACCGTGCTTCTTTTTGCTTGCACCCCACCAAGTCAGATGGGATATGGTCATTAGGTTGACCCCATGAAGGTCGACAGGGCTTAGGTCGACACCTGAAATAGGTCGACATAGCTAATGTCAACAGTCATAAGGTCGACATGAGTTTTTCCGGGGGGGGGGGGGGGGGGGGGGTTGAGCCAACTTGTGCCGACAGGCGGTATTTCATACCCTACCATCCACTACGGCTATTTGGGACAATAAATAAAAATAACTCATGTCGACCTTTTGACTATTGACCTTCCCATTGTCGACCTAATGCTTGTGTAGACCTTCCGGACCATTTGGCCTTAGCCATGTCGACTTACATTGAATCATTGACCCATAGCCGAGTCAGATAACCAGCATATAGTAGCGCACAACGTGCAGATGGCATATCACACACACACACACACACACACACACACTTACCCTACTGTATGTGCTTTTTATGTCGGTCAATGGTTTGATAAAGATGATTCAACTAACAGGGACTGCAGCAATGATTTGTTAAACTTTTATACCAAGAATCCCATTTAGTATATACAGTGAAATAGACTTTTACTCCGAGATCCCATTTATCAAACAGATCATGAAACAGATAAATGATCAGATTGTTGTTGGTTATTTTATCCAACATAAGCGCTACCTAATATTATATCCTACAGTTTAGGGATCAATCCTATCCTGCGCAGGGGGCGGGGTGTGCAGTAGCCGCAGCATTGTAACCCCAGCAACAGCATCCAAACCTCACACCCTTCGCGGCTGAAATCAGCCCGACTACAAACAAAACTACTCAGAGCTCTCCCGGGAGTATCTGGACTGCCATGTCACAATGAAGAGCAACACGTATAATAGGGTTGACCCCTTAGTACAAGGGGTTGTGTTAATGTAATGGAGAGACAAAACAGCGAGGGGAAAAAGATGGAGCACTTCATTATAATAAAGGTTATCTGAGGAACCCCAAATATCAAGCATTCCCGATAAAGCTTCCAATATGTGCTGTAACAAGTATATCTATGGTGTGTACTGCCTGCTACCCCTAACCCTTTGTTCTTTGATTTTATTATACAATATAAAACATTATGTTTCACACTACAATTATGTGAAACTTAAATAAACATAACATAAACAATATAAATAAAGTAACATGGAATACTTCCTCTAGCATAAATATTGTCGTCTTCGCGACTAGACCCACTGCACACAGAGGGGGGAATTTACTATTCAAGTTCTATTTCACATGGGATGTTGCTACGGTAACCAATCAGACACTATCTATTATCTTCTAGAAGGTTCTCAATAAATAAGAAGTAGATTCTGATTGGTTGGCCATAGCAAAATTCCAATGCGCAATAGAACTCCCATCTTAGTAGATTCCCCCCAGAGTATTTACAAAGATCCAAAATTAGTTGTACCTTTGTTTTCCAGTTCTCCATGGTTAACAGCTACCACAGCTGCCTGGCACACGTCTACCCTCTCTCATAAGCTGCGACCGTTTATTGAATCTCTCTGGGACACTATGGCCAAACTGATAAGTTGAATGGCCAGGGGGTGGGTGTAGATAATATACTGGGACCTCGCCCCGCAAAATAATTCTCATGGATGTTCAAAGTACGTTATCAGTGGTGCTCAGGCTAGACTTTCTTTCACCGAAAGCACATAATGGACAGAGACCCTGTTATCTGGGCTCAGGAGGGGGAACACCCCTCAGAATGCTGAGTGTCCAAAGTGAACGTTTCCATCTTTAAGAAGAAAGACGCGCATCAGTCACTGTTGCAGAATGTAGACAACATATTAACAAATGCTTGCGAGAAGGTCATTTCAATGTATACAACGCTCCGTAATCACCCTATTATGTGTATATATATATATATATATATATATATATATATATATATATACACACACACATATATATATATATATATATATATATATATATATATATATTTATTATTAAAGTCTTTGCATGTGCCTGCTCAGATGCAAAGGAACAACTGGCTTTCACATACTGTATGTCCTCAATGCCAGTCAGTCACATATGCTGCAAGTGTGCAAGAGGCCTAAAAGGGCCTACACACGGGTATGGATCATTAGGTCACCACAAAGTTGGTCGACACCATTAGATTGACATGCATTTAGGCCGACATGAGTCTAGGTCAACAGGGTCATTAGGTCGACATGTTCCCATCTGCTCAGTCAGCTAATATTCGGGTAAGCGGGACAATAATTGTGCAGTGCATGGCCTCCTTAAGAATGAGATTTTTACAAGTGCTCTATTTAATGATGTGAAAGTTCCAAAAAGTTCCCCTTAAACAGAAGAATTATGGTAATAGGAAACTACTGAGGAAGAGAGGAATCTAGGAGTCAGTATTTCAGGGGACTTTATGCTGGGTACACACCAGGACGACTAGGGCCCGATCCCCACAATCTAGATCCAATTCCGATCAATTGGATGTAGATTGTGTGCTGATTGGGCCCTTTTCAGACCTGGTGTGGACCGATACCGATCCGATGCGCGGTCCCGTGGGTCGGTCGTTATTGAGATCCTACCTGCTGCAGGTAGGATCTCAATGACGACCATACAGCCGGGTGCGGGTCGCCATCGGATCGGACCCGCTCACGGTGCACATCGTGAGCGGGTCGTGCCCCCCCCCCGCGTCACCGTGAGCGGGTCGGACGAGACACTGACGACCCGCTCACGATGTGCATCGTGAGCGGGTCGTCCTGGTGTGTACCCTACATAAGGCAGGGAGGCAATGTAGCAAAGCAATGAGGAAGTCAGATGCTTGGTTGCACAGGGAGAGGAATCAGCAGTAGAAAGAAAGAAGTAATAATGCCACTGTATAGGTCATTGGTACGACCTCATCTAGAGTATTGTGTTCAGTTCTGGAGGCCATATCTCCAGAAGGATATAAATACATTAGAGACTGTACAAAGAAGGGCAACTAAAATGATACATGAGCTAAATCCCCAAACTTTTGGCCCCGATGTCACCCAATTCAGGAGAATCAGGCCGAGAAATCATCCCAAACTGCATGTGTATGACATCAGATCCGACGCACGGTACTGTGCGCATTGGATTGGAGTCGGAGATCATACGTGCTGCACATAACATAAATCTTATGTGCAGCCATCAGCTGCACATTGTGGCGGCTTTTTAGCAACCACAATTTATTGCATCCGATGCGGAGGGGAAATAAAAAATAAGTAAAAAGATAAAAATGAGTAGTCGGCCGCTGCTTGGCTGAGAGCTCTCAGCCAATCAGTGGCTGCCCATTCATTTGTATGGGTTTTTTGTATTCTCCCTCTGCCCTGCTCTTGGCGTTCCCCCCACTTACAGCTCCCCGGCAGTTACATGCGATTTATCACATGTAAAAACTGGCACATCAAGTGCCAAATCATAGGTGAGCCCTCCCAGGGAGATGCCAGTGATATTAGATAGGACTTGTCCTTAGGACAAGTTGGTAAAGTGTATGGGGTCCTTAGGACAAGTTGGCCAAGTGTATGGAGGCCTTTACCCGGAAATACTAAAAAAAAAAAATGTGTATGTTTAGTTTGGAGCAGAGAAGAGAAAGAGAGACATGATAGGAAATGTCAAATAGATCAGGGGTTTTAACAAGGGCCCTTACTCAGATCTGATCATGGTTTTGCCTATTTTGAGATCAAATATGTACTGCGATCAGATCTGAATAAGGGCCAAGGTCCAGGAGGGAAAAATTCTTCAAATGAAGAGAAGTATTTCCTGGGGACAAATTACTTCACAGAAAGGAGTAGTGGACAAGTGGAATAGCCTCCCATCAGAGGTGGTAGAGGCTAAGACAGTAGAATAATTTAAGCATGCATGTGATAGACATATGGATATCTTTAATAAGAAATAAGGATCAATAGTGTTCCTTCTAGGAACTAGGGCAGGCAGGGCGCCGCTGCATGGGGGCAGCGCAAGGGGGGCAGACCGGGCCCGCTGACGTCACTGTTTTGGGCGGTCCCGGGACGCCAACATCACAAAAGTTCTTAGGGTATCTTCAGTAATATCCAAAACTTCCGTGACAAAAAGGGGTGGGCCCGGCTGTCGGCGTCACTGAAGGGGGTGGGCCTGGCCACCCAGAAGGCTCTACACTGCCGGGGAAGTGCCGGGCATCTCTATCTAAAACGGCGCCTGGCTTTCCTGGTTACACCTGAGGGGACGGAGGCAGGCTGTTTTAGCAGGGAGCTGCCAGAGGGGCAAGGCGCATTTTGCCCTTTAAAAATCGGGCAGGGCGCAGCTCCCTGCTAAAACAGCCTAGCGGGAACACTAGATCAAATAGGGTTTTAGGTAACAATATGTATAAAAATGGGGCAGACTAGATGGGACAAATAGTTCTTATCTACCGTCATATTCTATGTTTCTATAGTATGAATGTAATTGTTACATGTCAACACTGGGGTATATTCAATGCCACCTGGCAAGCGGTGACATCGAGCAGTGCCGATACCTCGCCCTCACAGCTCGCGGGTCAGTATTCAAAAGACCCCCCCTGCACCCGCCGATTCCACATCGCTGGGTTTTTACAGCAAGGTGGAAACTGCGTGTGCAGCTGCCAAAACGGCGAAGCTCGCGGCTAAATGCTGCAGGCTCCCTGCATTAGCCGTGAACCTCGCCGTTCGGGGGAATCCTCACTGTCGTCTGACAGCAAGGATTCCCCTGGAGTGTTGAATAGGGTGAATGGCCGACGCAGGGGTTAACAGCTAGGTTGGCCAAAAGCAAGCCACCCTCACCATAGACAGCCCCTCGCCAGCTGCATTGAATACCGCCAATTGTATGCAATTTGCACTGCTATAATAAATTTTAAAAAATTACTTTGAACCTAGGTCCATGATTTTCGCCTAGGAATTTGGTAAGGGTTCTTTGCCCAGTAAATATTCTAAGAAACACCAAAACTAATAAAAATATAGTAATGATTTTACTCACTATGATGAGATTATTGTATAAATGCATACAACGGAGGCATTACGTAATGGCCCCAATTCATAATATAGGGTCAGCTTTACCCAAGTTTTATAACATGCCACAGAGACATGCCCCTAATTCAAAATATGCTCCACATCAGTGACTCCAATTCGTAAGGAAGACTGAGTATCAATGATCTTCCTCTGAATTGGGAAGTTCCCCTGAGAGCTTTTCAGCTCTTTAGCCTGCATGAAGTAGCTCAAGCATGAGGGCAGAGGAATGCAGCATGTGAACATTACAGGGATGCAGTGGATTTGTTGAGCGGTGCATCTGGAATGTTTGTGTTCTAGATTAAAGCTACAGTAGGAACACACATGACAGATAAGAAAACAACTGTACACACTGCATTTGTGGCACAATATCCGCCAATTGTGACATAGGAAGTTCATGCAGTACTCTAGATATCAGATCGGACTACTTCTGTAACAATTTTCTGCCCATTTGCTGAGTGTATATATGTAAAAACCAGCTGGGCAGTTGCCTCTTCGCTTTTCAGACCAATTATTGTACAGTTAACTCCCTGAACACGACCAAAAACACAAAAGCATTTAATAGCCCAAAAGATAATATTCCCTTCACAAAATAGCTTTTAACTGGATAGTGATGTCACTGCCACTGGTGATGTCAGGTTTCAGCTACAACAGAGGATGTGTGTATTACAGTAGCGGCATAACTGCTTAGTAGATAAGCAGGTCATCATGTCCTGCATTCCACACGTAATACAGATTTAGCATTAAATGCTATAATGTTATGCACAATCTATGGGTTAACATGCAGGGAATATGCAGGTTGATTGAATAAAATGCATATTATTTACAGTATAAGTTATTTTCAGACAAGAAAAATGCAGTTAGTGCAGATCGTGTCTATGTACACCGTTCCATGGCAATTTATTTAATTTCAATGAGTACTACAGCCACTCTTAGCTGAAGTGACAAAATGGGAAGCAGAAGTCAAAAAATCCTCACATGTGAAGTCTTCCTTTAGATATTTAACATGATGTCCTGTTATAACAAGAGCGTATTCTAGGTAAAATAATGTAATTTTAGATAATTAGTGCAGTTTGTAGAAATAATGAATTATAGTTTGCTATGCACCTGTAAAAGGACAATATATATCTCTATCTATAGATAGATCTACATTTTTTTCCACACACTGCATGTAATTATAATTTTAGCAGATACTATGCAGTGTGCACCTCCTCGTGCTGCTGATGACATATTTTACTATAGAACTTTTTGAAGTGTGCGTGACAAGAGCAACCACCAGTCTCAGGAGGGCTGCACAGTAATTCAACCAATCACAAGACAGCTACACACCGCTGCAACCAATCGCCGTTTCAGAAATGAATATGCCTGCAAATTTACCATGTTCGCTTGTAAAGGCTATCAGCAGGTCCTGCCGTGCTCTGTACCGGTAAGACGCGGGACGATGGGACGAACCGGCATAATATTCTTCACCGGCCACACTGGGTCACCTTAGCCGACTGATAACCGTAGCGGCCGCCATCTTGCTGTACGAAGGTGCACTGTACGCGGAAGCTCTTCCGGCCCATTCATGTCTTTTTTTTTTTCATACTTTACACATAACTTTATTGATAAAAAAAAATTTGTTTGCGTGTAATAAAGTTATTTGGGATTTCGGAGGCGGATAGTGTCTGAGACTGAGTCAGATAGCCCGGAATGTGAGTGACAGTGCAAAAACGTTTCTCTGCGCTGCCTGAGAGTGGGTGCCATGTGGCGGTGATATATGCAATGGGCTAATATAATCACATGGACGAGAAGATCCTATAAGTGTATACGTGTGTAAATTCCAAACTATCCCATTTTGTTAACAGGTTTAACAAAATTTAAAGTGCACTGGCCATGCTCAAAAAATTATGTAATTGGGATGCCACACCCCATCTGGATAGGCCTTACTGGGAGCGCACTACTTTGCGGCGGGCAGAAGTCCTGTTGCGTGGTGGGAGAATAAAATAGTGTGCCAAGTGCAACGAGCCATGCGAGTGGATGTGTGAGAGCCACAGGGGGAGGGGCTGGGTGACCTAAGCCGTGGCTGCCACACGTACTCACCTCACCACTCTCCGGTTCTAGCCTTCGGGCCGATGATGGTACAGGCACGGTCTCCGGCTCCCGAAGCAACGCCACCTGAAAGGGGAAAAACGGGGAAGGAGAATCCCACTATGGGGGGGAAGGGATGGTCATCATAGGCACAGTTGGCCTCAGACTGGTTACACCCGCTTGTGGAACACGGCGGGCGTAACTCGGGGAGGGAACTGCTCCGGGGAGGGGAAGGAGCACAAACAACACCACAACAGATTCAGTACAGGTTATACTCACCCGGCTCTTACCGGTCTCCGAACTCGGACTAGTCTCGGTACCTGTAGATGGAAACAGCCGCCGCCTACCGCTCCCGGAGGCAGGGCAATACAACCACACTAGCAAGTTCACTAAAGCGGCCTAGTGCGGAGTGGGGTGGCCTACGCAGTCCTGCGTAACCTGTGGCCTAGCGAAGTTCTAGCCAACCGGGATCCAGGGGCAATGTTAGACAATACACCCGCTGCTAGGCCTATGGGTTTAACCTAGCCTAACTACGCATGCAGGGCAGGCTAACTACAATGGACACACAGCCTAGCTACGCATGCAGCGCAGGCTAACTACAATGAACACACAGCCTAGCTACGCATGCAGCGCAGGTTAACTACAATGAACACACAGCCTAGCTATACATGCAACGCAGGTTAGCTACAATGAACACACAGCCTAGCTACACATGCAACGCAGGCTAACTACAATGAACACACAGCCTAGCTACACATGCAACGCAGGCTAACTACACTGAACACACAGCCTAGCTATACATGCAGTGCAGGCTAACTACAATGAACACACAGCCTAGCTATACATGCAACGCAGGTTAGCTACAATGAACACACAGCCTAGCTACACATGCAACGCAGGCTAACTACAATGAACACACAGCCTAGCTACACATGCAACGCAGGCTAACTACACTGAACACACAGCCTAGCTATACATGCAACGCAGGCTAACTACAATGAACACACAGCCTAGCTATACATGCAACGCAGGCTAACTACACTGCACACACAGCCAGAAGACACAAGAGATACAGTAAATAACCACACGAGATACAGTAACGGAAGCCTCACTGAGGGCTTACCTGTTCTTCCCTTGCGATTCGCTGCTCCAGGGCACTACTGCTCCGTCCAGTCGGGTGCAGGATCCAGCTCCTTCACCTCCACGTGGGGAGACGCAACCGCGCTTCCTGTGGGGGGTCTTCCCTTACATACCCCGCCGCGGTGGCTGCTGGGGCGGGGCGCGCGCCGTCGACGGGTGAGCGCGCGTCGCCCGCTGATGACACGCCAGATGACGTGTGCACGCTCAGCCGTGCGGGGGCCTCGGGCGGCTTCTAGGCATGGAGCCGCGGCTGGGGGCCGGGGGGAGGAGACACCTCCGTGCCCCTCCACACTCCCCCCCTCCTTTTCCTTTGTGGTCCCCACAAAGGCGTGGGTGACGGACCAATCGAAAGATGGGTCGGCAAACCGGGGGGCGGGAACTGCCCTTGTGGTCCTAAGTGAGCGCCGGGCTGGGTCAACCATCGGTGGGGTGCTGTCTTCTTGGTGCCGGGTGGTTGGCGCCGGGGTATCTGGTCCCGGCTGGGGGAGCTCTGGGGGGTTGGAGGGGGAGTCCGGCATGGGTGGGGTTACCGTGGGCGCGGGTGGGGTCCCTGTCGTGGCGGGGATCCCCGGGCGGGGTGCAGGCCACCAACAGAAGGAGTCTGGAGCGAGGCGGTCGCTTTCCGGGTTGGTTTGCGGCAGACAGGGCGCGGTTGTGCTGCAGGGACGCAGCATGTTAAGGTGGAGGATGCGGCTGCTCCGGCTGCCGCCCTCAGTGCTCACCTCATAGACGGGGTTATCGGGGGACAACTGCCGTTGGACCACCGAGGGCTGGGTCTCCCATCGGTCGCTTAACTTGTTTGGCGGCCGCTTGTCACGGACACGGACACTTTGGCCCACGGTTAGAGGCCCTCCCAAGGATCGCCCTGGTTGGGGGTGGGCGGTTGCCTCCATGTTACGCTTGGCAATCTCTCCTGTTGTCCGGAGGCGGCTCCTCAGCTCTTCCACCCACCCACCGGG
Source organism: Crinia signifera (assembly GCF_055691185.1). Classification (NCBI taxonomy): domain Eukaryota; kingdom Metazoa; phylum Chordata; class Amphibia; order Anura; family Myobatrachidae; genus Crinia; species Crinia signifera. The sequence goes on along the minus strand of NC_139226.1, from coordinate 47,406,486 downwards.
TGTTCTCTGTCCTTCTGTGGCCGGGGAGAGGTCAAGGTCTTGCACTTCCCTTCCCGGTCTTCCGAACATCATGAGGTAAGGGGAGAAGCCGGTGGTGCGCTGGACCCTGTTGTTGTAAACCCAAACCAGCTCCTGGACGAAGTCTGGCCACCGCCGTTTCTGTTCCACCTCCAGGGTCCTGAGCATCTGAAGGAGGGTCCGGTTAAAGCGTTCACAGGCCCCGTTGCCTTCCGGGTGATATGGCGTGGTCCTGGACTTCTGCATGCCGTAGGTCTGGCAGAGGCGTTCCTTTATGCGGCCTTGGAAACACGCCCCCTGGTCAGAGTGGATGCGTTCGGGGCAGCCGTACCGCCGGATGAACTGGTCGACGATCACCTTGGCGGCGGTGTCGGCAGTCTGGTCCTGGGTGGGGGCGACAACCGAGAACTTGGTGTGGTGGTCGGTCATCACGAGGGCGTACTGATACCCCTGTACTGACTCCCCGATGAGTACGTAATCGATCATGAGGAGTTGTAGGGGTTGGGTGGTGACGATGGTCTGCACGGGGGCTCTCTGTTCCGTGGGTTTGGTGACCTCGCACCTTTCGCATGTTCGACATGCGTCTTCCACCACCCGCTGAAGCCCCGGGCAAAAGTATTGTCGACGCAGCCACTGGAGGGTCTTGGCAACTCCCAGGTGGGCGCCCTCCTGATGGGCTTCCCTGGCGAGCTCCTCGGCGGCTTGTCTCGGAACCACGATCTGCCACACTGTGCGGAGCTCTGGTTCTAGGTAGGTGCGACGATATAACACCCCCTCCTGGACCATAAGTCGGTCCCACTGGTGTAGCACCCCCTGGCCAGCACTTCCCAGCTGGTTTCTCTCGTGGGGGGAGGGCCAATGCCCTTGTTCCTTCCAGTTGCGAATGGCCCTCAGGGTGGGGTCTTGTTCCTGCTCTGTGGCCCAACCTTGGAGGGACCGTTGCAATTGTAGGCCACACGCGGTGGCTTGCCGGATCGCTGGTGGTGGGCCAATCCTGGCAAAGTGGGGCATCTCGAGCGCCTCCCGTTCCTCATCCGTGGGACCGGTGGGGGCATCCACTGGGAAACGGGACAGGGCATCCGCATTCGCATTTTCTTTCCCCGGCCGATAGCGTATCTTCAGGGGGAACTTGGCGAGGCGCGCATTCCAGCGTTGTTCCAGGGCCCCCAGCTTGGCCGTGTTTAGGTGGGCTAGGGGGTTGTTGTCGGTGACCACCTCGACTTCCCCCGCTGTCAAGTATTCCGGGAATTTCTCGGTGACCGCCCACACCAGGGCCAGCAGTTCCAATTTGAACGAGCTGTAGTTATCGGGGTTGCGCTCAGTGTCCCGTAGGCTTCGACTTCCATAGGCAATCACCCTCTCCTGGCCTCCTTGCACTTGTGACAGGACGGCCCCCAGTCCCTTGTGGCTCCCGTCGGTGTAGAGTATAAACGGCTTGTCGAAGTCCGCATATGCCAGTATCGGTGCCTGTGTAAGGGCATCCTTGAGCTGGTGGAACGCGTCGTCCTGCCTGCGGCCCCACTCAATCACTCTTCTCCGGGTGTCAGTGGCTACACCTTTTAGCAGTTCGTGGAGGGGGGCCGCTATCTTGGCGAAACCCTTAATGAACCTCCTATAGTAACCTACTAGGCCCAGGAAGGCCCGTACTTCAGTTACGGTAGTTGGCGCCTTCCATCCTTGTATTGCGGCTAGCTTCCCAGGGGTTGGTTGTACGCCTTCCTCGGAAACCACGTGGCCGAGGTATTCTAGGCTGGTCTTCAGCAAGTGACACTTCCGGGGTTTCAGTTTGAGGCCATAGTTTTCTAGCCGCTGTAGGACCAAATCAAGCCTCCGTAGGTGTTCGTCCATCGTGGGGGCGAAGACGATGATGTCATCTAAGTAGATTAGGATGGCTTCAAAGTTTAGGTCCCCCAGGCAACGCTCCATGAGGCGTTGGAATGTGGCGGGCGCATTGGAAAGGCCAAACGGCATCCGGCAGAAGTCGAAGAGTCCCATGGGGGTGATGAAAGCAGTCTTGGCCTGATCGCATTCTGCCACCGGTACTTGCCAGTAGCCGCTGGCCAGATCTAGCGTTGAAAAATAGCGAGACTTCCCTAGGGCGGCTAACGATTCCTCGATGCGGGGGAGGGGGTAGGCATCCCTTACTGTGCAGCTGTTCAGTTTTCGATAGTCGACGCAGAACCGGAGGGCCCCGTCCTTCTTCTTGACGAGGACGATTGGCGCAGCCCAGGGGCTCTTGCTCTCCTTGATAACCCGGTTTTCCAACATCTGCCGAATCATGGTCTTTACTTCCTGGTATAACCGGGGTGGTATGGGTCGGTAGCGTTCACGGACTGGAGGGGTGGGCCCCGTGTTGATTTCGTGTTCGATCTCGCGGGTGTAGCCAAAATCCTCTTCACTGCGGGAGAACGCCTTCTGTCTCTTCCACAACAGCCGCTCCAGCCGCTTCGCATCTGCTGGGAGAATTTGGTCCAGGGTCACGTCCGTCTGTTCCAGGATGACCCGACCGTTCCAGCTGGCGGTGGGGACTTCCTGTTCATCTACGGCTACGGACAGTGTCCAGGGCACCTTCGCATCTGGGTGGAGTGTCACACCCCGTTGGGGCATGAGGCGTTCTGCGGGGATGGCGTGCACTTGGGCCATGATGGTCCTGGCGGGGATCGGGGCCGGGTGGTTCCCCAGGTTACAGATCCGGACGGGCACCGTCCCACCTTTCACCATGGCAAGGGCCCGGGCCACAACGAGGCCGGTTTCGGTTTGTCGCAACCAACAGGGCTCGATGAGTACTTCCTTCCCTTCCAACCGGCACTGTGACCTGACTGGCAAGTCCAGGATCACCTCCTGCCGGGCGGGAATCTTCAACTTCTGTTTATGCTGTGTCTTGACACGACCAATCGGCCCCGTTCTTCCGGCGGCCTCTGGCTCTTCGCACAGCTGTACCACTCTCTGGAGGGCCTGTTGGACTGGCTTCTGCACCTGGAGGTGTTTCCAATAGCGAGGGCCTTTTTCCTGGACCAGCGCCTTATCCATGCAGCGTAGGATATTCATGCCCAGGATGACGGGGCCATGAGCTAATTCTTCCCCGGCAACGACCATCACGCCCTTCTTACCCAGGGGCTGGCCATACAATTCGACTTGGATCCATATGACCCCCACAATGGGGATGGGGAGGTTGTTCGCGGCCTTGAGGGTCACCCAGTTTCCGACGCTGGTCTGGGTCAGGTGGGCGTAGTGTTCCTGGAAGCATCGCTGGGACATGGTCGATACCTGCGAGCCCGTGTCCAAGAGGCAACGCTGGTCCTTGCCCGCTAATCGGGCTATTACGGTAGGGCACTCTCCAATTAGGTCCGAGGAGTGGTTGATGTCCACCCCCTCGGCCTTTTTCCTCGTGGTTTGGCCCACAACCGCGAGGGAGGCTAGTTTAAAGGCCTCCTGTGGGAGTCGCCATATCGCCTCCCAGTGGGACATTCCCGGGCGATGTGTCCAGTTTGCTCGCACGCCCAACACCGGGGTCCGGGGGCGTCCCTCCTCCTGGCTCCATCCGCCCCACGGTTGGGGGGCGTCTCCCACCTTCGCGAGCGTATGGGGGAGCGGGGTTCAGACCTCCGCTCTGGACCTCTTGCTTCAGGCCTGGTGTGGGTCCGTCGGTCCTCTACTCGGTCGGTTCGCAGGGCCAGCTGGGCGAGCTGTTCTTGCATCTGCCGCAACATGTCGGTGAGCGGGCTTTCGACGGGGCCTGGTGTAGGTTCGGGGCTGGAGGGAGCGTCCGGGAGGGCCCGTTGTGTGGCCACGGTGTAGGCGGAACCGCCGAGCTCCTGGTCCTTGGCCAATGCTCGAGTCAGGACCTCATGTAGCGTCAGCGCTGGGGTTCCCTCTATCCGGCCTTGGAGGTGGGCCCGCAGCCTCTGGTTCCGGAGTCCTTCCACCAGCAGGCCTCGCAGGGCGCGATCGGGGTCACCCGTCAAGAGGTTTTCGTCCGTTCGGGCCTTCACCTCTTCCATGCACTCCTGGAGGGCATTCGCAAACTGGGAAATGCTCTCGTCCTCTCGCTGTATCCGGGCAAACAGACGTTTTTGGAGACTTGTAGTCGTGGGCTTCTCTCGGTAGACGGACTTGAGGATCGCGAATACCTGTTCGGCGGTAGTCCTCTGGTCCTTCGGCCAGCGCAGTAGGGTCCTCTTAGCGTCCCCTTGTAGGGTATCGAGGGCCAGGTCCACCTGTTCGGAGGTGGGTACCCGATGTTGCCGGATGGTGGTATTCAGTTGGTCCTTCCAATCATCAAGGTCCATGTTCCGGCCATCGAATTTCTTCAAAAATTGTCCGGCAGCTCCTATGGGTAGCCCAGCGCGGAGGGCAGCTGCCAACGCTGTCGTCAGGTCGGGCGGCGCAGTGGCGGGGCTGAGGCCAGAGGTGCCCTGACTGGGCGCCACGTTGTCCGTGGGAGGGGCGACGTTGTCCATGGTGCGGGGACAAGGTGATCCTGCCGACTACGCCAAAATGTGAGAGCCACAGGGGGAGGGGCTGGGTGACCTAAGCCGTGGCTGCCACACGTACTCACCTCACCACTCTCCGGTTCTAGCCTTCGGGCCGATGATGGTACAGGCACGGTCTCCGGCTCCCGAAGCAACGCCACATGAAAGGGGAAAAACGGGGAAGGAGAATCCCACTATGGGGGGGAAGGGATGGTCATCATAGGCACAGTTGGCCTCAGACTGGTTACACCCGCTTGTGGAACACGGCGGGCGTAACTCGGGGAGGGAACCGCTCCGGGGAGGGGAAGGAGCACAAACAACACCACAACAGATTCAGTACAGGTTATACTCACCCGGCTCTTACCGGTCTCCGAACTCGGACTAGTCTCGGTACCTGTAGATGGAAACAGCCGCCGCCTACCGCTCCCGGAGGCAGGGCAATACAACCACACTAGCAAGTTCACTAAAGCGGCCTAGTGCGGAGTGGGGTGGCCTACGCAGTCCTGCGTAACCTGTGGCCTAGCGAAGTTCTAGCCAACCGGGATCCAGGGGCAATGTTAGACAATACACCCGCTGCTAGGCCTATGGGTTTAACCTAGCCTAACTACGCATGCAGGGCAGGCTAACTACAATGGACACACAGCCTAGCTACGCATGCAGCGCAGGCTAACTACAATGAACACACAGCCTAGCTACGCATGCAGCGCAGGTTAACTACAATGAACACACAGCCTAGCTATACATGCAACGCAGGTTAGCTACAATGAACACACAGCCTAGCTACACATGCAACGCAGGCTAACTACAATGAACACACAGCCTAGCTACACATGCAACGCAGGCTAACTACACTGAACACACAGCCTAGCTATACATGCAGCGCAGGCTAACTACAATGAACACACAGCCTAGCTATACATGCAACGCAGGTTAGCTACAATGAACACACAGCCTAGCTACACATGCAACGCAGGCTAACTACAATGAACACACAGCCTAGCTACACATGCAACGCAGGCTAACTACACTGAACACACAGCCTAGCTATACATGCAACGCAGGCTAACTACAATGAACACACAGCCTAGCTATACATGCAACGCAGGCTAACTACACTGCACACACAGCCAGAAGACACAAGAGATACAGTAAATAACCACACGAGATACAGTAACGGAAGCCTCACTGAGGGCTTACCTGTTCTTCCCTTGCGATTCGCTGCTCCAGGGCACTACTGCTCCGTCCAGTCGGGTGCAGGATCCAGCTCCTTCACCTCCACGTGGGGAGACGCAACCGCGCTTCCTGTGGGGGGTCTTCCCTTACATACCCCGCCGCGGTGGCTGCTGGGGCGGGGCGCGCGCCGTCGACGGGTGAGCGCGCGTCGCCCGCTGATGACACGCCAGATGACGTGTGCACGCTCAGCCGTGCGGGGGCCTCGGGCGGCTTCTAGGCATGGAGCCGCGGCTGGGGGCCGGGGGGAGGAGACACCTCCGTGCCCCTCCACAGATGCGGTACACTTGACCTTCCAACCCTGTTGACCTTAGCCACGCCCACCTATTTCAGGTGTCGACCTAAGCCCTGTCAAACTTCAGTGGTCGACCCTATGACCCATTCGCGTATTGCACAAACACGATATATATATATATATATATTTTTATATTATAAAAAAAAGACAACTCAGCAAGTGTCCGGAGTGCTGCCGTCAACCGTTCGTGTTTGTGCAATGTGCCCAGGTGCCCCCCCCCCTGAATCCGCCAATGGATACGAATACTAGGTCCACGCAATTGCAGACTCCGCCGATGGACTGCCTGAGACTAGCAGCGTCGGACTAGGACATGAAGGGCCCACTGGGGGAATGAAGTGGTGGGGCCCATGCTTAAGGGGTGTGGTCATCAGACAAATTTAGACCCCATGAGGTCGTAGACAAGATACCTATTTGGGGCCACCCGCGCTCACACAATCCATCACTTTTCATTCCTGAGCGCATTGTGCTGTAGCCTGAACATCAGCAATGTTACTAATCTTAATCAGTCCATAGGTCTGAGGCCCAGCCGCTTCCTTTGTGAGTGCTCACTGTGGTTAAGTCTGGGAGAGTGGGAACAGCAATTGATGTCAGTGCATTTTGGATTGGAACAAGCTCTGATGCTCAGTGTTGTGGGGCCGTGGTTGGCAGGGCTGCATTGGCAGGCCCACCCCGCTCCGATGCTCAGTGCAGACAGGAGGTGGGTCTTCAAAATGAGGTAGTGCTCCTCTTGAAACAGAGCCTGGTGGAGGCCTGAGATGGGGTCCGTCCCTAGGCGTGCACTTTCCGTGTCATGTAGGGAAACTTGATAGACATATATACAGGGTGGGGCATTTTTAGAGACAAGGAGGCCCGTGTTTAGCCTCCTAGGCCAGACTCCCTCCTCTCTGCCGGGAGCAGTAGGGTCAGCGCGCTCTAATGCTCAGACTCTACTGAGCGTGCGCAGATCGCTGGAAAAATGTCCGCTGCACCATTTTTCTGCCGATTTCTGCAGCCCCCTGCCACGGGACTCCAGTGGGTGAGTATTTCCAAATTGGGTGCAGTGTGCGTGATTTGGGTAGAGATGGCCATCGGCACATCCCCCATCGATGGCTATAAAACATTCTACAACCTACCATCGATGGTTCATCGCCATGCATGCGCAGAGCAAAGGGACGCGCAGCCACGTCGCTGCGAGGAGCCTGCCCAGCCGGGATGTGCGCGCATGCGCGCACCTCCTGGTGGGGCTGGCCGCCCACAGCGACGCCGCTGAATACAGCAACGCTGCTTACCCAGTCTGCATGCACCGCAACCTTACCATCGCAAGCCATCCATCCATATGGCATAAAACTATTCGACCCTCCACTATCGATGCCCAAAACATTGTGCACTAGGTCCCAACCAGTGATGCTTTGGAAACATTGATAGTCGATGGCCATCCCTAGGTGTGGGCCCCTCTGGGACTCAGGGGTTTATGTGCACGGCACACACTGCACTCATTATAGATTAGAGCAGTACGGATGGTGTAATGGTTAGCATTACTGTCTCACAGCGCTGAGGTCATGGGTACAATTCCACCATGGCCCTACCTTATGCTACACTGTCAGCGTAGGCCAACAGCAGCCCTCCGTAGTCAGCATAGTGTCCCCGTCCGGCAGCGTAGTCACCGTACTGTCCCTGCGAGCTGCTGCTCTGTCCCCGGTGTCCCTGGCAAGCCTAGTGAGCACCTCTCACACAGCGCCGGTAACCCTGCGCCGGTGGAGAGGCGCTCAATCTGCCTGGGGCGCACAAGCGTCACAGTAATTAGTTTGGGCAGGGTACGGCAACCAAACGCTCCATGTTACATACTGGCAAATGCCTCCATTTCAAACCCCCACTATCCATGCCAACCGGATGCGTGGCGAGCGGACGCAGTACGCATCCTCCCAACCTGTTCATACCCCCACTATCCACGTCGGTGTGGAGTTGATTTTATAAAGTGTGGCGAGCGCAGCGAGCCACTGAGTCCGAAGCTTGGAAAAGAAAATTACATAGGCAAAAGGTGCGTACACACAGGGGCGATTTTGTGCAAAATCGCAGGAAATATGGTCGCTAAGCGACCATATTGCCCACAATGGGAGTGTGCACCGGCGATATATCGCCGGGTGCGCGCTCCCGTTTTTGCCCCTGTGGTGATCGCCTGTCGCAGGAACATGCTCCTGCGACCAGCTGATTACCACTGCCGGGCTCCCCCCGGCAGTTTCTTTTTCATCAGCGACCATCTCTGGTCGCTGATGTAAAGGAGAAACTGAGCAATATATTGCTCAGCCATATATTGCTCAGCTATATATGGCTGAGCAATATATCTCCCCCGTGTGTACACAGCATCAGAGGCGTAACTCTGAGAGGCAATGGAGGCATCTGCCGCCGGGCTCCTACTCCTAAGGGGGCACCTCTCCACCTCTACAAGTTTGAATCAGTTAATTGAAAACAGAGTTTGAACCGGAAATTGAACGCCGTCAATATCACTTCTGTGGCAATATCAGTAAGGTATCTTGCCACCGGGCAATTGGGACAAAGTTACGCCACTGCATAGGCTTACCATCCACTCAGAAGCTGTGTACACACGGGGGCGATTGGGGCTGAAATCGCTGGAAATATGGTCGCAGGCGACCATATTGCCAGTGATGGGAGTGTGCCCCGGCGATAAACCTGGCAGAGGTTCCCCTTTCATCATCTCTGGTCGCTGATGAAAAGGAGAAACTGAGCAATATATCTCCCCCGTGTGTACGGGGCTATAGATTACACAGGTTATTTGGCTGATTGAAACCAGGAGAAATGCAGGCTTGAAGTCAGCCAGCTACAGAACCTGGATCAAATGGTAAGTCTAACATTAATATATACTGTACTTTAAAGCTTTTTGCTATTTAACATTTTTTCTTGTGGTTATGACATAGTTTTGTGTTCAAGTGGCCCATTTATTATGGATCGCATACACAATGCGGTCTGGGCAAATTATTACCGCCCAAGATCGCATTGTAATATGCGATCCTATCGCTGGGATGTATCTCCCCGCACACGCAGGGACAGGGCTCCGAAAGTCTGTCTCGCGATGCACTTAGCCGGGTGCTGGTCAGCCACTGATCACACTGCCCCGTCCGCCGGTAGGGCAGTCAGTAGCCCATAGGCTACCGCCATCTCAGAATGTCAGTGGGACCCGATGCGATGCTGACCGATGTATCAATATCGGGCAGTATCTCATCAGGTCCCTCTGCTACCATATCGCTTATACCCCATAGGCATATTGATATCCTTTCAAAAAAGTAAGTATCAAATATGGTTTGAGGTAACATGTTTACAAAGGGTGTAGTATAGGGGTCCGACAGTCGGGATCCCAACAGTCATTAGCCCGACGTTGGGATCCCAACTGGCCGGACTCAGACAGAATGGTGAACGCAACTAAGCCCCTTGCAGACTCGCTACGCTCGCCACGCTGCGGGCACGGTGGCTCGCTACGCTTGCCACCTATTCTATTCTCCCTCTATGGTGGTCGTGGACACCCACGAGGGAGAATAGCCGGTGGCCGTCGGGCACCTGGCTGTCGGTGTTTTGACAGTCGGGATCCAGACGTCGGGTAAATGACTGTCGGGACCCTGTCCGGCACTCGTTTAAAAAAAGGGGCAGACTAGATGGGCCAAGTGGTTCTTATCTGCCTTCAAATTCTAGGTTTCTATGAAACTTATGAGCGATGCAGCTGCCGGCGGAGCAGGAGGGATTGCAACAGGGATCAGGGATTCCTGCTGCAGTCCCTCCGTGATACATTCAGAGGATACTTAATATTTGTGACAAACCCCCCAAAAACAGGTGTTTTCCAGGATTTAGTCACAAATGATAAATGTGCCTAAGCACTTATTCAGGTGAAATATTCATGGCAGCCTGTCAGATCTTATGGGAGCGCCCCTGTCATCGCAATCGAGGAAAAGGACATGCGATGTGCCAGTTTCATACAATCCACTGCAGCAATGCATCTGAATCGCACTGAACCAGGCCATATCGCACTAGTGGATGGGGGCCAAGCTGGATACACACCTACAAATTTATCTGTCCAATCTATCTGGTGGTAACAACAACAACCTGGTAATGTATCATTGTATGGGAGCCAAGGACAATCAAAAATTTGCTGCCAAACGCTGGAAAACAGACATTGTCAGACAAACTGTTTACATCAATCTGATATAACACATTTTTCCAAGCAATTGTTTGGTCTGTTTTTCAGCATTTGGGAGCAAATGTTGATTGTAATTTGCTCATATACATTTCCAGACTTTTGTTCGCAGCAGGCATATTGGACAGATAAATCTTTGTGTATGTACCCAGCTTTAAGCAATGCACATGCAAGAGAAGGTGTACTCCCTGCAAACGGGTGTGGATCGTTTTGTCTACAGTACTTTGGTCGACAGTCAATAGGTCAACACCGTTGGGTCGACAGGGGGGGAGGTCGACAGGGGGGGAGGTCGACATGGGTCAAGGTCGACAGGTGTTTAGGTCGACATGGGACAAGGTCGACATGGGTTTAGGTCGACATATGCGTTAGGTCGACATGGGTTAGGTCGACAGTTCGTTTGGTCGACATGGGTGTATTCACAGTTTTTTGCCCGAATGTCGACACAGTCGACATGGACACAGTTGGAAGTGAACCGCAGCCGCTCACAATGCTTCGGGCACGGCGCCTCGCTGCACTCGGCACACTATTTTATTCTCCCACCACGCCCTAGTGCAGGGCTGGGCAATTACGGCCCTCCAGATGTTGATGAACTACACATTCCAGGATGCTTTGTATTAGTTTTGGTACGTGGCCATGCTGAAACTGATGCAAGGCATGCTGGGATGTGTAGTTCATCAACATCTGGAGGGCCGCAATTGCCCAGCCCTGCCCTAGTGGATGGTAGGGCATGAAATACAGCCTGTCGGCACATGTCGACTCAAAAAAGCTTGAAAAAACCCCATGTCGACCTAACGACCTGTCGACCTAGCGCATATGTCGACCTAAACCCATGTCGACCTAAACCCATGCCGACCTTGTCCTGTGTCGACCCAAACACCTGTCGACCTTGACTCATGTCGACCTAGAACCCTGTCGACCTTCCCCCCTGTCGACCCAACGGTGTCGACCTAATGACTGTCGACCTAGTGTGGTCGACAATACAACCGTATGCCCCTTGCGAACGCCTCTGCCTCTCAATCAAGAGGTGTCTGGTATTGTGCTCTGTGAATGCAGAGTAGCACCATCTGGGAAAGTGTGGGTATTATCACGTAAAGGTGAGTACACACGGGTGCAATTTCATGTAAAATCGCTGGGAATATGGTCGCTGAGCAATAAATCGCCAGCTGCGCGCTCCCGTGTGCACTGCCTAATGGTCGCTGGTCGCAGGAGCATGCTCCTGCGACCAGCGGCTTTCCCCGGCGATCGCTGTGCCGGGAGGTCAGCGCCAGAGAGATCAGCGTTGATCTCCCCAGCCCTGTGCCGCTGCTCCCTCCCTCCTCCCATCAAAGTGACAGCAGCAGCGTCCGCTGCTGCTGCGCTCCCCCTCCGCCCCGTAGCAGTGTCTCCTTTTCATCGCTGATGAAATGGAGACACTGAGCAATATGATTGCTGGGGATATATTGCTAGCAATATATCCCCAGCAATCATAATACCCCGTGTGTACACAGCATTAGTCATGCATGTCCAAACTATGGCCCTCCAACTGTTGTGAAACTACAAGTCCCATCATGCCAGTTTTGCTATTAGGGAATGCATGCTGGGATGTGACATGCCTGTCGTAAGTGATCCAAACCGAGTTAGCCCCCTACTACATGCACACACACTAATAACAGGTTTTCCAGGGAACCCAGCAGGTGCACAGGTGCACTCATTATTCACTGGCACATTTTAAATTACAAAGGTGGAGCTAATTATTTAATTTGTGATTCTATGTGGAGACCTGGAAAACATGCACTGTTGGGGGTCCCGAGGACCGAAGTTGGGTTTAAGTACAAGACATGCAGCTTTTCAGTGACATTTATGCTTTGTCATCCTTTATACAACTGTGTCATACTTGTCGACTTTTGCTGGCTGCCTTCCGGGAGAGGGCAGCCAGCTCTGTTATGCAGGGGGGCGGGGCTATCGCCGGGAGCTAAAAAGAGGCAGATTGGGGGCGGGGTCACAGACGGGCTTTCCTGTTGGGGGCGTGCCTACAGTGAACGCGTCATTTTAGCCACGCCCCCCGCCGTGCAATGCCGGTATTTCAGGCATTGCACGGCGGGGGGCAGGGTTAAAATGACGCGATCGCGTCATTTTACTCACGCCCCCCTGCCGAGGGGCGGATCGCTGGGGATTGGGGTTAATGCGGGAGGGTTGCCCCCCTTTCCGGGGGGGGCGGGAGGGGGACCCGATTTCCGGGACCCTCCCGGCCATTCCGGGAGGGTAGGCAACCCTGAACTGTGTAGTGTAGTACAGGTTCGGGTACTTGTGTGGTTTCACGGCGGCACTTCCCGAGGATTGCATGCAAATCGCGTACACACGGGGGAGATATATTTCTCAGTGTCTCCTTTTCATCAGCGACCAGAGATGGTCGCTGATGAAATGAACCTCTGCCGGGTGGTGCCGCAGAGGTAATCAGCTGGTCGCAGGAGCGATTAAAACGGGGCTGAAAATGGGAGTGCGCACCCAGCGACCATATTCCCAGCGATATCAGCCCCTATCGCAGCTGTGTGTACACGACTTTACATGATGCATGCTAATAACAGCAGCACATTGCTTCTATAATAGTGCTTAGCAATTTTGCCCCGTACCCACTTACGGGTGCCCAATAAAATAAAGCTTCAAACGGGCACTGAAAACTCACCTATTCATCAAAGCGTACCCTTCCACTGCATAAACCAGCTGGTTCTCCGACCCCTTGCCTGTTTCCTGTTTACATCCTGCTATCTAACCACCACCCCCTCGCTTGCACCTCTTGTAATCTGTCTGTCTCCCCTTCCTACTAGATTGTAAGCTCCTCCGAGTAGGGCCCTCTTCCCTCCTGTTGTCAAAGCCCTCTTCTCTTCACATGTCACTCACAGCTCTCCTATACTCCAACACTCAGTGACCATCTTTGTCTGCATACTCATCTCCATCATTGGCATCTAGCCTCTAGTTGTATGTTGATTGAATCCTCACTACTTATATCCAAGCTGTAATGTGTATTGATCTGTGGCGCTCTTTATTTGTACTGTATTTTTGTTATTTATTCAATGTTATGCCAAGTTTTGTTTCCCTGTATTGTTCCTTTGTACGGCGCTGCGAAACACTTGTGGCGCCTTATAAATAAAATTATAATAATAATAATAATAAGCAATAGTAATGATGATAACTGGATTTCCCCCATAGATATACAGCATCTGGTAAAAGGAACTACTATAGTTTCTTAAGGTCCACACACACTGGCCAATTTTACCCAGCGTGTATGGACACCGATCATACTGAAAATCGCTGGGCTGATAAACGCTTAGCGCACACACACTGACTGTTTTTTGCCCCCGGGGTGGACAGCTTTCCATAGCAGGACGCTATAGAAAGCAGTTCATTCCTTCATTCATCTGCCAGTAATACTAGCAGATGAGCGGCAGCCGCGGGCAATGATGTGGGCGCGCGGACCAGTGCTCACCGCTCATCGCTGCCCCGCACACACTGGGCGGCTTTCGAGCTGAAAGCCGCTCAAATTAGTAAACTGAGGAGCTTTCAGCCGCAGTGTGTACGGGGCTTTACTGTACATAACAGATCAGAAAGCTCAACCCTATATATAGGCGGGCTTGGCCTTTCTGGATACCACTAAGGAGTTGATATAAATTCTATAAAACCTTTGCAAATGTTATTTGTGTAGAAATGCATTACATTCCCCTGTAACAAGAAAGGCTCAATCACAGTTCTCAATATACAAGGTAATATATGTGATGCTGACCCTTTAAATGTGAGTGGGCGTGATTACATGTAAACTACTGACTGCATCTGCTTGAGGCTTGTGTGTGTGTGTGATGGTTGTATGCAATCTCTCCTGAGATGTATCTGCGCTTTGCTGATAGATCCAGATATGAAAACCTTCACTTATCAACAGCTCTGGAAGACTGGGACATGAAGGAGGAACTGAAGCAGTGTGTGACTATAGATCAGTACTTTGCTGGTAAGGTGCATGCTGCTATAGGGACTTCCTCACCCAGAGGCAGTGCTAGTCCTAGAGTGTGGTGCTGAGCACACCTGGGGCAGCCTTTCCCAATGAATGGTTTGGATAATATCTATAAACTCCTGTTGGGTGTTCTATTTCTATAGATCTATACATAGGGCATTTGTGTGTTGTAGCAAAGTCTCATTTTTGGAGGCGATGAGGAGCTTCTAAAATTTTGCATTAATAACTACTGTTAATTTATCAAATGGGTATGAGTCATTGGGGGAAATGTACTAAGATGTGTATTCTACTTCACATGTGATGTTGCTATGGGCAACCAACCAGAATTTACTTATTTATTTAGCTCCCTCTATAGTAGACAGGATCTGATTGGTATCCCATAGCAACATCACATGTGAAGTAGAATACACATCTTAATAAATTTCCCCCTTTGAGTTGTATTAAAAAAAAAAAAAATCACAATACATGTATACATGGTCGGCAGTGGGGATGTCGGCAATCAGAATACTGACGCCAGGATACCAAAGCTACAAATCCAGACAGGGGTCCGGTAAATATACGTACTTTCCCCCTGCCCCCATAAGCCTCTTATGTATGTTGACATTCTGTAGGTGGACAAATAACTATAATCTGCAATCCGTAATAATTTTCTTTGCGGATATGATCTAGTTCTAGGTACTGATGAGAAGCGGGAGCGGTGTTCTATAAAACAGCGCCATGTGGAGGTGCTGCCTCATAGGGCTGAAGATGGATCTCCACAGGGTAAGCAGATTCCTCTTTACCCTATGTACATATAGAGCAGGCTTTCCCAACCACGGTCCTCAAGGCACACCAACAGTGCAGGTATTAGTGATATCCAGGCTTCAGCACAGATGGTTTAATCAGAATCCCTCAGATACTAGTTAAGTCACCTGTGCTCAAGCCTGGATATCTACAAAACCTGCACTGTTGGTGTGCCTTGAGGACCGTAGTTGGGAATGCCTGACATAGAGCATGGTCGGCAGCTGAGCACTTACCATGCAGTGCCATCTGCTATGCAGTAGGTTTACTATGCAGTGGGAAAGGTTCATACAGTATGAATTGATATATCGTACAGCTCACAAAGACTGGGGTAAATGTATGAAGCAGTGACCAGGGAGGAGAAGCAGGGGCTGGCTGGCAACTTTTAGCCTGGAGGGCAAGTCCAGAGCACTGGCCCATAAGAAACAGTGCATCGTTAAATGGATGTTTTTCATTTAAAAAAAAAAAAAGATAATAATAACTGGACACCACAGGCTGCTCCCCCTGTCTAATAATAACAGGTCACCACAGACTGCTCCCCCTGTATAATAATACCAGGACACCACAGGTTGCTAACCTTGTATAATAATAACAGGTCACCACAGACTGCTCCCCCTGTATAATCTTACCAGGACACCACAGGCTGCTAACCTTGTATAAAAATAACAGGACACCACCGGCTGCTTTCCCTGTTTAATATTACCAGGACACCACAGGCTGCTCCCCCTGCATAATAACAGGACACCACAGGCTGCTCCCCCTGCATAATAACAGGACACCACAGGCTGCCCCCCTGCATAATAAAAGGGCTAAGGAGCTTTTTCTCCCGTACACCACCGTTGGATGGACACCAAGGCTGCAGCACTAGGGAGAAGTAAGGTGGACCATGAAACGCATGCAAAGACTGGTGTCTGCTCTGGTCCCTCATCCTTTCTACATCCCACCCACAGCCCCACCCTCTGGTGGCCATGTTCCCTAAGCCGCAACCATGTTCTTCAATCTGCAGCAGGTGCCGCCGACAGAGGGACTGGTGGACAATACTCACTGGGCCACCAGGCGGCCCGCAGCACTAATCACTAAAGTGGCCGAGGGGGCACATGGCACCCTGCCCTCCGGCCCAGACCGCCACTGAGGAGAAGTGGCCCATATCAACCAGTCAGGTGCTCTGCATAATTTTATAGTATAATAATATTACAGATGTTACTTCAGTGCTGATTGGTTGCCATGGGCCACTTCTTCTCTGGCTCACTTCTCCCTTATCACTGCTTCATTCATCTACCCCTAAAGTGCTTGCTAGTTGGGTTGGTCCCATATAATACTATGCTAGCAATAGTAATAATTCTATACTGATTTGGTAACTCAGCTGTTCAACTTTACCAACAGCCTTATATTTTGTTGTCATTTTAGAGGAGATTTTTCAACCCAACCTTTGGCTCATTGTTGATCCCAATCTGGTAATGCCATGCCCCAATGTTTGTATCAATATGCCTCTTGAGCTTCACGTGAATTCTCCTTACAAGTCCTCCACTCCAGAGAATGGGACGCCATCTCCTGTAGACTACTCCACTTTGGAGGATCATGAAGAAGACGGTCTGTCGTCAAGCAGTGATTTGGTAACAAGTAGTCGTGCTCACTTACATTTTTATGGGTCAGCATTAGCAATTACAGTCTTCAAAAAAACACTTAAGTGTTCTCTAAAATTAAAGGTTATAACAAACGTGTCATGTAGTGCATGATATGATACATGTAGTGTGTGTGTATAAAATGAAGTACGTAACAATTCAAAGTTTGTATATATCTGTATTTAAGGTGTTTGTGTCCAAAACAAATCAAAAAAATCAAGTGGGTGCCGGACGGCTCCCCAACAGTCGGGATTCCGACAGTCATTACTCCAACGTCGGAATCCCAACTGCTCCCTCGTGGGGGTCCAGGACCCCCATAGAGGGATATTAAAATAGGTGGCGAGCGCAGATCGCCACCGTGCCCACAGCATGGAGAGCGCCCGCGAGGGGCTTCATTGCGCTCCCCCCGCTGTGCAGTCTGGATTCCGACGTCGGAGTAATGACTGTCAGTGTGTTATCGCCTCTTACTTGATTGGGTGTGGTATAACACACTGACAGTCATTACTCCGACGTCGGAATCCCGACTGCACAGCGGGGGGAGCGCAATGAAGACCCCCACGAGGGAGCAGTCGGGATTCCGACGTCGGAGTAATGACTGTTAGTGTGTTATACCACACCCAATCAAGTAAGAGGCGATGTCTCAAAGGGGGTGATTTTAGGTTGGTTTGCAAATACAAACTCCTTCTTTAACCCCCTGAGTGGTGGTTTTGCTGGGGCAGGACAAACCTACCAGGGCTTGTCCTGCCCCAGCAAAAACCACCATAGACCATATGCGGATTCGATCATTATGTCAACTCTATTAGGGTACTATTTGGGCACTGAAAGTCGACAGGGTTTGGGTCGACACCTGATATAGGTAGACCTGGCTAAGATCGACAGGGTTGGAAGATCAACACAAGAATAAGGTCGACATTAAAAAGGATGACATGAGTTGTTGTTTTTAGCCGACATGTGCCGACAGGCGGTATTTCATGCCCTATCATCCACTACGGCATGGTGGGAGAATAATGGCTGAAGCGGTACACTTTGACGGTGACCATGTCGACATTTGGGGGGAAAACTGTGAACAACTCATGTTGACCTTGCCATTATCAACCTAATGTTTTGTCGACCTTGCAACCCTCGTCGACCTATTTCAGGTGTCGACCTAAGCCAATGACCCCTACCCTCCAGCTGGTGGATGCATAAATGACTGAGCTGGAATTCCTATGGCTTCCTGGAAGCGCTGGTGTGCGGATGTGAGAGGGGCATTGCATTATGGCACAAGGGGTTGGGTATAATGGTTATGTCTAACTACCATGTTTTTCTGAATAGTGAAAACCTATACCCCCCCCCCCCCCATTATAGCTTGGTCCTACTTATCTGCCTTCAATGGGTTCAGTGTTACTCAAATAATAGAGTTCATTCTAGCACCCCACAGCTTTTAAATCTCATGCAGTTCCTCCTCCCTGCCTGGGGTGTCGCTGTCTGCTTTGTGTGTTTCTGATAGTCTGGTCTGTATTGAGATACAGGCCACAATTTGATAGATACCACAGCAGACAGCGACACCCCAGGCAGGGAAGAGGAACTGCACAGATTTTAAAAGCTGTGGGTGCTATAATGAACACTAAATAACTTCATTTTATTTTCTCTACAAAACCAGTGTACAGAAGATGACAACTCCTTCATTACCTGGCCAGCTCCAGTTCACTTGCTGAGCACAAATTGCCGTGTTAAGAAGAAACAAGTAAAAAGGACTGTAACACAGCGCAACAACTGGCCTCGGCCTCCGATAAATTACTGCAACTTGATCTCACTGGCGTTAAGAAATAGTGAGGATGGAAGTCTAAACGTGCAACAGATTTACAGCTTTGTCAGGTGGGTTTAGAAGGTGTATCCAGAAGAACGGGGTGTGGGAATAGCCCTCTATGTTATTAGTAGTACACCAGAGGGAAATTTACTAATACCGCTTTCACACTGCCAAAACGTTTCAAAAACCGGTATTTAAAACGGGTCTGAGCCTTCACATTGCAGTAAATTACCGTTTAAATACCATTCACATCAGTCAATCCGTTTTATCCCCTGAACACGTTTCAAGGCAGAATGCAGGGGACAGCCTATCACAGGTCTGTAATCTGTTGTTTTTACTAAATACCGTTTCAGAGCCATTCTCACTGCATAAAAAACAGCCCTGAAACTTTTAGGACTCTGCTTTTTAAACGTTTTTGAAATATCTTTAACCGGTAAATCAACATTCCATGTACGGTCATCAAAAAGGGGTGACCAACTGGAAAAAGATTTTATAGAAATGTTGTATAATTAAAAGCTAAAACTGATCCTATAATTGCGTATTTCTTTTATTAGTTGCATAAACCACCTAATGACGCCAGCATAGTTGTCTCGTAGACATAGGTGTGCGCACATTGAGTGTTAGGGGTGCACAGGCATCCCCTAATACTGTGCCCCCTTTATTAACACCTCCCTGCCACTAGCAATACCTTTTACCAAAGCATTTTGATTTTTAGAACTGTATTCCATTAAAAGAATCACCCTTCGATGTGTGTTTTGCATTGTTAATTGTACTAGACCATTGTCATATCACTACATACCTGTATGTTTTTTGAGTTAATTTGCATGTACTGTTACACAGAGTAAAAAACTGAAATAATCATGAGATTATGGTGTGGCTGAGAGACGCTTTATATTGTAGCGAGTGCCAATAGATGATGGTAGACCGGCCTGATTGGCGGTGTTTGACATGCCCAAAAGGTGGTGTTAAGCAGCCCATACACGGTCCGTTTAACGGATCCGTTTGGGACTTAGCACACATCGGATCGGATCGCATCCCTAGTGCATGCAGTGTGCATGCACTGCGAACCGATACGATGTGTACCTAGTACAAAAAGTATGTGAAGCACATACTTTTTGTACCGTACTATGTGATGCGCGGGAGCGCGCATCGCATAGTACAGAACGGAGCCGTACACAATGGACTGTGTATGGGCTCCTTTAGGCACACCTCTTTGAAGGTGCACCCCCTAATAAAATGTGCTGCACACGCCTTTGCTCATAGATGCATGTTAATAATAAACCTCTTGTTACAAAGTGTCTCCAAATTTGATGAACTTAATAATTGGATACCTGCGCATATTTTATCCCGTCTGAATAGTCCTTAACCCTTTCAGATCAACATTCCAGGGGGTATTCAATCCCAAATTCCCTATAGACTTCAATTGAAGTCTGACTGTCGGGAAAGTCCCCATGAAACTCAGGGCGTGCGCATACCTCCCAACATGACCCATTCCAGGAGGGACAAGATGCTCTGTTTCTGGACATACATGTCAGTGGCAGAAGCAGAGTTACAGGGCTGCAGCACAGTCCAATATTCAGATAGGGGAGCCCCACCAACTGACACCTCAAACACCCCAGTCCGGACTCACTGGCAGGTGTGGCTCCCCTATTTGAATTTGCGACAGTGGTGCAGTCCCACCTCTGCAACTGGCAAGGAAGTCCAGAAGCAGAGCATTTTGTCCCTCCTGGAATGGGTCATGTTGGGAATACCTCCTAACCATGCCGTATTGGATGGTAGGGCATGGTGCGCATATGATAATGACCCTGATCAGCCTGCAACGCCCCTCTCCACCCCCTGCTCGGAAGGCAAGGAGCGAGCACTCGGCGAGCAGACTTCTCGCTGAGCTGGCTCGCTCACTGCGTACAGACATGCGCAGAAATGGTTCTGCGCAAGCGTATACGCACAGCGTATGTACGCTGCCTGAATTCCTGTCCGAGCAAAACATCTGAATAAGGGCCCTAATCCCAACCTCAGCAGTGGAATGGTCCACATACATATTTGTGAATGTTCTGCCAGGATTTGGTTGTATTATGGACCAGTTTAATCCACTATTTGATTTTTTTTTCCCAATTCTCAGGGACCAGTTCCCATTTTTCCGCGTGGCTCCGGATGGCTGGAAGAATACAGTGCGGCACAACCTTTGCTTCAGCAGCAGCTTTGAGAAGAGTGCAGGCTTGGAACGTGTGGATGGACACAGATGTGCGTGCCAGTGGAAGCTGACCCGCCAGGGACGGAGAAAGTTCCACACTGAGATGCACGCCCTATCGGATGAGCTAGTACGTGTGTTACGGAGGAGTATGAGCAAGCCAGGTTAGAAGAAAACTTTTTATGTTACAATGAACATTCCTGTAATATTTGAATGTTTATTCAATGTGAAATGGGCCTGATCTTGCTGCCCAGAATTGCAATATGTGATCACATTGCGTGGATGTATTAATCACTACTCATGTCCCTGAGAGTGAGATATACTGTGAGGGACGCGGAGGTGCTGCTCATTCAGAGTCAGCCAGACCGCACTGCACAGCAACCACTTCTGGCGGAGGGTTCCTGGGGATCTCTGCTGGGAATACATCTGAAGAGTGCAGTAGCTATGGTGAACCAATATCTGGAATGCTTCACATTCCAGATATTGGTAAATCAGGCTGCATCATATCCCCCATAGAAACCTATAGGGGATGTGGCTGTGGGGCAGCAACAGAGGGATCGCAGCAGGTATGGGAGATATACAGTATGCTGTGGTCCCTTCTTCATACATTCGGGGGAATACTTAATATTTGCACCTTTCCCTGGAAACAGACGTGTTCCAGGATTATTGCCATATATTGCTTGATAAATTGGCCCCTATGTGTCACCAAGGGGCCCTTTACCATTGGATTGCATATGCAATCCGATGCGATCTGGGCAGGATCTACCGCCCAGGATTGCATTTCAGTATGCAATCCTATCATCTGGATGTAACACCCACGGACGCAGGGACAGTGGCTCTGAAAGGAGCCAGTCCCTGTAAACTGCTCAGTTGGGGGTCTGCGCATGCGCCATTAGCACTGACCGCACCGCCCTACCGGCCTATGTAACCATAGGCTACAATGGGCTGCCGCCAGCTCAGAGTTCGGCTGTGAGTGAAGCAGGTGGGATTGGAGATTCCTGTTGCGGTCCCAAATGGGCCCCTAAATGATCTACAAAGCCGAGACTGTGCAGCACACCTTCAGTTTTGTGACGTTGTGCTCTCTTCTAGCATGTGCTCTAAACTATGGTTTTAATATAAGGCAGTTGTTCACAAACCTGTTCTCGTGATACCCTAACAGTCCAGGCGTTAAGACTATCCATGGCTAAGCAGAGGTGGTTCATTCAAATTGACTGGTACAGTACATAATAAGTGACCTGAGCTCAAACTTCGTTATCCTTAAACCATGTGCCATTAGGGTGCTTTGGGGACTGCGTTTGGGAACCTCTGGTATAAGTATGTAACTGGTTTGGCTGCAAAGAGAATAAGCCCACATACAAATATTACATGCTGTCTTAGGGGGTGAGGCCGCTCCGTGAGCCTTAATGGGTGATATATTGCAAATAAAGGAGGGATCTTTATCAAACATTAAAAAGTGGAGATGTTGCCAGATTCTAGATAAATAGCTTGAGTGTGGTTGCTATGGACAACTTTTTCGCATGTCCTTGTTAGAAGGTTTAATACCTTCTCCCCTGTTAGTCCTTCTAGTGGTTTTCTTTAGTTGTAGTCTTATTTTTCATATCCATTGACACAGAAAATAAAAATTGTCCTCTTAACCTTCCCAATGTATGTCGACCCAATGACCCATACCCCACACAGAATAAAGGCCCCCATACACTATGCCAGCAGTTCTCAAACTGTGGGCCCTGACCCCAAAGTGGGTCGCGACTCCATGTTGCTGCCCATCAGGCTGATGACTTTTCTAATCTCAGTCATTGATTCAATGAGTCTGAAAAATCTGAGTTTCCTGTTATTTTAGACTCCTCCCATCATTTTGTGCCTCCACAATGCTGCCATGTATGTGCTGTCTGCTGACTACACGTGATGTGATGGCCTTCTGCAGTATCTTGCTGGGGTCCTGTAATTATTTTTATATAGGCCTGATTTCACCCAATTCTGGTGGATCGTGCCGAGAAATCGGGTAAAATCGGTCTCATGTGCATCGGATTGGACCCGGAGATCAGGAAGGAATTGGATACGGTATCTCCCCTAGAAGAAGTCGCATAGTGTATGGGGGGGGGGCTTAAAGGGCCTTTCTGAGCAATGTCTTAAAAAATAAAATAAATAAGAGTAGTGTAGTGTGTACACTTAATATCACTAATGAGTGTTAATGTTGATATGATATGACCAAGGAGACAATAAGTGGAAAGCGCAGGTTACGTAATGTGTCCGTAACCTGCTTACCCGTTATACCTAACTGCGTGCGAACAAAACGTAGCGCAGCGCAGCGTACAGTCTATTGTATGTTATACACCAAGAACCGATACCTTAATAAGAGATCCTTTCGCAGGACTTTGTCTCCAATTGTGCGAATATACCTTAAAGGACAGAGTCCGTAATGTAAGGACAGAGTCCTTAATGTACCTTATCGCTATTATGCGAATAACTAGACACGACCACTGAATAGAAGTAAGGAGGTTAGAACTCCGTAAAAAGATTGTATTAAAGTCCCTAATGGACAAAAGGGGGTTACAGAAATAAGAATAAACAGGTATAACAAGTGATACAATACAATAACAATGAATACTAAACAAACTCTGCTAAGGGGAAAGAATACAAATACAAGACACAATCAGCTAACAATAACTACAAGGATAAATACCGTGATAAATGCAACCGTTTACCGTGGTCATTTAGTAAGCGAAGCGCAGTCCGGTCAGAGCTCACTATCGTTCAGGAATGAACTATAGTCCGGTAGGAAGGTCCAGGGAAAGTAGATGTGCCGAAGAGAGCGAGCCTGCTCCGGGTCGCCTATCTTATAGGGTCAGAAGGGGGAGGTCAAAGGCCATTCTCATTGGTCAGAGATCATATGTCCGGTCCACTGTGATTGGAGGTTAGACGCTGTAACTGGTCTGACCAGGTGCTGGGGAGTGAACTTTAAGAGTCCTTTGTTTGGTGGTTTCGGCGTCAGCAAGGATAAGAACCGGTTTGAGCTAGTTTCCTTTGTTAACTACTTACAACAGAAACTGTCTCTGGATTATGGATTATGTCCATAACTATCGGACAGTGTACATTGCGAAATATTCGCAATGACCGGAATACTTTGCATGATGAGCTGAGCGGAACGATACTAAACACGATACAGACAGATGTGTGCAGGGCTAACTAAGCTATGTGTGGCGTTCTAAACCTTTTAACTATATTTCCTTTCGTGTAAGTGTGTTATTATGAATTTATGTGTGATAGTATGTCTACTCTTCTGGTCCACATTGTCACACATACTCGGGTATGGAAACTTTATTTGCGCAACTCTGCGAACCAAAATGGCGGCCATACTATCACAAAATGGCGTGTGTGTACCTAGACTTCCACAGTCCACCCTTTAACAGTAAATATAAAACTGTTACATTACAAAATATTTCACACGACAAAACAGAAATTCATAATCCTAACAGAGAAATTGGGATACATGAAATAAACATATAAGGGGAGTAAACCATCTGCTCTCGGCCGATCCAGGATCATGGATAAACGATGGGCCGCATTTATCGAACAATCTACTCAGGGTCACGAAGGATAATGTACAATTTTTGGGATAAAAATAAAAACAGGGGTGGTTACAACATATACACGTTCACAAATATGGCATCCTTTGGTAGGTATTGTTTGTGACAACAGACCCTTGAACTCTTTGTTGTCTCTCTTTTTGGTATGCTTTTAAGTATGATGGTATTAAAACATCCGGTCCTGGGTAAGGTGTCAAGTTTATAGATTCTACCTTAACCTAAGCTGGGACGGGTA
Organism: Crinia signifera; assembly: GCF_055691185.1. Taxonomy (NCBI): domain Eukaryota; kingdom Metazoa; phylum Chordata; class Amphibia; order Anura; family Myobatrachidae; genus Crinia; species Crinia signifera. The sequence goes on along the minus strand of NC_139226.1, from coordinate 47,382,114 downwards.
ACACACTCTCAGAACTCTGTATCGTCCATCCAATGCCTGGCAGCAGGGCGGCGGCGGTATCCTTGATTTGGAGGGTGAGAACGGACAGAGGGGGGGGGGAAAGACAAGAATAGGACCCACAACAGTAGGGAAAACTGAGAAAGGAAAAATTTTGTTAGTGATCCTTTCAACCTGTTACCAGTGGGGTGTATCACAGTCCCGTTTTGTAGCTTGTACAGGTTGCTTGACCTTAGCTGCTCTCCAGTCCTCCCGAAATGGTGCCTCTTAGTGATTTCTTTCTTTCGCCCTCGAGTGTAGGGACCTTCCGGTTTTCAGTTCTTTCTGCCGTAGGACGAACGTACCCGAATCTCTCTCTGCGACTTTGTTATTGAGGTAGTGCTGGTCAACAAGATCTGGGGTGGTCCTTTCCAAAGGTCTATCAAGCAACCTGTATATGGCAAAGCAGGGGAAACAACAACAACATCTCCTGGTTCACGGTTATGACAGTTCACAACAGGTGTCAACAAAGTCCTTTTGCTGCAGTTTTCCAGGTGTGGATACATCACTTGCATTGGTGGTCTAGGATCTTCTTGTGGGATTACCATAACCTGTGGCTGCCCGCCAAGCAATGTTTCGATGGGAACCAGTGAGGTGGAGTTCTGAGAGTGATTTTACTACTACGAAAAGAGATTATGGGGTGTACCAACAGTCCCTGAAGGTTAACACATGACTTAAACCTTTTATATATATATTTGCATACTCAAGGGTGCTTCTGGGCTGCCATATCTATACACACAAACGTCAACACATACATATATATATATACATAAAAATAATAATAAAAACTATATGCTTTTAGAGTGGACTGTGCAAAGCCAATTTTTGTATTACCTGCAGAGGATCCTGCTGGAGGAGGGATGTGGAGATGGCTCTGTGGGAACAGCCGTTGCAGTTTGTTTCCCCCAGACAAGTAAGGCATGATTCTGTCGTCTTACCTGTCTGTGGGCACACCAGTAATTTTGGACTAATTTTTCCACATACCTTCCCTGTCAAGACAAATCAGGCCATGGGCTATCTCTGTCCTGACAGTTTGGCATGTTCTTAGAGTCACTGGTTTACCTTGTCCATCTTTCTATTCCTGTCCACATCCCTTCGGCTTCCAGACTGCTTCTCCTGCAGGGGACACAAATCTTGTATTACTATGTGAATATACTGACATTTATAGGGGGACCACAAACATTATCCGCAGAGCGCATGGCTCACCCAGCTGCCTTGCCAGCATGTTCATTATCAAGTGACACTGAATCCTCATTGAGGATGTGGTTTTTACACTTGATAACAGCCACTCTGTCCGGCAGCTGTGTGACTGTCAGAAATCTTTTAAACTTACAACGCTTGCGCCACTGGAGTGCCAGCTACTGAAACAGAACATCTGAGGCGCCATAGGGCCTACGATCTTCTGTATTACCCCAACAAACATACTTGGAGTCGGCATGAATATTGGCTGTTTTCCTCTCAGCCCGCAGTACTACTAATGAGACTGCTGTTGCTGAGTGAGCCGTCCAATGGGTTCAGCCTCTACTATGCCTTTTCCATCTATTACGGTATAGCCAGTGTACAATTTTCCCTCTCGGTGTTGTGGAAAGAACGAAAAAAAAAATGAATTAAAATGAATTACCTCTTCCAATGGGTTGTTACCACCCTTTGGGGGCATGCTGCAAAGGTCTGATTCAAACATGTCATGCAATCATATTCGTCTCGGCTCCCACTAAATTCCACCATTCCAGCAACCTCAGCACCACTCCACCCTTTGTGCCTTAGTGGGCACACCTGGTAAGAGTGTTGCTGGGTTTACAATACTACCCATTTTTACTGGTAACATCAATGCAGGTTCCCATTTAGTGAACTTGGCTGATGAATATTTTTCACATGTTTAGGCAGAATTTTAGGAGTGTCCAGACTATACGAGGAGCAAAAACAGTTAAAACACACCCCAACACCACATTCTCAGTTTTGTTTACCAGTAGTGCTATGGCAACTACACTGTGTAGACAAATATGAAGTGCTTAAGTAATAGGGTTTAATTGTACACTGCAGTACGACATTGGTCAGGCTGGCATCACCAGGTTTCTTACGTCACTATATCTGCCGCCCCCTCAGCAGGTCTAATACTCTAAATCACATGGTCTCTTGTGTCAGTTTTACCCATGGCAAAAAGCTGTAATCAGGCCTGTTTCTCCTTCTTTATTGTCCACATCTGTCTGTGAAGACATGGGTATTGTGATTGCACCTATTTATATGTAAATGCGTTTTACAACCCTTTTCATTCTTTGTAGAAGGGGAATGCTTTGTGCATTACTTGGACTGCTTTTCACAAGATGGTGGCTGTGGTTGCCCTGGGTAACATTAGGAGTAATGCTTAAAGTTATTTGGACTTTGTTCAAGATTTACTGAAAAATATCTATATTGTGACTACTCGCTTTACAGGGTACCGCATATTCACAATGGTATTTCTCTGCTGGGGGTGCGACAGATTCTTCGAACTGTTTTTCTATGATTTGTGGGTTTCTGGAACAGAAGGGTAGGGGAAGGAGAAAAAAATTGGAAAAAGAGAGAGAGATAAACTCAAAAAGGGTAGAAGATATTTATGACAGTAATGTGTACATTTATTTTCAACAGAAACATTTTTCTTTTATTTTGCGGACGCCAGGATTTAGCACTATGGGGGAATTGGCTCTCAACTATTTGGTTCTTACCCTTTTCAACTCCTGTTCAGATTCATAAGCCCTCCCTTTCTTTCTGTTTCCCAGTGTGGTTGTGACTATGGGCTGTGTCTAGGGGTATTTAGCTAAAAGTTCTCTTTTGGGAACCTTGTTATTTCACTGGGTATTTTCCCAGCTCAACCTCAGGTTTCGAATGGTGAAGCTATACTTTGGGGCGCTATACTTTCTGTTTTTAACAGGGTTTCTATTGAAGCTATGGTTGCCATTGATCCTGTGTCCTTCCCATCTTTAGTTCAAAGGGAACTCGGTATTTGTGCTGTAGTTTTTAGCTACCTTAGATGGATTTGACTCTATAACAGTGGAATACAACATTAGCCTCTGAGGACTGTCCAGCATATCTTGCACTTCTTGTGTAAGATTTCTAGGAGTGTCCAGAAATACCCCATCAGGGGTGTAATAGATGACACATCCCATTTTGCATAGTAAATCTCTACCCAGGAGGTTAGTCGGGCCGCTGCAGCTAACAGAAAAGAGTGTTTGGTATGCAGAGGCTCGCTTGTAACATCTGCTGGTTTTGTCAGTGGGTAATGCTGTATTTTTCCTGTTACCCCACTTGCTGCTACTAATTGCTTGGCACAACCTAGACCAGGAGGGAATGTTGTTAACTGGTTTGATACAAAAAAAACTTTATATTTAAACTATTCCACTTACCCATATCTGAGGCTCCTCCCTAAGGTATTGAATTAGTCTAACTGGTTGTAGGATGCAGGTATGACCTGCTTCCTATTGTCTGACCTGGGTTGCCCTTAGCACAGTGTCAGTCATCAGATGGGGAGGAGGCATGTTGCGTGACCTGTCTGTCTCCTTCCATTGTCTAGGGGCTGGGTATCTCCGTGTCTCACCTTTGTGAGATTCCCATTCTCGCTTATGTGTCTTGATAACTCCTGGGGTTTCCTGACCTACAATGAGCTGAGTAGTGACCTTCCCTATTGCAGTTGTAACAGATAATTGGCTTTCTACCTGTGTCCCTGGTGTTTCGTTGGTAGGCAGCTTTGTTTGGGGCATTAGTAAGGGCTTGGATGCTAACCATCATTAGTTTGTCAGTTTGCAGTTCCCTGTGCTTCTTAATGTTGCGGTCGTGGTCCACAGCAGATTTCCGTAGGGCGTCTACTGTCATTCCACGCCAATTTGGAAAGGAAGTTTGGACTCTGGCTCTCAGGTTTTTGTTAAGCCCTTCCACCAGCACAGACACAATCAGCTCCCTCAAGTGGGGGTCGTCCTTAGGTTTAGAGACACCAGTGTATTTTGATATCGCCATCAAACCCCGGTTGAAATATTCGCTAGCTACTTCACCATCTTTCTGTGTGATGGTGAACCCTAGGGTATTTTCAACTGTCCCTGGGAAATATACACCCAATTGTATATTTATTAGGCGTATATTTTCCTGGTTGCCCTGTTCAGTTAAAATCTTATCGCCCTCCACACCACTGTCTCGAATGAACTTCTGGACATTTATGTGCGAAGGGAGGCAAGCTCTCAACATGTATCGCCAATCTTTATTGGTGGGCTCATCTGAATTTCCTCGCTCCCTTACAAATTTCTGACACTTTGCCAGATCTTTGCTGGGATCAGGGAAATTTTTGATGATTGAATGACGTTCCAATCGTGTCCATGTATTGTGCATGTTACTATCCTTTACAGGCATTACCTCATCCCCGTCTCCCCGTCCACAAGGAGGTTCCACTGTGTGCAGAGGGCGGATCTGTATCCCCCCTGCACCATTGGACAACATCTCAGGAGCAACTATCTCTGTGCTGTGTTGTGTGTACTTACCTGTGTCTCCAATCGTGTTCCTGGCATCAGCCATCTCCTCGACCAGAACGGCAGCAGCAGCTTGGGCTGTCTCAGCCTCTCTCTCCTTTCCGCTAGCTTCGCAAGGGATGGCTGATGTCAGGAATCTCCCTTGTGGATCTGTATCTTGCTTATAGGAGGTAAAAACAGGGTACAAGTTAGCAATGGATACATTATTACTTATGTCTTTCTTATAAGTCATTAACCCCTTCGGCACATATGGGGGTGGGGGAGCTGATTCTATTGCGGCAACGGTTGCATTTTTATTGTGGCTGATTGTGTCCGGTATTGCCAGACCTTTGATTCCCCATTGTTCCTGTCCTTCCTTCTGCCACAATTTAAGAATATCTATATGCTTCACTCTCTCCTTACGGCTGGAGAGTAGGCATATTTCATCTTTTACTGCCGATAAGATTTCTGGATCGAAGCTACCAACACTGGGAAATTCTAACTTGCTGCCTTGTGTCATTTTTCTCCATTTATTTTGGTAAACAACTGCGAGTTCACCGTGCTTCTTGCACATAATAAAAGCAGCCGATCCTTTTGGCTGGCTTGCTTCCTCCCTAACATGCACGTTATCACAGCGTGACCCGTTATTACCCATAGTTACAGGAATAAACGTTCACAGCTTAATAGATATCGGTGGGTTATTACTTATCTGAGAGCTCCCCAAACACTCACTTCTACAGCTTCCTAGAACATCCCACAGTCAAGCAGGTGCGAAGGATACGAGGTATTATACTCAATCACCAAGCTCTCAACTAGCAGCGAACTTCTAGCCAACTTGCTTGATGCGGCACAATTTTTCCAGGGTATAACAAACTTGTTTTCCTATACCCCCAAAAATCGGATTTCTAAAGTAGCTAATCGGAAACAAGTGCGTTCCGATATATCTTCTTGTACCCTCCTAGCGGAATTAATTCCACTGAAGGGGCAGTTCCTATGTGTACGTCGGCACGTACACCCTGTCCTAACTGGACCTGTCCTATTACACTGCGCTTGGGTTGTGTCCGTCCCACACCCGTCCGCCTCAGTTCTTTTTCACACTGGGCGCTATTTACACCTAGGTCTTATGCTTATTTTTGAAATATTTCTGTACAGAAAATTTTTCCCAGGCCGGTAGCTTTTCACTAGATTCTTATGCAGGTATAAATCCCTTATAATAAGCTATAGGAATCTATTAAAATAATGCTTGAGTTGCTTGCTTATGAGAAAATGAACAAAAAGAAAACCTTATTTTCTTTTCTTAAATCACCGCTTCATTCGCAGTATATTACTATACTGTTTAAATAAAGCTAGTGATTTAAATACTGTTCACTTCTTCCTATGTGTGCTGCGTGTGCAGTACCAATGAACAGCCACGTGTGTACGTGCGCTTGTTCACAGGCCGCCGATGAATCGGCCACCCACGTGTTCTATAGTGTATTTGCAAGGTTGCGCTCGGGTTTCGCTATACGCAGTAATTGCGCCTAAATGTGGAATAAATCCCTTAACTCTGTCCGAGAGTTACGTATCAAGATGCGAAATAAATCCCGTACTTAATCCGTAAACCACGTACAAAGATGCGAAACTTTCCCGATGTGGGCACGTGCGCGCGCACCTTGCGTAATACACAATAGACGCTTTACGTTACTGCAAAAGGCCCAGGACTTGTCGCCACGTGGCGGAGTCCCTGTTTTTGCGGTAGCTAACAATAAACAATTATAGTTTTGCACAGAGGGGATCCTCTATGTACTATAATAAACACAGATTCCACGTGTGCGAACCTTATCGCACGTGGTACATATACTATAATAAACAAGCAGCCCAAGACACTATACCCCGTTAAACTACTTGTGGCAGGCAGAAGTACAGTTTACTAAACACTTAGGTATGATATGCTTTAAAACATGTGGCTTTCACTTATTGTACTCCGGGTTCAGCGCTAGCACTTCCCGAACCCCGCACCGCCGTGGAATCGGCCTATCCAGCAATGGAAACAAATAAATACTTCCACCCTTTTGCTGGTATAGGTCGATTCGCACGCCTGGTACTGAGTTCTGGACTGTGAAACGACCGGGCGAGCACCCCAATTGTTAATGTTGATATGATATGACCAAGGAGACAATAAGTGGAAAGCGCAGGTTACGTAATGTGTCCGTAACCTGCTTACCCGTTATACCTAACTGCGTGCGAACAAAACGTAGCGCAGCGCAGCGTACAGTCTATTGTATGTTATACACCAAGAACCGATACCTTAATAAGAGATCCTTTCGCAGGACTTTGTCTCCAATTGTGCGAATATACCTTAAAGGACAGAGTCCGTAATGTAAGGACAGAGTCCTTAATGTACCTTATCGCTATTATGCGAATAACTAGACACGACCACTGAATAGAAGTAAGGAGGTTAGAACTCCGTAAAAAGATTGTATTAAAGTCCCTAATGGACAAAAGGGGGTTACAGAAATAAGAATAAACAGGTATAACAAGTGATACAATACAATAACAATGAATACTAAACAAACTCTGCTAAGGGGAAAGAATACAAATACAAGACACAATCAGCTAACAATAACTACAAGGATAAATACCGTGATAAATGCAACCGTTTACCGTGGTCATTTAGTAAGCGAAGCGCAGTCCGGTCAGAGCTCACTATCGTTCAGGAATGAACTATAGTCCGGTAGGAAGGTCCAGGGAAAGTAGATGTGCCGAAGAGAGCGAGCCTGCTCCGGGTCGCCTATCTTATAGGGTCAGAAGGGGGAGGTCAAAGGCCATTCTCATTGGTCAGAGATCATATGTCCGGTCCACTGTGATTGGAGGTTAGACGCTGTAACTGGTCTGACCAGGTGCTGGGGAGTGAACTTTAAGAGTCCTTTGTTTGGTGGTTTCGGCGTCAGCAAGGATAAGAACCGGTTTGAGCTAGTTTCCTTTGTTAACTACTTACAACAGAAACTGTCTCTGGATTATGGATTATGTCCATAACTATCGGACAGTGTACATTGCGAAATATTCGCAATGACCGGAATACTTTGCATGATGAGCTGAGCGGAACGATACTAAACACGATACAGACAGATGTGTGCAGGGCTAACTAAGCTATGTGTGGCGTTCTAAACCTTTTAACTATATTTCCTTTCGTGTAAGTGTGTTATTATGAATTTATGTGTGATAGTATGTCTACTCTTCTGGTCCACATTGTCACACATACTCGGGTATGGAAACTTTATTTGCGCAACTCTGCGAACCAAAATGGCGGCCATACTATCACAAAATGGCGTGTGTGTACCTAGACTTCCACATGAGGCACACATAGTCAATGACATTGCCCATTGTACAAAATATCGTGCAACCACAGCACAACACCAGTGATGCATCTGTTTAATGCCGCTGTTTTTATTTCCAGCACTTATGGAGTTGATGTTTGGAATGTGAAGACTGAAACCTCCTGGCGACTGTTGACTGTTTTCTTTCCTTTGATTTACACCCCCCCCCCCCAAAAAAAAAAAAAAAAAAGAAAAGAAATGACTATTCTATTAATATTGATTTTCACACTGCACCTGGTCTGCTTATTAACTCACAAATGATGTGTATCACATTAAAACATGTACACAACATTTGTATTGTCTGCCTGTTCCTCTTTATTGTACTGTAATGTAGGGTAGACACCAGAATGATTTGGCCTCAATTCACCCAATTTATTTAGATAAAGATGTCCCTGCGCCTGGTTTTGCGGCTAGGCAGCGCAGGCAGGGGGCTACCAGTGATATGCGAGCGCTTGGCTGTGTAGCAAAGCGCTCGCATAATAGTGATGCTTTCACAATTTTACAAATGCATCACGCCAGCAGTTGTAGTTTTTCACATTCTTGCAAAACTACAATTGAATCTTAATGGATATAATTGCCTATATATTCTCTATAAATTGCTGGGTAATATGTGGGCGAAAAAAACTTTTAATTATGGTGTCAAGGGAGAAATTGTGATTGTAATAAACATTAAGGGGTATATTCACTAAGATGGGAGTTCTATTGAAGATTGGATATTGCTCATAGTAGCAAGTAGCAACCAATCAGATTCTACTTCTTATATAGCACTTTCTAGACCAGTGGTAGCGAACTCCAGTCCTCGAGAGCTACCAACAGTTAACAGTTTCCAGGTCTCCTCACAGAATCATAAGTGATGTAATTAGCTCCAACTGTGGCTCTTTTAAAATGTGTTAGTCAGTAATGAGTTCACCTGTGTACCTGCGAGGTGAGCTGGAAAACATCAACTGTTGGTAGTTCTCAAGGACTGGCTACCACTGATCTAGAATATAATATAATCTGATTGGTTGGTTGCTATGGGCATACAGATAGTGGTATATGCTCAATTAGTTCAGTAGCATTACCCAGGTGCATGAGGGAGGGGTTAAATACTGGGTAAGTAAAACAAGACATTTTTTCCCTCAGCACACTGAGCAATGCTAGTAACCAATCTAGAACACTACATGATAATAGAATTCAGAGATATTGGTTACATATACCTGCGCAGGTGTATGCTATGGGCAACAGAACTTCCATCTTGGTAAATTCACCCCAATGGATCCTACACACATAGCGATTTAGGGGCATTTTATAAGCGATCTCACTAGATCGCTTAGAAACTGCATCGCCATAGCGATGTGCGGCCAGCCTGGCGATAAATATCCCACATGCTGAATATTAACATCTTAATCACCAGGCCGGGCCAGTGCTCTCACCAGAGAACACTGGCCCTGACAGATCTCTCAGCACAGAGCTCTGACACAGCGCTGTGATGTGCTGAGCGATCTAACTTCCCTCACAACGCTTAGCAAATCACTACGTGTGTGGGCTCCTTAAGACCCCATTCCTAGATCTCTCCTGAAAATAGTATAATACAGTAGTGCGGATGCTAGATAATGAAGGAGTTCATTTAAAATACCGATTATCTCAGTAGTACATGGTGGAATTACCGTTGGTTACTGCCGAAGAGGGGCGTTACTGCTTGCCACACCCTGCCAGTATCGCTAAACCTGTAAAGGCCCCCATACACTAGGGCGACTTGAATAGGATGGTTTCTATTCTCCCGCTCGCCGTGGGGACCGCAGAGCAGCGGGAGAATAGAAACCATCCTATTCAAAAGACTGGGCGGCCGCTGATTGGCTGAGTTCTCAGCCAATCAGCGGCCGCCCAGTCCATTGAATGGGATTTCTTTCTATTCTCGCGCCGCGCACCCGGTCTCTCTGCATCTGCGGTCCCCGCTCCTGACCCTGCCTGCCGCAGCGCCGCTACATCTGAAGAGGCTGAGGCTCTCCCAGTTCACAATACAGATTACAGCCTGCACCTACAGGTACCCAGCACCGGACCCCGCCCCCAGCCTGCTCCTGTCACTCCCCCGGACGGCTGCACATGATTAATCTTATGTGCAGACCGTCCGACATCCGGATCTGATCCGATGTACACGGGACCACGCATCGGATCAGATCGGATGTCATACACTACGCAATTTGCCCAGGTTCACCCGATTTCTCAGCCCAATCCTCAAGAATCGGGTGAAATCGGGGCCAAATCGCGTAGTGTATGGGGGCCTTTACACTGACATAGGGTTAATAGTAATTCTCAGTCCTAGATCTATTTCTGTGCCTGTGATGTGCATCCATAGAGAACTAGTCCTATCACCATGTCTTAGCAAATAGACCTGTTAGGAAAATCCTGATCTAATCCTCCGCTCAGCTACCTAGGGGCCAGATGTATTGAGCTTCAAAAATTGATAAAATGGAGAGTGATATACAACCAGCCAATCAGGTCCTTACTGCCATGTTACAGGCTGGGTTTGAAAAATGACAGTTAAAAGCTGGTTGTTTATCACTCTCCATTTTATCACTTTTGAAGCTTAAAACATATGGAGTCCATACACTCTGCTACTGTAGCCACTAACCTGCATCTCCTACTGTAACATTCTACAGCCCCCTTATACTCCCACTTTGTGTTTAATGCTAACAGATGTGTGCTGCAGCTGGCCAAAATCCACTTCCACCCCTCAGTCCTATTGGGTGCTGCTGTCCCTCCCTACACAGACTCTGATCTCTCAGAACTGTATTTCCCACATGATATAACTCCTGCTATTGTCACCCATTGGGTCATTGCACCATGTGTACCCCTAGTGATTCTGCGGTATTGCATGCCATATTTAATCCGAACGTTCCATTCGGTGATATTTATGGACAGAATGATGGTGACACACACGAGGACACAGATCTGGGTGAGTTATGTAAGGTTACGTTTGGTTGAACGATGACAATTCCTGGAGAGAGACATCACTCATTTGGTTTGCCCTTAAATGTAAATATTTGTTTAATGATTGCTATAGACTTTGGCGAGTGCATGAAGAATAATTCAGGATGTATTCCGCACTCATCTCTATTACTTACACATTACAAGGCAGAATTCTCAGAGAAGAGTGCTTTACCTCAGGCAGCCGGTCCAGTCAGCATTCGCTGCAGACTTGCACAGTGTTAACCAGCTGAGGCAGCTTTGAGTATAAGGAGGACTGCAGGAGTCCTGGACAGCACTGTGACCTGCAGTTACTGGGATACCAGTTAGATTGCTGAAACAGAAAGGAAATATAGCATGGGAGTTACTGTTTCATAGAACATATAAATGCTGTATATTTCAATGAGATGTCCATTTAAAAATAAAAAAGATTTTTCAAAGCTCCAACATGGCCCCTTCCATAGAATTCTCTGCTCCTGGAGTGCTGAATTAGGTGAAAGCAGTCCTCTCAGGCAGTGGTGTAACTAGATACATGTGGGCTCCATACAGTGGCGTAACTAGCAAATTTCAAATTTGCTCCCCCCTGCCAAAATAAATTCTGCTCCCCCCCCCCCCCCCCCCTCCTCCTCCTCCTCCTCATTTTTTTTTTTTTTAATGCCAGCAGCCCCCGGGAATCAAGCAGAGTGGGCAACGCCGCCTGGATCAGGGGAAGCTGGACAGTCAATGACACGTGTGACGGTGCGACACATCCCCCGGCAGGGCATAATAGCCAGCGGAGGTGAGCGCTTCTTAGGCTGACGCTCTCTCTCCCCCTCCTGCTTACCGTATCCAGCCAGGTCCTTACCCCGTTTTCCACCCGCCACGCTGTTCCTGGCCATAGGCCATAGTGATCAGGCAGGTTGAAATACTGTCAATGCTCAGCGCTGTCCTATTAACTACAATCCCCGTCAGCTGACTGGTACACCGCATTGTACACGGGCAGCCCGGTCGGAATACACTGCAGCGCTGCGTGCAAGCTGGAAGGGCAGCGTGCATGGATGAAGGGGGAGCGCTGTCTGTGTGAGGACGCTTAGTGAACTTGTCACTGCATCCTCCCACAGACAGCCAGAGAGCGCTCCCCTTTCCACGATGCCCGCTGCCCTTCCAGCTTGCACGCAGCGCTGCTTTGTATTCCGGGCTCCCAGGCGGCGAATGTACAATGCTGTGTACCAGTCGGCCGACGGGGAAGAACACTGTGAACCTGCGCCCCGGTGGCGCCTGCTCCCCCCCGCCACCGCTGGGGCTGCGGACCCCAAGTTACGCCACTGGCCCCATAGCAAAAGTTTGTAAGGGCCCCTATTTATCACCTAATGCTGAAAAATGTATACAGCACATGATACTTTGACAGGCAAAGTGGGCCCCTCTCAGCTCTGGGCCCCATAGCAGCTGCACCCCATGCACCTATGGTAGTCACGCCCTTGCTCTCAGGACCCAGGGTTCCACTCACTAATGTCAAGGGTTTGGTTCATATAACCAGTCCTAGGGTGTTACATGCAATTTACTTCCATCTTTAACCAGCCCTGATAAATTATAAGTAAGGTAATGCTAGTTAGCTTGGTACATTCCTAGATGTCAGTTAATCCGTTATTCTCTAAGCCAGGTGTTCTCAAACTCGGTCCTTAGGACCCCACACAGTTCACGTTTTCCAGGTCACCCGACAGGTGCACTCATTACTCATTGACACATTTTAAAAGATCCACTGGTGGAGCTAATTATATCACTTATGATACACTAAAGAGACCTGGAAAACGTGCACCGTGTGGGGTCCGGAGGACAGAGTTTGAGAACCTGTGCTCTACGCCTCCATGGACCTGCTATACCCTGTGCCATAATCTTTCTTTCTATTCTGTAATTTGAGTGCACAATGTCATTTATATTGTTAAACCAGAAAAGTTGTATATTTAGGGGGGTATTTAATCCCCGCTGCTATTTTCGACGGTGGAAATAGTGACGGGCGCCTATTCAATGCTGCCTTTTCCGTTTTGCAGGGAACAGCCATGAATTGTCGCGATCACGGCTGGATCTCGACAAGCCACGGCCATTTACATGAACATGCCCCCTTTTCGCCGATCGGCAGGCGGGACATTGAATCCCACCTGGCAATTTCCGGTTGAGCAAAATGAAAACGGGCGAGGGTCACGGCTGTCGGGACGTCCCGACAGTCGTGACCCTGGATTGAATCCCCCCCCCCACTTAGTATCCTGTGTTCTGGATTCATATATGAGCCTGATTGTACTGTGTTATAGATCACAACTTCCCCACTGATCTTGTAAAGGAGGTTCGTAACCTAGAGCTCTGTGGCGTTAAAGCAGCAGAATCTGGAGATGTGAGGACAGCGGTGCAGAGATTCAGCGAGGCCATTGTGCTCCTTCCTGACCGGGCATCTGCATACAATAACCGCGCTCAGGCTCTGCGCCTAGAGGGCGATGAGACAGGTACATAAAGTATACTCCTTGTTATATACTAACTAATAATGTATGTAGCATAACAACAATTACATCGACATAAGCTGTAACCATTTCTTAGGAGTTTGTTTTTTTTTCTCCTGTTTTTTCACAGGTGTCTTTAAAATAACTTTCCCCAATAATAGTCGATCTTTGGGCGTTTAGATGTTTTTGACAAGGTCCTGAGCACCATCCTAATGTACATATTTAACAGGGCATGCACATTTTAACAAACCAATCACTTCAGCGATAGAGACTGCCACACTTGTGGCTGAAATGATTGGTTTGTTTGGGCCACCACAAAACAAGCTGCCAATGAGCAGTGTATGTTGCTGGCAATGATCTTTCTATGCACAAACTGGCTTTACATAGGCAAGATATCATCATCATCCGATTCCTCACCCCGATCAGTGTGTACTTCCTCTTCTTCACACAATATAAATCCGTCCCTGCCCATGCACATTTCAAAAACATTGTGCTCGCATGTGAGCATATTGACCTGAATAAGGTCCATAGATTGTAAGCACCATGGGGGCAGTGAATAACCAAAAATATTCTCTTTAAAGCGCTGCGGAATACATGTGAGTTATATAACTGGTAATAATAATCATATGTTCTTTTTTTTGGGCAGAAATTGGAGACAATTTTTGGATTTTATATTGTTGACCAAATGGACTGTCAAAATTGTTTAAAAAAAACCCCACAAAAATCTTAATGCAATAACTAGTAATAATGTAGCGCACAATGGTGAATGACTATAAAGCAACAGTCTCCTTTTCCATTACCAGGTGCCCTGCAAGACCTTAACCGTGCTGTGGAACTGAGCAGAGGGAAAGGGGTTGCTGGCCGGCAGGCTCTTGTACAGCGAGGACTCATTCTACGTCTGCAAGGAGACAATGAGGCAGCGAGAGACGACCTTCAGCGGGCAGCTAATCTAGGCAGTGACTTTGCCAAACAGCAGTTGGTTCTCCTAAACCCGTATGCTGCTCTCTGTAACAGCATGTTGAGGGACATGATAAGAAAACTGCAGGAACCAGAGATGCAGGAATGCTGATAGTCACAGTAGTTACTGTGCATTCAGTAAGATATACCAGTGACACAGGCCAGCATGCTAGGCACACCATATCCAGGTCAGACACTGGCCCTTATTCTGGTTCACTCACAAAGGCAAATTCCTTCTCAAATGGACAAAACCATGTGCACTGCAGGGAGCACAGATGTAACCTGTGCAGAGAGAATTAGATTTGGGTGAGTTATTTTATTTCTTTGCAGGAAAAATACTGACTGCTTTATTTTTACACTGCAATGTAGATCACTTTGAAGTAAAACCCCACCCAAATCTAATTCTCTCTGCACATGTTACATCTGCCCCACCTGCAGTTCACATGGTTTTGTCCATTAAAGAAGGAGTTTGCTTTTGCAAACCAACCAGAATCCAGCCCCAGATCCGTAGGTCATACCGGCAGAACATAAGTCGGAATCAAACCCATCCGATGTCCGTAGGTGCATCCAGCAGTGCCACTGCTAGCACACACACCTATAGTCTTCAGAACAGGGAAACGCCAGGCAGGAGAGGTGCTCTGCAGTAGCACTGGCAGGCAGGAGATTTCAAGACTCCCATGAAAATGAATGGGTGGCCGCTGATTGGCTGATAGAGCTCTCTCAGCCAATCAGCAGCCGCCTACTCATTTGAATGGGAGTTTTCGAAGTTTACTGCCTGCCCGCCACTACCAAAACTCCCATTCAAATCAATGAGCAGCCAGCCAATTAGCCGCCACCTATTCATTTGAGCACTCAATTTCCCCGGTAACATATTATGCTCCCCTGAGGGCACTTTTTACTTGAGCCACCTCGGGGAGCTGGGGGAAGTTGAAGGCAAATTGGTGTATGGGAGCCCTAAGATATGCTAGGCACACCATGGCTCTTATTCTCGTTGACTCCCAAGGCTTGCAAGTCCCCCAGACTCCACCTGCATGGCTAGCGACCATCGAATGATCCTCCAGCGCTCGCAGATCTGAGACACCTCTGTGGTGTCTCAGATCTCTGAGCACCCTGTGTGGGAAGCGGGCGGGCAACCGGCATCTGGGAATTTCCGTGGGAATGCCCAGCATTTTCGTGGGCACACCCATGAAACGCTGGGTGTTCCCATGGGTGAATCCCCTGGCCCCCGCCTGGACTTGTGTGTTTCGAGTGCTGTGGCTGCTCGCACACAGCAGCTGTGCATGCACATAAATAACTATGCATATGAGCGGTCACCAAACATCAGAATGGCCCCCAATATCCAGGTCAGGATTCCACACACATTTGAATAAACTGCAGTGTTAGGTGCCTATAGCTGTGAGCTCCTTGTATTTCTGTATCCAATAATGCCGGTATCTAGGAAAACTCCATTTGTGTCATTGGTTTGGGAGTATTCACCTCTATAAATAAAGTAAATAGAAGTGTTTGCATTGCTTGTTATTTGGCAATATTTGTTTCTCAACCTAATAGTATTTCACAACTCAGCACAACTCATCCTGAGGGGATAGTTACTAAGAATGAGGGTTTCGGTACTTGTGGAGTATCACGGCTCCCATTGCATGCCATCGCATGCCATATACAGTTGTGCTCAAAATTATTCAACCCCCAATGCTGTAAAGGGGTTTAGGGACTATAGTGTACATTTGGAATTGTATTCAGAATGAAATCCTACAAGGACGTTTTAAAGAACCAAATGCAACTAAAATGACATCAATTGTTTATATAACACAGTAGTAAATGTGTATTTTGTGGTTTCTTCATTGCCACAATTATTCAACCCCTTAAAGACTTCCACTCTGAAGAAGAGAGGTTAATTCTGGTGTTTTCAATCAGGTATTGAAAACACCTGTGGATGTCACCGAGCACCAATCAAGCATAATAAGCACCAATTAGGCAGCTTTAAAATGACTGTGATACTCAGCTCCTTCTAGACATTTACTGGTGTGGTTACAAACATGGTGAAGTCAAGAGAATGGTCCAGGAAGACAAGAGAAGAGGTGATTTGTCTTCACAGGAAGGGTAATGGCTATAAGAAGATTGCAAAGAAGTTAAACATACCAAGAGACACCATAGGAAGCATCATTCGCAAATTCAAGGCAAAGGGCACTATTGAAATGCTACCTGGTCGTGGAAGAAAGAAGATCCTGACTTCGACTGCTGTGCGCTACCTGAAGCGTAGAGTGGATAAAAGTCCCCGTGTGACTGCTGAGGAACTGAAAAAAGATTTGTCAGATGTGGGTATAGAAGTTTCAGCTCAGACAATAAGGCGCACACTGCGTAATGAAGGTCTCCATGCCAGAACCCCCAGGCGCACCCCCTTGCTGTCTCCCAAGAATAAGAAGAGTCGACTGCAGTATGCCAAAAGTCATGTGGGCAAACCACAAAAGTTGTGGGATAGTGTTCTGTGGACTGATGAAACAAAATTAGAACTGTTTGGGCCCATGGATCAACGCTATGTTTGGAGGAGGAAGAACAAGGCATATGACGAAAAGAACACCTTGCCTACTGTGAAGCATGGCGGAGGGTCAATTATGCTTTGGGGCTGTTTTGCTTCTGCAGGTACAGGGAAGCTTCAGCGTGTACAAGGTACCATGAATTCTCTTCAGTACCAGGAGATATTGGATGAAAATGTGATGCAGTCCGTCACACACCTGAGGCTTGGGAGACGTTGGACCTTTCAACAGGACAATGATCCCAAGCATACCTCCAAGTCCACTAGAGCATGGTTGCAGAGGAAAGGCTGGAACATTTTGGAGTGGCCATCGCAGTCACCAGACTTAAATCCGATTAAGAACCTCTGGTGGGACTTAAGGAAAGCAGTTGCAGTGCGCAAGCCTAAGAATTTGACTGAACTGGAGGCTTTTGCCCATGAAGAATGGGCGAAGATACCCGTAGATCGCTGCAAGACACTTGTGTCAAGCTATGCTTCACGTTTAAAAGCTGTTATAACTGTAAAAGGATGTTGTACTAAGTACTAAGATTGAATGTCACTTGGGGGTTGAATAAAAACTAATAATGATGTGAGCACAGAGAAGACATTTGTGGTTATTTCATTATAAACTCTGACCTACAAGTGCCTCTTTCATGTAAATGTAAGCAAGATGACTGAATGATCAAAATCAATGGCAAACTGGCCAAAACATTCAATTTCAGTGGGGGTTGAATAATTTTGAAGACAACTGTATAGTGGCATGCGATTGGATACGATTTTTGCAGTTTTTAACCATTTTTTTTACAAAGTCACATGCGATCGCACTCGGACACCTGTGAAGCCCGCGAGGGGACGCGGATACCTGTGAAGGTATCCGTGTCCCCTCGCGGGGCACGCTGCGCTCGCCACGCTTCGGGCTCGGTGGCTCGCTGCGCTTGCCACACTTTCTATTCTCAACTCCACGCCGATGTGGATAGTAGGGGTATGAAAAGGTCGTAGGACGCGTACCGCCGCCCCTCGCGGGCTCGCTGCGCTCGCCACGCTTCGGGTTCGCGTTGATAGTGGGGGTGGTACAGCCTCAAAAATGACATTTGGGGGCCATTGAACATGTTTGATACTAATTTCAATGCATTTGGATGCTTTTCTGTTAAAAAACGCATGCAATGCGATTTTTTTGTTATACGATGCACATCGTGGGAGCCGTGATTGTCCACAAGTACCAGGGTTTCAAACCCAAGAATTTAAATTTCTTATCAGCGCCATTCGTGTCAATCACATGCAGGATAAGGAGAAGCGAAAGCAGCAATGCGTAATGAAGGGAAATAATACCTCTTCTATATGCGGGAGGGTATATGGTCCCTGGGTCACTGGGTCTACAGTCACTCGGTCGCCCACTAATGGTCCACAGTGACTAGGTCAACACCTGGAAATGGTCGACATACCATAGCTCAGCATTGATAGAAGGTCGACTTGGGCATGGTTGGCAGAAGTTTTTCATGTTCTTTTGGTGTAAACCGACTTAGTTCATACTTTACTAGCCAAGCGGGCAAAGAGTGAGAATATAATAGTGTGCCAAGGCCAGCGGTACACGTATAAAATCCCCACGTCGACATAAACAACACAAATATGCAAAACTCATGTCGGCCATGTCAACCATAAGCATGTGTCGACCTTCTGGCAATGTCAACCTATGGTATGTTGACCATATTCAGGTGTCAACGTAGTTACTGTCGACCATTCGTAGTCAACCTAGTCATTGTCGGCCCATTATACCATAACCATCGGAAGCTGGCCCATACTTTGCTGATAGAATAAAGGTAGGAGACCGTGCACCCAGCAGGGACAGTACTATCATAACACAGCTCATCACACTGCCCAGTGCACCTGGGTCTGGGGGGGGGGGGGGATTGGTGGCAGTGTGGGGTTTGGGGAGTTTCACTATAATTTTACTAGGTTGAAGATTTGTCTAGGGTGTCAAGAAGACTCACACTGGCTCCAAGTACACCTGGGGATACTAAATATTGTACCCCGGGGCCCCCTACCAGAGCAAACTGAGGTCTCCCTCTTGTGTACAGCAGAAGGAAGAACCTTGCAGACAGAATGAGAGCAGGAGAGTGTGAACATGGCCCCTGCTCTACCCCTACCCAGTGTCACCCCCACTCCACCACGTTATACATTATGCCACACACCATAATGCCCATTGCACATTATGCCACACACCATAATGCCCATTGCACATGACATACACCTTAATACTTTATTTACTTTATGCCACACACCATGCTTATAACATTTTGCGCCACACACAGTAATGCCTATTACATTTATGCCACTGACATCATTTTATGTTTCACATACAAAAAAGCCCCTTGTAAATGATTCCGGACAGTAAGGTTTCTAATTACTTGTTGCCAGGGGTTTCATGGCAAAAGATGTATTGCTGCTTACACACATAATTCCCCCTGAAGTGCTTCTTCCTTACATGCTCATTGCCAAGGTTACATGCTCATTGCCAGGGGGCTCATGCTTCTTGCCAGCAGAGACTTCAACAATGCAGCCGGGCCTAGAAAAAAGGGGCGTGGTCAATAGCAGGGGGCCCCCATTCTCCACCCCACCCCTGTGGTAAAAAAAACTTAGCAGACCATCCGGGAGGGTGGCAGACTGGCTGGTAGGACACCCGCTCAGGGAGAGAGAGGACAGTCTGCCGCTGCAGCTGCCTTTCTACCCCGCTCAACAGCAGTGTGTGCTGGTCTGGGGAGAGAGGATGTGCTGAAGCCTGTCCCTTCTACTCCCACTGCCTGGGTCTCTGCGGGAATGGAGGGGGCAGTGGGACCCTCCATCAGGCACATGCCCAGGTAAAAAGTACCTGCCCCCCCCCTACCCCTTTTCGGCACCACTGCTTGCCGGGAGGGGGGTCACATGCCTGTTGCCATGCTGGTTACTTGCTCTTTGCCACATTCCCAGATCATACAGAAAGAAAAAGGCTGTGATCTCTCCCTGTCTTTCCAGTAACTGCTGTCACCAGTGGTGGGACTTGTGTGTGGCGAGCCCAGGTGCAAAATTATAATGTGGGCCCCCATTCTCCACCCCAACCCCAGGGATTAAAGTGATAATGCAGAGGTGGGGGAAGTCATTTCTCTATGCCACCTAATTACCTCCCCTCCCCATCCCCCATTAGGCAGAGACAGGGCCAGTGGTAGGGTTTTGGCATCCCCCTGCAAACTAGAATGCTTTTCTGTAAGAATTACTGTGCAGGGCCAATGTGAAGGTTAAAATGTTCCAACTCAGTTCTACCCCGTTCTCCCTCACTTTAACCCCTGCCCAACTCTAGTTCACAATATGCAACAAGGCAGTGGGTGACTGGGAGAGGCAGGGGGAGGCAGAGTGTGACAGGGAGAAACAGTGAGTCACAGGTAAGGGTGACCGTGGCAGCAGTGGGCCCCTCAGACGGAACGGGAAAGCACATTACTATCTCCACAGTGGCTAAGATTGCTGCAGGGATCTGGTTTGGTCCAGACCATTCTGGGTTTTACCCAATCCCGATAAAACTTGCCATGTTGCATGACAGTGACAATGTGAATAATTGAATTCTCTGTACTTGTGTACTAGCATGGCGCCCACGATATTTGGTCGCACACCATATCATCGCATCGCATGCCATACACCCGATGCACTTCGATGCGATTTCTAAATTGTATAAGCCCTCTATACGATGTTTAATTGTATAAGCACCCTAATGGGGGCTTACAATGTTAAATGCACCCCCACGCCACCCCCACTTTGAACGGGAACGCTTCGGGCTCGGTGGCTCGCTGTGCTCGCCACACTATTTAAATTCAAGTCCACGCCGGCGTGGATAGTGGGGGTATGAAAAGGTCGTAGGACGCGTACCGCCGCCGCTCGCCACGCTTCGGGTTCACGTTCATAGTGGGGGTGGCGTGAGGGTGCATTTAACATTGTAAGCCCCCATTAGGGTGCTTATACAATTTATAATCGCATCGCCAGTGGCGTAACTATGAATTGGGCGCCCCCCCGCCGTTAATGGGGGGCGCCCCCCGCCGCACCCCCCGCCCGCAGCCTTACCTGTCTTGCTGGTCCCGTCCCGGCTCCCTTGCTGGCTTCATTCTTCTGCTAGTGAGACGGACCAATACAAAATGTCCGCCCCCATACAGCAGACAGTACTGTCTGCTATATGGGGCGGACATTTTATTGTGGTCCGTCTCACTAGCAGAAGAATGAAGCCAGCAAGGGACGGGACCAGTGAAATCAGGTAAGGCTGCGGGCGGCGGATTGGCAGGCGGCAGATGGGCGGACGGGAGGGGGCTAACTATAGCACCACGGCCCCCCGGCGCCCACACATGCACAGCGCGGCCGCGGGGGCTGCGGTGCTATAGTTACGCCTCTGCGCATCGCATCGCATTGTATGGCCTTGTATGCCATATACAATGCTATACGATTTTAACATTGTATGACATCGGGGGACATCTCGTCGCATCGCATCACATCGCATGCCTTATGGTCTGCGATGCGATGGGCGCCGTGATAGTAGTACACAAGTACCGAATTCTCTACCGAAGACTATAATGTGGCTACAAAAAGTGACTGTTATTGTAAAAAGTTTGTTTATTTGTTTATAGTCACGTAATACAATACTATGTAACAGAAAAGCGCATACATTCATTTCCGACTATGACCCAAGTGCTCTTCGAATTACCATAACAAACGCAATACTTAGTGGAGTCCGCCCTCTGCTGGCCATGAAGTAGTGGTGCAGTGTGTTAGCTGGATGCGTGCCACTTGGAATAATACTGCAGTGGCTGATCAGGCCAGAGAAGCTGCTGATGCTGCAGGTACATTACCAATGGCTTGTGTGATCCTGCACTGCCACAGGACTCCTGTGAGTGAGGTGAGCACAGGAGCATTAGCACGCTGGAACTGAATGCAGTGCAGGTGAGTGCACTACATATGCCTTGGCTAAGTAGAGGGGACCCTACTATAGGTTTGTGATTCTGCAGTGCATGCATCATCACAGTATACCTGTGATATGGTATTAGTAAGCCTGAGCACACAGTGATCCTTGGTGTGTGCATAAGCATATATTGCTATTCTCAGTATCTTCTTACTTTGTGACTCAGGGTTATTGGAAAGATACCAGCACTTCTTGCCAAAGCAAAAGTAATGTGGCCAATCACAATGATTAATAGCTGTTATAACCTCTGGATGACTTCTTGGAGTAGACAGAAGTAGTCAAGTTGAGTTCAGACCTTAAGGAGCCCATTCATCTGCGATTTATTGCAGCAGTTCCCTGTACTGCTGGTGCCTGAAGCCCCATACACACTAGGCAATATTGTGACATATATCGCTCAGAAAGGTTTATGTCGTCCAAAGGTGAAGGTCAATGTGGCTATATAGCCAAACAACCTGCATGTTTAGCGGGCCTGGGTGATATCGCTAAACGATATTGGAGGCCGATATTATTCAGTGTATACGCACAATATCGGTCGCCCGCGGCCATGGCCGATATTGTTAACTAGCCGCGGCCCCTATAGCCTAGTGTGTATGGGGCTTGAGTCAGGGAAATTATACATGTTGGAAATCCTTGTAGAAAATGGGATACATACGATATGTCGGAGGGCAGGATGTGATCAATAGACCAACCCGTATGTACCATCTTCCCCCCTAATCCTGACCCTCTCTTGCCCAAACCCCACCCCCACCTCAGAGCCTGAGCTTTACCCTCCAATCTAGTGCCTAACTTTAACCAGTACTTGTTTCCTAGCACGGCGCCCAGATTTCCTACGTACGTTAATGTAGTGAAATCGCATCTCATCGCGTGGGCCATTTTATTGCCGTGCCCCAGGGGATCGCATCGCACCTCCCCCAAAATCGCATTTGATCGCATGAGATTTTATAGGGTGTGCGATGCCATTACATTAGCTATAAAATTGTATCACTGTATGACATACAATGATGTTTTACGCACCCCCCCCCCCCCCACTATCCACGCGTTCTCTGACGTTTTCATACCCTCACTATCCACGTCGGCGTGGAGTTGAATTTATATAGTGTGGCGAGCGCAGCAATCCACCGAGCCCGAAGCGTGGCGATCGCAGCGCGCCCTGCGAGGGGACGCGGATTACTTTACATGTATTCCGCTCGCCATGCTTCGGGCTCGCTGTGCTCGCCACACTATATAATATCAATTCCCCGCCGACGTGGATAGTGGGGGTATGAAAAGGTCGGAGGACACGTTCCGCTGCCCCTCGTGGGTTTCGCTGCGCTTGCCACGCTTCGGGGTGGGGGATGCCTAAAACCTCTTTGTATGTCATAGAATCATATTCTTGTATAACTAATGTAATGGCATCGCACACCCTATAAAATCGCATGCAATTTTGCGGGAGGTGCGATGCGATGTGATGCGATCCCCTGGGGCACACAGAGCAGTGAATAAATTACATTCAAAAATCGCATCGCATGGCACGGCACTTAAATGGCCCTTGCAATGCGATGTTCCTATGCAGAATAGCCCACTAAGCTATAAGCTATTTGCTTAGTGGGCGCCGTGCTAGGAAACAAGTACCCTGTAACCTAACCCCTCACCCTGCAGCCGAACCCTAAGTCCCCCACCAGTGCCTAAACCTAACTTTCCCCCACCACTGCGCCATCGATTGCAATGGATGTTTAGCATAAACATCCATGCGTACAGGGGTAAAATCATTCGATGTTCGCCGACCATCAAATGATTTTTTTCCCTGTTCACAAATACTGTATGTCAGTCTTGACTGACCTATATTTGCGGCATCCAGCTCTGAGAACGGAGTGGGCACTGACGTCATTCGATGCCAGCTACCCGCCCCCGGCAGGATGCCCAGCGTCTTCCTGTGCGCACCCACCGTTTTTGTGGGTACGCCCACATGCGTCCCCATATGCCGACCACCTGACCATCTCCACCCCCCCTTGTGTGTACCGCACAACAGCCCTGCACATGCGCACATTAGAATAAAACATCGGTCTCCAGTGCTAGTACGCCGGGGACTGATCATTACTGAATCGGGCCCAATGCCTTACTATAATGGTGTCAGGAGTGTCTGGCCATCGTGCACCCTCTAATCTTGTATCCTAAGACAATGCCCCCCCCCCCCCCTGTATCCAGGTAAATGCCACCCATTCAAATATTTGTATACCCTTTTGTATTAACTGTAAGTCTATGTTTACTTTTCAAATGGCCTTTGTCCGCCGAATTCCGGGTGGACGCTGACTTCATGCGATGTCAGCCACAAGCCTGGGCATGGACTCGCAGGGGTTCGCTCAGCATTTCCATGGGCCCTCCCACTGTTTTTGTGGGCATGCCCATAAAACTCTGCCTGGTCTCCAGTGACCGCCCCCTGTCTGCCTATCTGAACACCCCAGCGAGTGTGGAACTCACCCAAGGTGGCTGCGCCAGGGGTTTGCACATGCTCATATTCGCGCTTGCGCAAACCCCCACATCGGCCGAGGGAGCGAATTCGGACCACACCGAGCAGGTCTGCATTGCTCCCTATGTTGTATCTTATTAACATCAATCTTTTAAGTGTCTATATCATAGGTTCCCCAACGGTCCAGGTATTAAGTATATCCATGCTTGGCCACAGGTGACTTAATTAGTAACTCAGTCAGTCTGATTTAACCATCTGTGCTGAGCCATGGATATACCTAAAACCTGGACCGTTGGGGTGCCTTGAGGACCTCGTTTGGGAACCTCTGCTCTATATTAGTAATGTCTACATATTATGCTGTTGATCTTTTAAGTGCGGCTCCTAGTGATGTCTATGTATGCGCTGCCGATAATTTCAATGTCTCATATTAGTTCCGTTGAACTAGATCACATCGACCTTTAGTTCTGACTAATACTGTATATTCCATTCCATCGATGGTGATCTATCTTCTACAATGCACAATGCTGCCAATGTGTGATTGGTGTCTACCTAACGTTTGCCGATGTACCACCTTTGTCTATCTAGCGCTGTCCACCTATCAACTAGATCTGGGGTCTAATTCAGACTTGGTCGATGGACAGCTCATTTTTGGAGTGTAGCCCAGGACTAACCTGGTGGCTGTCATAGAAGCAGTCGGATCGGGGCCGGTGTTTTTCCTGACCCTTCAAGAAAGTGGCCGATTACCACCTTCCAACAGGTGCTGGATGACCTCCCGAAAGTCCGGATCCCGATGCCACTATACCGCCATTGGAATCCCGACTGTTAAATCCCGACAGCGGCTATTATCCCACGTGGTGGTCCACGACCACCATAGAGGGAGAATAGAACCTGTGGCGAGCCACCGAGCCCGCAGCATGGTGAGCACAATGAAGCCCCCAAGGGCAGGACGGCCTTGCGCATATGCGCTACAATTCGTATGCATCCGCAGTATATGGACAGCTGCCCGGCCGGCCAATGTGCAGCAATACGATCAGGCCCATTATCTGTGCGCTATACCACCCACTGCTGCAAAACAAGAATGAGATGAATTCTGTTTCCCCAGGAATGAGGACGCTCTGATTATCCCTACAACATGTTGTGGATTTCACTCCTGCTGCTCCCGCCATTGTTTCAGAGAGGTGGGTGATTTATACATGAATGTTTGAGCATAACGTTGATCTTTGTAGAGAATAAATATGTGTGTTGTGTGAAATTACACCCTCTTCCAAATTAGTTTTTGATGATATAATCATATTTGACCAACAAACCATGGGCCTTATTTTGGTTCATTCTTTCTGACAAAATCCTTCTTAGATGGACAAAACCATGTGCACTGCAGGGGGGGCAGATGTAACATGTGCAGAGAGAATTAGATTTGGGTGAGTTATTTTGTTTCTGTGCAGGGAAAATACTGACTGCTTTATTTTTACACTGCAATATAGATCTCACTTTGAAGTAAAACCCCACCCAAATCTAATTCTCTCTGCACATGTTACATCTGCCCCCCCTGCAGTGCACATGGTTTTGCCCATCTAAGAAGGATTTTGTCAGAAAGAATGAACCAAAATAAGGCCCCATGATAGATTTTAGGCTGCATACACACTAAGCGATAAATCGGTACACTCATGTTGACCTTTTGACTGTCCATCTTTCCATTGTCGACCTAATGTTTGTGTTGACTTTAGTCATTTTGACCTATTTAAGTCAAACCTATGACCTACAGATGAGCTCCTCTCAGCCAGCGTCGGGGCTCGCCAGAATGCACTCGCTGGTGATCGCCGGGGGAGAGGTGCTCCATCTGACTGGGACGCGCGAGCGTCTCACACACATGCGTGTCCCAGTTTTCGGGCAGCAGGGGATTCCTGCCCGTCTCCGCTTCAGGGAGATGGGCAGGGTTAGGGATCGGCAGACAGCGACGGGAAGTTCCATTGGAGGGGGACGCGCAAGCGGCTCTTGCGTGCACGTCCCCTTCCATAGGCTGGCGGGGGCTAGCGGTTGGAGGTCCGACTGCCAGACCCCCGCTGAATGAGGGCAGCTCCATATGTATTACCCGTCCCATCTGGTGTACTGCACGTCAGATGGGCCAACTCCCTGGATGACTACATGTATGTAAACATGGGACGTACCGATGTATTGCGCCGACAGATGATTTTTGTGCAGTGTGAATGTTCAGCACAATACCGTGTAGTGTGTACCAAGCCTTACTTTGTGCACGCCTACATAAATACTGGACCCTCCATTAGACAGGTCAATGGATCTCTCTATTCCCAGATACACTTCCCCCAGCCACAGAGATGAAACAGACCACCAACAATTATTATTTAACTATATGCAGGGGCATTTTATAAGAGGAGGGTTCTGTGTACAGAAAACATAATTTTCACTGGAAAATCACAGGGCTACGCCCGGCTGTGTTAGTATTTCAGTAAAATCAAACTGCACTATTTTTCGGGTTTTTTTACCACATTTCCCAATGCACAAAGGGCCTTATTCTAGTTCACTCTTAGACTCAAATTCCTTCTTAGATGGACAAAACCATGTGCACTGCAGGTGATGCAGATGTAACATGTGCAGAGAGAATTAGACTTGGGTGGGGTTTTTCTTCAAAGTGAGATCTATATTGCAGTGTAAAAATAAAGCAGTCAGTATTTTCCCTGCACAGAAACAAAATAACTCACCCGAATCTAATTCTCTCTGCACATGTTACATCTGCCCCACCTGCAGTGCACATGGTTTTGTCCATCTAAGAAGGAATTTGCCTCTAAGAGTGAACTAGAATAAGGCCCAAACACCGCACATTGGGGTTTCACTGTGGAGCATATTGCCAGCAAAAGCTGGTGTTACCCTATAGAAGACTTCACTCTGCATCTCTCTTGGAGGGTTCCGGCATGGGTCTCTTCCAGCATGCCCTGTATCCGCTGCTGTCACTCTGCGCAGGGACTCCAGAGTGGCAGACCCAGAAGTCCAGCGACAGCGGCACTTCGCAAAGGATAACTCTTAGAGCTGTACTTTGCGTTAACCCCTTTAGTGGTGTTTTTTTTTTTTTTTTTTTAAGGAGCAAACATGTTAGGAAACATCACTCTGTCTCCCGGGGCCGGGCAGCACCCAAAGCTGGGCGTTAAGCAGCGGCAATCCTGAGAATTTCCGTGTTTCCAGTCTGGGCACTGAAGTATAGCCCGGAAAATTCTCGGGATTACCACTGAAGGGGTTAATAATAGTTTATGTTAGTGCATATGTGATTATTAACAATGCTGTACACGGTGGTGTGTGGCGGAATACACCAGTCGAGGTCAGTGCTTCCTGCCCATTTATTTTCCCTTCATAAAGTTTCTCTTATATGTGTCTGTTCCAGGACGTGGGAATGCAGACTACAAGGATGGGACTCATGGAACATACTGTGAGGCCAGCGGCTCCACTCTCAGCTGGTACCTGAATGGTATAAAGCAGGATGTAGGGCTTGGTAGAGAGCCCCCGTTTCTGCTGCCAGTAGCTTCCAGCAGCTCTAGTACATTGTCTCTTGAAGAGATTGTTGGGGAAAACTGCAACCAGACAGAAATCCGAGGAGAAGAGTTACTGAACATACACTGTGAGTATGTGTACACGCTGATCTACAGGCGTATAATTGAACGATGTTTGTGCGTGTGTGTATGCGTGTATGGATGTTCCACGATAAGTCTTGAATGCTTTAACTCTGTGGTTCTCAACCTCAGTCCTCAAGGACTCCCAACAGTGCACGTTTTCCAGGTCTCCACACACAACCAAAGGGGAAATAATTAGCTCCACCTGTGATCTTTAAAATGTGTCAGTGACTAATGAGTGCACCTGTTCACCTGCCAGGTGACCTGCAAAACGTGTACTGTTGGGGGGTCCTTGAGGACTGCGGTGAGAACCACTGCTTTAACTGATCGTATTCAAACTTAGCACACTACCATATCAGCTTAACCACCTTACTGGTAATCCCGAGAAATTTCCGGGCTAAGCCTTAATGCCCAGGCTGGCAAGCCCGGAAAATTCTCTGGGTTGCCAGTGATTAGCGCCCCGCCCCCCCTCCTGCTGTTGCATTACAGCCTGTGGCGCCGGCTTATGACAAGCCGGATTGCCGCATGTAGGGATGGGGTGCCGGGTAGTTAGAGATCTGCTCTGGCTACTGCAGCAGCTCCTGCCCTGCTGTGGTTGGGAAGAGAAGGTGGATTGTGGGAGATTTGGTCTGGCTGCTGCAGCAGCTTCTGCCCTGCCGTTGTTGGGAAGGGAAGGTGAATAGTTGGAACCTTGCTGTGCCTGCTGCAGCAGCTTCTGCCCTGCTGTGGTTGGGTAGGGTAGGTGGATAGTTAGAGACTTGCTATGGCTGCTGCAGCCGCCTCTGCCCTGCTGTGGTTGGGAAGGGTAGGTGTATAGTTAGAGACCTGCTCTGGCTGCTGCAGCAGCTCCTGCCCTGCTGTGGTTGGTAAGGGAAGATGAATAGTTGGAGACTTGCTCTGGTTGCTGCAGTAGCATCTGTCCTGCTGTGGTTGGGTATGGTAGGTGGTTAGTTGGACACTTGCTCTGGCTGCTGCAGCAGCTCCTGCCCTACTGTGGTTGGCAAGGGTAGGTGGATAGTTGGAGACTTGCTCTGGCTGCTGCAGTAGTTTCTGTCCTGTTGTGGTTGGCAAGGGTAGGTGGATAGTTGGAGACTTGCTCTGGCTGTTGCAGTAGCATCTGTCCTGCTGTGGTTGGGTATGGTAGGTGGTTAGTTGGATACTTGCTCTGGCTGCTGCAGCAGCTCATGTCCTGCTGTGGTTGGTAAGGGTAGGTGGATAGTTGTAGACTTGCTCTGGCTGCTACAGTAGCTTCTGCCCTGCTGTGGTTGGGAAGGGATAGTTGGAGATTTGCTCTGATTGCTAGCTTTAAGACTAGTTTTATATAATATATTGGTTATGTGCACTATTGCACAAAGGAGGGTGGGGTTCTAAATACCCATAAATCCCCCTGATAGAAAAGAGAAAGCAAGCATAATATTATAAAGCGACCTCCAATGGGGAAAACAAATGACACACATTGGCCCTGACATCCCCCACATCACCTTCCTGCACAACAGCTCCATCACCTTCCTCAGCCACAGCTCCATCACCTTCCTCAGCCACAGTCTCATCACTTTCTTCAGCTCCACCATCCTCATCCCCAGCCCCATCAGCATCCTCAGCTCTCAGCCCCATCACCTTCCTATTCCCCCAGCCACATCACCATCCTCATCCCCCCAGCCCCATCACTTACCTTGGCTCCATCTCATGTCATTGTAGTCTGCCTCAGTGCAGATGTGACGTAAGGATCCTTGCAGTGGCCTCTAAAGTTCTTGGCACCTGGAGCTTGTGCTCCACTGGAACTGCCCTGCTGACACATGGTCATTTTGTGGTTTTGCTTTTGACACTGAGGCCAGATGTATCAAGCTTCAAAAAGTAATAAAATGGAGAGCGAAAAACAGCCAGCCAATCAGCTCCTACCTGCCATGTTACAGGCTGTGTTTCCAAAATGGCTGTGTTTCCAAAGTAGCTGATTGGCTGGTTGTTTATCCCTCTCCACTTAAAGCTTGATCCATCTGGCCTTAAGGGAGAAAAATATGTATTTGTATAAGCGTGAACAACTTAATAACAAATAATTTGCTTATGATGAATGCAACCTTACATTACAGTCCCGCCCGATTCTCCGGTAAGAAAACCTCATGTCTCTGGACTGTCCCTCCTACTTCTCCTAGTAATACAAACCCGGCCTCCCTCCAGCTTCACCATACGAGACCAAGATGGGCTACAGTTTGTCAACTCTTCCCGTTTGCTTCTGTTGGACACACGCAACGTCGAGGGCAATGGCAGCCTGAGACTAAAAATCAGCACCGAGCACAGTGACGTCAGCCAAACTCCTGTGACCGCAATGGGTGAATCACATAAATCATAACTTAGCAACCAGTAATGGTTCCATCATATAATGTAGTCTACATAAACTGCAGGTGTCTCTTCATAGTAATACATACATAGTAATCTTATTCCTACTTTACAATCATAGGTCTCCTTTCAACCCGAGTAGAGATTTCCCTGTTGGTTCTTATTGTCGCCGGTTCTGCCCTGGCTGCTGGAATTCTGCTGGTTAATATCCTGGTTTGGTGCCTTGTTCTGAAGAGGAAGAAAGAGAAATGTGAGTGAAGTCTGTTTATGTCAGGACATGTGGGTGACAGCGTATAGAAGCCTGTTCATGTCAGGACATGTAGGTGACAGCGTATAGAAGCCTGTTTATGTCAGGACATGTGGGTGACAGCGTATAGAAGCCTGTTCATGTCAGGACGTGTGGGTGACAGCGTATAGAAGCCTGTTCATGTCAGGACATGTAGGTGACAGCGTATAGAAGCCTGTTCATGTCAGGACATGTGGGTGACAGCGTATAGAAGCCTGTTCATGTCAGGACATTTGGGTGACAGCGTATAGAAGCCTGTTCATGTCAGGACATGTAGGTGACAGCGTATAGAAGCCTGCTCATGTCAGGACATGTAGGTGACAGCGTATAGAAGCCTGCTCATGTCAGGACATGTAGGTGACAGCGTATAGAAGCCTGTTCATGTCAGGACATGTAGGTGACAGCGTATAGAAGCCTGTTCATGTCAGGACATGTAGGTGACAGCGTATAGAAGCCTGTTCATGTCAGGACATGTAGGTGACAGCGTATAGAAGCCTGTTCATGTCAGGACATATAGGTGACAGTGTATTAGAAGCCTGTTCATGTCAGGGAATAGGAATATAATAAAGGGTTCAGGTAGAAGGTGAGAGAAGTGTAACATTGTATAGCCACGCAGTCACATATACTGTGTGGGCGAAACCCCTTAATAAAATTACAGAGCCTTTACTCCTATTTTTTTAGATGGCGTGGAGAACCGACTGACCCTAAGGTGAGAAGATTAGTAAATATCTTATGTACTTCCCACACTAGACTTTTATCACATATGTAGCCAGAGGCACTAAGCTTCAAAAGCAATAAAATGTAGAGTGATAGCCAGCCAATCAGCTCCTACCTGCCATGTCACAGGCTGTGTTTGAAAAATGTAAGGCAGGAGCTGATTGGCTGGCTGTTTATTACTCTCCATTTTATCACTTTTGAAGCTTAGTGCATCTGACCCATGGTCACTTGTTTTTGTATGGCAAATGCATTGCTTAAATTCATTGTAGGTGAGACTATGGGGCTGACTCAGTCCTGTTCGTACAGGTACAGTTCAGCCCTGTCCCAGATGGTGCGGGTCTGCGCAGGGGAGCTTGGTGCCTGAGTGACAAGCAGGGGGCATTTGCTGGGGTCCGCCCAGTGTTTCATGGGCATGCCCACAAAAACGGTGGGCAAACACAGGCGTGCCCCTGTCTGCTCAGCGTGGGCAGATGAAGTGCGCCCGCCCCCAATTCTGCGCAAAGCGTTCAAATAAAAAGTAAGTCCTGGCCTTCATTACAAGCAGAGGAAAAATCATTTGCATGTGGCTGTCTGTGCGGCCGGGTGCAAGCGAATATGTAAGCGTACACATGGGCTCTCAGCATAGTGTGATGATTTGGGCAGTGGTGCCGCGTTTACCTGATTGCTAGGCAGTGAATATACCCAGCCTAGCAAGCCGGTCTTACATTACCATCAGACTACAGACACAGCAAGCATATAGGAGAAATAACATCCGATATAAAGCTTGTGAGGGCCGCGGGGAAACTAAGTTATGGGGGCCATCTCCAATAAAATAGATTACCCAGCCCTCCCCAATATAGTCACAGTGGCCCTACTGTATGATACACAGTGTAAACCTCACCCTCCTGGTGGCCCTCCCAAGTGCTCCAATGACTTGGCCTTGATGTGTCACAGGACACTGAAGAGGTTACTAGGGAACCATTCTGCTCTGTTTGCATGGACAGTGCATGCCAGATATAGAGCCGCAGAAGCCCCCGGGCACTTGTACTTGGAAATTGCAAGGTCAGACTGACACCTTGTGTGTTTCCCCTGTGTGCACCACGCCCCCCCCTCCTTAATCTGTCCCTGTGTAGAAGGCTACACAAATATACAGAAATCTAACTTTTCACAGATAAGATGTATGAAACCGTGAAGAGAGATAACGTACCAACCAATCAGCTTCTAACTATGTACTGATTGTACTTAACGATATGGAGAAGGGCCCTTCTAAGCAATACATCTTTAAAAAAATATATATATATATTATTGTGTAGTGCGTATGGGCCTTTAGTCTGTATAAGAACTACGTCACCAACCAAGGTCAAGGTGCGGTGTGAAAGGGCCACCCCAAGCAACCCGACCAGGGTTGAACACGGGTTTGACCCGGGTCAAGGAGCAGTGTGAACAGGTAACCCGGGTTGAGTGACCCAGGTCCTGTTCACAGTACGAAGGAGGCAGCGTTGTCTGCTCCAAGTGCTGCCTCCTCCCCCCCCCTCCCCCAATGATGCACCGCCGCTGAGCCCAACCCCTGTGTGACGTCACAATAAGCCGGGTAAGATACAGAGCTTTCAGACCGCAAATGCCGGGTCACTCCTGTCCCGTGCCCCTATCCCTGATACGACCCGGCATTTGCAGTAAGTAATTCGGGAAAGTGGCCTTGGCAGGGTAGAATTTATTGTGGTATCAACAGAAATAAAGCTTGCAAGTAATAGTAGATGTATGGGCACCTTTTATGTATGCTTGGAATCTCCAGGTGTCTTCATCCTTGTCCACAGCATCTCGAATAACATGAAGCTGAATAACAGTTGCCTGCCCCGGGAGCACATGTCCCTGCCATCCAATCTGCAACTCAATGACCTCCGACCACAAGCAAGAGGTAGAGAACTGTTCTTCACCGTCTTCCATAATTAATCCCACCGCTGCCACCAATGTGAATGTGCCTATTGTACCCTTTATAACGAATCCCGCTGCTGCCACCAATGTGGATGTGCCTATTGTACCCTTTATAAGGAATCCCACTGCTGCCACCAATGTGGATGTGCCTATTGTACCCTTCATTATGAATCCCACTGCTGCCACCAATGTGGATGTGCCTATTGTACCCTTTATAATGAATCCAATTGCTGCCACCAATGTGGATGTGCCTATTATACCCTTTATAAGGAATCCCACTTCTGCCACCAATATGAATGTGCCTATTATACCCTTTATAAGGAATCCCACTTCTGCCACCAATGTGAATGTGCCTATTGTACCCTTTATAATGAATCCCACTTCTGCCACCAATATGAATGTGCCTATTGTACCCTTTATAATGAATCCCACTTCTGCCACCAATGTGAATGTGCCTATTGTACCCTTTGATAGTGTTTCTTAGTGCTCCCTAGCCAAGAACCCTTGAATATGAGTATCACAAATGGCTTTGGCATTGGCCTTTTGGTAGAAAAAAATGCACTGAAGAACACAGTAAAACTTTGCATGTAACATAATCTACTCCACAGGGCCAGGTGACTCTGTCTGTGACACACAGGAGGACGTGTCTGCACCTTGTGGGGGTATGAATGACACAGGTACGTGCTATATAATGTATATACAACTACTAACTATAAGCTTTTAACTTACAATAAAACAACAAATCAAATGTTTGCTGAAATCTTGTATGGATAATTTTTAAGGGCCAGATGCATTAAGCTTCAAGAAGTGATAAAATGGAGAGTGATAAACAACCAGCCAATCAGCTCCTAACTGTCGTGTCACAGACTGTGTTTGAAAAATGTTGGTTGGTTGTTTATTCCTCTCCATTTTATCACTTTTTGAAGCTTACTGCATCTGGCCCTAACTCTTTTCGCCCTGCCAGTTGGTCTACCAGTCAGTAAGTGTTATGCATAGCCGTAGCCCTTTGCGTTTGACAGTACTATTAAATACATCACCTGAACAAGGGTACACCCTTTCACTATATATAAGCACACAATAATAGCATAAATGTGAAAATAGCAGGTGGTTGATTTCATCCTCTTATACCACACCGGCAGGGCCGGCCCAAGCCTAATTTTCTTGGTAAGCATGGATTTTAGCGGCCCTCATTGTGCTCCACCCACAGTGCTGGTGAGGCATCAATTGCGCACATCAAAAATTTAGAGCATGGCCACATAATAGGTCAGATGTATCAAACTTCAAAAAGTGAAAAAGTGGAGAGTGATAAACAGCCAGCCAATCAGCTCCTACCTGACATTTTTCAAACCTAGCCTGTGACATAGCAGGTAGGAGCTGATTGGCTGGCTGTTTATCACTCTTCATTTTATCACTTTTGAAGTTTGATACATCTGGCCCAATATTACCAATTCACATTACACCACACAGTAGTGTCCCTTAGATAAACTGTGCCAGCTAGACACACTGCACATTACACATTGTGCCACACACTGTGATGCCCGTTACACATTATGCCACACACCGTTATGCCATTACACATTATACCACATAAGTACCGCTTACCTACATGCTCATTGCTAGGGGGAAGTCAAATGCTCGTTGTTAAGGGGGAGTGAAATGCTCGTTGCCAAGGGGGAGTGAAATTCTGCCACTCGCTGTAACAGGACAGCTGCCAGCCGGGCACAATTGAAAGACGTGATAGCCAGGCAGAGAGCGGTGGGGCAGCCAATCAGGAGCCACCACTGCTGCTCCCGATTGGCTGCCAGACCGTAAACTCGTGAGCCATGTGAGAAATTTCAAAATAGCTCAGCTGCCCGCCCCAAGCAGGCATCGCCACGCCTGCGTGTGCAGGGGAATGCCTGTGCAGGGGAATGCCTGTCGCCCCTGCTGCCGCATCCTCCCCTCCTCAAGCGAACAACTTGGTGAGTGTGGATCTCGCTGAAGCCGTTCCTTTCCGTGGTTTGCGCTTGGAGACAGGGAGGAATTCTGTCCATAACAAAAGGGCCTGAGTCAGCCCCAAAGTCTCCTTTCCTTGATACATTATTGATCACTAGTGTGGGGTTAATGATCTGGCACTAATGTCTCTCTTTTTCTCCAGGACTTGAACGTTACCCACTGGTTGGCTACATCTATAGAGCATCGAGTGTGAGCAGCGATGAGATCTGGCTATGACACCTGGGCCATCAGCAGAATGTATTCATCATATAGCTAAACCTTCTTGTACTGGGTCTGTGGCAAACACCTGAACAATGCATTGCATCTGTTACTTCATGTTAAAGGAACAGTAACATCAAAACTAGTATTTTCTTCATTGTGGCGACTTTTATTATCTCTTATTTATAAAGGAGCTACAAGGATTCCGTAGCGGTGTACACAGGGATAGAAGAAGCAACAAGTAGTGATAAAGCCACAACTCGATATAATGACATCATTGCAATGTGCAAATAACATAAATATGCAGTGTAAAAAAGATTGTATAGGGGTGGACACCAGAAAGAGAATGGCAGAGGAGGGGAGGGCACATTTCCAAGGCTGGGAGGTTGTAGGAAAGTTTAGGGCCATCTCAGAAGAAATGCTGCAGGTGAGACTGGGAAGTGGTGATCATGGGCTGGGCGGGGAGGATGGACGGTAAATGTCCCACATAATATTTTATACTAAACGGCCATGGATTCCACAATCCACGGCTGTTTCCGACAGTACAGACTCTCCTCCATAGAGAGACGGGTCTGTAGCAGGCAAGTCCCCGCCGGGTTTGAATACAGATGGAAATATCGGCAGAGATTAAATACCCCCTAAGACCTCTCATCCATATTGTAAGCCAATGCAACTTGTTCTAAAATATTCTTTATTTATTATCAGTTATTTATATAGTGCACACATATTCTGCAGCGCTTTACAGAGAATATTTGAACATTCACACCAGTCCCTGCCCCAGTGGAGTTTACACTCTATATTCCCTACCACATATACAAGCACACACAGATATTCTAGGGTTAATTTTGTTGGGAGCCAATTGACTTACCAGTATATTTTTGGATTGTGGGAGGAAACCGGAGCACCCGGAGGAAACCCACGCAAGCATCGGAAGAATATACAAACTCCGCACAGTTTGGGCCATGGTGGGAGTTGAACCCATGTCCTCTGTGCTGTGAGGCAGTAATGCTAACCATTACACCATCCATACTGCCTCATAATTTCTGAGCAGAGGAACATGATCTAGGACACCAAGCAAAATCACTTTGGTAAGTAAAATGAATTTATAAACTTTAAAACAGATATCATCACTTACGTAGAGGTGTAAAATACCTACAGCAAAATTCCTAAGTGATAAACTTTCCCAATCAGCGGGCATACTCTGCATGGCATAAGACCACATAAGGTTACAGGCTGGGTCTGTTACAGGTACCTAATGTGTAATGGGCTCATTAGTGATAACGATAGGCCGCTTTATCTTAGATCTGTCATATCTTCTTATTATTTTAACATCTTTGCCTCGTGTATAAACTCTGATCATTTTGCAAAGTTTCTAATTAGCCTTTTAAATTGGCCAAATGGAATTTTTTGCAGCTGTTTTTAATCAAATTAACGATTGAAGTAAATGTGGAAGCTAAAAGAAAACAGTAGAAAACCCACCTAGGGTATAGGGGGGGCGCTTGCCAGGAGTGGTCTTCTCAGAAGCTGCTGAAAACAGGGTAGTTACTCCTGTATATCATAATGGAAAAAAGGGGGAAGGTAGCAGCGCTAAAAACTATTAATGAGGAAATTGGATGATCTTTACAATAATAACAATTTAATATAGGCATAAGTTATGCAACAATATAATAGCACATAGAAAATTCTTAATTAAAAAGAAGGGTTGATGAACAACACACTATAAAAAATGGGTTGAAAGCCTTTTTGTCACACTAGTACAGCAGTATCCGTTCCGGAGAGTCCGTTTCTAATATGCCCATGATTTTAAGCTGGAAATACAGATACCACTCCTTATCGGATAGATGAATTGGTGGTAGGTATTGTTCTTGAGTCCTGGTGGTCGGCCCTAGATTGCACAAATTACCGACATCCAAAGGAATTGAGGACAGTTTGATAGGTACCACAAGTATACAGATGATTGCCGTTTGTTTGGGAGGAGCGGTAGTCCAGAGAGTAAATGTGGAAGCTGCAGTAATAGATGTTTTATGTTAATCATTGTTTAGTCACATAGTGGTGCTGGAAAGTTTGTAAACCCTTCAAAATGTTTTATGTTTCTGCTGAAATGTGGACTAAAACTACCTCAGATTTACACACTAAAAGTAGATAAAGAGAACGTCCCAACAACGTCCCAACAAGAGGCCGGGGTAACGATCTTCAAGGGTTTGGGATGGGACATATTTCTTGAGCGTTGCGTGAATGCAAGGGTTTTCTTAGTTGCGCACTGTGTAGGCTGAATGGGCGTAACTGGGTGGTGATAGGGCGTCGGCATGTCGGCTGAGGGTAATGAGGGCTTCTAGATGGAATTGCAGTGTGTGAAGTGTTGTGCATAGACAGAGGTCCATCGAGTTTCAGAACTTGTGGGTTGTTGGGCCCAGGTGCAAATATATCATTTGGGCCTCTCTCCTCGGGATGCGGTTCAAAGCTGATAGTATTAAGGCCGACCGCTATTGGTTGACAGGTCAAATGTCAACACGTGAAAAAAGGTTAACAGGAAACCGGTCTACATGAGTTTTTCCAAATGTTTTTTTTTTTTTAAAAGGTGTTTTTTCATACTTAACTATCCAAGTGGACATAGAGTTAGCCAAGCCGTGTGCTGAGCGTAGCGAGGCATTGTGCCCGAAGCATAGCGGGCCATGCAAGGGGACACGGGTACACTTTTATACAGTGTCCATATTGACCGGTCAACAAAGACAACAAGAAATTGGAAACTCACGTCAACTTTCTTGATGTCGAACTTTTCCATGTTGACCTATTGCTTGTGTCAACATTTTGACGGTCGACTAGATGCACATCATCCTTTTTTGTGTGTCGACCTTTGGTCTATAGACCAATAGTGGTATGACCCATAAACACCTCCTCCACCCCAATCTATGTTCACAATATCCAAAACAGCAATGGGTGGCAGGGGGAGGCAGAGTGTGACGGAAAGACAGTGAGTGAGAGAGGGTGACAGGGGCAGCAGGGGCCCCGGTGCATTGCACCAATGGTAGGTTCGCCTCTGGGTCCATCTGATTTTACACACACCTCTGTGCTAATGATGATGGCTATTTGCACAAGCGGATGGACAGGGGTGGTGTGATCACATGGATGCACACAAGCAAGGATCCACATTTAACATGGTAACAGAGCAAATGCTGCCACCTTGTGGTGATGTCTGGATCAGGCCTGGGGAGTGTAGAAAGCAGCGGTTTTCCACCTAAAATATCTGATCATACAACAGTGATGGCTAACCTTGACACTCCAGATGTTGTTGAACTACACATCGCAGCATGCCCTGCTACAGTTTTGCTATTTTGCCATGCTAAAACCATTGCAGGGCATGCTGGGATGTGTAGTTTAACAACAGCTGGAGTGTCAAGGTTAGCCATCACTGTCATACAACATCAGTTATTTTAGTGCTATTATATAGATAATATACAGTGATCCTAAGACTACCCCATTAGCTTGGACAATAAATAGATAGAACTAATCTAAATAATAGACTAAAAAAGTTGTCACGTCTGGTATTTCTCTGTTATTTCCCTAAGCTCAGAAAATACTATTAGTGAGACTTGTACATGTGACATCATGGTAAACATTGGCTGTCCCAGACTTTCGCATTGACCACTTTAATAAATCAGTATCCGGCAGCATTGTAGTGGGTCCCTGGGCTACCAACATTCTGAGATGGCGGTAGCCCATTGTAGTCTATGGGCTAAAGACCGCACTGCCGATGGGGCTAACCACGCATGCACAGACATCCGGTGAAGCAGAGCGCATGGACCTGCTTCTTTGGGAGCCCCTGTCCCTGCAAGAACATACATTTGCCTGAAAGAATTGCATATTGCAAATCGGTCCTGGGCAGTAACTCCCACCCAGATCACATTGCTTATGCATTCCAGTAGTAAACCTACCCCTTAATCAGCACCTCAGTATTTTTATTTTTGGCCATCATTGCCTTGAGGACTGAGTTTGGTAATGTCTGATCTACCCCATAGAATCATCAGGTTAGAGAGATTCTCTCATGCAGGCG
Organism: Crinia signifera; assembly: GCF_055691185.1. Taxonomy (NCBI): domain Eukaryota; kingdom Metazoa; phylum Chordata; class Amphibia; order Anura; family Myobatrachidae; genus Crinia; species Crinia signifera. The sequence continues at coordinate 47,342,852 of NC_139226.1, read as the reverse complement.
TGTCCAAACTGTGGCCCTCCAGGTGTTTTGAAACATTAAGTCCCAGCATGCCTTGCCACAGTTTTGCTATTAGGGAATGCTAAAACTATGGCAAGGCATGCTGGGATGTGTAGTTGCACAACAGCTGGAGGGCCGTAGTTTGGACATGCCTGCTCTAATGAAATAAAGGAACCAGTGCACAGAACTGTAGCCAGTCAGAGGTTGCTATGAAGTAAATAAGAGGTTACAATATAATAAGACTTTATTGGCCATGAGCAGAGCACATGGTTCTGAATGAGCGGAAATCTAGAATAATGAGTCTCAAGAATCTCTGAGCTCCCGGTACAACCCTATTAGACTGCAACTCTAACTCACTTAAAATGGATTTTGATAAAATACTATATATAATATATATATTTAAAGTATGATAGCCTTATCTTTTAGTAAGAAGCGGTTTATTAACGGATTAGGAGTTACCTTGAGCGCAGTGTAGTATAGTATATATTTTTACTGTTATATTACTCATGAGACTACATGTGACTTCTCAATTCAACACCAAATCCTATTATTAATGTTTACCGTATTTTCGCCTAATTCTTGGTTTTAATTGCACATTTGTTCTTTTCCTTGATTTTTTGTACAAACTAATGTTTTCTCATTTAACCCTTTGAGTGCCAACATCAGTGAGAGATGCGCAAAATATCCACTAAAAAATACCAGCGTCGCTCACATTTGTTATATAAAATCAATTTTTTTTTAAATTGACTATCTCCTATAGAAGTTACAGGTCATTACGATGACTGAAAATGTTTGCGTGGAAATGTTCACAAAAATATTTGCAAATTCACTTGGGTTAATACAGCAATGCACCATACCTCCCAACTGTCACGATTCCGTCGGGACAGTCCCGATTTTCGGGTCCTGTCCCGACGTCCCACCCGCGGCAGGCATTGTCCCGCTGCGGGGGGGTGGCAGTTGGGAGACCCCCCAATGTAGTAGAATAGACGCTGTGCGCATGCGCACAGCGTCTATTCTCGTATGAAAATGAGGTCGCGGCTAATTAGCATAAGCCGCGCCCCCTTTTCGGGCGCTCGCGCGGCTTCGCCGCGCGAGTGTCCCTATTTCTTCACATGAAAAGTTGGGAGGTATGATGCACATTTGTCATTAACAGGATAACTAGTTCCCCATTATTAGAAGTCACTAATTAAACATTCTTTGCCATTCACGTATGCAGCACATCATTGCACTATGATCTAATTGTATTTACTAATCTAAGGGCCGTATTCAATGCGGCCAGCAAGGGGGCTAAACGAGAACAAGTGACCCTCACCGATTAACCCCCACACCGGCCGCTCACCCTATTCTATGTTCCGGGGGGAATCCTTGCTGTCAGATGACGGCGAGGATTCCCTTAATACGCGAGGCTCGCACCTAATGCAGGGAGCTGGCTGCATTTAGCCGCAAGCCTCGCTGTTTTAGCAGCCGCACACGCCGTTTCTACGTCGCTGCAAAAACCAAGCGAGGGGGAACGGCGGGTGCAGGGGGTCAGTTGAATACTTACACTGCGAGCGGTCACAGCTTGCAAAAAAACATTGCATATACCCCTATGTATCCACTGGATTATGTATACCCTGTGTTGTAATATATGATAACTAATTGAGATACACCTATATCCCCTTCCTTTCCTTTTATGTTACTCAATAAATCACTTTTATGTACCAAACTCTCTCTGTGTTAATTGATTTATCAATTAGTGATGCAATAAGTCTAAATATTTTCAACATACACACGGCTTTCTTTCATAAAGAGATTTAGTTCATGTATATTTTTAAACTGTATCATTAAAAAAATATCGTTTGCTCCAGACACAAAATAACTGATTTAATTTGTTTTACTTGCAAACACCGGCCCAATGTGTATCTAACCGGAGGAGTGAAAGCCTTCTCTAGAAAATAATAATCAGCGTGACCAGGTTTATGCCATTTATTAGGACAACACACATTCCTTGTATCAATATTAAACATTGTGGATACAAATATAGAAGTATCGTAAAAGCAGATAATAAAATTCTATATATAATGTATACTGACTGAATATAAATTATATTAGACATATATATGCATATATACAGCATTATGCATGAAGTGCAAGCCCCAAACCAAAGCCATTATGAAAGCTACATTTCATATCATACAACCTCTTCTTTATACTGGTACCCAATAACGCATAGCGAGATCTTCAGCACCTGGAGGGCGGAGTCTTCTGCAACAATAACTAGAACACTGCAGTAATATACCGTGTGGCCAAGGTGTAGAGCAGCGATGGCTAACCTTGACACTAAAGCTGTTGTTGAACTACACATCCCAGCATGCCCTACATTGGTTTTAGCATGGCCAAATAGTAAAACTGATGCAGGGCATGCTGGGATGTGTAGTTCAACAACAGCTGGAGTGCCAAGGTTAGCCATCACTGCTGTAGAGCGTTCTATAGAGTCTGGGGTTTGGAGGACCACAGATGATCAATAAGAGACATTCTTTCCATTGTGATGGGTGCCGTCTGCATCTCCACTTGGAGTGCTGGTCTTTCCAGATGATAGTCTCTCCTTCTTTCCCTCTGCCAAAGCTTTAAAGTGCTGTTGAAATATGAAGCTGTAGTCATTATTAGGCCAGGCAGAGACACAGCCACAATTGTGCATTACTTACTGTTGCTGCTGTCACAGGAGCGGCTAATGTGCATCTTGCAGAAGAGAAGCTACTGTGTGCACAATCCCTCCACATCTCAGCAGCATGTGCACCATGCCTTGAAGCATATCTTACTGTCACATTTTACAGGATGACATCTCATGTTGGTAACTGCATACGGGACACAGCAGGACCCACCCTGCTAATCCCATCATCAGCTCCAGCAAATAATACCGTGGAAGTACCATACTACATATGATTGGATATGTATTAATATCAATAATATATCTAACTACTCCACTGGAGGCCACTCGATAGACCAAATTGCTCCTTTGTGTGCTAAAAGAGGTCTAAACAGAAAGGGAAAGCAGGTTTTGCAGGGACACTAATCGGTTTCCAACTTGCTGGATATGGAGAGAGGGAGCTGTGAAGACAGAGATTGGAGGTAGGCGCAGGTAGGGGGTGGGGAGTCTGTTGGCTACAAACTGTCACAGCTCAAATTGAAATTAAAATGGTCACAGCTCAAAGTACAAGTACATTGCTGAAGCCATCATTTTGACAGGCTTTTAACTAGTTAAAGCTATAAATCAACATTACAGGTAGGCGCAGCATAATACAACAGGTATGTATAAAGGACCCAATCACTATTTGCCCCTCTCACCCCCCACCATCACCTTACCCTCTCGCCACCAATAACTGATCTCTTTCTGACCTCGTCACTTCAACCCAGCCACCTCACACTGCCTCCAATCAGCTCACTGCCTTTCACCCCCCCCCCCCCAATCAACCCTCCTCCTCTCGCTCACTCCCATCACTACGCCCCCTCCCATCACCTCACTCGCTCTCTTTTGCTCCCGCCCACCCAGTTTCTTTCCTTTTTCACTCTCCCCATCCCCTTTTCTCCTCTCTCTCATCCATCCCGTATCGGTCACCCGCTCTACTCTCCTGCTGTCTTCCCTTTACCTTTCTTCTTGCCATCCCCCTCCCCTGGGTCTCAATATCCCAGGCTGATGCTGGGTCAGGCAACAACCTCCCTCCCAGAAAATACAAAAATAACCCAAGTCCAGTGACCAAGCCATTAAACCTGGGGACGCAGACGGGGCAGTGTAAACAGGTAACCTGGGTCACGAGACCCGGCACACGTTGTCCTCCCAACCACAGCATCCTCAGGGGTAAGGGGACACGCAGTCTCTGCTGCTTTCTGCCATGCTATGCAGACAGTAGTGGTGTGAAGATGAATGGATGTCTACTCACTGCAGAGACAGGCAGCCTAGCAGCTGCCAGAGTGATGGACTTGCCCCAGCATGACGTAGGTGCTGGGGTAAAGCCCGGGTCTGACATTGATTGGAACATGTTCCAAATCCCAGGTTGGACCTGGTGTAAAAGCGGTATTGGATTCCCTTAAGGACTAGCCTCCAGAGCGGGCCAGGGTCAAGGTGGAGGAGGCAGCCAGTACATGCCTTCTGGTGGGGGGGGGAGCTCTGAACACTGAATATTTTAGCACCAAGCTAACAGAGGGCCGGGCTGGTCCTGAGTGACTTGTGGTGGGACAAAAGTGCTGGATGATGAGCCCAGAAAAAGGCCCAGGGAGAACAGCAGAGTTCAATAGCAATGTACTCAGAAAGTAGGAATCTAATACTGGTCGGCCATAAACCATCAATGATTTCGAATCATTGATGGCCATCCCTAATTTACTCAGTAATATGGGGTTAGTCAGATCTGACTGCGAATTCTGCACCGGTTCACCCCTGCCTGTCGTAACTGAATCTGCAGTCACGACGAGACCGCGGTTAGTGTACATGCACAAAGAGCAATTTTCAGCAATATGCAAAGGCCACTGAATTAGCCCCATAGTTACAAGTGACAAAATTGGGCAACTATATACACATGTGTAGGTAGATGTACCTGTTATACACAGATCACGGTTACATCACATACATGACCATCACATTTTAGCACTGACCTGAGAGTTTTTAAACTCTGAGAAGAGTGAGAAGAGAACGTGTAAGGACTGGATCCGGCTCTTGTAAACCGGAATATCAAGGATACCTGAAAGGGAGGAAGATCTCTGTAATTACTATAATTCATGTAATGAATGTGCCAAACAACCCAAGTTTATTATATTGCTACAGAACAAGCTGCATTACAAGATAACCATTTCTACAGTGTATATTAGTCTTTGGAGCTGCTTGCTATAGACCTTATTCATAGATAGATGCAGTCCCATTGTCACTGCGTCTTTGAACCTGGCGGATCTGAGAAAATTTGCTAACGCCAGAGACTTTTGTGCAGAAATTTCAACCACCACCATCTCAGATCCACCAATAGTGTGCAAAGACGCTGCATCGAATGGAAAACAACGGATGCGCTATCAGACCTCTGGGCGTCCCTATGCTTGGTCAGAATATCTGCCAGTGACTGCGCACAAGCACGCAGTCACTGGCAACACACCCACAAATAGTAGTCGCATGCTTGCACTTGGATAATTGGATAGCTCCAAGCAAAACAATTACCCGCGGCCTAATGACTACATGTAATTGGATCACCCACCCATATCTAGGATTCCACACCGACATTATTAGACCTTTGCATGTTGCATGTTTTTAAATTCAAAGGACTAATCTCAATGTGCATGTTAACTTACCACATATTACATCAATATAGGTGGGTAGGTCACAGTCCAACTCTGCTGTTGGCAGACCAATCTGGAGAGGGAAGAGAAGTTTAGCAGTGAGGTCCATGCACACGTGCCGACATAAACACGTGCCGACATGAACATGTTCTCCACCTGTAGGAAAATGCAGCTGCTCCTCATGGTATCCTGGGAGCTTGTCATCATTAGGCTCTGTTCCCTCATGTATTAATGGCTTAGAGCAGGCATGTCCAAACCTTGGCCCTACAGTTGTTGTGAGACTACACGTCCCATCATGCCTTGCCACAGTTTTGCTATTAGGGAATGCTAAACCTATGGCAAGGCATGCTGGAATGTGTAGTTTCACAACAGCTGGAGGGCCAGAGTTTGGCCATGCCTGGCCTAGATTGTGGTTCTGGGAAGAGGAGGCAGGACCGGACTTACGCAATAACTGTATATGGCCACTCAGTGTCAGGACTACAGTTTAACATTCATAAACTCACCTTTGCAAGGAGTTCCTCAAATTCTGGTGGCCACTCCTGCATCAGGGTTTCAACCTCAGGCATGGCTCTAAAGAGAAATCACAAACACTATCAACTTGCATCTGACTCTATATAATATAATACTTATTGGCCCTTATTCACATTGGCGCGTACGCATGCGAATTCGCACGTTTCACCCGGCAACCCTCACTGCGCATGTGCAGCAAGCGCAATGCGCATGTGCAATGTCATGAAAAAATGCTCGCAAGCAAACTTTCGCGGAGATTTCTCCGTGCGAACGAGTTCATCGGTAGTAGGCGTGCAGTGGGCGTTAGCATGGGCGCGACCATTATAATGAGCAAAAGTGGGCGTACACATGGGCGTACACATGGGCGTTCACTATGAGTGGTGGGAGTGCTTTCGCATGAGTGCAAGAGGGATTGTTCCCCTCCAACGCAAAACTTTTCGCCAGCTCAAAGCAGGTTTTTCGTTTCGCACTCCTTGCTCCTTGTAATGTGCTCATTCGTACGGAGCAAACACACACACAAAATGGCTAAATCAATGGGTAAATCAATGGCACCTGCACACTATTGACACCAATACATGGTTGATTTCATGAGACAATTACCTCAGCACAACTTCTGATTGCATACCACCAGCAATCACGTGTTAGCAGATACAAACTTCTTCTGTTGCTAAAGTTATTTTGACCAAACCAATGCGCTAAAACCAAACAAATCCCACCCTTATAAATTTGCCTTATGTAACATACCACCACTATTGTCATTTCTACTCTGCTATATTTAGCATGTTGCCCCTGTGAACATTAGTCGACATGTGTCACCTCACATGCAACATAGATATCAGATACTTCCTTTGCAACACAACACATGTCACACATGTTAATTGTAATCATAATTTTTATTGCATATGCAAGATACAATAAAAAGTGAATTTTTTTAATGCCAAATTATATCACAACACACAATGAAATTATTTTCGTCCTCGTTTTGGGATACCACCTTTTGTGGGTCGACCAGACCTGCGTCTGCTGGTTATTGGGGGTTGATTTTGACCTTCCCCAGGTGGGGCAGAAGCTGCTGGTGTACCCTGAGGGGCTGATGTTTGTGTGTCGCGATGGTCGTTGAGGCGCTTCATCTCATGGTGGATGCCCTGAAGGCATTCTGCAATGGTGGACATCACCTGCAGCATCTGGGCCTGCCCTTCCACAGTTGTGCGTCCCTGTTGACGGATGTCACCCAGCACCTGCTCCAGGTTAGCCCTGTCCACTGGTGCTGTGCCGTCGGCAGCATTGCTTGGAGGTGTTTGAGGTGCAGAAGTCTCAACTTCAGTATTTCTATCTGTCAAGCAAGGAGAAAATATCAGTTTCATCACATTCACCCTTATACAAATAAGTTATCATTAATAAAAAACATTTACCTCCTAGCTCAGCCCCAAACTCATCCCCCTGCAGTTCGCTGTCCATTGTCGACACCCCTTGTATCTCCTCCATGGTAATGCACTCTTGTGCCAACTCATCTAGAGGTGTGAGCTGTAGGTGTTCGGGCAAATGTCCCCCCCCAGTTTTCTGGCTAGCTTTCCAACGCTCAGACAGCTTTCTCTTTAGCCAGGATTTGTAATCCTGCCACCTGCCGATGTTCAAAACATACATATGGACATATGAAACAGATATTTCAGATGTAATCATGTGTATCAAGCACAAGTGTGTTAGGAATCACATGCTTCAATGTGAGCCAGTACAAATGGTAGACCTTTTATACTACGTTTCACAAATTCTACATTGTGATGGTGGCACATATTAAGGCCTGTGCAATTGTGGACCTCCAGATGTGGACGAAGTACACATCCCAGGATGCGTAGCATAACTTTTGCTATGTGGCCATGCTGAAGCAAGCCATGCTGGGATGTGTACTTCCTCAAAATCTGAAGGACCGCAATTGGGAAGGGCTGCACATATTGAATTACTACACATGTACTACATTATATATTTATATATTACATCACAAACACCTTGTCATCTTCACTCAGTACAGTGTTAACAGGTGCACACTGTTGTCCAAATGTCTAATATTTATAGAATACCTCTGTAATAATTTGCACATACAGCAAAACACACTTGCCTGCGCTTAACATGCTGCCAATCCCGGGCCTGATGGGACACCTTATTAATTTCATCAGTGATCTCTTTCCACAGCTTGTCTTTGGTGTTGGGGGTCATTTTTTTCGGGCCGAATTCAATCAGGTCACGTGCTCTTGGCACTAAAATGCCCAGCTCCACCTTTGAAAAGGGTGTGTTTCGGCTTCTGCTTGCCACATCCATACTCCCAACATTGCTTGGTCCTGGACATGCAGCTGGAGTTTGGGCTGCCACTCCATCACCCACGGAGTGTGCTTGGGTTGATGGCAAACTGCTTGCAATTACAGGCTGTGTTGCTGCTGCCCTTTCACCCTCCTCACGTCTGCTCCTCTCCATCAGCCTTGCAGTGATGGAAGTTAGTCTCTCTATAATAGCCTCGTGGTCAGAGGTGACCTCTCCTTCTGATTCAGAAGTCATTCACCTTGTAAATGTGTCATGTGTTTTTGTGGCCATTTATAGTTGTGGTCTGGAGTGTGTTTTCGCAAGCACGCAAGACACACCTGCGTTAGCACGTCCACACCTGCGGTAGCAGCTAAAACCTGGTGTTGTTGATCATGGTCTAGCATAATGGCTATAAGTTTAGTTTGCAGTGCACTCTCATATGTCACTGTTATTATGTGCATGACATGTGTGGAATGTTGAATGCATGTGTGTGCTATCTTTGATACAATAGGTGTGTACTCTTCACAATCCATGCCATTTTTTGTTATTTGCTCACGAGCGCATAATTTTGCCCGAGAACGCCAAACACATGCTGTGTGCCTTATAAAAGAGCAGATTGTCCCGTTTACCCACACTTGCTATCCTATATGTTTGTTGACGGTGGCGGTTTTGCAGAAGCAGAACGCATTGTACCAGAGGGTAAGTTTAGTGGCCACATATTAGCACTTTGAATGTTGCTACATTTAGCTACTAATGATTAATACTTCTTGTAATGTCTGCAATGCATACAGAGATATCCATATGTATGTTACAATGCATGTGTGAACAGGTGTTTTGGTAGTGATTGTATGGTTCTGTCACCTATTTTAATGTGATATTTAATTGCATCGCTTTACCCTTAGGATATTTGATTTGGCCAGCTACTGGTGTAGCATTTGTGGTGTTTCTGCTGTCTCATAAGGTAAATTACTCTTTACAGAACCTTTATCTTCATACTAAGGGCAACTTCTTTCTGCATGCTAAATTTCATGTGCTTGCTACCTTATTTGCTAGTTTCATTGTGTGTATTGTGACCTAATGACATTGTAATATCATGTAAGCGTGTGTGTTAATGGCTTTTGGTGTACACATCCCCTTTTACAGGACTGTGGTCATATATGGATCTATTCAGCCATCCTTTGCCCGTATGTGTTATGTTGCTTGTGGTGTGTGCGTTTGTGTGTATGTGTTTGTGGTTCCTGTCACTAAATTTGTTCCATTTGTCTTTACAGAGTCAAGTGGTCGCCATACATGTGGGTGTGTGGCAACTGGACCAACGTGTGGCTCAACCTCTTCGAGGAAGGAGGCTGGGGCGTGCTAAAATATTCCGCACACGTGTGACCCTCTTTGGGATGCCTGATGATGAGGTACAAACTAGGTACCGGTTACCACCGCATGTGATCCTAGACACTCTCTCATTAATAGAGAGTGGTCTGGAAAGTTGTCACCGGCTCCCAACAGCAATTCCGCCTCTCACACAGTGGCTGGCGGTGTTGCATTTCTGCGCCTCAGGGTCTTTCCAGCAAGTGGTGGCAGTGCTTGCAGGAGTTTCCCAACCTACTTTCAGTAGGATCCTGAGGCGTGTAATGTCGGCCATGTTTCGACGCAAGGGCCACTTCATGGCCATGCCATTTGACCAGGACTCTCTGGATAGGGTAAAACTGCAATTTCACCACCTTGCAGGTTTCCCTAATGTGATAGGTGTTGTGGATGGGACACATGTACCCTTTGTACCACCATCACGTACTGAGCACATCTTCCGTAATCGGAAGATGTTCCATTCCCTGAACGTGATGGTGGTGTGTGGGCCATCCCTTGAGATCCTGGCCTTTAACTCCAACTTTCCGGGAAGTGGCCATGACTCCTATGTCATCCGTCAAACCAGGATCTGGCAAAGATTAAAAGAGCTGGAAGGACGTGACATGTGGATTTTGGGTGACTCCGGTTACCCTTGTACGCCCTGGCTCCTAACTCCTTACAGCTCCCCCACTCCAGGCCCACAGGAGTCATACAATACGGCCCATGTCGCCACCAGGCAAGTGGAGGAGCGCACCATTGGCCTCCTGAAGGGCAGATTTCGTGTGCTCCATCGCACTGGTGGTGACCTCCAGTATGCGCCAGCCATGGTGGCAAAGATTGTGGGGTTGTGTTGTTTGCTACACAACATAGCTGTAACGAGATCGGTCCCCTTCCCTGCGGAGGAAGTCCATCCACCTGAGCCACACGACGGTGCCCCCTGCCGCTACAGACACCCACAAAATGTGCGTGGGTACGCCCTGCATGACTCTGTGGTGTCACGTTTTTTCAGGTAGGTTGAATAACAGTGTTTGACACCATATTTACAAGTACTACCCACATTCCCGCAGAACATTTATGTGGATGAACCATGTAAATCTTGTTAAAACACATTTCCAGATCAGATGTGTGATTACATGAACCAATATATATGTGATGTTGTTCTGTTACAATATCTTCGATGTATGTATTGGAATGTGTATTAAATAATGTGGTAAATTTCCCTATCCTTGTAGCTGAACTCATCAAGCAGATTGTCCAACACACCATCCCCAGAGGCCACCACTAGCCACAACCAGGATGCTGGCACACAAACTGAAGGGCAGGCAGGGTTGTGATCTGCTGGCCAGATGGAATGTCAATATTATTGCACAAAATGGAGGATGTGTGTGTCAGCAGATGTGTTGGTGTGTATGTGTGTGTCATCAAAGACAAGTATATGTCGTTTAGAACTCACTCTAATGGCTATTCTTTCTATCCTTTCCAGGTGCAACACAGAGAAGACACGCATTTGTGGCAATGCTGCGGGATGTTCCAGTGCACCTAAGGGATGCTGCTTGCTGTGTGTTCCCATTGCTGAACCTGCTTAAAAACTAATGTAGCTGCTATGTTTGCACTAGTGACAGTTTGGAGATGTGACAAATAGGGTTGTGCACAATAAAGTTTTGAATTTTCACTTGTGTCTGTGTGGGTCAGTATAGTACTGATAGTGATAGGACTATACAAGTAGTGATAGTGATGGTGTGAGAATACCCGAGATAACAGATATGTATGTTTTCAGATGACACTTGTTGAGAGATATTTGTGACGAATATTCTTTATATACAGTATGGATCATGTTACATGTTTGCATGGTTGTACAAGGTGAAATGATGAGTAATTGAAAGCTGTACTAGGTGTCACAAATAGATTATGGGGGTTCAATATAACAACTTTGTGTAACATGCAATTACAAATGTCATCACAGGTGTACATTACACACACCTGAATTTCGTGTGCGGTTATGTGTATGAACGCATACTGTAGTAGTGGTTGCATATTTGGCCATACGCCATATAGAAAGGGTGTGTCATTTGAATGCATAAGTGTATGTTCGCCTGGGCATAGCCGAAGGTATTGCGAAAATTTTGATTCGCATACATTCTGTCAATTTGAAATGGCCTAATAAAGTTATCAGCAAAAGACACAGATTTCTGACCAATCACTGATCACCCACACTTATATAGGCACCTGCAATTAATAACTGCGCCACACCCAATATGGCAACTAGCATGGCACCACCCTTCCGCAAACGCGAGCTCCTCGCCCTGGTCCAGGTAATGGATCAGCGGCTGGGGCCCACGGCACCTTATATCTCTAATGCGGAGAAGCGGCGGGCATACAATGCTGCCCTCCGCAGAATATATTTGACTACGGGAGTACGCCGTAATATCGGCCAACTCGAACGCCGGTGGTCGAACTTGCGGCGCTGCTATGACGTATCCGCGGGTACATCCGCCGATGTAAGTATATGTATTTATGGCAAAATGTACGCATGTGTTTGTAAAGTATAAAAGAATGTTTCTCTGTGCGTGGGTATCTGGAAGTATATATCTGCAGTTAATGTTACTTTTGCAATTTGGTGAATTGTGTTCTGTGTGTATATATGGTGAGTGTGTATATGGGCCAATATGGGTGTACATGGGTATAGATGGGTGTTTTTGTGTGGTGAACAGTGTATATGGGTGAGGTGTGTCGCTTTATTGGATTGTGTTTGAAAGTTAGACAATGAAAGAAGCCTCAAGTGTGTATGCAGATCACATGACTAATTGTAGTTTCCATTTCCCTTTCCTATTCATCCACCTTGAATGACCACTGACCCATCACTGACATTGCAGCAAGAGCCAGGGCACACCAGGCAGAGGTGGAAAGGGCACGGGCCCAAACCCAAGAGGAAGAGGAGCCCACCAGCAGGACCAGATCCAACAGCAACTCATCTAACCCACCCCCCTCCCATTCCCCACCCCCCTCCACCTCCCATTCCCCCTCCAACACCCCATCCCCCTCCCATTCCCCACCCCCCTCCACCTCCCATTCCCCTCCCATTCCCCACCCCCCTCCACCTCCCATTCCCCCTCCAACACCCCACCCCCCTCCCATTCCCCACCCCCCTCCACCTCCCATTCCCCCTCCAACACCCCACCCCCCTCCCATTCCCCACCCCCCTCCACCTACCATTCCCCCTCCAACACCCCATCCCCCTCCCCACCCCCCTCCACCTCCCATTCCCCCTCCAACACCCCACCCCCCTCCCATTCCCCACCCCCCTCCACCTCCCATTCCCCCTCCAACACCCCACCCCCCTCCCATTCCCCACCCCCCTCCACCTACCATTCCCCCTCCAACACCCCATCCCCCTCCACCTCCCATTCCCCCTCCAACACCCCACCCCCCTCCCATTCCCCACCCCCCTCCACCTCCCATTCCCCCTCCAACACCCTATCCCCCACCAACCCACCACTACCCCCTTTTGCTCCCCCCTACTACTCCCCACCACACACCCCCAACCCCTACCAATCACCAACACAACCCATCACCATTACCCCAAATCCCATTCCAGCCTCATCCCTCCTTTTAAGCCCATATTCCACCATCATGTCACCATCCAACAGTGAGCAGGATGGGACTGGCATCCGTAAGTAATATATGTGCCTAATGTCTTTACACAAAGAGCTACTAATTACCAATCACAACACACACATATGTGCAGGCAAAATCATTTTTCAGTCAACACAATCACTGCAGTGCAACCCTGACCTGTGGGGTGTTCACCTCCAGAATCCAAGTGCCCCTTGAAACATAAATTGTGTGCAGACAGGCCTCACACCTTCAGTAATTGCCCACACATAACAGTGACTATGTCAAAAAAATGATAAACAATAAGATTCATGTGCAGTGCAGCACCATCCAGTGTGCTTCACAATTTAAACATTGATAGGAAACACAGCCAAATCCAAGACAGACAAAAGGTTGCTGGGGCCTGCTTGAAAGCTTAAAATCTATAGCGTCAACTCATTCTATATTGTAGAGTAGTGGTGTGCTATTTATGTGGGCCAAGCTGCTTCAGAAGTGTAGTTTCCAGCATGATGTGCTACACACATTTCCATATTGACTACTTAATTCGATGACAGGCCATGCTGAGGCATGCAGTAGTAAAAAAGCAGAAGGGCCATACATTGTACAGCAATGACAAACAACTTGAACAATAATGTGTGGTAAATGTTACAAAATGACAGCAGCCGAAAACAGGAGCATATGTCCCTTCTGAGGTTTGATGCAATTCCACCAGCTAAAAGAACCCAATTGTGATGCAGCCTACATTAATGCTAAGTTTGCTGGTATGTAATATGTATGTGTGTGGACACATCATAGTGGTTAGGAGCATGTTCACAGCAGCCCCTTCTTCAATGTAGGTGTAAATGTATGTGGCCTTCACCATTCACTGGAAAACTAATCATATCTTAACATACAAAAATACTTTATGTATATGATATAATATTTATACTGTTCTGTTTCCATTCCCCACAGACACTGATCAGCAACAGGAGCCCGTGGGCGAAGTATTTTTGGAAATACAGCTCACTTTAATTTATTTGGCCATTCTCTTGGAGCGTCTGCAAGAGCTGATTTAATTTTAATGCTTATTTTATTTATGTTGACGTTATGTTAATTATACCCAAAAAAGTTTGGCAAGTAAAGTGGCAGTTTAACTTGTTTGGGAATTTGTGTGCGTTTTATTTCGGACCAATATGTAAGAATGGTACTAACAACAGGTACATAGAGATGTGTAGTGTCAGTTATATAGCAAATTAAAAGGAAAGTGTTAGCAATGTTGCTTGCGTAATAATGTGGCCTGTATGTGGAATCAACACATAGTCGAGATGCATGAATGATTGAAGTACTTACAGTAACACTTCACACATCACATCTGGGTAGGTTGACATGGTAAAATATAGGAACACCATAATTAAGGCCATAACTTAACACATACACATAAACAACACATTTGTGGGTAGTCATAGGCATTTATTACAGTTACACATGTAAACATATTAAATATAAATGTACTGAGGGATAAGTAGTATGTTCCTTTTGCTACTTATTAGGGAAGCCACTTTAGATAATAAGGAAACATGATTAAATTCAGCTCTATTGTGTCAATGTAATTTGCTTGCAAAGTTGATGATTGTATCCAGCACATGGAAATGATTGAGGAGGGTGATGTGATTTAATTGATGTGTGCGTGGATGTTTGCTGCGTGCATACTAGTATTTGGTTTGCTAACATTTGGGGAGTAGAGCATGTTCGTTAGCAGCTAGAGGTGAGTGTGCGTGCGCAAATGTGTGGGCGCGTGCGACCAGTTACACGTACGCACAGCGAAAGACCACCCCCCTTACTTGTATGGTTGCGTGCGAATGATTTCGCAAGCGCTGTAGGCGTGCCTTCGCCCGATGCGTGCGTGTGGTTTTTCCCGCAAGAGTGCTTGCGAATGTGCATGCGAGCGCCTGAACCTGAATGAGGGCCATTGTGTGTAGTGGGCAACTGCTGGGAGTACTGTACATAAGCTGCAATAATGTCTCTCCAGTGAGTTCATGCCAGGACATTGAGCGCATTACTACCTGTACAGGCTGTTATAGTGACTGAAAAACCCCACTCTTCAAATTCCTCCCCATTCATAGGTCTATCCATTATACAAAGCTATGTTAAACGTCTTTAGGACAACACTTTATAATAGAATGCAGACAGATGAGATTCATTTTTAATTTGCAACTGACCTGCCCATTTGATCCTATGCTTTGCTACAGTTCAGGAAATAAGCACTTTCCTGTAGTATCCACACCTGACTGCATCAAGCCGTGAAGGCGGGACAAGCTGGTCCAATGAATAACATACGATGACAACTGAAGAGGCATTTTGGCCAATTACTGTAGCTATCAAGTCAAACTGTTGGCTCAACCAATCAGACCTTGTGATGCTCAGCTAAGCCTATGTCTCTAACGATGTGGGCAGTGGTTGCTGCCTGCTTTGTTATGGCCTGCGAATGTGGAACATAATAGGCACAAGGGGCCTAATTCATGTTTTATCACTTTTACATGAAGTCCTCATTGTGAGCGGGATCGCAGCGTCAGCATGATGCATGAGTGTTGTAGCACATGCGCAATCTCTCTCGATATGGATTAGGCCCAATGTTCCTTCAACATCTAGACAGCTTGAGCGCATACACATGGTGAAATTTCACTTTCTATTTGACCCTTATTTGGTAAGGATCTGGGTTGGTTGCAGTGTTCACATTCGAATTTTGACTATGTAGTACAGATCTGTACTATATAGTCTTGCCTGCCAAGACTATTTTTGTATTCGATTTGCGCATTGAAATCGAATCTGCATCCAATGTAGAAAAATCATTCGATGACCATTGGATTTTCTGTTTTATTTAGATCCGATTTTGCTTCTATAAGCAAAATCGAATAGAAAAATAGTGCATATATCTCATCGTGCACCCAAGGGTATATTTACTAAGCTGCGCCTTTTCAAAGCCACTATTGTCAGTGGTTCTAGCTGTGGGATTAATGCGGCACTGGTATTCAAAGCAAAACCAGGATGGTTTAGCATCTGAAAATTGCCATTTTAAATCCCGCAGGCAGGAAAGGCAGAACCGCTGCTGTAACGAGACAGGATACAAATACTTGGGCCTTCGCTCCTGAGAATCTGTTAGACTTCCCTCCTGAGGATTTTAGCATCATAGACCCTAGCTATTTTAGGTCGACATGCATTGAGTTGACCTGGACAGGTCTTGGGTTGACTCCTGAAACAGGTCAACATGCGAGGGGACTTGCTGCACCAATATGGTGTCCATGTTGACATTTGGGACAATAAAAGTGAAAAGTCCATGTCGACCTCTTGACTGTAGGACCTAGCCATTGTGGACCTAATGCTTGTGTCTACCTTCCAACGATGTCGACCGAATGCATGTCAACTTTATATGTGTCAACCCAACGACCGTATGCCTTGTATCTGTACATGCTTTTGAGTATATTGTGATACTCATCCTAGCATGCCCTGCAGCAGTTCTAGCATGGCCACATAGCAAAACTGTAACAAGGCATGCTGGGATGTGTAGTTCCACAACAGCTGGAGGGCTGAAGGTTCCCCATCCCTGTTCTCCAGCATTGCAGTGTATTGTAGCAGGATTGGGATGCGTACGCATCGCTAGTCGGCTCCCGTTCCCCCAGTGGGGTGACCCCCATCGAAGTGAATGCATAGCGAGTCGTTTGCCGCAATACATACAACAAAGGTAAAGGACACGTCTGTACCTTATTAAGTGTTCACAAAACAAATGCAAACCATGCCGTTTGGTCTCAATAATAAAACCGAGAACACACCTGGTATAGTGAACCGTGGCAGGAGGCTTTGACCGATGCAATTCACTGATACTTTCTATCCAAGTGTCGATGGCTTTATGATTCATTTCTGCGTTCTCCAGGCTCTTCACTTTTATTTGTTGCTGCTACAGAAAGAACATTAATTATCCAGACACCTCTCAGACATGCACATCAGTGACATATTGCCAGGATTTCCCTATACCCCAATATTCCCTATATACCAAGACCCTCAAACCTGCATTATTAAATGAGTTGGGAGTAAAATGAGGAATTTCACCAATTCCCAGATGGGTCACCAGTCATTGATTGGCAGCTCCAGTGGAGCCAGGAAAATACATATAATATATAATTCTTTCCTTTTTTCAAATTACTTAGGCTCTTGTATTGCAACTGTTAACAGAATTGAGAAAAATTCTTCCTTCCATCCTTTAGATGTGTGTGTGTGTGTGTGTGTGTGTGTGTGTGTGTGTGTGTGTGTGTGTGTGTGTGTGTGTGTGTGTGTGTGTGTGTGTGTGTGTGTGTGTGTGTGTGTGTCAAACTGTGTTAACCCTTTCAGGTCCAACGTCTAGTCAGGCTCAACAGCCCTAGCGCTAGTAGCAGATCCAGTGGTGAGCCACTTAAAAATAATAACATTAACATTGTTCAACATAGATAATTTTTTAATAAAAAAAAAAATTACAATTAATTTAAACCAGACTGTTTGAATTGCAAAAAAAAAAAAAAAAAAAAATTTGGACTTCGAAGAACACACTATCCACATAGTCACTCACCGAAACACTGTGCTGCTTGGAATTTTCCGACAGCCAGAGGGCCATAACCGTAGGGTCAGACTGCTTTGTGGATGGTTCGTCAAGGGTTAGAAGGCCAAGATTATCCGATTTGCCATCAGGTCTCGGAACCTATGGGGAGGCAGATGTCACCCTGCTTTCACATACATAGCATTATTTTTCCAATTCAATATCCAATGTTACACTTCTGTATAGTGTTCATAATTAATGTCGGTTTTACGGCATAGAAACATTTGCATGCATTAAGGGGTGACAAGATGAGCTGGACCAATGGACATTTTAGTGATTATTTTAAGACATTTAAAACTCCTTGTTCCAGCATTTTTGTAGAATGACCTACCTTTAAAAATGCATCAATATCTCCAACAGCAGGAATAAAGTCCGGGATGAAAGGTTTCAACTTGTGGTCTAAATCTGTGGCATGTGGGGTATATCTGAAAGAACAATCCGTGCCATAAATATACAGACAATCTGGGATAATTCAGAGTAAGAATTCCTGCAGTGGATTCACTCTACCAATTGTTATTCCAGCAAGGGACAGTTGTTAATAGGTACTTGTTGGCATCCAATACAGGTGGGATGCAATATTGCAGATGTGGCACAGTTATTTCTGGTCCCATCTCGGGGTAAGACCTTGAGAGCCACTACTAGGCATGCACCACAAAGTGTGTGTTTGATGTGTTGTCGTGACAACAGAACCTTGCTTACTCAAAATTGTGGAACTTACAAATCTCATGGTTATTTATATTTTTATTGAAGATTGGTGATAATGTCATAGACGTATCCTCACACACTATAGCTACAGTCACACCCAAATATCCCTTCTTGGCGCTCGAGGTCCTTTGTGACACGGCTAGCACCAAGTGTCTTTCGTGTCTGAATCTGTATAAGGAGTCTTGCGATTCAGCAGCTGAAGGGATAGCCATCCGTGCAGTCGCCATCGATGGCGATATTGCAACCAGCCATCAATAGTAACAAACTTTGTGATGGATGACCATCGATAGTTTTACCTATTGATAGTCATCCATTTTCTTTGACTGACTGGCCCATGGGCCAATCAGAATGTGGGGTAGGGCTTCAGGGTTGTCAGGGGCGGGGCTATGCTCCAGGTCCCGGCACCTTGGAAGCAAAAAAAAAAAAAACGCTTTGGGTTTGCTGTGCCATCAATGGAGGAAACCATCGATGGCAAAAGTATTCAACATCGGTCATAAACAATCAATGGTTTCAAATCCGGAAAATTTTCGGACAGAACACTCAAGTGGTTAAGGCTCAGTGTAAGATGAGACATCTGTACATCCAACATCCGGGGAAGTATTTACCATCAAAACAATGTATGGCTGGGGTAGCCAACCCTAGTCCTCGAGAGCTACCAACAGTGCATGTTTTGCAGGTCTCCTCACAGAATCACAAGTGAGCTAATTAGCTCCATCTGTGTATCTTTTACAATGTGTCAGTGATTAATGAGTGCAGCTGTGCAGCAGCTAGGTTGTCTGGAAAATGTGAACTGTTGGTAGCTCTCGAGGGCTAGGGTTGGCTACCACTGATGTATGGCATGCAATGGTCATTATAATGAGTCTGTGCCAGAAAATCTTTGCTGTTCTGGCTTAAAAATGACTATAGAACACATTGCATTGCATAGATCTTCTATCAAGAAGGCATACACTGTAGTGGGAGGAGAAACCTGGAACTCTACCATTATAACTGAATCAGCCTTTTCCTACATGTAACTTGGATTGTTTCTGCTTAGTGATCTATTCTTTACATCATGGAAATACTGACTCTGACGTAAGACTTCACACGCCCTCACCTGGTGATGTACTGGAACAGCTCTTTAATGTCAGATGTCACAGGAAGGTGCTCGAAGTCCGATGGGTCGTAACTGCGGGAAATGAAAACAGACGATGACACCTTCGCTTACATCATCACTGCCAGGCCGTGTATATGGAACCGGCTTGCTTTATAATCATGGGGATATTCTACATGGATGAAATAGAATAAATACAATTTACTTTGTACTGACAATAACCCAGTGGTAAGCAAAAGGGAAGCCTCGTAATAAAACTCCCCTGTCTAAACCAGAGACTCTTGGCTGGCTTCTACAGAAATGATTTCACACAATATTGTATAACAAAACATTTCCTTGCTCACCCTACATTTGAAGTGCCATTGTCATCTTCATCGTCATCATCATCATCTTCCTCATCATCCTCTTCTTCAGAGTCCTCTGTATCCTCATCCTCACTAAACTCGTGAGCTGCCCCGGGAGTTTTCTTTTTCTTTTAAATGTAAGCAAATAAAGAATAATATAATGTCAACTTGCTGCTCATCAATGCAGCCTGTAAGAGAACAAATCACCCAATTACCCAGATTCTTATAGATTTGTAATGTGGAAAAAGGCAAGAAAATAAACCTAATGTCCTGTATAATAAACTTTGTAAATATTAATATCAACACTAGCGCGGTCTTGGGTTTGAATCCCACCATACTTCCTACTCATACTTGCCTACTCTTCAGGGATGGATCTATGAAACGGGTGTGGATCGTATTGTCGACAAGACTTAGGTCGACAGTCATTAGGTCAACACCATTAGGTCGACAGGCAGCAAGGTCAACAGGGTTCTAGGTACAGTATGTCATCCTGTACATCCTTGCTGGCGGGTCGCCAGAACGTACGCGCTGGCGACCCGCCAGCAGCATCGCCAGCGAGAAAACTGAGACGCGCGTGCGTCTCACGCGCACGCGCGTCTCAGTCTCCGTCGCTAGCGCGACGGAAACCCTGTCCGTCTCCGCCTCAGGGAGACGGACAGGGTTAGGGGGGGTTAGTGGGGGGTGCGGGCAGTCGGCGGGGACCCGGGGAAACGTATGGAAGCGCCGTCGGAAGGGGACTCTCGTGCGCGCGCGTCCCCTTCTCACGATCGCCATGGTGCTGGCGGGGGTTGGCGGCTGGCGACGCCAGCGCCATCCCCTGCAAAGATGGGAAAAGACCCATCTGTATACCATGGGTGAAGGTCGACAGGTGTCTAGGTCGACAGGTCACGAGGTCGACATGGGTTTTTTTCACAGTTTTTTTTAACCCGAATGTCGACACATTCAACATGGACACAGTTGGAAGTCAACTGCAGCCCCTTGCATCGCTCACGATGCTTCGGGCACGGTGCCTCGCTGCGTTCGGCACACTATTTTATTCCCACACCACGCCCTAGTGGATGGTAGGGCATGAAATACCGCCTGTCGGCACATGTCGGCTCAAAAAAAACAGTGAAAACCCCATGTCGTACTAACGCATTTGTCGACCTAGTCCCATGTCGACCTTGTTGCCTGTCGACCTAAGTCTGGTCAACAATACGACCGTATCCCTTATGAAACTATCGAAGCTTAAGCTTCTGGGCCCCTAATCCCAGATGGGGGGTGGGGGTTGCATGGTTTGGTCATGCCAGGTCTATTTTTTATTATTATTATTATTATTATTATTAGTCATGTTTATTACATTTGCAATTTTGATGGTTTCAATGAGAAAACATCTGGATGCGATTTTTGAAGTGTGATTTTTTTTATATCATGGCAAAACATGCGATTTTTACTGCAAATCACAAAATACTACATGTGTGACTTTTGGTAAACGTGTGATTTTGGCCATACAATTTTTTTTTTAAAAATGGCACCCTATTACATCTCGCCCTTGGACCTTGTTGGATGTTTCTTTTCTGTTGCTGGGTGCAAATTGGCCCCCATAACAGTTCCAGCTTCAGAGTCCCAGAAATGTAGGACTGCCACTGCAACTTTACAAGAATAGCCAACACCGTCCCCTGCTCTGATCACAAACCCCCATTATGCAGTGTTCAAAGTTTGCGATCCGATGTTGCATTTCGCACGGAATCTCATCTTCATGGCCCTGCCCTCTGCCGCACAATGCCAGTAATCTCAGCATTCATGGGGCAGCACAGATGGTGTAATGGTTAGCATTACTGCCTCATAGCACTGAGGTCATGGATTCTATCCCCACCATGGCTGTAACTGTGCGGAGTTTGTATATTCTCCCCGTGCTTGCGTGGGTTTACTCCGGGTACTTTCCTACCACAATCAAAAAATATACTGGTAGGTTAATTGGATTCCAACAAAAATTAACCCTAAAACTTCTGTGTGTGCATGTACATGTGGTAGGGAATATAGATTGTAAGCTCCACTGGGGCAGGGACTGATGTGAATGTTCAACTATTCTCTGTACAGCGCTGTGGAATATGTATGCGCTATATAAGAAACGGTTAATAAATAATAATAAGTTCATACCCCCGTCCAACCCCCAATTGTGACTCATATTTCCTCACCACGCCCATCTGGCTGCCCTCTCAGGGTTAAACCAACAAGTCCAATGCAGAAAGTCCAATTTGAGTGCTGAATGTGTAACATTTTGCACACCTCGGCTTGCCACCATCAGCGGGTACAAGCTTGTGCCAGCAGCTGGTTAAGCCAGACAGGAGAAAACTAAAAACCTCCGCCAGTTGTACAGAACAATTTAATTCACCCCTTATGAATCCTGAATGTCCCTAGGTCTTAGCAATATGATTAATAAGCCATTCCACATTTTCAAGGTATTGGGTTGTAAAACCCAGCACTTCTGTTCTGATTTATGCCCGATATTTAAAAGGGCAATGATTTTACATGGCAGTCACAGCCAATTTAGGCACTGCCCTTTTAAATATCCGATATAAACACAATCAGAAGTGCCGGGTTTTACAATCTGACACTTCATAAATAAACCACCAAGACTTTTCTAGAGATTCATGCTAGGGTTATTTTGTACTTTGAGTCCTATTGGAAGAAAAATGCTAAAAATAACATTATTATTATTTTAATTTTAAAATACTCGTCGGACACTATCATCGTCGTGGGATTACCGTGGTACTCTCGTCGTCCTCGCTGCTGCTGTTTGGGCCTGTCATGCTTTTCACTCTATGAGATGTGAGTTTAGAAGGAACTGAAAGAACAAAATAAAATATATAAAACATTGTAATAAGTAATATAGGAAAGTAGTCTGAAAGTTACAGTAGATTCTCACTGGACAGAAGCATCCTCACCTGGTTTCCTTGGAGTTGGAGAATGAACGCTACCAACCTCCTCCGAGTCGTTAATTTCCAGGCTTTCGTCGTATGGCTGGTTCTGTACTAGCCGTGTCTGGAATATGTATGATTAAACCATCACGTCACATTGAAAATCAATGTAAAAAAAGAGAGCCGGATTCAGAGAAAGGTGCAGATCACACAGACATGCAGTATTTCAAAACAGCAGCTATGGCATAATAAACGAACGTCGCAGGCGGTGCCTTGTATAGATAGATGCTTGCTTACACTTTCCTGGTATGCTGCAGTGTCAGAGGACACAGCATTTCACTATTTGTATGAACATTCCTATATATAAGCAACCCTCAGGTTTCTCAGGCTGGCCGATAGAGTCACGTTGCTGGAGCTAGTGGAATTACATTCAAAGACACAGCCAATGGCTTCAGCAGGACAAGAAAGTGAAGCAGACACAATCTGATTCCTGCAATTCTGCCTGTCTCTGCCCCCCAAATGCCGGTAGCGTGTCAATCAAGCTGTGGCATTTTAGGCGGCTCAGTATTCCGACAGTCATTGGACCGATGTCGGAATCCCAACTGTCAGGACTCCTTCAAGGGGGCGTGCCCTACGAAGCCACTTGCGGGCTCGCTGCGCGCATCACAGGTTCTTTTCTCCCTCTATACGTCGATCACCTGACTGTCGGCATCCAGACTGTTGGGAGGTCACCCAGCACCCATTTTTGTCAAAATGTTCAACATTGTTTCCCCAGTTCTGCACATGGGCAGATCTAAACACACTGGAGATATAGACACCCAGTTTGTGAACTTCCCTGAATTAGGCCCAGAATTGGATTAACAGGACACACCAATAGAAATGTCAACCTTCTATTTAATATACACATAGAAGACTGTACTTATACTACATTCAGTAATTAGGCTTTATGTGGGTAATTAGGATATCCAACATTAGTAAAGTTTAATTTTCCTTATTGGAAGCACATACAGTATACCAGACAATTACACTAAGGATACCAGACTAAGGGGACTATAGTAATGATTGTATGATATAGACTATAGAATGATCGTCATGTAGACTTCATTTTCCAATAACGACCCAGAGGCCAGTGTAGATTTGTTTTCAGACGATACTTAAGGTGGAAATACATCAAAACGACCTGATCTTATACAGGTCATAAGGGCGGTCGAATGAGCAATCGTTTATGCTTTAAAAGCACATACATACAATCTGCTCACGACCGGAAGCAAAGCCGATGGATCATATGTGCAGCACCTATGATCTGAAGATCGACCCCGCATCATAACACTATACCTCACGCCGTGCACACAATCCATCACAAGGCCCATCAAAATTGTGCATGCGGGCCGAAGAATGCTAGTGTATGGTCACCTTAAAGCAGTGGTTCCCAAACTTCTGGAATCAAGACACCTAGAGAACCATTTAATACAACAGGCTGAAGTAAGGGGACTAAGTAAAAACCAGACCCGGACAAAACCCTGGAATGCCGGACCGGGCATCAAACGGTGCATTCCGGAGCTTGTAGTCTCCCGTCCGGGGGGGGGGGGGGGGGGGTGACTTGTCTGTGTGATACCTTTTACCAGGGACATGGGGACGGGGAGATTACAGCCTCCCCGTGTGGACCAGACCATTCAATTTTTTTGCTACATGGACCATACAGGACACCCCACGGACTGGACAATACAAACTCAGGAATGCAGAGTTTGATATCCGGTCCAGCATTCCGGGGTCTTGTCCGAGTCTGGTTTTTACCCATACCCTGGGCCTGAATTAAGTCCTGTAGGACATCCAGTGTAGCAGCGGAGAGCTTATATCTGTGGGGGCACTGGGGTCCAGTTACTAATAGATATTTAAAGAAAGTACAACGTTTTACAGGTGTTATTTGCAAAAAACTACAGCTCATGTCTCATGCACTATATACATATAGTGACCACTTTGCTAAGATCACTATCATGTTTACAACTTTATTTATCTCCTGCCTCAACCATGTAACCCTCGGGTGCACATTAGGTAAGTAAGCCCATGCAGTTACCTGCAGCCCCTCTGTATGTGCTTCCTCCATTGCTGCCTCCTCTAACTGAGTGGCATAAACACCCCGGCAGCCTTTACCTCGGGTCCGGGGTTCTAGCTGCTGCGCTGCCTCCCGCAGATTGCGGACCAACCAACGTCTCTATGGAAACGGGGAGGACTTCCGCCAACCAGCAGCTCTTCCGTTGAAAACGTCAATTCGGCTACTTAATTCCGCCCTCACTGCTGAGCTTCATGACATCCCTTTCCGCCCTGACTCCAGTCCTGAGCTTCATGGCATACCCTTCCGCCCTGACTCCGGAGCTTCATGGCATACCCTTCCGCCCTGACTCCTGAGTTTTTCATTACATAATAACCTTCGTTCCGCCCTCACTTGGTACACGCTATACTTTTCCTCCCTCACATGTGAGCTGTACTTTATACGCAGCCTACCCTCGCTGAAATAGCAATCTCCCTCATTATTCTAGCAATCTCCCTCATTTCACCTAGCACACATTACGCTGTTACACAGGGTTGCCTACCTCACCCTGGGAAGCGGTCATCTATTAGAATGAACTTAGGTCTACAGTCATTAGGTCGACCCCACTAGGTCGACTGGCAGGAAGGTCGACCTGACTTAAGGTCGACATGGGCCAAGGTCGACATGACTTAAGGTCGAATTTGCATAAAGGTCGACATGAGGAAGGTCGACTGGTCATAAGGTCGACATGGGTTTTTCACTGTTTTTTGAGCCGACATGTGCCGACAGGCGGTATTTCATGCCCTACCATCCACTAGGGCGTGGTGGGAGAATAAAATAGTGTGCCGAGCGCAGCGAGGCACTGTGCCCGAAGCATTGCGAGCGAAGCGAGCGATGCGAGGATCCGATTCTCATTGCCAACTGTGTCCATGTCGACTGTGTCGACATTCGGATCAAAAAACAGTGAAAAACCCATGTCGACCTTATGACCAGTCGACCTTCCTCATGTCGACCTTTATGCAAATTCGACCTTAAGTCATGTCGACCTTGGCCCATGTCGACCTTAAGTCAGGTCGACCTTCCTGCCAGTCGACCTAGTGGGGTCGACCTAATGACTGTAGACCTAAGTTCATTCTGACAGATGTACCGATTCCAATATACCCCTTTTACACCAAAAGCCCTGGTCGGACCCTGGTCTTTGAACACGGGGGTTTCCAGGGTCGGACCCTGCTTCATACCCCATATGACAGCAATTCAACCTGGGTCGGACCAGGGTCTGCACCATTTACACTGGACCTGGGTCAGCCCTGCCTCTCCTTGTGGATTTCATTACAAATGGCCTGCAATAGCAGCACCACATCACCTACCCTGCACATCATCACCCCCCCTGCAGCATCACATCAACCCCTGCAGCATCACATCACCCCCCCTGCACATCATCACCTCCCCTGCAGCATAACACCCCCCCCCCCCCCCTAGCAGCATCACCCCCCCTGCACATAATCACCCCCTGAAGCATCTCATCACCACCTCACCCCAACCCAGTGCGGGGTCCAGCCTCCGCGTCTGGCAGGGCAGGCGGGCAGGGGGTCCATCCAGCGTATAGGAAGTTGCTGGTGGGGTCCCTCCAGTGTATGGGAAGTAACCCGCAGGATCCCTGCGGCAGATGGGAACTAGTAGCGGTAGTTCCCAGCCGCCGCAGGGGCCCTCACCGGTTACATCCCATACGCTGGAGGGACCCCACCGGTTACTTCCCATACGCTGGATGGACCACCTGCACTGCTGGACCCCACTGCCTGGAGGCTGGACCCCGGGCTGGGGGGGGGGGGGTGGTGATGATGTGATGCTGCAGTGGGGAGTGATGATGTCCCCTGCCCACCTGCACTGCTGGATCTCGCTGCCTCCACGTTCCAACCCCGCGGCTGCAGGGGGGAGTTACAGCAGCAGCGGTGAGCATCCCTCCGTCTCCCCCTCAGCAGCCTGTCAGCTCGCCCCCCCCCCCCCCCCCCCCAGCATCCACAGACACCCCTCTCCTCCAGCAGCAGCTGGGGACAGCTTCCCCGGCGCTGCACGACGTACAAGGACCCGCTGCAGGTGACCATTCACACTGGCCTCTACACGGGTCCTAACCGTGTTCTACCCAGGTCAGGACCTGGGTAGAGGACCCGGGTAAATGGACATGGCTTGACCCCATTTACACCGCCGAAGATCTGGGTCTGACCCGCTGCTGACCCGGATTTTTCGGCGGTGTAAAAGGGGTATTACCTAGCTCCCCACAGGTGATGGCAATCATACATTACCAGGGAAGTCCAGGAACAGAGCATTTTCTCCCTCATGAAGAGGGTCAGGTAGGCAAGTATGTTCTACTACCAACTATAATCTTCCTGAAACGTTTTCAAAAGAAGGCAAGTATGACACACACTTGTCATCTGCATGCTATACCCTTCCACCCACACACCCACCCAGGATCGCATTGTAATATGGGATCCTATTGCAGGGATGCATACCTCCCGAAATTGAGGAGGTACGAGGAGGGACACTGTTGCGTGACCGACATTTTTGGGGGCGTGGCCTGTACTTGAGATGCTCCCATAAGGCCACGCCCTATTTTCATAGCTGTGGGGGCATGAATAGATGCATGCACACAGCTTCGGGACACTGCCAATCCCTGTGCTGCGCACAGCCGGAGGGTATGCGCATGTGCAGTCAGTACTGTCAGCTCATAGGCTACAATCAGCTACCGCCATCAAAGAATGGCGGTAGGCCAGGGACCGCTGCGATGTCGCCTGATGTTGATACATCAGGCAGCATGAAATCCCCGATAGAAACCTATTGGGGGTGCAGCCAAAGGCATAGCAGAAGGGACGGGAAGTGCCTGCTGCGGTCCCTCCCAGTGGCGTAACTATCACCCCACAGCCCCCGCGGTGGCGGGGAGGCGATTGGAAGGTGAGGGTGCGGGGGGGGGCGCAAAATATTTGTGGCAGGGGGGATATTTTTTCATAGTTACGCCACTGGTCCCTCCTTATACATTTAGGTGATACTTAATATTTGCAGCTGACCCCCGAAAACTTGTGCTTTTGGGGATTTAGCCACAAATTTTTAATGATAAATGAGCTCAAGGGTTTTCCAACGTCAAAGGAAACATTCTTGAAAGAAAAAAAGAGAAGAATTAGAACCCAAGGATTATGTTGTCTGCGTGTTTAGGCAAAAAGATAAATTGTTTCTGTACAGTATACGAGAAATTTACCCATAATAGCAAATGTCGGGTTTGCTTGGTTTTTGTGCACATAAAATAAATAAATTTAAGACTGGCCACTAGTGTCTGTGATGTATGGCTGCCGTTATCCAGGCACATAAGCTATTGTAGGTTTTTGGCACACATCCAGTGTAGGACAAGCCACACCCTGTCCATGGTCTATTTACCGTGTGTACATTTTTCCTTTCCAACAATGACTGTCCTTGTGTGACACATACAGTACCATAGGACACATGTAATATGGTGTGAGAATTAGGTAGTGATTTTTCCATTATTTCAAAGTGGAAATAATTTATAATTAAACTCTCACAAAATCTCTCACTTTCTAAGTTCTTACACACAGTTATTTACATAGGAGGTAAATGAACGGGATACGATCACAAGCATTAGGTCGGCATAGGTTAGGTCGACAGGGTCATTAGGTCGACATGGAGAAGGTCAACATTGGGTTTTTCACTTTTTTTGAAAGCCGACATGCAGTATTTCATGCCCTACTGTCCACTAGGGCGTGGTGGGAGAAGCATGTGTTGACAATTCAGTCAATGTTGACTTCAGTACATGTGTTGACATTCAGGACAAAAAAAGTGAAAAACCCTGTGTCAACCTTTTGGCTGTCGACCTTCCCCATGTCGACCGAATAACCCTGTCGACCTAACCCATGTCGACCTTCAGTCATGTCCAATTTCGGGCATGTCGACCTAGTGGTGTCGACCTAATGCTTGTCGACCTAGTTGCTGTCTGTCCAATGATCCATACCTAAGTGTAGCTAATGGCCCACAAACATCATTCAACAAGGGATGCGGATCTGCGCAGCCCATAAAGTGACAGGGTTTGGCAAGCGACCGTTTCGCTCCCAATTTGCCCATTTCTGGGGCAATGAAGTTTTTTCTTATCACTTTTTATACTTGCACAAATGGAAGATATCTAGTTAAACAGTGTTTAATCGAATATACTATTCCAATCCCGGATCTAAAGATGCAAATCGTGCCGTTTAGCCCTGCCCCCTCCTCAAAGATCCACAAATTGACGGATTTGCAGTACTGGGGGCGGGGCTTGATGATGTCTCCATCAGGCCCCGCCCCTAAAAAGTGCTGCTGACAGTCTCCTCTCCGGAGGAGACTTTAGAAGTAGGCAACCCTGCCCTTAATACATAAGGAAACAAAAAACAATTGTAGGAGCTGGACAGCAAAGTGGCTCTGATTCAGATGCAGGTGTTAATACAATCACAGCTGCGATTCCTTACACAGTTTATTGTTCAAAACTATGACGGTGTAAATCAGACCTGCTCGCTATGCTGCATATATATTCGCTGCCATCGAGCAATGCATACCCTCTGTTCATTATGAAAAGTAAGCCAGGTCTTACTTTTCAGATGAACGCTTATCGGCGAATTGGGGGCGAGTGTTGACGTCACCCACCCGCCCCTGCATTGTTACAGACCCTCCCAGCGTTTCTATGGGCCCGCCCACCTTTTTTGTGGGCATGAACAAGAAACGCTGGGTGGCCTGTTTGAATGCCTCTGCCTGTCACTCTGACAGCGAGCGCCCTGGCAAATTAAAGATTTGCCGAAGGCGTTCGCTGCAGGGGTTTGCATATGCTCATAATTGTGCATCTGCATGCGCAGATCCCCACCATCAGGGACGGGGTCGAATTCGGACCTGTTGACAGCAGTGCAATGTTTGGTCACCCCTGGGACACGGGTCTGTGTGCACACACACATTGCACCCATCATAAATACACCATTGTATGCATCATTCTGTATTCCCATGGGAACTTTTGTAGCTTTCATGATAAATCCATAATGTTATCTATGCATCTGATCATTTTCCCTCAAAATTATATAGACAGGGAATTTTTTCACTCTTCAGAGTTTTTGACATGAATTATCGGGAAACTTTGAAATCAGCAAATATAGAATCTGAGTATCTGTGAAATAGAATAACAGTTATGTTTAACGGTTGCCGCCAGTAAATCAGATTCATACTTATACCCCTTTTACACTGCACTAATATTAATAACCCAAATTATTGCCGAGTCGACCC
This sequence comes from Crinia signifera, assembly GCF_055691185.1. Lineage (NCBI taxonomy): Eukaryota > Metazoa > Chordata > Amphibia > Anura > Myobatrachidae > Crinia > Crinia signifera. The sequence continues at coordinate 47,312,839 of NC_139226.1, read as the reverse complement.
GGGTCCGAGGTGCAGTATGAAAACATCAAAGTGGATAGGCTGGTCAACTAACCTGGAAATTCAACCTGGGTTAAAAGAATAGGGTTAAACCATACCTCCCAATATCTGTGTCTCGTTCATCAAGGCACTCACGCCTGAAAAGGGGGCGGGGCCTTGCAGGATGTCGTGTCTTCAGACCACGCCCCCATTTTTCACTTCTCTGGATCGCTGAATAGACCACTGTGCGCATCCGCACTGTGTCTATTTCCTTCAGGCTTCGTTGGGGGGACTTCCAATTGATAACCCCCCCCCCCCCCCCGGCTGCAGGACACTGGGACATTCCCGGGGAAAGCGGGACAGTTGGGAGGTATGGTTAAACCCAGGTGGCCCTGTGTATAAAGGGTCAATAGGCTTTAGTGTGAAAGGTGTGACCCAGGGTTATGGGTAAAAAACGGAACCGGAAAGTAACCCGTAACGCCGGAATGGACAGGCTCCATTCATCAATTTTTGTCATTCTGGAGTCAGTCGGTCCTTGGGGTGTAGTGTCCGGGGGGGGGGGGGGGGGGGCTGCTTGTGACACCTGCCATCATGGAGAGGAGGATGGAGAGAATAAAGCCTGCCTGTATCGTCCGGGCAGGTAGCAAAAACAGTAACGGTCCAGACCACACGGGGAGGCTGTAATCTTCCCTTCCCCATATCCTTGGTGAAAGCCATCACAGGACAGGACCGGTTATTATTACTTAGTCCTGTAGGCTGTGACCCAGCTCGGACCTGAGTTCAAAATCCTGGGTCCCTGAAAGCTGTATTAGTTTTAAACCTATAAATGTTACTTTTTTCTTCATAACAGTAGCAACTTGTTTTCTCATACATGTTATGGGCAGAGGCATAACTAGATATTCGTAGGCCCCATAGCAATAGTTTGTAAGGGCCCCCTATATAGCAACTGATGGTGAGAAAATGTATGCAAAACATATTAGTTTGACAGCATAGATGGGCCCCCTTCAGCTCGGGCCCCATAGCAGCTGCACCCCCTGCACCTATGGTAGTTACGCCCCTGGTTATGGGGTTAATGGGGTAGATGTATTAAGCAGTTATATGGGAGGAGAAGTGAGTCAGAGGAGAAGTGGCCCATGGCAACCAATTAGCTGCTTTGTATAATTTTATATTATGCAAATTATAGATGTTACTTCAGTGCTTATTGGCTGCAGTGGGCCACCTCCTCTGGTTCACTTCTCCTGCCTTATCATTGTTTCATACATCTACCCCATAGTGAGGGGGAACGGGGTGGAACTGTGTTCCACCACCTCTAATGGCATACCTCAACCTTTCAGGCTCACAGGCTGGGGGGACTTCCAACACCCCCCCCCCCCTGCCGCGGGACACTGGCGGCCCCGGGCGGTGGGTGGGATCGCCCCAAAATACCAGGACGGTCCTGTGAAAAAAGGGACAGTTGGGAAGTATGTAATGGTGAGGTGGAACATTATAACCTCCACATTGGCCCTGCACAGTAATTCTCCCAGAAAAACATTCTAGTTTGCACGGGGATGCCAAACACACCCTATCACTGGCATTGTCGCTGCCTAATGGGGGTAGGGGGGGGGGGTGTAATTAGGTGGCATAGAAAAATTAGGGTACTTATATGCTACCCCATCTCTGCATGACCACTTTAAGCCCTGGTTAGCTATCTATCTATTAAACATCTTTTTTTTTTTTTTTTTGCGGTCATGTAGAAGGTTACGTCTCCTGTAATGTTTTTCGCATCCCTGCCTTTGTACTTTTGCTAATGACACATCATCAGCAGTTACAGGTAGTGTAAACTAAGGGCAGCTCCCGCTTCAAAGATGTCGGTCGCCGCCTCCTCCTACTAGTTTTTTCCGACGTGCCCTTACTCGGCCTCCCCGGATCTCACGCAGCTTCCTGTTGAAGACGTGGCTCCGGGACTGCCATATTGTGTGGAGGACCGTCAGAGGCCAATCAGCCAGACAGGCCCCGTACCCGTCTCGGATTCCCGCAACCATGGTAAGAGCCGGTGACGGGCTGTGTGGGGACGGCAGGAACCAGGGCTTTGGTAGTGTGCGGGCAGGGGGAGTCCGGTAGACGCGGGTGGTGGTAGTAGCAGTTGAGCTGGTGACACTGTCGGGGGATGTTTAGGGTCTGGTCCAGGCTGATGTGTGACAGGGGAAGGGGCACAGGGGGGGCAGCTGGGCCCATGCAGTGGGCACCCTGGCTGAGGGAGTGATGGCGGGCAGGGGGCTGGCACTGACAGCTGCTGCTATGGGATGACTGATGTCACTGTGCTGCCTTATCCTTCCTGTGACAGGTCACTGTAATACAGTTTATTGGGAGAAACATAACTCAATGATTGTAGTGTAGCTGTATTACCAGTTACTTATAGCGCACGCATATTGTGTAGCGCTGTACAGAGTAGTCATTCACATCAGTGGCTGCAGCAATGGAGCTTACACACTGTATACCCTGTACTGCATGGATATACTCTGGTGTTTATGCAAAGCCACCTGTATGGTTACTATGTGTGTTTCGAGTAGAGTAGAGCACCCAGAAGAGAATGTACAAACTCCGCAGTAAAGGTCTACACCAGTGGTTCTCAACTACCTCCAACAGTTAATGTTTTCCATGTGTACACACAGATTCACAATTGAAATAATTAGCGCCACGCGTGGATATTTTAAAATGTGTCAGTGGGTACTCTTTACCTAGCACGGCGCCCACGATTTTGATCGTGGGCATCGCAGGTAAAAAAATTGCGGGCATGGAATGCACTAAAAATCGGGTGCGACGCGATGCCCGCGATTTCCCATAGGGAACAATGTTAAATGTCTCAATTGACCCGATTTTCCTATTCAATGCCTCAATTGACCCGATTTTTCCATAGGAAACAATGTTAAATGGCCCACAGAGGCCAAATAGGCACCCTGAAGTGTGAAATGGCCCCCACAATTGTTAACGCCACCCCACGATCAACGTCAACCCGAAGCGTGGCGAGCGCAGCAGTACACGTCCTACGACCTTTTCATACCCCCACTATCCATGTCGGCGTGGAGTTGAGAATAGAATAGTGTGGCGAGCGCAGCACGCGGATACCTTCACAGGTAAACGCGTCCCTTCGCGGGCTTCACAGGTATCCGCGTCCCCTCGCGGGGCTCGCTGCGCTCGCCACGCTTCAGGCTATTCTATTCTCAACTCCACGCTGACGTGGATAGTGGGGGTATAAAAAGGTCGTAGGACACGTACCGCCGCCCCTCGCGGGCTCGCCACGCTTCGGGTTCACGTTGATCGTGGGGTGGCGTTAACAATTGTGGGGTCCATTTCACACTTCAGGGTGCCTATTTGGCCTCTGTGGGCCATTTAACATTGTTTCCTATGGGAAAATCGGGTCAATTGAGACATTTAACATTGTTTCCTATGGGAAATCGCGTCGGTCGCGTCGCACCCGATTTTTTTAGTGCATTCAATGCCCGCGATGGCCGCGATGGGCGCCGTGCTAAGTAAAGAGTACCTGTCAGTGTGTAATGAGTGCACCTGCTTGGTGACCTAGAAAACGTGAACTGTTGGGGGTACTGGAGGACCAAGGTTGAGAACCACTGCTCTACACTAACCTGCATATAAGCTTGTAATTTAACCTGACATAAGTAAATATTTACCATACCACACTCATTGGACAGGAAACGGTTAGTGAAACCCATATTCTGAGCGCTAGCCAAACTTCACGCCAACAGGTCTTTGGTGATCACTAATCCCAGGACCCCTGTGCTGTGAGTCTCAAGCTAATCCCTGCACCAACCTTCTGTCCCATATTCCTGCAATTATACAGTGGGAATTGACCTTTGTGTGTGTGTCAGCCAGGTAACTTTGTCCTTTTCTATTGTGAAATAGCGGCTAATATTGTTTATCTGTAATGTCTTCTGTCCTGTGTTGCTGCAGCAGGAATGTCCACTTCCCCTCACTATGGCACCGTAATATATTAATCTCCTGGTTTGGCAAAGTCACAGGAGGGAGGTGGGTGCCCGGGCAATAGAAGTGGCATTTGTTTTGGGATTCGAGCAGAAGAAAACCATGCAGGCTGTCCAAAAGTTATTTATGGCTTGAGGATGATCTTGAGGGATCTTGAACTGGGGGATACGGCCAAAGAGTTGCTGACGATTACCATGGTAACAGCTTGGTAACTACTATAGATGTGAAAATGCTGCATCTTACAGTTATTGGATATGTGATGGATTTGGCTTTAAAAATTTCTTAGAATTTTTGGGTGTGATAAGTTGTTTTAACCAGGCCTGTCCAACGTTGGCCCTCCAGATGTTGTGAAACTACACATCCCAGCATGCTTTGCCACAGTTTTGCTATTAAAGAATGCTAAAACTATTGCAAAGCATGCTAGGATGTGTAGTTTCACAACATCTGGAGGGCCAACGTTGGACAGGCCTGGTTAAAACAACTTTTTAAAAACTTTTTTTTTTATTTTATTTTTTGCGAGATGCCATTTGCTCCCACATAAAACCTGTCATTCAGACAAATTGGTTAAATCATGGAATTAACCAATTTGTTTGAACAACATTTTTCTTTCAGTTTTCTAGTCTTTAGGGGTAAATGGTCAATTGTCATTTACCCTCATCCATTAGCAGATTTTCCATTAAGACCGTAAACTATTCTTTAAGAAATCTTCAGGTAATCTAGAGAAGGGGTTCTCAAACTATGTTGCTCTGGAACTCCATAAGGCGATATAAACATTATTACAGGACCCCAGCAAATTACCACAGAATGGCTGCCACAAGTGTGGTCAGTGAAGTGACCACTTTTGTAAAAGAGAAGCAGTGGCTAATGGGAGGATGAAAAGGGGTGACAGGGTGGTGGAAGAGAGGGCGGCAGTGAGTGTTTACTTACCCTCTCCCTCCTCTGGAGACATATTAGCCTGTCCTGACCCCATGCTGAGGTGGTCGGGACCCACAGTTTGAGAAATGCTGATCTAGATCATTCTTCTAGTAATCAATCGGGAAGGGTTAACGAAACACCTAGGACAGTGGTTCCCAATTCAGGTGCTCTAGGCCCATGCAGGGGTGCCCTGGATTGTTGGTATATATGAAAAAACAGTGCTTGTAACTTCCTATCTTAAAACATGTGGACAAACCGAAGCAAATCCTGTCCCTCACTACGTAATTGAACCTAATGATTACGTGTGAACACAATTTACCCATACCCCTTTCACACCGCACTTGTTAAATGGTATATTGCCATTTTTTTCCATTTTAAAACATTTAAGGCTGCAGTGGGAAAACACCAGAGTTAATTTACCGGTTAAAGATAACTGGTATTTCAAAACGTTTAAAAAGCAGAGTCCTACACGTTTCAGAGCCGTTTTTTATGCAGTGAGAATGGCTCTGAAACGGTATTTAGTAAAATCAACAGACCTGTGATAGGCTGTCCCCTGCATTCTGCCTTGAAACGTGTTGAGGGGATTAAACGGGTTGACTGATGTGAATGGTATTTAACCCCTTCACGACATTGCCTTTTAAGGTAATTTTTTTTTTTTTTTTTCCTCCTTGCGTTCAAATAAGCGTAACTTTTTTAATTTTCCGGCTATATAGACACATGAGGGCTTTTTTTTTGCGGGACAAGTTGTACTTTGTAATGGTACCATTTACTATACCGTATAATATTCTGGGGAATCAGGAAATAATTCAATGTGGGGTAAAAAAAAAAAAAAAAACGCCATTGCACAATTTTTGCGCTGGTTACGGTTTTTTTGGAGTTCATAGTTCGTTTAAAATGATGGGTTATCTTTTATTCTATGGGTCGTTACGATTCTGGCGATACCAAACTTATATAGTTTTCGTTATGTTTTACCACTAAAAAAAAAATCGCAACTTTTACGGTTTTTCTAATTTGCGTTGCGTCGCCATGTTCTGCGGCTTATAACTTTTTTATTTTTCCACCTACGGACCTGGGTGAGGGCTCATTTTTTGCGGGCTGAAGTGTACTTTTTAATTAATACCATTATGGGATATGGGCGACTTTCTGATCTCTTTTAGTTATTTTTTTTTGGGTACGCGATGCCCAAAAAAACGTAGTTTTGGCGTTGGGGATTATTTTCCCGTTTACGCCTTTAACCGTGCGGGATAACTAATGTTATATTTTAATAGATCGGACTTTTAGGAACGCGGCGATACCAAATATGTTTATTTTTTTTATTTTTTTTTTATTTTTATTTGGAAATGGGGAAAGGGGGGTGATTTGAACTTTTAATATTTATTTTTTTTTATTTTTCAACTTTTTTTTTTTACTTTTACTACAAGGCCCCCTAGTGTACTTGACCACTAGGGGGCGCGATCGCCTGTACTAGGTTCAGCCATAGAGCTCTATGGCTGAACGTAGTGATTTTATGCACTTCCTATTACATCCTGCCGGAGGATGCAATAGGTATGCATATACGGCCAGCACAGGGGTCTACATTAGACCCCTGGCTACCATGGCAACCGATCGGCACCCTCCGATCTCGCTGCGGGGGGCCCCGATCGGCCCGGAGGGGGGCGCCCCCCCTCCGATCAGCTATTTAAGCACTGCGGGCGCTTTGCCCGCGGTGCTTAAAGGGTTAAACGGCCACGATCGGCGAACTCGCCGCTCGCGGCCGTGAGAGCAGGGACCTGGCTGTAATATACAGCCATTACCTGCTCTCTTTCAAGCCAGCTCACTCCGTGAGCTGGCTTGATTCCCCCGCAACGGCCATATGACGTATATATACGTCATATGTCGTGAAGGGGTTAAAATGGTAATCTGCTGCAATGTGAAGGCTCAGACCCGTTTTAAATACCGCTTTAAAATACTGTTTTTTTTAAATGTTTAGGCAGTGTGAAAGTGGTCTCAATGTGATATTTTTGTTTCAGAATTTCTAAATAAGAAACGTTTGGGCTAGGGGATGCTGAAAAAAAAATCTGATATGCTGGGTGCAACAAGACATATGTATACCCAGCGAAGTTGTGCCCAACGGGACTCAGGGCTGTCGGATAATTTAGCTGTCGACTAAATGCACGGAAATGTCATTATGACTGAACGTTATCGTGCATATCATTTAGAGCAGGGATGGGGAACCTTTTGGCCCTCCAGCTGTTGAACTACACATCCCAGCATGCCTTACAGCAGTTTTAGCATCACCAAATTATAAAACTGAAGCAGGCATGCTGGAATGTTTAGTTCAACAGCTGGGGGGCCAAAGGTTCCCCATCCCTGGTTTAGAGTATCTTCTAGTGTGTGCGCACCTTAACTCTAGGACGCTGTGATTCCTAAAAGTTTGGAGGTCACTAGCCTGGGATGTTTTCACTGGGTCAAATGGAAATGTTGCTAAACTGTATGAGGGTGAATGTGTCAACATCTGTAATAGTTTAGAAATCGTTCTTTGAGGACCACAGTTCTAAAAAATAGTCAGAGGCCAAATATGTAATCCATAAGGAATGGGCAGTGATGGAAATGCGCAGATGGAGTTTGTTTCCTAGTAGCTACAGCCATAGCTGACATGTTCTCCTAGAACTACAATTCCCCTTGAGGACGGGGTTCCCCATAGTCTCCATACAAATAGGAGGATGGCGATTGCTTCTAAACATCAAGCACTGCATTCAATTCAGATGTGGCCTTAGCGTCAGTGGCCAGAATGCCAACACCAGTCCTCGAGAGCTACCAACAGTTCACATTTTCCAGACAACCTAGCTGCTGCACAGGTGCACTCATTACTCACTGACACATGGCCACGCACTACTTCCAGGTTCGGCACTCAGCAAACTTTCTAATATAAACTAAATAAACTCCATGCCAACGTGGATAGTTCATACCCCCACTATCCACGTTGACATGGAGTTGATTTTAGATAGTGTGGCGAGCGTAGCGAGCCACCGAGCCCGTAGCGTTGGTGAGCGCAGCGTGCCCCGCAAGGGGACTCCAGATGCGCTGCCATGCTGCTGCCCTGAAACTAAACAAGTACCCACATTTTAAAAGATCCACAGGTGGAGCTAATTACTTCACTTCTGGGTAGATTTATTAAGCTTGGTGAAGTTATGATAAAGTTGTCTCAGCACAACGAAACGCGTCAGGCAGAACCACACCACTTGGACTCTGGACACCCCTACTAACCCCCCTTGAACCAGCTCTGCTCTTGTTCCCTTTGTTTCACGAATTACTCCACTATTGATTCGGAACCCCTAAACTGGATTACAATTCGGGTAACCACCTGCTCAATCTTTGGAGCCTATCCGAGAAGTGAGGTATTCCATCTTTGCCCACCATTGGATTGAATAACAAGGTCTCCAGCAGGACATACGGACACCCCAACACCAGTCCAATCCGGATCACCCCCCTTTCCCCTATCCTTTCTGACGACTACCAATATCCAACGGGAGGAGAGCATAATCTTGGAACAAGCGGGACTCATATAAGTATCCATTGTCCTTTTATTTTCCTATTTTCCCATTAAGTGGTCCACTGTATGCCATTGAGTATATTATAATAAGTGCAATACTCATTTTTATATAGTTTTAATTATTGTGTCATTATTTTATATAAATAATTAAATGAATTGTATTTTCATGTGATACCCAATTGATCATTCCATTTTTTATATTTAATTTACCAAATTTTTTAATTTTACTAAATTCTGAGCGCTCCACAAACCCTTTCTTTTTCCATACATCGTGAAGTTATAAACTGTCTGGTTTTTATCACCGGCCAATCAGCTCCTACCTGTGAAGTTACAGGCTTGGTTTGAAAAATGAGAGGGTAGGAGCTGATTGGCTGGTGATAAAAACCAGACATTTTATCACTTCACCGAGCTTAATAAATCTACCCCTCTGTGAGGAAATCTGGAAAACAACTGTTGGTAGCTCTCGAGGACTGGAGGTGGCTACCCAAGCTTAGATTATACAGTGAAAGGCTCCACTACATGCAGTACCTGGTATTAATTCCTGTATGAATCCTCACTGGACACCAGTGCTTTTCTGTGGCCTTCATTTGGTTACGCACTTAGGCAGAATATACTCAGTCAAACTTTGCTGGACTCTTTTCCAATTGAAGGGGCTCATTACAATCCATGATGCTAAAGCACTCTGCAGGACAGGCGGGCCAGTGAGACAGGTATGAGGCTAGGGTTGTTAGTCAATAAGTCTAGCGCTATTGGTCAACAGGTCCAAGGGGAGAAGTCGCAGTAATGTTTGAGGGGCTTTAGAATGATTGTTCTCCTTGGAGTTCTGTTAGAGAAATACTCTGGAACCCAATGGGTGTCTGGAGGGGGTGGCTCTCGAGCTCTTTGAAGTACATTTTAAAATTCCCAACTTCCAGGTACCTGTTAGAGCATTCTATATTAAAGTTTCCTGATTGAAGTGGTCTCGCCATTACCTGAATAGTGAGGCGTTCCCTCCGCTGGAACCTGCTCCTCTGCTCCAGTGTACACAAAATGAATTGCTAATAGTCTATAAGAAGAGCGAATTTGTTGCATTATTGTATTTTGTATGCTGTACAACAAAATGCTGATCAGTTGTCAGTAGCGCGATGTCGGAGGCACCAGAATCCTTATTTACGTTTATCCTTTTTGCAGGTGCTGCTCGCTGCCGCAGTATGTACGAAGGTGGGCAAGGCCATAGTATCGCGACAGTTCGTGGAAATGACTCGCACTCGCATTGAAGGACTTTTGGCAGCTTTCCCAAAACTAATGAACACAGGAAAACAGCACACCTTTGTGGAGACAGAAAGCGTGCGTTATGTCTACCAGCCCATGGAAAAACTATACATGGTCCTCATCACCACCAAGAACAGCAACATCCTAGAGGACCTAGAGACCCTCCGACTTTTCTCCAGAGTGGTAAGTGTATGTAATGTAACCTAAGGGCCAGATTCCTTCCTAATGGGGATCAAGTCCCACACCGAGGACACCAATTCCTCTAGTTTCAATGGCTGGCTTTGTACATTATGCAGCGATGGCTACCTAGCTTTAACCTATTTTGAATTTTCCATTAAAACCTTTTTAACTAGATGTTCTCAAGACTTTAGTGAATAAATCAAGAAGCCTTAATCCTAAATGTATGCATTTAGCCGAGGTTGTATGATCACGATATTGAGTTGTGTTGGCCATACATCTTTTGCCTAATTCCTTGTTTTGGTGATAACATAGATGATCCGTTGGGGGATCGTCATAAAACCACTATGTTAATAATAAATCCCTGTAATCCCATTCTTCTTTTTGGGGTTGTAATTGAGGGTTTCTATCTTGTTCGATTCCCCCAATCCCTTAACTCGGTAACTGACAAAATGGGAAACAGCCCGACACTTGCCAAATGTATGTCCCGGTTACAGTTGTGTTAGGGGGAACACCCAGGCCACCCTTCTGAAGCTCAAAATCGCTTATTTTGTAAGCGACGTCCTTGTTGGTTACAGGTGGAACATGATAGCGAATTACAGTGCAGAGGCGACAGTGGTTGGGGGGGGGGGCACAAATGGTTTAGTAGTAATAACTGGAGACCTCTGTGGCGGGAGAGTAGTAGAGATAATCATTGACATGTGCTGGATTGAGTGTTTCATAGACTGGTACAAAGTTCTTCCGTGTGGTACTGCTAGTGGACTGGAAGCTCATATAGTTAACCTCTTCAATTTAGTTTATTTTCATTTTATTTTAAATTACTTTATACTGTTTATTGAGATACACATGTAATACTGAGGGGGAAAGATAGAGACACAGGATAAGCGACCACAAATTAGGGAACTGGACTGGCGTAGGAGATGCAGTTACCTTGAAAGGCACCAGGTCAGCTCTAGACCAAGTTTGCAGCTGCAGTGGCTTTAGCATGCATCGGTACTTATGTACTATCTGGGCTCCCATGTTAAATGCACCCCATTTTTTCATACCCCCTACTATCCAACCACGCATGGAGTTGATTTTATATAGTGTGGCGAGCGCACGCGGTCTCATAAAAAAATGGGAGCCCAGATATTACATTAGTACCCATGCATCTCTATATAAGGCCCTATATCAGCCCTCACACACTCTCTTGAGTACATTTGGCAGTATCCATTGTAAATGAAAGATCTCCCTGATCTGTTGGGCAGTGTCTGAGTGACTTAGGTGATGTATGGTAAATTAGTACCAGTAAGGTAAAAAAAAAGTCGCCCCCCCCCCCCCCCCCTAGACTTAATTACAATTAGATAATCTAACCTCCTTAAGGTGGCCATACATCAGAAAGATATTGTACTCAATCATACAATCTCAATTGATTGTAAGATTAATTGTATGCAGATTGTGTGTCCAAAAACCACCAAGGGCTGCCGGGGAATTGAAGGGAAATTGGACATAATCATGAGCGCAATCAATCTTAAGATCGATCTTTCTGCTGTATGGCCAGCTTTACTTACCCCCTCTCCCCCCACTATCTCACTTTGTCTACATTATCCCCACTTAAACACCTATACCCTAACCTTAAGGTGGCCGTACATCAGAAAGATATTGTACCCAATCATACAATCTCAATTGATTGTAAGATGGATTGTATGCAGATTGTGTGCACATCTTGTGAACACAATCATACAATCATGCAGCAGATGGATTGTATGATGGATTCTGAGTAGATTGTGTGTCCAAAAACCACCATGGACTGCTGGGGATTTCAAGGGAAATTGTACACAATCATGAGCGCAATCGATCTTAAGATCTATCTTTCTGATGTATGGCCAGCATTACTTTCCCAATTTACACTCTACATAATATTTGACACAATATCCCTATATAATAAAATAGAAAGATTTTATTTAGTTTACAGTTGCCAACTTTATTGTTTATTTGCATATTCAAAGACATATATTGTATAATGATCTTCTGTACGTAATATACTGTATGCACAACTATATTACAATTTGTAGATGTAGTCACTGTGCAAAATTTAGTACACAACAGATTCTACAGAATATACATCATTTATTGATATGACTATTTATCAATGTTATTCATTTCAACACCATTAAAGCATAGATATTGTATATTGCAATTTTGAACTTTAGACTTGAAATTAATACATATGTTAATTTTACTAACTGATGACCCTTTTCTTTGTTGTATAAGATGTGTACCCTTTTATAACTCAATAAAAAAGATTATAAAAAAATAAAGTCCCTTAATGGCAACTACAGTATAAAATAGGATAATGCTTTAGTGAGAGTAGAGACCGGAAAGCTATATACAACTCCTCTGGTATCTCTGAGTCATGTGCAGTGTTCTGGGGCCTACGCACATAGTGACCCACAGGCATTTTCTAAGCAATCTCACTAGATCACTTAGAAAATGCCCCAACATCGCTCTGTGTGTGTGTGTGTGTGTGTGTGTGTGTGTGTGTGTGTGGGGGGGGGGGGGGGGGGGGGATATCGATGCATGGCCCAGTGCGCCGTTTTTGCCCCGGCTAGCATGCTGGACAAATCTATAATCGCCAGTGTTCTCAACAGAGAACACTGGCCCTGACAGATCCCTGTGCAGCGATGTGTGCTGAGCGGTCTAGCATAGCTCAGAACGCTCATCTCCCTGTGTTCAGGCCCCATTACAGTAGTTGCTATGGTGCGTACAGGAGTGACTGACCTACAATTAAAGAATTGTTTAACCATGCTGCCATTTTGTTGGTGCTTTTGTGTTCACTGAAATATCTGTGTAGAGCGAGGTCACCTGAGGTAAATCTTGTAATTTGCCACCACAGGAATACTAAGCATTTTCTATTCTCTTCTTGCTAGTGTTTTCTTGAGGTATAAAGCTATTTGTTCAGGAAGCACTACTTTCAGCAGCTTGGTGTTGCCATACATATGCTGTTTGTACCTTCTTAGAAATGTTAGTCAGAACCCAAGTCTTTGCAGTCATTTTTTCCTAAAGTAACTCCAGGGGGTCCCATTGGTTCTAGGATTCCAGAGTACAGTATGCAGAGACACGGAAACTCCCCACTCAAGTTCTACTGGTAGAAAATGTATCAGGTGCTTTTTGAACAGTTCTTTGGGTACTTGTTTCCTAGCACGGCGCCCATCGCATCACATACCATAAGGCATACGACGGTATACGATGTGATGTTACGCTATGGCAGCCGATGTTATACAATTTAAAATTGTATACCATGCCATTGTATGCCTTATACATTGGTATACGATTTAAAATTGTATAAGCACCCTAATGGGTGTTTTCAATGTTAAATGTGCCCCCTATAAGATATATAATTGTATAAGTACCGTAATGGGTGCTTACAATGTTAAAAGCACCCCAACGCCACCCGTACTATCAACGCCAACCCGAAGCGCGGCGAGCGCAGCGGTACGCATCCTCCGACCTTTTCATATCCCCACTATCCACGTTGGCGTGGAGTTGATTTTCTATAGTGTGGCGAGCCCGAAGTGTGGCAAACGGACGCGGAATACATGTAAAGTAATACGCGTCACCTCGCGGGGCTCGCCACACTATATACAATCAACTCCATGCCGACGTGGATAGTGGGGGTATGAAAAGGTCGGAGGACGCGTACCGCTGTGCTCGCCACGCTTCGGGTTGGCATTGATAGTGGGGGTGGCGTGGGAGTGCATTTAACCCATTAGGGTGCTTATACAATTAAAAATCGTATAGGGGGGCGATTTACCATTGAAAAAACCCATTAGGGTGCTTATACAATTTTTAAAATCGCATTGCATGCAGACATATGGCATGCGATGCCATACGACTGAATATCGTGTGTGCCGTGCTAGGAAACAAGTACCATTCTTTGTTTGAAGTAGCACAATCAATATACTGTATTTCTGAAAGTCCTTGCCAAATGAAGTCCCTACAGTGTGTCTAGGCAGTTTTGTATTTATAGCTCAACATCAGGTTCATCAGTCACATGTCTTCCATTTAGGGGAATTGATTTTTCCAGAAAATTTTTTGTAGAGAAAAAAAAAAAGCAGACTTTTACCATGACATTTTCATCTACCTACAGTGTTATCTGGTGAAAGCATAGGATCCGGGATTAGTTCAAGTACCAGTGTGTTTGCACGGGTGTGGTCCCGAACACATGTTATGTATCTGGGGGGAGCAAGGAAATCCCAGATGACAGTCGGCTTTCAGGGCTAATTGAATAAATCATATTGTCGTTCTGCAAAAGGAAGTTATCGTGGTGCGGCCTTCTTTAGATGCCATTCTGGTGACCAGAGAGTCAGAACACCTGCCCAAACCCAGAACAGTCTCAAGCGATGACTATATGCATGGATCATTAATGCAGAAAAATGAATGAGGGCACTGTCCCTAGCAGTTCAGTTATACTGGCCCTTGCTGGATATTTGAGCCTTTCAGAAGAAAAACGTAAAACAATTCAGTGTAAAGCATGCATATTTCAGTCACAAAGTGGTGCCAGTAATGAATAGTCTTCATTTTGTCCACAAAAGGCATTCTTCCTTGGGCAAGGTGGCACACAGGAGATTTTCAACTGGACCTAGAAATTCCATAGGCGAACGCCAGAACCAAGACTAAACAATGATGGAGTGTTCCTGTGCACAGACTCGAACACCGAAGGCTTTTTACATCATAATAACACCAGAATGAAGGGAATATATGCTCTGCCTATTCCATAGAACTTCCAGCTAGGTTACGTTGTCCTTTGTTTCCTTCTCATTGGCTGTGAAAGATCAAGAACCTAGTGGTAAAGGTCATAGTGTCGGTCCATTTTACTGCACTGCTGGTGACTTGTAGTAACTTGGGGAATAGGTCTTAAACAGCTTTCGCCTCTGCCATTGTGGCCATCATCCCAAAATCTTTGTCTTTAAGGCTGTGGAAAATGAGTGGTCACCTTCTAGATGTGTCATTATACACTTAGCCATGCAACGTGCGACTCCAGGCAAAAGTAAGCCGCGGTGTAGCATAGCAAATCACTACTTGGTGTCATGCTTTGGACAGGTGGGCCCTATTACTGTATCCATCATTGTTGCTTTAGGGCTTTACATCTATTTTCCAAGTTACTTGCTTGTGCCTATAACCAGTTTGGCTGCTAGTGGTTGTTAGTTTCCACATGTGGAGTCCGGCACTGCTGGGTGCAGACATCTTGTCTTCAGTTAGCCTTTCCTGGACCTGATTCCTGCACCTGACCCCAGTGGACTATAAGCATCCCTATTTAAGTCTCTTCCTGACTACTGCCCTTTGCTATAACTTGTACTGTAGTCTTTATTCCCCGGAGTGGTTGTGTTCCGGAGTTTGGTTCCACAATCCCCATGTGCTCCATCAGCTACGGTGTTGCTTTCAGTGACACTCGCCATGGCTGGGTGCTCGCAACAGTTTCCGGTGTGCTCCTGTGTGCCGTTCCTTGCGGGTGTTCCTAACAGTGCCCAATTTGCTTTATTGGGGTTGTACACATGCTCCAGTTATGTTGCGGAGTCCTCTACAGATTCCTACTGCTGTGACCTATCCTCCACACAAGAGTTTCAGCTTCATTTGCATTGTCTGCTAGGTCTACAGAGCGCCCTGTCTTAATTATATGTTTACCAGTCTCTACTGGTTATTGTTGACTAGTACCGCGTTGTGATCCCTACTCGTATGTGTGCTAACATAAATAAACCGTTCTGCTTCTCCTATGAGTAGAAACCCCATTAATCCTCCAAATTTCCACCATATCACACACAACCCTGAGGTCCTGTACGAGGACACCTCTGTATGTTAGTTTCCTTTTTTTCATATTTCAGGAAATCCTCCTTTATTCTCTCTTGCCAACTAGCAATAACAAACAGTTATATGCCAGAGATCCAGGCCATTCTCTGCGTAACATTCCACAACAGACGGATTCAGGAAAACTGATCACCTCGTTGTCCTTCCTGATCTGATATATCTCTATCCAGACCCTACTCAAGGAGTTACTTCTTGGTAGCTGGAATGTTTGGATTATTTCAAAAATAGAAAATAAACAGTAATAACTCTTCCATATCTATATATAAAAGAAACGGTTTACACACAACAAACACATGTTACCTCCGTGTTGGAAACCTCTCCACACAAGTCACTTTACAATGTGACTTTACAAAGCAGCAGATGCATGTTCAGACCATGAGCGGTATTCAATCCCGGCCGCTTTTCTGCAGAAATAGCGGCCTTCTCCCCCACCCGCAAACCTGTCCAATCATGGGAAGTGTAATGTGTACACCTATGTGTCCTGTAACACACATCCCCCTACTGCTTCCACATGTTTGTGCCAATCCACTGCTTTGTCTGAATCAGGCCCAATAATTTATTATTGACGGCCTAAAGATTATGAAGCTCTTGAAATGACAGTTCTTATTGTATTTATTCAGGCAGTGATCACATGCTGGCCTTATTCAGATCTTATTGCAGTACACATTTCTTCTCAAAATGGGCAAAAGCTGCAGGTGGGGCAGATGTAACCTGTAGAGAGAGAGTTAGATTTGGGTGAGTTATTTTGTTTCTGTGCAGAGTAAATACTGGCTGCTTTATTTTTACACTGGAATTTATATATCCGTTTCACCACCCCCCACCCCCCACCCAAATTTAACACTACACGTTACATCTGCCCCACCTGCAGTGCACATGGTTTTGCCCATTTTGAGAACAAACTTGTACTGCGATCAGATCTGAATAAGGGCCGCTGTGTAATACTTTCATGCTGATATACTGCTCATTTTCCTTTAAATGTAATCTTTTGGCAGATTCCAGAATACTGCAGAGCCCTGGAGGAGACGGAGATCTCTGACCACTGTTTTGATCTTATATTTGCATTTGATGAAATTGTGGCTTTGGGATATAGAGAAAATGTGAACTTGGCCCAGATCCGAACATTCACAGAGATGGACTCGCATGAAGAGAAGGTGTTCCGGGCAGTCAGAGAGGTGAGTGTCAGCTCTTGAGTCTCCGTGCTGCAATAAGAGCTTCGGTTTCCAGGTGGAAATCTGAAAAAGGATTGCTAGATAAAATCTGCATAGAATTCAAGTAATAAAATGTGCACAATTGGCAGAAAGCATTTCAAGCTGAGAGGCAACAAGTTGTAATCTGTCACTTGTAGCCAAAGAGACAATAATGTGTTATGAGTCCGTACAGAAAAGCTCAGATGTAGACTGTGCAATGTACGAATTAGCAGTTACCACATCAGTGCTACACCACCTAAAATCCAAAAAGTCATTCAAGAGGACATTCAATCTAGGCCACTATTTCTGACATGGGAAATACAGACCGCCGCCTATTCAATTCTGACCGCATTGAAGGCGGATTCCATCAACAGATCCAACTATAAAACAAGTCGGATCTGTATTGTTGAACTCTTTTCAACAGGTGGAACATTGAATTACGCCTGTCGAGCTGAGCGAAAACGTCCCGGTATTCCATTTGTTGGGACGCTCCAAGATGTTATACACAGAAAACAAAATAAATTCTGAGCAAACAAAAATAAAACCCCGACCAGAGATGAAATATTACATAGCATGTAGAATCCAGCAATAATTGGAACATACATGAAGTAATAAAAAATATATAGTGTAAATGAAAATGTATCGACTCCCTTTGTCAATATAACTGAAACACAATTGCCCAAAGGCACCATCCGGGCATTATAAAACAACAGGAGAGAAAGGAGCACCGCTTTAGAATAATAGCACTTGGAAGTTTACTACAACCCCATAGGAAGAAGTAAACAGTAAATTATTGTCTGTCAGTAGCTTTATACTAACCTAAATATACTACCCCGCTAAACCCAATCCCACCCTAAAGGCCCCCTTACACTGGGCCGACTTGAAGGACAAGTCGGACTAGTTTGCCCAAAACTCCCCCCAGCAGCTCCCCGGGAGGCTCACATGCGATCTGGCACTTGATGTGCCATTATACATGCAATAAATCGCATGTAATACTGCTGGGGAGCTGCTGCGGTAGTGGGGGGGCGGGCAGTGTCCGGCCAGGTGGTGGTTTAGCTCGTAGTGGCGGGAACTATCTGAGCGGTGGCGGCTGGAGCTTTTAGCGGCGGGATGCGGCTGCTGATTATTTTGAAATGACTGGCTGGATGTTGATTGGCTGAAAGTCTCAGCCAATCAAAGTCCGGCTATTCATTTCAAGTTATTCGGCAGCCGAATTCCACCAAAATGCCGCTACAAGCTCCAGCCGCTGCTCGGACGGACCCTGCTGCCCGCCGCTACCAGCTGCGCGTCAACACCACCAGCTGGCAGGATCCTACTGCCCGCCGCACGTTAAGGTGGTCGGATGGCCATCAGGTCCGATCAACGGGTCGCGCATCGGACCTGAGGAGTCATAAAACTGAGCCGATTTGGCCCGACTCTTTGGAATCAGCCCAAATTGGCTCAGTGTATGGGCTCCTTAGTCTAACAAAATCCCACTTTACCTGTAGTAACTGTGGATGACACATTACTTTACTCACTTCGGAAGTTGTATTTGTGCACACTTTCAGTTCAGTTAAAAAAAGAAAAAAGTTTAACCATAACCTGACGCACAGGCTGGGGGATTACTTTATTAAATAACTTTCCATATTCTCTCCACAGACCCAAGAGCGCGAGGCAAAGGCAGAGATGAGACGAAAAGCAAAAGAGCTGCAGCAGGCTAGGCGGGATGCAGAGCGCCAGG
Source organism: Crinia signifera (assembly GCF_055691185.1). Classification (NCBI taxonomy): domain Eukaryota; kingdom Metazoa; phylum Chordata; class Amphibia; order Anura; family Myobatrachidae; genus Crinia; species Crinia signifera. The sequence continues at coordinate 47,294,262 of NC_139226.1, read as the reverse complement.
GCAAAAAGCCTCCAGGGTTTGGAGGGTTCGGAAGCTCCGGGGGTTCCTCTATGTCCAGCAATGCAGCAGCGTTGATAACAGAGAATATAATGGAGCCTGAGAAGACCAAGACTGCTTCCATACCCAGCAGGTAAGAACACTAAATGATGTGACTTGCATGGAAATACTTCCTCTGTATAAGTGGTGCAGTGAGATGAAATGTTACTGTGTGTTTGTTTTAGGCCTACTGGCTCTAATAAAGCCCTGAAACTCGGGGCCAAAGGAAAGGAAGTGGATAATTTTGTAGACAAGCTCAAATCTGAAGGAGAGACCGTTGCTAACCAGTCTTCAAGCATGAGACCTTCAGAAGCAGCAAAGGTCTTGCCCCCACCTGCCAACTTAGAGAGGTAAGTGCCAGGAACCATCATTTCTTCATTAATGAACCAAGTGTCTAAATATAGGCGTAGAACTCTTTATAGGACCGATGGTTTTCCTTGCCTGGTTTTATTTGCTTGCGTAGACACGCAAGGTCTTTCTGTAGCTAAATATCCCTCTCTTTCAGTGTTCATTTGAAGGTCGAAGAGAAAATCTCTTTAACCTGCAGCAGGGATGGGGGGCTGCAGAACATGGAAGTGCACGGGCTCATTATGCTCAGAGTGGCCGATGAGAAGTTTGGAAGGATCCGTGTGCACGTTGACAATGAAGATAAGAAAGGGGTGCAGCTTCAGGTGAGACGTGGAAACACCATGCATAGGTTTATATATGTGATATTGGAAGCTTTCAAAATGACTGTTACAAGCTACATTGTAATTAGTATTTGGAGGCAACACACACTTAGGGCCTTCTTAGATGGACAAAACCATGTGCACTGCAGGGGGGCAGATGTAAAATGTGCAGAGAGAATTAGATTTGGGTGAGTTATTTTGTTTCTGTGCAGGGTAAATACTGACTGCTTTATTTTTACACTGCAATATAGATCTCACTTTGAAGTAAATCCCCACCCAAATCTAATTCTCTCTGCACAATTAACATCTGCCCCACCTGCAGCGCACATTGTTTTGTCTAAGAAGAAATTTGACAGAGTGAACCAAAATAACCCCCTAAGTACCTTGTGAAGAGTAATAGTTCTCATTTGTACAGTAGTTTAGGAAGGGAAATAATATATTCTATAACTTGGCATGTACAGATGTAGCCACGCTCCTCTATCCTTCCGATGGCGCATAGATCAATGCAGTAGGTGCATTGCCGGCGACCCAAGGGGAAAGCCCAGCATTTTCATGGGGGCGACCATAAAATGCTGGCCGGTCCCCTGCTCCGTGCTGATGTCCGTGCCCGCCCTGCCCTACCTGTGCAAACGCCTCGGCAACTGTCATACTCCACGAGCAGCCCTGCGCATGCGTATATTCATATATACTTATGTGCAGAGACGCATCATCGGTTCCCTGACAGAATTCGACTATTTACGAGCCAGCTCGTATTACCCCTTAATGTACTGTGAGTGAGCCACTTTTTAGGTCATGCTACAGTACATGTACATTGTATTCTGTAGTTCTATCTATATACATCCTCAGCTACAGAGCACTGTACTCTTGTCTTCATTAGTGGAGCACTCGCCACCCAGTGTAAGTTACATGCTTAGGAACCTCATACATTAGTATGCCTTAAGGCAGTGGTTCCCAAACTGGGTGCCTCGGAATTCTTGCTGGGGTGCCTTGAGTTGGTGGTTCAGGAGCAATGCAAATTATTTATAGTCATTGTAATAGCCCAAACCAGTGCTTTTGCCTGTCAAATCAACTCCACACCGATGTGGATAGTGGGGGTATGAGAATACGAGCCCGAAGCGCGGCGAGCAGACGCGGAATGCATATAAAGTAATCCGTGTACGCTCGCCACGCTTCGGGCTCGTATTCTGCGGGGCGCACTGAGCTCGCCACGATTTGGGCTCGCTGCGCTCGCCACACTATCTAAAATCAACTCCACGCCAACATGGATAGTGGGGGTTATGAAAAGGTCGGAGGACGCGTACCGCCTCCCTCGCGGTGCACGCTGCACTCACCACTCTTCGGGATGGCGTGGATACTGGCGGTTACATCTCATTGTAAGCACCCATCACATCTCATGGCATGGGTGCTTGTACAATTAAAAATCGCATCGCATGCTGCAATATACCAGGGAGATGCAATGAGTTTTTTAGGAGCCCATACGATGGAAATCGTGGGCGCCATGATAATACACAAGTACCAATTTTTTATCCTAGGAGTGCCATGAAGAAAAAAAAGTTTGGGAAACACTGCCTTACGGTCCATACACACTGGGTGATTTTGCCCAGAGTGTATAGACAACTATGATGGGGAAAATCACAGGGCTGACCATCGCTCAGTGCGTACACACTGAGCCATTTTTTTTTCTCCCAGGGTTGCAAGGCTTTCCAGCGATGGTGTGGTGGCATGCATCAGCGCTCATCGCTGCCCCGTACACATGGTGCAGCTTTTGAGCGAAAAGCTCAAACGAGTGAACTGTGCTGCGCTTTCAGCTCAAAGTTGCTCAGTGTGTTTGGCCCTTAAGTGCACTTAAAGTGCAACTCTTATGGTGCAGGTGGGATACCTGTATGATGCGACTGCAGCAATGATGAGCATGGGTACATCTGTAATGTAAAAGGGTTGTAGAAAGACTACTCCCCAGTAATTTGGGGAATACTTCTCAAGCATTGTACAAAAGAAAATGAGCGCTATTATTGTATAAAAAATGTGAAGAAAAAGAAAGGGTTATAAGGAAGAAAGAAAAAGGAAAAAGCACCTGAAATTTAATAGGTTAATGAATGTTTACAGCTCTTCTTGAGCTATATGATTGTCCGTGGTCCTGTGCTTTCCTTACCTCTGACACAAGTTGCTCCCGGGGAAGAAGCTGTAATGCAGCATAGAAGCAAAGCCGCGTGTCTCGAAAGCCGCCCGGTCTCTGTAGATGATGACGTCACCAAAAGTCCGGCGGCTGCGGCTTGGATGGCAGGTACAGGGGAAGGCAGAATGGAGGTCCACCCTGCCTGTGCCTGTGGACCTCCATTCTGCCTTCACCCGCCATCCATGCCGCGGCCGCCGGACTTGACTACGGACAATCATATAGCTCAAGAAGAGCTGTAAACATTCATTAACCTTTTATTTTCAGGTGCTTTTTTCCTTTTTCTTTCTTCCTTATAACCTTTTCTTTTTCTTCACATTTTTTATACAATAATAGCGCTCATTTTCATTTGTACATTTATTCCATTATTTACTGAGCAGCTTAATTTTATTTTAGCGCAGTGTTTAACCCCTTGCACTTCTCAAGCATTGCCAAACCTACCTTAGGTCCTGGAAGGCATCGGGATCATGTAGATGCAACAAAAGTAATGTGACCATTATAGCTGCAAAGCAAAACCAAGCCTTTATTTCCTGTAGGGATGGAAAACCATACATGCTGCGTAATACACAATATTAGCCGGCTCCACTTACCACTGCACATATTTTCTGCAGGGTGGATTGGAGAAGGTCTTGTTGTGACTACACTGACCATTTCATCGTTCGCTCTTATGGGACCTACACACGGAGCGATATTCAGGCATTTTCAGGACAATTTTAAATCATTTCTCAAAATGATACATTGTAAGCGGTCCTTTTGCAAGCAATGAATCTCATGCGATCCTATTAGGGATGCACGGGCTGCGACAAATCTTTGTGGCAGCCAGTGAGATCTGCGATTGAGATGTGAGGCGCACGGGAGCGTGCCTCACATCGCAGTCGCACCTGCGAGGTGCCAGTTTTCATGAGATCTGTCGCAGCAATGTGTCGCAATTGCATGCCCATATCGCACCAGTGTATGGGCACCTTTTAGTTTCCATTACTTTGCATAGCAATCTAATTGTACTTCATTCTCTGCCTGGAACCAGAGATAAGGAGGAATGATCCCTTACATTCTGTGTACCTGTCGGAGCTAAGGAATTCTTATAAATGATTGCTACTGTACTTTATATCTACTAGATAAATAGCAGGGAATGTGCACTTGCAGGTTATGAGCCATAGTACTCCCCTTGATATTTAGTTTCTCCCTTAAACTGTGTATTGTGAGGTAAATTATATATTCAGTTATTTTTTACTATTGTAAAGCGCAATGGAATCTGCTGCGCTATATAAGAAACTGTAAATAAATAAATACATTTTTTGTGCTCATTGTGTTTTAATTCTGTTTATATTACAGACTCATCCCAACGTGGACAAAAAGCTCTTCACATCAGACTCCTTGATCGGACTGAAAAATCCCGAAAAATCTTTCCCCATTAATAGTGATGTTGGAGTCTTAAAATGGCGACTACAGACCACCGATGAAGCCTTGATACCTCTAACCAGTGAGTTTTCTGGGGTTTGATTATGTATTCAATGACGAAAATAGTACAGGGTGCTTCAAAAAGACAGGACCTAATTTCAAAGCATTGTGTATCGCACAGTAGCAACATGTTACAATTACACAATTGTTGACATTGTTACCACGTCCCCTCCACCTTCTGTACGGACAACATCGAGAATGTAGTTGAATTCGTCCCAAATGCCTTTTTTGTGTCTTCTTCCACTGAAGTCTCCACTGTCTGTTTTTGAGGTCATTCAGATTGGTCACTTAAACTTTGTCCACGACGTATCACCACAAGAAAAGTTGCGCCAACTTTTGGGGTCCTGTGTGACCTATCCAGTGTTGAGGGCAGTGTGTCATTTACAAAGCTATCTGCAGGTGCCAGTGGTCTGTCTTGCTGACTAATGAAGTCATCGTAATCTGCATTAAATTGTGCGATTAGCCAGTTCTGCAGCATTTCCATAGAGGTTTGACCCATCACTATATTTCCCTAGAAAAAGAAAGGGCAAGAAACCTACCTTTGAGAGATGGCACAAAACGTTCACTTTCTTGGAATCGCGCTTTTGCTGTACAATTTCATATTCTGAAATCCCCGTATGCCTACGTTGTGACGGTTAACTTTATCGCTTGGATGAAACGTTGCTTCATCACTAAAAATCAGACGCGTTAAGATTCTTTCGTTTCCGTGTTCTGTAACATTGCGTCACAAACTTTTACACGCTTTTCTGAGTCTTGCTGAACTACATAACGCCTTGTGTTGCAGGATTGCATCTTCTAAACGACTTGTGATAGGGGCTGTTGGTGCACTACGATAGGCATCCAGCGGTAGTCAGTTAAAACTCTGGGTGGAATGTTATGCAGTTTGAGTTCGGCGGCCATGTCAGACGAGCTCAGTGTTTTTTTTTTTTTTTTTTATATAGAGTCAGGCATTAACAAGGTAAAACCTTGCCTTGTACATGATTGTCCTTTTAAAAGGGGAAAAAAAACCTCTGCACTCTTTTTCTACCATTTCAAGCAGTAAGCGTTTCATTCACGGGCGGTTTGTGGTTGCAGAGATAGAAGACCTTATTCAGGTTCATTCGCAATCACCGCTCCTTCGCACAGGGACCAATGTTTTTTGATTGTTCGCTGGGCGCACGCAAGCAACCTTGGGGGCTGAAAGGGGTGTGGGGCGGCGGGCTGCATTTTCAGCACAGTGATTTTTTTCCCCCATCATCGCTGTCCGTACACGCCGGGCAAAATCGCCCAGTCTGTATGGACCTTTAAAGAAGCCAAGTCTTTTTTTCATTTAAACATGGCTAGAGAAAAAATCTTGAAAACTTAACCTAATTGTTTCATACAACCTACCACACTTGCTTATTACTGGCTTCACACCCCTACACCTGGTGCTCAGTCTCCTTTCTTACAGTGGCATCATTACTCTGGAGAGGGTTGTTTTGTTTTTATATGGATATCTAATAAACTATTTTGTGTATTCATTTAGGTCAAAGGGAATTGCTCAAAAAGTGTACAGTAAAGACTGCATGGAGCGCTTTGTCAGGGCTATCCACTCAATAAGAGCGGCTGCAAGAGGGGCTAGTCAGACCCTTTGAAAATTACGTGAACCAAGAAGAATATGCCGCGCTCGGTTAATGATTCAAACAATTATATAATTATAAGTGAAATTTAATAAAAAATGTATAAAAAACTAAGTTAATAATAAAAGCAGCGTGAATGTACATACACTAAAATCATTGAGTCACTGAGACCTGAATATTTGATAGTAAGTAACCTGCTCTGGTCAGTCAAACATCCAATAATTACCCACTTGTGGGTCAATGGTAACCCTTGGACTTAATGGTGGTCCAAGATGGACGTATGAGGTGTCCTGTGCAGGTGTATGGGGGATCCTCTACAATGTGAAGGTAAATTCTATTTTTCTACTTGGATAAACCAATGGGGTCCAAAGCCAAGGTGGTAGCTGGAAGCAATATTGTAGTCCAAGGTGTCCCAGTCCAATAGGCACTAGCTGAAGTGCGTTCATGAACACCATTAGCCCAGGGGTCACCGTTGACCTACAAGTGGGTAATTCTTGGATGTTTGACTGACCACAGCAAGTTACTTACCATCAAATATTCAGGTCTCCGTGACTCAATGATTTTAATGTGTATATACATTCATGCTGCTTTTATTATTAATACATTTTTTATAAAATTTCACTTATTATACAGATGGAGCATCTCCCATCCTGGCAGGGGATGGCGCTGGCGACGCCAGCCGCCATCCCCCGCCAGCACCATATCGATGGCGAGAAGGGGACGCGCGCGCACGAGAGGCGCGTGCGTCCCCTTGCGACGGCGCTTCCATCCGCTCCCCCGGGTCCCCGCCGGCTTGTCGGCAGTAACCCGTGGTCCCCGCCGCCTGCCCTAACACTGTCCGTCTCCCTGAGGCGGAGACGGACAGGGTTTCCATCGCGCTGGCATCTCAGTATGTTGGATGGCGAGGCTGCGTTCTGTCGATCCGCCAGCAAGGATGAAGCCTACTCTATCTGTATCATTAACCGAGCACTGCATATTCTTCTTGGTTCAAAGGGAATTGCTCGCTTACATTTCTGATATGGTGGTATTTAAGTGCCATAGACACTGCTTTCTCTCTCGCACCCACTATATACCTAGCTGGTTTGGATATTTTGTATGTAACTAAAATTCTTCTTGTTCTCTAGTTAACTGCTGGCCTTCAGAGAGTGGGAACGGCTGTGATGTAAATATAGAGTATGAACTTCAAGAAGACAAACTGGAACTGAATGATGTGGTTATTACAATCCCATTGCCGTAAGTAATGCAGATATAAAGTATACTAATGTGTTTCGCTGTAGACTTCAGCCCTAAATATATGTGTAAAGCACTTGTTCTAACTAAGCCCCCCGCCCCTTTTTTGTTTTTTACGGGATTGTCACGATTTCACCCCCTGCTAACACATCGCAATCTCAGACGGCTGGCTGTGACTGTTACACACTTAGGATAAATACACTTTTATATTTTCTGCCAAAGATTACTACTGCACACTTCACTTCAACTTTCAGACGGTGGATAGGCTCCCATTTGAAATAACCTGGGTCGGGAGACCTGGCATTTCAACCTGGGTAGGGACCAGGTTTGAACACTGGTTCAACCCGGCTCGCTGTGCAGTGTAAATGGGTAACCAGGGTTGATGGGACCCGTTCACTGCAATGCAATAGCGGTCGCTGGGAGATGCTCTCATCTCCCAGCACCGGCTCAGGACCTGCCTCCGGTGCCGTCACCCGCCCGGCAATATGCCAGATGGGGAGAGCTGTGGGGTCACAATCCGGGTCGCACCCGTGTTGGATCAATTGATATGCAGACAGGCCCGGATTAAGGAGGAGTCAGTGCCCCTGGGCCCCCTTCTATCTAGGGCCCCCTGTGGTCGGCTTGGATTTATTTATTTATTTTTTTAGCTAAAGGTTTTGTGCGTGGGGGGTAGTGCTGCAGATTCACCTATCTGCCAAAGTGACAATGATTAATGGTGCATCGGGAGCCAAGGCACACTGACTGCACAAGTGTGCAGTGCATTACTGGGAGTTGACTCCCATGAGACTTTGCACAAGAGGGCAGAGGCTGAGAGGCTTGTGCTGATTTTTTTTTTTTTTTTTTTTTTTATTCAATAAATTTTTATTGTTTTTTATATGCATTAGTACAAAAAAAAAAAAACAAGAACAAACGTACACATACAAGCAAGACGTAAGGTGGCCATACATCAGAAAGATATTGTACCCAATCATACAATCTCAACTGATTGTAAGATGGATTGTATGCAGATTGTGTGCACATCTTATGTACATAATCATACAATCAATCAGCAGATGGATTGTATGACTGATTGTAAGATGGATTGTATGCAGATTGTGTGCACATCTTGTGTACACAATCATGCAGTAGATGGATTGTATGATTGATTGTATGATTGATTGTGTGTAGATTGTGTGTCCAAAAACCACCAAGGACTGCCGGGGATTTCAAGGGAAATTGTACACAATCATGAGCGCAATCGATCTTAAGATCGATCTTTCTGACGTATGGCCAGCTTTAGTACACAGTTGCGAAATCCCTCATCCATTCGAGGGTTACATTATACAGAGATATAATGGGTGATGGTTATTTATACATACAGTGGTACAGTATATATATTGGTATTCATTCAATATACGATTCATGGTGTTAAAGAACGGTCAACATCCCTAGTGTGCGGTTTAGCTTCAGGTGTGGTTTAAGCGCATCGCGTGCAGGTATCTATAGGAAGTATTTCAAGAGAAGGGTGCAGGGAGTGTGTTGGGCTCTACCCGTGGCAGGCATTCATGCCATACTGCGATATGAAGCATTTGTAGTTGTATAGGTACAAGGCATCAATAATCATTAGACAGGGTACATTCACACATTAATTAACTATGAAGTATTATTGTTGGTCTCAATTCACATTAGAAGATTTGTTGCATAATAGAGTATTAACTCCAGGGCGCTGGTATTAGGGGGTATTTCTTGTTGCATAAGTAGACTCCAACCATTTATACCATATGGAGTGAAACTTTTTCTCACTATTTCTGGACAGGTAAACAAATTTTTCATGACTCACTGTTTCATTGACCAGTGAGGTCCAAGCTGTTATACTCGGGGGCTCACTCCTCATCCACAGTCTAGCTATGATCACCTTGGCTAGAGCACATATGTTGATCATAAGCCTCCTATCCGTAGCAGTGAGGGCCTCTTCATCAAAAGCTGAGAGTAGACAGGATCCAGGGGTGATCACATTCTCGGGGATGCCCGCATCCCTCAGAAAGTCAGTGACAGCTTTCCAGTATGTAGTTATGCTAGGACATGACCATAATAAGTGGAAAAAGGTACCCTCAGCTGCATTGCACCTGGGGCACACCGAGGAAGTGGTTCCCCCTATACGATGCAGCAACGTCGGGGTCATGTATACCCGGTGTAAGATATAATACTGTATCTGTTGGAATCTGATACTAGATGTGGACAGTTTGTGAGCCTCCAATGCATTTGACCATATTTCATCTGTCATGGTTCCCAGGTCAGCTTCCCATTTTGACCTAATGGTGGGGAGAAGGTCTGAGTGCGATTTTTGTTGTATAGCCGAGTATAGGGTAGACACCAGGTGCCCTCCCGAGATCCCCTGGATCAATGTTTTAAGAGGGGAATTATTAATAAGGGAACCTGATGCGGGTCCCACTTGTTTGTTGAGAGCATGTCGTATTTGGAGGTATCTATAGAATTGCGAGTTGGGAATGGGGAAATCCACCTGTAATTCCTGGAAAGTTTTAAAGGTGTTATTTTGGTACAGGTCGCCTAGACTGGATACACTCCACCTATACCATGTGCTGTCTACCTCTAGAGAAGCCAATTCGGGCAGGGCGCGGGTATTAAGTAGGGATATCTCTGGGTCCCATCCCTGACCCCCCATAATTCCATGAACCAGTCGCCATATAATTATTGCTTGCCTGATCAAGGGGATTCTAATATTTTTTGTGGAACCGGCTAACAGAGTTTGTAGGGGAGAGTCTGCTGAGGAATGCTGAGCAAACAATGCTTGTGCTGATTTTTGATTGGTGGAGCTTCCCCCGCAGTTACCCATTGACCCGTTACGCAGTTGCCCATTGACCAAGTTTATGCTGCCTTTACTCTGTTTTAAAAGTGTAATATCCTCCCGCGCAGTTTGCGGGCAGTAATGACATGTGGCCGGGCCCCCCAAACACTTAATCCGGCCCTGTCTGCAGATATATCTATTGACTGATCGGGCAACGGAGCGTGTTCTCCATGCACACTGCCCAATCCGTCGGGACAGACATCTCAACTGGGAGAGCACATTTGAATGCATCTGCCCATTGAACTGTCAATCACAGGCTGCTCCCGCCACAGGTTTATGGGCAGTCGGTGTATCTCCCGTATGCACAGAACAATGCTCCAATATATCTTTGGATATACTGGGCATTGGCTGTGTTCTCCAGCCGATGTGATATATCTGTGAGTGACAGCGTGTGTGTACGCACCTTTTAGATTTTTAAAGCTCTGCTGTGAATGGAGTCATATAAGAAAAGATCTGATTATTTGGGACTGAAGCATGTACCTTTAATGACTGGTACAACATTGTTCTCTTGTTCCTTGACTCAAGAAATAACATTACCTTTCCTTTTTTTTCTGCCCTAGGTCAATAGAATACATTCTCTCTGTTTTTAATATCCCTGATGTGAGTTGTATTTTTTTGTACATTTTAAATGTATTTCTTTACAACAGGTCCGGCGTTGGGTCTCCAGTAATTGGGGACATAGATGGAGACTACCACCATGATAGCCGAAGGAATACATTAGAGTGGACACTGCCGGTTATTGACTCCAAAAACAAGTCCGGAAGTCTGGAGTTCAGCATCGCCGGTCACCCCAACGATTTCTTCCCAGTGACAGTGTCATTTGTATCCAAGAAGAACTACTGCAGTATACAGGTTAGAACAGAACGTTCTCTTACCACCTCTCCGAATGGGGTCCTGTCATTCATTTACAGTCCAGGTGCTGTTTAGAGATTTAGGGGGTATTCAATCCCCACTGCTATTTCCGACGTGGGAAATAGCGACGGCCGCCTATTCGATGCTGTCTTGCCCGACAGCATTGAAGAGGCAGATTGACCGAACAGGCCCGACTTTAAAAGCTGTCGGGCCCGTTTTGACGATAACGGCCTTGAATTGTCGCAATCACGGACGAATCTCGACAATCCACGGCCGTTTACGTGTAGAAAAGAATGACCTTCCAGAAAGGGCCTACTTCAGGAAGGCTCACTAAGCAGCGTGTTTGCTAGCCCTGAAACACCTGGCCAAATGTTTATTCCGCCGCCACGACAGATCCCCCCCCCCCCCTGTACAATGCAAGGGGATGTACACAAACATGTCCCCTCACATGCAGCCAATCATTTATAAGGCAAAACCATGTCTTGTAAATGATAGCCCCTTTAGAAAACATCTGTTAGGCCGGTATATCGCACAGCCGCCAAATGCTTCACCCCTATACAAAACTTAAAAACCAGCTTTCCAGACCCACTTCTTCATCAACACCAGCAACTTCTCATCTTAGCCTATGCTCAGGTATCCAGACGCCGGGTCGACCAGGTGTATATCGACCATGTTATGGTTAGACGGCTAGTGCGGCAGTAACCTAGTTAGGCGACTGTCACATGGCCGACTGGAGTTTTTCAGGATCTTTTTGGTGCAGGTCCACTTGGATCGTACTTTACAATCAAAGTGGACATAGAGTTAGACTACAATAGTGTGCTAAGCGTATCGAAGCACCGTGCCCGAAGCATAGCGAGCCATGCGAAGGGTCCACATATGCAGTGGACCCTTTGACATTTGGCACCAAAATGAAGTCACTTTTTATCTTGTTTAGCTCATTTCTTTAGGACATATTTTAGGCCCGATTCCGAACTGACCACTAATGTGCGAATCCGCAGTGGGCACGACAGAAATTGCCCCTCCCTAAATTGTGCGAGAATTGTGAATGGATCGCTAATCGCAATCCTCTGGCCAATCCATATACACAATTCCTGAACTATCCAACCGGTTTTGTCATCCGCACAATTTGTGAGTAGCCCTGATCCTTCAACAAATCTACGACTGAGACAGGCTTGAAGTGGTCATTGCTGATGTCACAGACCCTCCTCAAACACGCCGCACACCTGCAGGTTTTTTCTAGACAACCAGAAAAAAAGTCCGGTTTCCGCCCCAACGCTGGCTTCCTGTCAGTCAAAGACCGACAGGAAGTCGGTGTTTATAATTCATACGCATTTTCTGTTGCTATTCACCCTTGTGCGTGCACAACGCATACAGTCTATCAATAATTGCTCGATTTTTGCAAATCCTCTGATTAGCGATAAACTGAATCAGGCCCTTTGTTAAGTAATACAGAACCCTTATAGCTCCACATAAATCGATGATTATGATATTAAACCCATGTGTTCCTCACAACAGAACCATTCATTCTATTTCTCTCTCTTGTTTAGGTGACCAAAGTGACTCAGGTGGATGGTAACAGCCCTGTCAGGTATTCTACGGAGACCGCGTTCCTGGTGGATAAATATGAAATTCTGTAACCAGCTCCCAGTTTGAGGGTTTATCGGCTGCAAATAATTTTTTTTTTTCTTTAAAAATTTAAAATAAAAGCGTCATAAGGGTTTTTCTTTATGTCTTGCACTTTACAGGCATGCAGGAACCCCCTACAAACTTTTCTGCAGATCATACTCACTCCTACAGAGCCGGGAGCCAGATTTGTGTTCCTTGTTTTCATTTTGTTTTTTATTCCTTGCTTGCAAAAAAGAGGACGATCAATGTAAATTGTCCAGCGGCAGCAAAAGAAGAATAATTTATATACCTAGGCCTGTTGTTAGTAAGTAGATTCTCCATATTCTGGAATACTCTCTAATTTTTATGGGTTGGTCATCATTTAGCCAATTTATTTTTTGGGGGGAGGCAAATTGTGGATTTTTTTTTTTTGTGGGCAAAGGGAAGATGTGGGCACACCTAGTGATCTCGCGGGGAGTGATTGAGGAAGGAATGGACAGGACATGCCTTTTTGTAATCCTGTATAAGTACTTAGAGAATACTCACATTCCGTAACACAGAAACGTTGTTCTGTAACCAAATAAATGAGTTGAGAATGGAATGTGCGTGGTGTTATTGTGTTGTAATGTGCTCTTTTAAGGGTTCTTTATGTTTAACTGGTAAATCATTCCCGTATTCTGAATGTGCAAGGCCTGAGTCATCAATATCGGACACAGCATTAGACTTGCTCCAGCAACATGCTTGGTGCAGATTTACCAGTGTGAGCAAGGATGCATCGGAGTTCTTCAGTGACTCTCCCACAACACGTCTGGAAGACTGCGCAATTCTGGGGGTCTGAATACCCACCGCATCACATTGTAGCACATTTCCAATTCATTTCTGGGGTGGGGCGTCTACATCAGAGTTGCAACTCCGCTTGCACAAACAATGGAGCCTGTGTGCTCATAAGACTTTAAGGTGCATACACACGGAACCATTTGGGAAACAATCCTATATCGTTAAACGATTTCCTCAGAACTCCTGGACAATGATTTGGTGTCAGTTAGTGAATGATTGTACATTGATAACACGATTTTTTTGATTGTATGCCTTAAGTTAAGGCATACAATCAGATGCGATATCGCATCGCATGCGATAAGATGACCCGATTTTTCCATAGGAATCAATGTTAAAATGGACTGAGTCCATTTTAACATGGAATTCAATCGGAAAAAGGGGTCCTTTTCATACCCCTACTATCCAAGTGGGCATGGAGTTGGATATAAACCTGTAGCGAGCCACCGAGCCCGAAGCGTGGCGAGCGGACACAGAATGCTACGCTACGCTCGCCACAGGTTTATATCCAACTCCATGCCCACTTGGATAGTAGGGGTATGAAAAGGACCCCTTTTTCCCATTGAATTCCATGTTAAAATGGACTCAGTCCATTTTAACATTGATTCCTATGGAAAAATCGGGTCATCGCATCGCATCCGATGGTCGCATGCGATGCGATGCGCCCGATCCGACCCGATTTCTAAATCGGATGCCCAGATACTACATAAGTACCTATAATGCATATTATATATATCGCTTGCATCTATGCTGTAGTATAGTATTGTGTGTGTGTGTGTGCGCTCGTGCGCGTACGTGCGGTGATGAACAATGGGGAGGATAGGGAGTGTCTAATGCCACGATGGAGATGGAAGCCTGTATGGTAACATGTTACTGCAAGGACAGATAAGGTAAAACAAACCCAAAAGGCTTTGTTATGTATGACATCAATAGTAATACAGATGAAAGTTGGCTTTGGGAAGAGGGAATGTATAAAAGGAGGGGTAGTGGGTGACCAATAAAGCAGCACTACAATGTGCAGATTTCACATTGTGTAATGGAATTCTACAATGTACAATATCTTTTAAAGCTCCTTTCTGTATTGTCTGATTACTTGTGTTTTGTAACATCACAATAACATACATTACAGGCTTATATAGATTGCCACCCCCTGCGGACAATAGACATGTCCTGTACACATCACACACATATAGCACCATACTGTACCTTTCCCTGTTCTACAGTACTATACAAGAGCCAGGCACCATATTTTGGTACCGTTGCTCCTGATACACTACACTGATCACGTGAGAACATACAATATAAGGAGACACTGGACCTCAGATCTTTAGTATAAACAGACCCGTCATTTCCCACAGCTGCGAGCATTACACAATCCTGGATACCACCAACATCCCTAATGGGGGCTGCATGACACAAATGTACAGAGCTGTGGGATTTTTTTTTCTCCTTCACGATAAAATAAAAAATGGAACCTGTTACAGTCTAATAGTGGGTACACAGGGTGAGATTTCTACTATTTTCCTATTCGATATTGCTCATAGAAGCAAATGTTTTGTCAAGCAAGACTATATAGTAGAAATCAAATTGAATGCCAAAATGAATTAAATGGCATATCGAATCGAATTCCACATCTAACCATGTGTACCCACTATTAGAAATCTAACTGGCTCATACATAAATCATTTCTTTTAATAAAAAAAAAAATATTTAAAAATTTTTGGAGAAAGATTACTCTGTGGGAAGGAGGGGGTAGTGAGCCGAGGTTCCTCTGTCTCCACAGTGTTACTTATAGCATGCCTTTAGCTTCCTCCCTGTTAGTGCACATTGCTGGCCAAGCTGGGGTTTTATTTCATTCATACAAATATCATAGCTGTACATACCTGCCCCCTACAGCAGGATGAGTCCCCCAAGCACTCACATTCTACTAATGTAGCCAGTGCCAATTGCAGCTGGATGAGCCCCCTCCAGTACTCACACTCTACTGGTGTAGCCAGTGCCTAATGCAGCAGGATCAGTCCGTCCCGTCCCCCCCCCCCCCCTTCCCCAGCACTCACATTCTACTAATGTAGCCAGTGCCAAATGCAGCAGGATGAGGATCCCCCCCCCAGCACTCCCATTCTACTGGTGTAGCCAGTGCCTAATGCTGCAGGATAAGTCCCCCAGCACTCCCATTCTACTGGTGTAGCTAGTGCCTCAGCCTCAATGCAGACTGGTGTAGCCAGTGCCTAATGCAGCAGAATGAGTCCCCCCTGCACTCACAGTATACTGGTGTAGCCAGTGCCTAATGCAGCAGGATGAGTCCCCCTTACTAAAGCTGAAAATGCAGAACCAGATGTAGGGGAACCTACAGTATTGTACAATAGCTCACTGACCCAAGGACAACCCGGATTAATGGAAGCAGAACAGAAGATCCTTAAGGATTTAACCATTTGCAGTCCAAATTCTTATTTCCAATTTTTTTTTATTCAAAAATGGTCTACATTGAATGTTGATCGATGTTAATGTTCTTATTTTAAATTGTCTCACCTTTGGATCTGCTATTATCACTTGGGCTATTGAGCCTGACTAGACGTTGGACCTGAAAGGGTTAAGGGTGGTGTAAAGAAGGCAATGAGGGATAGGTGTCTGATATTTGTATTATTTCACTTTGCAAAGATCCTTGGTGCTTATCATTATCATAGGGATACAAACAAAGATCAGTGAGTCTGGGGGAGATCGGAAGCATTTCCACCGCAACGCTCCCCGTTGCCCCTCGTTGAATGGGTATGGATCATTGGATAGACATGAACTAGGTTGACAAGCATTAGGTCAACACCACTAGGTTGACATGACTGAATGTTGACATGGGTTAGGTCGACAGGGTCATTGGGTCGACACAAGCATTAGGTCGACATTTGGAAGGTCGACAGTTAAAAGGTCAACATGGGGTTTTTCACCTTTTTTTGTCCAGAATGTCGACACAGACACTGAAACGTAGCACTGCATCCCCTCGCTGCGCTCGCCATGCTCGGCACACTACTTTATTCTCCCACCACACCATAGTGATGGTAGGGCAAAAAATACCACCTGTCGGCTCCAAAAAAAAGTGAAAAACCCTATGTCGACCTTCCCCATGCCAACCTAATTCGACCTAACCCATGTCGACCTTCAGTCATGTTGACCTTCATGCATGTCGACCAAGTGGTGTCGACCTAATGCTTGTAGACCTAGTGACCGTATCCCAGTTGAATTCCCCCTGTATTCTGCCGGCCCCGTGTGGGATGTGGGATAGTCTAAAAAAATCTGGACAGTCCCGCAAAAAAATCAGGACAGTTGGGATGTATGCTACAGTATATGTAGGAGTACATAGCCATGCTTATCAGTGTTCCTTTCATAATGTCCCTGAAATGCTTTTTCGAAAGTAGTCAAGCGTGGCCTATCTCTTATATATTTGGCTACATCTGTCACTCAAAGTGTGTCTGAAGCTGTAACGCTGGGTGGAGCCTCTGACTCACATGACTGACTCACACGACAGAGAACCAGCCCAGTGAGCCCACAGTGCCAGACACCCTCTGCCATGTTACACAGCAAAGACACAGCTACTCACCAGACACAGCAGGTGAGCGCCCCACACCTCCATACCTCCCAACATGACCCTCTCCAGGAGGGACAGAATGCTCTGTTTGTGGACTTCCATCTTAATTTATGATTGTCATCACCTGTTTTAAACAGGGTAATTGATAAGAAAGGTGTTTAAGCACAGGTGATGGTAATCCATAAATTAAGAAGAACGTCCAGAAACAGAACAATGTGTCCCTCCCCCCCATTCACGGCAACCTCACGATTAAATGGCACATGCAAAACACTGACATGGCTATGGTCGACAATGAAAAAGGTTGACATGAGTTTTTGAAGATTTATTTTTCACATTTTCAATGTTTTCATATTCATTCTCATGTGTCGACATGGACACCAATGAAGTGCCACACTTATGTCAACATGTACATGTGTTGACCTTTCTGTGTTGATTTTTTCTTGTGGCGATTCGCGGCACCCCCCGGCGACCCCCCTCCCGCGATTCACAGCACCCCCCCCCCAATTCGCGGCGACTCCCGCGATTTGCGGCCCCACCCAGTGACACACCCCCTCCTGCGATTCGTGGCACCCCGCGACCCCCCCCTCCCACGATTTGTGCCAACCCCCCAGGCCCCCCCTTCCTCGCGGTACCCCCCACCCCCGGGACCCCCCCTACTGCGATTCCCCCCCCTGTCATTGCGGCAACCCCCCCCGCCCCTGCGACCCACCCTTCCACGATTCACTGCAACCCCCCGCGTCCCCCCCTCCCACGATTCGCGGCACCCACACCCCCCCGCGACCCCCCCTCCCGCAATTCACGGCATCCACCCACGACCCCTTCTCCCGTGATTCACGGTAGGAGGAGACACTGACTCAGGGCCACCATCCTGTACTGCCACACTGGACCCTCACCCACTGGCAGAAGCTGCACAATATCTCCCACCCTCCTCTTTAGTCCCCCTTATGTCCACAAACCCTTATCACTACCCAGCCTCCTGTTTTCCTGTGTTGTGACCTCCGCCAGTGGGGAGTCGCTGACTCAAAAACACCATAATATATTTTTGCACACACACCTAAACAACATGCACACACAGCCCCCCCCCACACCCACAAATGTCACTGTACCATCCACACTATCAATGTACATCTTACTCTGTAACCGCTTTTTAATTAAACAAAACAATACACACCCCCTTCCAAATCATATGCTCTCTATTTAACACATTTCACCTATAACTCAAGTTGCAATACAGGCCATCTTTCATACAATTCTAACCATCTTTCTCATATACAAATGTTCACAAATTAAGGGGGCGCAGCCCCTTACGAAATTGTGAAGAGCGCCTGTAGGGCGCGATGAATCACCTAGTTCATATATTAATCAGCTTCTAGACCCACTACTATATGTTCCCATTTACCTTCATTCTTTCTTTAAAAATTCTGTAAACATAAGGGTACAACTTCGCTGGGAACATTTGGGTAGTTTAGTCATTCAGCTCCACTCCTGCATGTTTTTACTTGTAGTATTCAAACATCTGTGAACTGAGGTTCATGTTCTGTCTCTGCCTTCCTCTAGCTTCAAATTTGGATTTCCAAAATCAGAACGCAGCTGGCAACTCACAGCGCAGAAAGTACAAAGGATGGGGCAAAGTTTTCCATTGCCAGTTTTTCATTGCTTGAAGCACCCCATTATTTTACAGGAGGTTTTATGTATAATATCGGGGGGCTGCTGTAATAAGCAGTTGTCAATTCAGTCAATATGTAAGCAACATTTCAGTGAAGAATTGGTGTGCCTGAAAGGTCAGGTGAGACATACACCTTTCACACTAAGGCATATATTCAATTGAGGTTAAAAAGAGGGCAGTTTTCAAAATTAATAGGTTGGAAGGGGTTCCGATATATTCAATGCTAGCTGTTTTTTTCTTGGCAGGTCGAAATCTTCTGACCTGCAAGAAACCTGGTGGATTGGTGGAATGGCTGCTAATCCACCTGCTTTTGACGGAAACACAGCCAAAACTGAAAGGTTTTGGCCATGTTTCCGGCAATCTCAATCCGTCATGAAAAGATGTCGGATTGAGACAGGGAGGATGATGCCGGGTGAGCAACAGCAGCTTACACGGTGCCGTCCTGTCCGCTGCCTCCCGTCACCTCCCGCTTTTTCCTGTACCCTCCCGCTGCCTCCTGTACCCTCCCACCACCTCCCGTACCCACCCGCCGCACTCACCTGTCCCAACTCCTTCTGCCTCCCGCCACCTCCTGGGCGATCCTGCCGCTGCACTCACCCAGTCCCCACACCGGTCGGGTGAGCATCAATCAGCGGCCAAATCCGACATCCGGATTTGGTCTCTGCATTGACTAGATCATGTCGGATCCATTCCTTCAAAAGAAATTCAGAATGGATTTGACATCAATTGAATATACCCCTAAGACTTTCACCTGGAAAATAGGTGGGTAAACCCCGGCCATGTATGGGTCCGCAACCCAGGTGGTTATTCGTGGGACCGATCAGAAATGATGCGGTATGAAATGGGGAATCCAGATCACTCTACCCGGGTTACATTAAAAGGGGTATGGGCCATGGGTTGACCCATATTAGGTCCACATGCATTGGGTCGCCCACTGGAGGTGGACAGGGCTTGGGTCGATACATGAAATCGGTCGACATGGCTAAGGTCGACAGGGTTTTAAGGTCAAAACATGCCTTATGTCAACAATGGGAAGGTGGACAGTCAACATGGGGTTTTCAAGTTTTTTGGCCTGATTGTCGACATGGAAACCGTCAGAATGTGCTGCCGCCATGCTTCGGGCATGGTGTCTTTTTTTCGGGTGCCAGACGGGATCCCGACAGTCATTTACCCGCCATCAGGATCCCGACTGTCAAAACTCTGACAGACGGTTGCCCGATGGCCAATAGGTGCAAGGGGCTTTGTTGCGCTGACCATGCTGTCTGAGTCCGGACAGTCGGTATCCCGACGACGGGCTAATGACTGTCGGGATCCCGACTGTTGGAACCCTATACCACACCCCTTTTTTCTCCCACCACGTCGTAGTGGATGATAGGGTATGAAATACCGCCTGTCGGCACATTTCGACATCAAAAGAGCTCAATGAGACTTATAACTCTTCCACATCAGAGCCAGGGATGTGGACCCAGGACATATAACCCAGGTGAGACTTTTTTTTTGCAAATAAAGTTTTATTAAAGTGTTTACTGACATAGCAAAACACATCCAGAAAGGATACGGCAAGCACAGAACATGTATACAGCAGGTGTCAGCAGAAAATGCTACAGTGAAAGCAAAGGCTGACAGTAAATAGTACAAACGTCAATTCAAATATAGCGGATGTATTAACTAATGCTAATTCCAATAACGTCATACAAATTGCAGTACCTAATAAACAGGTAAAGAGAAAAGAAAGTGTCAAGATATCAGGGAAGAAAAAGAAAGAAACAGAGAGAGAAAGGACAGAGAAAAAGACAGAGATGAAGTGTCAATCTCCCCCCCCTAAATAAAATACATGCTAAAAAAAAAAAAATAGGATGCACAGAGAAGGGAATACATCACTTTTTAGAGTTTTATTGTTCAGTTTCTTTGTACACCAGCCAGGGATACCAAGTGGTGGTCAACCAGGGTTTACTTGGATATTTTTCTTGGGTCCCTGCCTTCATGAAAAAGAGATCCCATGTGGGCCCCACCTCCTTCTCTATTGATAAGGTTCCAGGCAAGCATCACACCCACCGTGCCTTCATTAGGAAGTGCCTTACAAACTTCTCTGTTTTGATCATTCACATGCTTTCAGCTGTGCCAGGCCACAGTGAAAACACACTGAAATCAACACGCAAGTAAAGCTGTGTACACACGGGGAGATATATTGCTCAGCAATATATTGCTCAGTGCCTCCTGTTCATCAGCGACCAGAGATGGTCGCTGATGAACAGGAGACTCTGCCGGGGGAAGAGGCAGGGAAACAAGCTCCTGCGACCAGCGACCATCAGGGGCTGCACACGGGAGCGTGCACCTGGCGATTTATCGCCGACAGCACAAACAAATCACTGGCAATATGGTCGCTCAACGACCATATTGCCAGCGATATGTGCTGAAATCGCCCCCATGTGTACACAGCTTAAGACATACAGGCGGAATTTTTTTAGGATAAGAGATTCAGAAAGCTGCAAATCAAACTGGTTGGATGGACATGGACATTTCTTACCAAATCTCTCACCAAATCCCCTTATGTGAAGACTGGGCTGCTCCCTCCCTCCTGATCTGTGCCAGATAGAGGACAGCAGGGGCGGGCTGGGCCGGGGGGCAGGGTGCCATCTGCCCCCCAGGCCGCTCTGGCTGCTGTGCTGCGGGCCGCGCCGCCGTGGCCGTGTCCGAGGCCGCATTGCCGTTTTTTTTTTTTTTCACTGCCGGCGGCCATGTTCCTGTGGTTTTTTATATGATGTCTGCGGCCACAGGAACATGGCCGCCGGCCTCCACGGCTACGTGGAGGAGGGCTCCGGCCGGCAGCCTGTTCCCTCTTATCCCCGGCGGGCGGCAGTGGCAGTCGGCAGACGCTGGGTGCGGTGGGGACGTCATGACGTTGACGCCTCCCACCCACGCGTCTGCACTCAGAGACAGACTGGACTGGAGGAAGGCTGGGGCCGCCCGCTGAACTACTCGTGGGGGACACTTCAGGAGGCCGCCGCCGCAGAGAGGGGAACTGAAATTTGTGGAGCCTGGTCGAGGATAAAACACAGACACAGTAGTAAGTTAACATAAAAAACGACATATCTGCTGTGCTGTTTCATGTATATTAATAATAATGCAATGACACCACAGGCTGCTCCCCCTGTATAATAATTTGTGTCATGGCATTACTATTAATAATAGTAATGCCATGACACAAATTATTATACAGGGGGAGCAGCCTGTGGTGTCATGGCATTACTTTTATATTATACTGGGGGAGCAGCCTGTGGTGTCATTATTATTGTACAGGGGGAGCAGCCTGTGGTGTCATGGCATTATGCCATGACACCACAGGCTGCTCCCTCTGCATAATAATAATAATACCATGACACCACAGGCTGCTCCCCCTGTATAATATTAAAGTAATGCCATGACACCACAGGCTGCTCCCTCTGTATAATAATAATGCAATGACGCCACAGGCTGCTCCCCCTGTATAATAATTTGTGTCATGGCATTACTATTATTATATTATACAGCGGGAGCAGCCTGTGGTGTCATTGCATTATTATTATACAGCGGGAGCAGCCTGTGGTGTCATTGCATTATTATTATACAGCGGGAGCAGCCTGTGGTGTCATTGCATTATTATTATACAGCGGGAGCAGCATGTGGTGTCATTGCATTATTATTATACAGAGGGAGCAGCCAGTGGTGTCATGGCATTACTTTTATATTATACAGGGGGAGCAACCTGTGGTGTCATAATTATTATTATACAGGGGGAGCAGCCTGTGGTGTCATGGCATTATGCCATGACACCACAGGCTGCTCCCTCTGCATAATAATAATGCCATGACACCACAGGCTGCTCCCCCTGTATAATATAAAAGTAATGCCATGACACCACAGGCTGCTCCCTCTGTATAATAATAATAATAATGCAATGACGCCACAGGCTGCTCCCCTGTATAATAATTTGTGTCATGGCATTACAATTGTTATATTATACAGCGGGAGCAGCCTGTGGTGTCTTTGCATTATTATTATACAGCGGGAGCAGCCTGTGGTGTCCGGTCTTTTACGCAGGGGTGCAGCCTGTGGTGTCCTGTCTTTTACGCAGGGGTGCAGCCTGTGGTGTCTTGTTCTTTATTTATGCAGGAGAGCAGCCTGTGGTGTCCTGTTCTTTATATATGTAGGAGAGCAGCCTGTGGTGTCCTGTTCTTTATTTATGCAGGAGAGCAGCCTGTGGTGTCCTGTTCTTTATTTATGCAGGAGAGCAGCCTGTGGTGTCCTGTTCTTTATATATGCAGGAGAGCAGCCTGTGGTGTCCTATTATTTATTTATGCAGGAGAGCAGACTGTGGTGTCCTGTTCTTTTCATATGCAGGAGAGCAGCCTGTGGTGTCCTGTTATTTATTTATGAAGGAGAGCTGCCTGTGGTGTTTTAATTAAAAACCTGCATTTAACAATGCGCTACTTATGGGCCACTTATGCGCTACTTATGGGCCAGTGCTCTTGACTTGCCCCCCAGGCTAAAAGTTGCCAGCCAGCCCCTGGAGGACAGGTTGCATAAATAGGGCCCAATAGACTGTGGGGCCCCTATTCTCCTCTGGGCATGTCAAGCCCTAGTTTATGGGGAATGCAGCCTGCCCTGTTCTGGATGCCGGAATCATTAGATTGACCTTTGGTAGGCATACACAGAGGGTGGGGGGTGGGGGTTCTGAGTTTCTAAAAATGCCTAGATGCCGATCCAACATGCCGATTTTTTTATTTTTATATGGAGCCTCGGGCTGTGCATCTGCCAGCAGCTGTGTCCGTTTATTATGGGATCTATATCATCACTTCCAGGACGCCCTGTTCCTCTCTAGTTCTCAATGACATTGGCTGTATATTTGGGGTCAGTGTCCTGGTGTACAATAAATCAGATGCCTCTCTGACTGTATGTATTCTTGGAATTGAGGAAAACCTTAAATCTGACCAAATCCCCAACTCCAGTTGCTGAAATGCAGCCCCAAACTTGCAAGGAACCTCCATCATGCTTCAATGTTGACCGCAGACACTTATTATTGTACCACTCTCCAGCCCTTCAGTGAATAAACTGCCTTCTGTTACAGCCACATATTTGACTGATCAGTCCTGAGCTCCTGCTGCCATTTTTCTGTACTCCAGTTCCTATGTTTTCGTGCATAGTTTAGTGACTTGGGCATGTTTCCACGTTGAAGCAAATCTTCTATGAAGACAGCTTCTGGCCAGACTTCTCTGAACAGTAGGTGGGCGCATCTGGGTGCAGCTGATTTCTGCCAGTAGTCTGATATCTTCTCAGAAGGGAAGTAACCATGTGTCTTTCATCTGATGAACTAAGAGCCTGATTTTGGTTGATCAGTCCCCAGCGTATTTGCATCGGGACCTATTTTTTGTCTCTGCGTATGAGTATATCACATATGTTCACGTGTAGGGCTGCAGTGCGGACGTCTTTGGTGACTTGCACAGCTGCCGAGGCATTCACACGGGGGGGGGGGGGGGGGTAGGATGGAGACGGGCAGGGGGCTATCCCATGGGGATGCCCAGTGCTTCCTGGGCGTGTCCACAAAAACTGTGGGTACGCCCAAGAAAATGCTGGGCGCCCCATGCGAATACAGGCGGGCATCTTCCTGCCGGGGGCGGGCGGCTGACAACACTGGACGCCCTTTTCTCAGTCAAGATGCCGCAAATATCGGTCAGTCAAGACTGACTTTTATTTAAAATCCCATGATTTTGCCCCTGTACGCTCCCCCGCGAATGGATGTTTATGCTAAACATCCATTTGCAATGCGGTGGGGATGTTCGCACAGCAGTGTTGGGGGGGGCAGGCATTGGCTCACCAGGTGGGCATTGGCTCGCCCCTCAGGGCAGCATTAGATGCCTTTTTTCAGCAGCGACTTTACGCTACTCAGGGAGTCAACCCGAATTAGGCCATACGTTTCATTGGCCAACCACTGCATCTTTGGTCCTCAATGATGTCTTATTGTGGTTCTTCCAAAGAGCTTGAACAGCACACCGTGAAACCCCAGTCTGATTTGAAAATCTTTTCCTGAGAGAGATCTTGCTGATGTAGTATACTGGTACTAGCTCCACTACTGGTATACTACCTCATCATGGGGGATTATGCTGATTCACTCAGAAAAGCACAAAGAAAGAGAGTTAGATTTGGAGGTTTTATTGTTTCTGTGCAGGATAAATACTGGCTGCTTTATTTTTACACTGCAATATAGATATCAGTTTGAAGTACACCCCCACCCAAATCTAATGGTGCGTACACACGGGGGGAGATATATTGCTCAGTGTCTCCTTTTCATCAACGACCAGAGATGGTCGCTGATGAGAAGGAACCTCTGCTGGGGGAGCCACAGAGGTAATCAGATGGTCGCAGGAGCAAGCTCCTGCGACCAGCGATTACAATGGAGCAGAAAACGGGAGCGCGCACCCAGCGATTTATCGCCGGGGCACACTCCCGTCACTGGCAATATGGTCGCCTGCGACCATATTTCCAGCGATTATAGCCCCTATCGCCCCCGTGTGTACACAGCATAACTCTCTCTGCACAAGTTACATCAGCCCTACCTGCAATGCATATGTTTTTTTCCCTTAGAGAGTGATTGTGCCTTTCCGAGTGAATCAGAATAACCCCCCATGTCTTGTTGCTGTGCTCATTCTTGCCATGGTGTATGAAATCATGGTGCCATGAAACGGTCTTCCACAACCTTACCTTTGTAGCAAGGTTTTGCTGTTCCTCACCCAGCTTTAAGCCTCCTACACAGGTGTTTCTGTTTCAGTTAATGACTACATGTGAAAATGATGATCATGATCACCTGATTGATATGATTTGTTAATCATACACCTGACTATAATACTACAAAACCCTAAAGGTGCGTACACACGGGGGCGATTTTGTATAATATCGCGGGAAATATGGTCGCTAAGCGACCATATTGCCCACGATGGGAGTGTGCACCGGCGATATATCGCCGGGTGCGCGCTCCCGTTTTTACCCCTGTAGTGACCGCTGGTCGCAGGTACATGCTCCTGCGACCAGCTGATTACCACTGCCGGGCTCCTCCGGCAGTTTCTTTTTCATCAGCGACCATCTCTGGTAGCTGATGAAAAGGAGAAACTGAGCAATATATTGCTCAGCAATATATGGCTGAGCAATATATCTCCCCCGTGTGTACAGGCAGAGCCAGATTAAGGTCTAAATGGGCCTGGAGCTGAAAATTATCAAGGGCCTATTATGCGCAATAATAGGGGTTGTGGCCAGCACCTAATAATGTGTCAGGCGTGACCAGTGTTCTGGTTGAGTGGTCTGCTCATGGGTGTGTCTCTATTTGTGTAAACACTTTCAACTAATTATATATATATATATATATATATATATATATATGTATATATATTACTAATTCTGACACTCCCAGGATGCAGGGAGATATATTGGCGGGTGCCCTCCAAAGGTGCACCCGCAGGATGCCGCTGTCCTAAGATACTTACGGGGTGAGGCGGAATTCCAGTCCTAAAAAAATACTAAAAGCCAAAACTTGATAGACAACATTTCAGCATCTTTTATGTTGTCAACTAAGTTTACCACACCATATACCCCTTATACAAATCAGGCAACACAATAGTAACCCTCTTATATTGTACTTGCCTCTTACACATTATGCCACATGGAATGAGTCAAAATTCACGTTATGCCACACAGATTAAGGCAAAATTCATATTTTTCCACATGGATTGAGCCAAAATACACACTATACCAAAACCAATTGAGCCAAAATTTACAATATGCTTCTCAAACAGGGACATTGCACGCCGAAGGTGCGCATTAAAAATTTACACCATAATGCCCATTACATGTTAAGCCACACACCATAATGCCAATTAAAATTGAAGCTACATAAATGCTGCTTACCTACATGCTCATTGCCAGGGGTTCCATGCTCATTGCCATATGGGATTACATGTTCATTGCCAAGGGGGAATACAGGGCCGGCGCTGGCCGCTCAGCAGCTCCTGCAAAGCAGGGAGGCGCCATGCTTCAAAGGCGCACTCTCCCTGCTCTGCTGCTAAAGCTGCCTCAGCCCGGCCCCTCGCCTTCACTGCCTGCATGCCGCCCGCAGCGCTTGTCTGACAGCGCCGTGCGGCAGTATGAAGTACTGGAAAGTGGAGAGATGGAAGCAGCTCCCTGCGTGCGCCCCGCTGTGTGCGCACACAAACACACTCCGACTAGTCCTACAAACTAGTCCACCTCCTGCCTCCTATCATGTAACAGCAACGTGCGGTCACGTGACTCACGGCTGTTCCCCCCCCCCCCCCCCCCCCCCCCCCCCCCTACCCCTGCACCAGTCTCCGTACAGTATAGTACAGCAGCCTGGGTCATTACATTTTTCAGAAGTGTAAATAGCCAGCCAGCCAGCAGAGGGCGCTGGCCAGCTCGGATACTGCAAGCTGCCTGTCAGACACCACTCGCTGGTTCAACTCGGAGGAGCTGATCAGAACAGAGAGGAGGAACGTTCCAGCCTGGGCTAGGAATGGTGAGTATAACATGGCTAGGCTGGGTGGACTTTCTCCCCAGTAAGTACATGACTTTTTCCCTGCTGGGTTTCTTGTAAAATAGTTAATCTCTCCTGTCCTGAATTTAGCCAGCCTCTGACATGTAAGTATTACAGTACCTGAGCTGCATGGAGGTGGACAGGTCTTACAGGCAGGACAGAAGGACTACAGGTCCCATCATGCCCGTACATTAGGATTGTAATGCAGCTGATTTTGGCCCAACAGGATAGTGAGGATGTTATTCTTACTTGCCTGGTCCCATCCTCCCCTCTGCGGGTCAGCAGGCTCAATCAGCTTTCCGGCAGCCATGTGCCAGGTTTAAGCATTCGCTGTTACCCTGAATTTTTATATGTACATGTGGATGTTTGTCTTACGACAAGGCCTGCGTTTTCAATCTGTATTGCACTGTATATTTATTGTCTTCCAGGTACACGCTGACATGTGCCCGATGACATAGACCCTGTCAGATACCACGTTAGGCCCTTAATCTGTGGAGTGATATTTTTGTACCCACTTACTTGCCATGCTTGTTGAAACGCCACTGAGTGTTTGAAACCACTTGCTGCAAGATTAGTGTTAAACCAGTATGTGCACACCGCATATGGCAACATGCAGCGGACACCATTACCCATAAAGATCAGGAATTGCTGCTGTCTCCTGCGCCTCTGCCAGCGTGCATAACCCGCACTGGTCGTTATACACCAATGCCCCGCCATCTTTTATATTGCTGCTAACAATATTGGACCATTCAGGTACTACACTAGAGTGTCCATGATAATTATTGGTGGCATTTCCAATCTGTATGACCGCAAGCTCTGTTACATTGTAGCACTGCTGCTGCTGTTGTTTAGAACATTTACATGTTGTCGTTTGCACAAAGTGACCTACAGTGCCCATTTTTACCCAACCCCACCCAGTAGCAGGGACATACACTACCCACCCGTAACCTCCTTGCTCAGAAAAATACACACCCCACCTGTTAGCCCAGGGACATACACACACCACCCTACCCCTCATCCCCAAGAAATACACTTATTCCCCCTCCATCCCAGGGATATACACACTTCACACTTCACCGTGCCTCAACAGCCCATATTTTTTTTCCTGTTGGGGCCCAATCTGTTTGTCTTTTCCTTTTGGGGCTAAGACGTTTATTTTCTTGTGTAATGTTATTTATCTGCACATGCAGCTACATTGCACAATACATGCATCTCGATAATGTTCGTACAGAGTTGCAGTACGGATTCAGATGCACACACAAATAAGGGGTTATCCATTCCAATCTGCCCCGTATGTAAATATACACATTGAGACACAATATGCCTTCATATCGTGCTGTGTGTGTGTGTGTGTGTGGGGCCCATAAGGGAGAGGGGAGTGACCTGCATAAAAATTCAACAATCTTTGTTTTTATTATTATTTAATAGTTTAATTATAATGCCCCCCCCCCCCCATCCCCTCTTCCTAAACCTAATGTAGCAGGAATATATATATTTTTTATTTTTATTGTTAATATGGTGGCACTACTGTGCGACGTGTATAAGGAGCACTGTTGTGTTAATGTACATAATAATTGGGTGATTTTCCCCCTATAGGGGTACTATTCTATTGTAAGGCCATACCCCTTCCTTGTAAGACCTCACTCCTTTTGTACAGTATGGGAGGGCGCAAATTTATAATTTGCAGGAGGGCGCCAAATACCCTAGCACCGGCCCTGGGGGAATACATGCTCGCAGTAACTGCGGGACAGCCGCTGCCAGGCAGAAGTGACAGCCATTGACAGCCGGACAGAGTGCGGGAGGCTGCCCGGCTGTATTCAGAGCACTGCAGGTACCGGCTATTTGTAATAATACCCCTTTCACACCAGAAAATGCAGCAGGGATTTACCCGGGAATATGGTCCCAGGATCATGCAGGGACATGAGCCTAGTCCCTGCATTTTCTGATGTAAAGGGGAGAGAAACCCCCCCCCCCTCTTTTACCAGCTATATCGTTTAACCAGCCATATCTTCGGAACCAACAGACCCATTTACATGAGACCAGTATCATATTTAAGAACTTTTAAGTGGGATTGAAATTGGTCCCATGAAACTGGGCCATTTGGTTCCAGAGAAATCTGCCCTCAAAGAACATGAGCAGCCATGAAATTACATTTCAGAAATAAAAAAAATCGATTTACCCGCAATATCTCTGGAACCAATTAACCCATATGAACCAGCCTGGTATCAAATTGAAGGACCAGCGATTTGTGTTAGAATGAGATTGAACTTTGAACTTCTGTGATTCCAGGGGGGGAACTGGCAGTCGTCGGAAATGGGTGGGGGTGGCGGAATTAGCGGGTTCTATGTTATCCTATGGGGAAAATGTTCCAGCTTTGCTTTGCGGTATCTCCGGTTCCCGGGGGGGGGGGCTAGCGACGCGGGGCTGGACTCGTTGGAAAGCCCCAGTCCTCCTCTACAAAATGGGCCTATTTGGAGAGTGGGCCTGGAGCTGGAGCTCCATCAGGCCCATTGTGACTCCGGCCCTGGGAGAACCACACGTCCCCTCAAGCAGAGGTTCTTAGAGCACCGTAGGAACATAATCAATAAAATCATTACACATAACGTGTCTAAACACTTTGTGGAGAAACACTCTAGTGATCCTAGGAAACTTAAATTAATAGGTGTTGAATCTGTCCCCAAGACCATCAGGGGTGGAGATAGATTCAGGACACTCTGTAAAAGAGAAGTGTTCTGGATGTATCAAATGAATTCAATCTTTCCTAATGGCCTCAATGAGGCAGTGGAATTGAACAGTGTAATATAAGAACAAACACATATCTTTATATTTATTTTTTTATTTTTATTTATTTTTTATTGTTGTTATTATTTCTATATTTATTTTTATTTTCATTTCATTTATATATATTTGTATTCTAATGCCTCTATGAGACTATCTATAAAAAACATCGAGAAGATTGTCTCCCCACAACTATTGATATAACCAGCCAACCATAGGCAACTTACCAGCATTGTACAATGGACCCTTAAATCTGTTATATTATGTGCTTTATCGTTTATTCACATAATGTATTGATTTATGTACTTAGAATTAGTATCTGTATATTTGGTATGTGATTGTTCTATATTTTGTAACATATGTAATGTTTCAATGTCCCCAGTCTGATAGAGAAATCAGCTTAATTTTAGCTTATATCCACAAGATGTCGCCCTTCAACTATTAAACCACGTTCTCATGTGATGTACCACCTGTTTTGTCTATTGAGCAGGGAGATGTAATACATCCAAACAGCCATATGATTCATTAGGTGTAATTCATGAAACACATGAGACGGGCAAGATGGTCACGTGACTTCCGGCTTTTACACTGAAATTGAGGCTTGGAACGCACGCCAGTATCGCGCGCCTCTCACTGAATGTGCATGCGAGTCACATGCTTCTATCACGTGACCGCCTCCGCCCCATGTGCTCATGATCCTTCATTATTATTGGTTCTTGCCCCTGATGTTTATGTATCCGTGGCAACAGACTTATATATGGAAATTGTGAAAACAGAAATTGACCAATAGCGCTACTTGTACCTTTGAACTCTCCAATAGTAAAACCTCAGATTGCATCAATTTATGTTCTTTTTTAAAATGGTATATGTATTTTGCCTCCTTGTTCATATACATATTTCTCTCCTCATTTTTATGTTTTTTTATGTATTTTTAAAATGATAATGTGACTGATTCAGCGCAGGTGCACCTAGTCCCTCATCAGTAGGTGAGGTATATAAACAAACATCTTGCCACATCCTTTGATAAAGCTGCACTTTGATGCAGCGAAACGCGTCCACTGCACCAGCTACCCATCCAGCTACCTATCCACCTGTCATCTATCTGCCAACCCAGGATCCAGATCAGCCGCCACCGGAATGTTACATCATCCTTAAAGGAAACCGCTTATATGAAAATCTGGAGTTTTATCTCCCCAATACCAACTGATGGACACTGCTGACATGCAATCCTAAAAGGAGTAAACCACTTTTGGACCACCATTGCGGTAATTATACTTCCTTACCCTAAGGAGACTCTGTTTTCTGGAAATTAGGCGGCATACTAGGAATGGACCCTGTTGTAGACATATATGAGGCATACCTCCCAACATTTGCAGATCAGCAGTCGGGACGCCGAAATTTTCGGGGGCGTGGCCTAATTTGGGAGCGTGGCTTATACTCGCGGCTCCCCCGCGAGGCCACGCCACCATTTTGCAGCTATGGGGGCATGACCCAGAGGCTCTGTGAGCCTCTAGCCATGCCCCCAGCCCCCTGGCTGCGGGAATAGACGCTGTGCACATGCGCACAGCGTTTATTCCCCGCTGTTTAGCAGCTGACAGGGGGGACTCCCAACAGCCCCCCCACACCGCGGGACACTGCCGCCCGCGGGTGGGACAGCGGGACAGGCCCTGACAATTGGGACTGTCCCTCTAAAATCGGGACTGTTGGGAGGTATGTATGAGGTGCTGGTGCAAATATTTTCTTTTTTAATAATCTGTATGTGCAATTTATGTATTAAATTGTGAAATGTTATCATTGTCTAGCGCTACTATTATTGTGTATTTTTTTGTCTTTTTCTGAAAGGGACCCTCAATCCCTTTTGTTAGTAGCAGCTTTGCAACACAAACCACTACAGCGCCTATTGGGGTTGTTTTTACAACCATCTTTGTATCATTTTATTCTGGGCCAGTTTGGTTTTTAGATCTCTATTCTTCCAAGTCAGGGGCGGATTAGAATAATGGCCAGATAAGAAAGAAAATGCAAATGAAGTACAGAGACCAATAACATTAACATAGGGGACATTGAGGTTCTTAGCACAATAATGTGAGCCCACCTACCACGTCAAGGTGACCTCATCAGGTGGGTGGAGGGGAGGGGGGGGATTTTTAATAATTTTTTATAAAGAATTTAAAAAAAAAAAAAATATTTTTTTTTTATTTGGAGGAGGATGGGGAGATTGTGCTAGGCTATTCTATGCTGTGCTTAGCTAAGCTATACTAAGACCATGAGGGTTTAAAAGCAGAGCTCAGCCAGAAAGGAAAGCAAATGCACATGAAGTACAGAGACCGATAACAGTAACATAGGGGACATTGAGGTTCTTAGCACATTAATGTGAGCCCACCTACCACGTCAAGGTGACCTCATCAGGTGGGGGGGAGGGGCGGGTATTTTTTTTTTTTTTTTTTATATATATATATTTTTTTTATATATATATTTTTTTTTTTGGAGGGGGAGACTTTTTTTTTTTTTTAAACACATTTTATTGGGTGAATCACGCGAGCAAATGACAAGAGTAACAAAATATCTTGACCTTTACACAACAACAGTAAGTGGGCTTACAAAAAACGTGATTCAAGATTTTTCGTTTAGGGAAGAAAGCCTCGCAACGGCGGTGTGGCCGACCGCCCGAAGAGACATTTCAGCGAGGCGAGTGTAGGAACAAAAAGTGAGTAGTGGAAGAAGTAGTTGTTTATGGGAACTAAGAAGAAAGGACAGAAAGAGAGATAGGACAAGAGAGAGAGCGGGAGGGGTGGCCTCTGGTAGGTGTTCTAAAGACTAATTGAGGGGGGGGGGGGATACCTTGAGAGTTCAGCCAGGGAGACCAGGTTTTATTAAATGTTTTGAAAGAATTACGTAGAACAGCTGTCATGTACTCCATTTTATAAACATACCATATACGGGACATAATCGTTTGCATGGGGGCTGGGGAGGGCTTTTTCAAGTCGACGGCAATTTGGCATGTCATAGCGGATACTATGTGGCGGAAGAGTTTATTCTGGTGGTGGGTGAGAGAGGGTAGAGCTAAGGGAAGCAGAAGGTATTTGGCCTCAGTGGGGACAATAACGTCAAATAGACTGGAGAGGAGGGTGATAACCTCTGTCCAGATACTGGCCAGATATGTATAAAGGTGCATTCAGCCGTGCAACCCCTCCAGCACCTATCTGAGGCATCTGGATACATAGTTTTTAAACGTGAGGGTACGTAGTACCAGGGGCGGATTGGGAATTAAAACCAGCCCGGGAAAAATCTTGAAGCAGCCCTAAGAGGGGGGGGGAGTGTTGTTGCGCGCCGTAGGGGCGCCCGAATTTTTAGGGGGTGTGGCCTATCAATATGGGGGTGTGGCCTATTCCAACAAGGCCACGCCCAATTTTTGCCGCTGTGAGGGCATGGCTAGTGGCTCTCTTAGCTGCTGGCTATGTCCCCAGCCCCTCAGGCTGCAGAATAGGCGCATGCGTACAGCGTTTATTCTACAGCCTGTGGGGCTGGGGAGATAGAGATGGGGGGGGGGGGGGGTGACAGGGGGTCTCCCAACACAGTAGAGTCTCAGGGTGGAAGAGGATGCAGGGAGGGAGGGGGGGATGGAGGGTGCCGTAGAATGCTGGGAGGGGAGATGCAGAGTGGCTGAGAACGAAGGGAGTGAGGACTTACACAGGGTGGCACAGGACGCAGAGTGTGAGGGGGCATGGTGGCACAGGATGCAGGGTAGGAGGGGGGATGCAGAGTGGCAGGGGATGCAGGGAGGGGAGTCACAAAGTGGTGGAGGAGACAGTGATGCCCATTATAGATATGCCATACACCGTGATGCCCATTATACATATGCCACACATCCTGATGCCATTATACATATGCCGCACACCGTGATGCCCATTATACATATGCCGCACACCCTGATGCCCATTATAGATATGCCGCACACCCTGATGCCATTATACATATGCCGCACACCCTGATGCCATTATACATATGCCGCACACCGTGATGCCCATTATACATATGCCGCACACCGTGATGCCCATTATACATATGCCGCACACCGTGATGCCCATTATACATATGCCTCACACCGTGATGCCCATTATACATATGCCTCACACCGTGATGCCCATTATACATATGCCGCACACCCTGATGCCATTATACATATGCCGCACACCGTGATGCCCATTATACATATGCCACACACCGTGATGCCATTATACATATGCCTCACACCGTGATGCCCATTATACATATGCCACACACCGTGATGCCCATTATACATATGCCACACACCGTGATGCCCATTACACATATGCCTCACACCGTGATGCCCATTATACATATGCCGCACACCCTGATGCCATTATACATATGCTGCACACCGTGATGCCCATTATACTTGTGCCGCACACCGTGATGCCCATTATACATATGCCACACACCGTGATACTCCATTATACATATGCCGCACACCGTGATGCTCCATTATACATATGCCACACACCGTGATGCCATTATACATATGCCTCACACCGTGATGCCCATTATACATATGCCACACACCGTGATGCCCATTACACATATGCCACACACCGTGATGCCCATTACACATATGCCTCACACCATGATGCCCATTATACATATGCCGCACACCCTGATGCCATTATACATATGCTGCACACCGTGATGCCCATTATACTTGTGCCGCACACCGTGATGCCCATTATACATATGCCACACACCGTGATACTCCATTATACATATGCCGCACACCGTGATGCTCCATTATACATATGCCACACACCGTGATGCCATTATACATATGTCACACACCGTGATGCCCATTATACATATGCCACACACCGTGATGCCCATTATACATATGCCACACACCGTGATGCTCCATTATACATATGCCCCACACCGTGATGCTCCATTATACATATGCCACACACCGTGATGCCCATTATACATATGCCGCACACCGTGATGCCCATTATACATATGCCGCACACCGTGATGCTCCATTATACATATGTCGCACACCGTGATGCCCATTATACATATGCCGCACACCGTGATGCCATTATACATATGCCACACACCGTGATGCTCCATTATACATATGTCACACACCGTGATGCCCATTATACATATGCCACACACCGTGATGCCATTATACATATGCCCCACACCTTGATGCCCATTATACATATGCCACACACCGTGATGCCCATTATACATATGCCACACACCGTGATGCCCATTATACATATGTCGCACACCGTGATGTCCATTATACATATGTCGCACACCCTGATGCTCCATTATACATATGCCGCACACCCTGATGCCATTATACATATGCCGCACACCCTGATGCCATTATACATATGCCGCACACCCTGATGCCATTATACATATGCCGCACACCCTGATGCCATTATACATATGCCGCACACCCTGATGCCATTATACATATGTCGCACACCGTGATGCCCATTATACATATGCCGCACACCCTGATGCCATTATACATATGTCGCACACCGTGATGCCCATTATACATATGCCGCACACCCTGATGCCATTATACATATGCCGCACACCGTGATGCCCATTATACTTGTGCCGCACACCGTGATGCCCATTATACATATGCCACACACACGTGATGCCCATTATACATATGCCTCACACCGTGATACTCCATTATACATATGCCACACGCCGTGATGCCCATTATACATATGCCGCACACTGTGATGCCCATTATACATATGCCACACCGTGATGCTCCATTATACATATGCCACACGCCGTGATGCCCATTATACATATGCCGCACACCCTGATGCCCATTATACATATGCCCACACCGTGATGTCCAGTATACATATGCCCCACACCGTGATGTCCATTATACATATGCCCCACACAGAGATGTCCATTATACATATGCCACACACCGTGATACTCCATTATACATATGCCACACACCATGATGGCCATTATACATATGCCACACGCCGTGATGCCCATTATACATATGCCGCACACTGTGATGCCCATTATACATATGCCGCACCGTGATGCTCCATTATACATATGCCACACGCCGTGATGCCCATTATACATATGCCGCACACCCTGATGCCCATTATACATATGCCCACACCGTGATGTCCATTATACATATGCCCCACACCGTGATGTCCATTATACATATGCCGCACACCCTGATGCCATTATACATATGTCGCACACCGTGATGCCCATTATACATATGCCGCACACCCTGATGCCATAATACATATGTCGCACACCGTGATGCCCATTATACATATGCCGCACACCCTGATGCCATTATACATATGCCGCACACCGTGATGCCCATTATACTTGTGCCGCACACCGTGATGCCCATTATACATATGCCACACACACGTGATGCCCATTATACATATGCCTCACACCGTGATGTCCATTATACATATGCCACACACCGTGATACTCCATTATACATATGCCACACGCCGTGATGCCCATTATACATATGCCGCACACTGTGATGCCCATTATACATATGCCACACCGTGATGCTCCATTATACATATGCCACACGCCGTGATGCCCATTATACATATGCCGCACACCCTGATGCCCATTATACATATGCCCACACCGTGATGTCCATTATACATATGCCCCACACCGTGATGTCCATTATACATATGCCCCACACAGAGATGTCCATTATACATATGCCACACACCGTGATACTCCATTATACATATGCCACACACCGTGATGCCATTATACATATGCCCCACACCGTGATGCTCCATTATACATATGCCACACACCGTGATACTCCATTATACATATGCCACACGCTGTGATGCCCATTATACATATGCCGCACACTGTGATGCCCATTATACATATGCCACACCGTGATGCTCCATTATACATATGCCACACGCCGTGATGCCCATTATACATATGCCGCACACCCTGATGCCCATTATACATATGCCCACACCGTGATGTCCATTATACATATGCCCCACACCGTGATGTCCATTATACATATGCCCCACACAGAGATGTCCATTATACATATGCCACACACCGTGATACTCCATTATACATATGCCACACGCTGTGATGCCCATTATACATATGCCGCACGCTGTGATGCCCATTATACATATGCCACACCGTGATGCTCCATTATACATATGCCACATGCCGTGATGCCCATTATACATATGCCGCACACCCTGATGCCCATTATACATATGCCCACACCGTGATGTCCATTATACATATGCCGCACACCGTGATGTCCATTATACATATGCCGCACACCGTGATGTCCATTATACATATGCCTCACAGTATGAACCTCTCTCTCACACTTTAGTTACCTTAAAATCAAGCTGGCTGGCACTTCATCTACTTCTTCCTTTCATTAGATGTGTGCTCCCGTGTAGCTCCGCCCCCTTCCACTCGTGTAGCCCCGCCCCTCAACTCCGTGTTGCTCCGCCCCCTTTCCAGTCCCTGCTGTCATGACTGATGACACATGAAAGTGGGTTGGAAGCCAGGGAGAGAGCTCTGTGCTAGTGTGCTGCCGGCGCTGCTGCCTCTAATGTAGTGTGACAGTGTACTGGCAGCCGGCAGCTACAGAGTCTGAGGACAGAAGCGGCCGGGGATGTACAGCAGGGAGAGAGCCTCCCTGCGCAACCATCCTCACAGTGAGTGCTTGCCACACACAGAACCGCGGGAGCAGCTGCGTGCGGTCGCACATGCGCACCAGCACTCCCGCGGCCATTTTTATTTCTGTAATAGCCGAGGCTGCCCGCAGCCATATTTGTTTGGGGCACAGTGCTGCGGCCACGGCCGCCCGTTAACCGCAGAGATGGCGGTCTGCGGCCCCGCCAATGGGGTGAGCAGCCTTTTAGTGACTTAGGGGCCGGCCCACCGGGAAATGGCCCGGTTTCCCGGTGGTCCAATCCGCCCCTGCGTAGTACCAGCGATACAGCAGTTTGTATATATTTTCTTTAATTCTCACACATATCGAGCTGGAGGCTGCATTATCCCAAATATCAGACCATTCCTCGGCGTCTATGGAATGTTCTAAGTCTCGTTCCCAGGCTAGCTCGTGCAGGTCACGGTTTGTACTCGTATCCTCTCCAAGGAGTGAGTAAATGATAGATATCAGGCCTCTAGTAGATGATCGTTTCCAGCCGATATATTCAAAGGAAGTTAGGGGTCTAGCAGTGAGGGTAGTTGCAGTCTTAGAGTGAAAGTGTTGAATTTGCAAGTATCTAAAGAAATCTTTGGTCGGGACAGCCGTTTTATCGCGGATATCTGAGAACTGTGGAAAATTGGTATCATTGGTTACATCGTTCAGGTAATAAATATTTCCCAGTCTCCACTTAATAAAGGCGGATTTACCCAACCCAGGGGGGAAGTCCGGGTTATGATATAGTGGGATCAGTGGGGATGGGTTTGGGGCTAACCGAAACTTTTTATTAGCTGAGTCCCAGATAGCTAATGAGCGAGAGACCACTGGGTGGGCGAGTGCCATGCGGGGGCGCTTAGTCCTGGGGAGCCACAGCAGGGATGACATTGTGGTTAAGCCCAACACTCCTGCCTCAATACCCACCCAGACCTTCCCCGCGCCCCCGGGACTGCTCCATTGGACACATTGGGACAGCTGTGCAGCATAGTAATACTTCCGAAAGTCTGGGATACCCAAACCTCCCTGTCTAGCTGGGCGTTGAAGTAGTTTGAGTCTGATCCGCGGGCGTTTTTTGTCCCATATGAAGTGGGTGGTTTGATGTTGTAGGAATTTAAAAACGTAAGGAGGGATATAAATTGGAAGGGTTTGAAATAAGTAGAGGAGACGAGGAAGGATGTTCATTTTGACAGAGTTTATTCTACCTATCCAGGAAATAAAATAGTTGGACCATGTGGTAAGATCAGCTTTAATGGTATCTAAAAGGCGGGGGAAATTTGCCTGAAACAGTTGATGATGGTGGTGAGTTAGAAAGATCCCTAGGTATTTGATTTTCTTTTTGTGCCAGTCACAGGGAAGCATGGCCTCTAACTCTGGTCTGAGTGTTTGTGGAATGTGGAAATCAAGGACCTCAGTTTTTTCTACATTAATTTTATATCCTGACTGTTCAGAGTACAGTTGTATTTCAGAAAGAAGAGAGGGGAGGGATCCAATCGGGTTCGAGACGGATATTAATACATCATCGGCATATCATGCAATTTTATGTTCGGAGGGTCCTGTACGAATGCCGTGAATGTCTTTATTACCTCGAATCCTTGCCGCCAGTGGTTCCATAACAAGGGCAAAAACTAGTGGGGAGAGGGGATAGCCCTGACGGGTACCATTAGCTATTTCAAAGCTGTCTGAGATAGCTCCATTGACAGAGACTCGCGCGGTAGGGGAGCGATAATTTTTAATAATTTTTTATAAAGCATTAAAAAAAAAATTATTCTTTTTTTTTTATTTGAAGGAGGATGGGGAGATTGTGCTAGGCTATTCTATGCTGTGCTT
The DNA here is from genome assembly GCF_055691185.1 of Crinia signifera. Taxonomy (NCBI): domain Eukaryota; kingdom Metazoa; phylum Chordata; class Amphibia; order Anura; family Myobatrachidae; genus Crinia; species Crinia signifera. The sequence goes on along the minus strand of NC_139226.1, from coordinate 47,254,775 downwards.
AGCTAAGCTATACTAAGACCATGAGGGTTTAAAAGCAGAGCTCAGCCAGAAAGGAAAGCAAATGCACATGAAGTACAGAGACCGATAACAGTAACATGGGGGACATTGAGGTTCTTAGCACATTAATGTGAGCCCACCTACCACGTCAAGGTGACCTCATCAGGTGGGGGGGAGGGGCGGGTATTTTTTTTTTTTTTTTTATATATATATTTTTTTTTTATATATATATATATATTTTTTTTGGAGGAGGGGGAGACTGTGCTAGGCTATTCTATGCTATGCTTAGCTAAGCTATACTAAGACCATAGTCTTAGCATAGCATAGCTAAGCATAGAATAGCATAGATAGATTTAGCTAAGATTGTTAAAACTATGCTAATCTATGCTGTGCTTAGCTATGCTATACTAAGAACATGGTCTTAACATAGCATAACTAAGCATAGCATAGTCTTAACATAATCTTAGCTAAGTCTATCTATGCTATGCTATCCTGTGCTTAGCTAAACTGTACTAAGAACATGTTCTTAGCATAGCATAGCTAAGCACAGCATAGAATATCATAGTAGTCTCACCAAGTTGGTTGGGGGAGGGGGGGGGGTTAATCTGAGACTGATATCTTGGGCAGGATCATGTATCCCTTCTTGGCAGTAAGCGGGAATCCCGCCTCCGGCTTGACCGGGACTGCCATCTTCAGTTTGACTGGGACTGCTGGCTTGGGCAGGACCTCGTCTGATATCTTGGGCAGGACCATGTATCCCTTCTTGGCAGTAAGCGGGAATCCCGCCTCCGGCTTGACCGGGACTGCCATCTTCAGTTTGACTGGGACTGCTGGCTTGGGCAGGACCTCGTCTGATATCTTGGGCAGGACCATGTATCCCTTCTTGGCAGTAAGTGGGAATCCCGCCTCCGGCTTGACCGGGACTGCCATCTTCAGTTTGACTGGGACTGCTGGCTTGGGCAGGACCTCGTCTGATATCTTGGGCAGGACCATGTATCCCTTCTTGGCAGTAAGCGGGAATCCCGCCTCCGGCTTGACCGGGACTGCCATCTTCAGTTTGACTGGGACTGCTGGCTTGGGCAGGACCTCGTCTGATATCTTGGGCAGGACCATGTATCCCTTCTTGGCAGTAAGTGGGAATCCTGCCTCCGGCTTGACCGGGACTGCCATCTTCAGCTTGACCGGGACTGCTGGCTTGGGCAGGACCTCGTCTGATATCTTGGGCAGGACCATGTATCCCTTCTTGGCAGTAAGCGGGAATCCCGCCTCCGGCTTGACCGGGACTGCCATCTTCAGCTTGACCGGGACTGCTGGCTTCACCGGGACTGCCGGCTTCGGCATTGTTGGGACTGCCGGCTTGGCCCGGCCCTGGGTCACTGGCTTGGCCCTGCCCTGGGTCACCGGCTTGATCTTGGCTGGGGTTAGATCTGAAAATACAGAGACCTGCCCATGTTTGGATACCATAGGCCGAATCTGAGGCCGTTTTTTTTTTGCTGACAGTTCAGCAACAGGCATGACAACTGACTCTTCTGCTTTCAGCTCTCTAAAGTGTGACTTGTCTTGTCAAGAGGCGGCAGCATAATGAGGACAGTAACTCTGGGCACTCATATTTATAGGCTCGCCATTGCAGAATTCTAAAATAGAATGTTGGCAGCAGCAGAATTCTAAAATAGAATGTTGGCGGCAGCAGAATTCTAAAATAGATATTGAAAACACAGTATTGATCCTTGCACTTACCGTATATACTCAAGTATAAATCGACCCCAATATAAGCAGAGGCACCTTATTTTACGACAAAAAACTGGGAAAACTTAATGACTCAAGTGGGACCCTCACTCGAGTATAAGCCGAGGTGGGCTTTTTCAACATAAAAACTGTTCTGAAAAAGTAGGCTTATACTCGAGTATATATGGTACTTGTAACTATATTATCTTGCTGGGTGCCTCCAAATGTATGCAGTCACTCCTGCTACACTCATGTGTATCATGCATTTGTTATAGAAAGTCACATGAAGCCTGTTTCAATGCCTTTATTGGTGCTGTATTGAAGGGGATATGGTCATATTGTCGACCACACTTAGGTCGACAGTCATTATGTCGACACCGTTGGGTCGACAGGTGGGAAAGGTCAACAGGTGTCTAGGTCGACATAGGTGAAGGTCAACAGGTGGCAAGGTCGACAAGGGACAAGGTCGACATGGGTTTAGGTCGACATAACGTTAGGTCGACATGGGTTAGGTCGGAAGGTCAACATTTTTTTTTACTGTTTTTTTTTTGAGCTGACATGTGCCGACAGGCGGTATTTCATGCCCTACCGGGGCAATAACAGGATAACGCTAGTCCAATGGTGAAAGCAGTCCAGCTCCGGAACTGGGGGTGCCGTCCAAGGGGGTGCAAAAATCCCTGCAGTCCAACCAGGTACAAAACAAAAGTGGCAAGACACGCCAAACTAGTTTCGGATCACCAGGATCCTTCCTCAGTAGCGTGCCTTGCCACAACTGGGTTTATATACGATTCGGCGTCTGTCCCATTAGTGTCTTACTTCAGCTTTCTGCCGGAAGCAAGATGTCCGTGCGTTCCACACGTCGGAGCGCATGTACATCTTGCTTCCAGCGGAAAGCGGAAGTAAGACACTAATGGGACAGATGCCGAATGGTATATAAACCCAGTTGTGGCAAGGCAGGACACGCTACTGAGGAAGGATCCTGGTGATCCGAAACTAGTTTGGCGTGTCTTGCCACTTTTGTTTTGTACCCGGTTGGACTACAGGGATTTCTGCATCCCCTTGGACGGCACCCCCAGTTCTGGAGCTGGACTGCTTTCACCATTGGACTAGCGTTATCCTGTTATTGCCCCGGTAGGGCATGAAATACCGCCTGTCGGCACATGTCAGCTCAAAAAAAAACCAGTAAAAAAAATGTTGACCTTCCGACCTAACCCATGTCGACCTAACGTTATGTCGACCTAAACCCATGTCGACCTTGTCCCTTGTCGACCTTGCCACCTGTTGACCTTCACCTATGTCGACCTAGACACCTGTTGACCTTTCCCATCTGTCGACCCAACGGTGTCGACATAATGACTGTCGACCTAAGTGTGGTCGACAATATGACCATATCCCCTTCAATACAGCACCAATAAGCGTTTAACCTTCCCGGAATCTGGGGGACCCCCGCTCTCCCCCCCCCCCCCCCCCTGATTGCGGCTTCCCCCAGCCACAGCGTTTAGTTGACCTTTTCTGACGATCTCCGGAGAGGGGGTGGGGCCAAAGTGGCATCATCGCGTTGTTTAGCCCCGCCCTCTCCACGGAGATCGTCAAATTGAGGCACTTTCCTTTATGGGGGCAGGGCTTAATGATGTCACGTTTAAGCCCCGCCCCCTGATCGCCTGCTGAAAGTCTCCTCTCCGGGCTTCTCCCGGAGAGGAGCTTTCTGAAGTCGGCAACCCTGTTATAGTATGTAATGCTTCCGTTTAGTGTTTTCTGTGCCATTATTAGATGCTAATCTTGTTTTTTGCAGAAAAAGGAAAAAAAATAACTTAAATCTGACAACTTTAATGTTATTAAATGATCACATACAGTAGCTAATCTCCTATTTCAGGCTTGTTCTAATCCCAGTCCTTGGAACACTAGAGAATGGGCACTTTCAACTGTTCCTGTTTAGCTCTTGCATTGATTTACAATGAGGGATTATCCCAGAACATTATTCTATAATAAAATGCAAAAATGTTCTTGTCTGTTGTTGTACCCGTCATTTTCAGCAGTATGCACAAAACAAATCCCCCAAGTCATTCACGCAGCATCCAGCAGAGGGCCGGGGCTGCCTGGTGGTGTCTGGGATGGTTATCGCTCTCAGGAGCAAGTGCACTAATGTATCAGCAGGCAGCGCTCAGGAGAGGGTCGGGGGAGGCTGGTGGTGTCTGGGATGGTTATCGCTACCAGGAGCAGGTGCACTAATGTATCAGCAGGTAGCGCTAAGGAGAGGGTCGGGGGAGGCTGGTGGTGTCTGGGATGATTATCACTACCAGGAGCAGGTGCACTAATGTATCAGCAGGCAGCGCTAAGGAGAGGGTCGGGGGAGGCTTGTGGTGTCTGGGATGGTTATAGCTACCAGGAGCAGGTGCACTAATGTATCAGCAGTTAGGGCTCAGGAGAGGGTCAGGGGTGCCTGATGGTGTCTGGGATGGTTATCGCTCCCAGGAGCAGGTGCATTAATGTATCAGCAGGCTGCACTCAGGAGATGGTCGGAGGAGGCTTGTGGGGTCTGGGATGGTTATTGCTCCCAGGAACAGGTGCAATAATGTACTCAGGAGAGGAACGGGGAGGCTGGTGGTGTATGGGATGGTTATCGCTTCCAGGAGCAGGTGCACTGATGTATCAGCAGGCTGCGCTCAGGAGATGGTCGGAGGAGGCTTGTGGGGTCTGGGATGGTTATCGCTCCCAGGAGCAGGTGCAATAATGTATTAGCAGGCTGCGCTCAGGAGAGGAACGGGGAGGCTGGTGGTGTATGGGATGGTTATCGCTCCCAGGAGCAGATGCACTAATTTATCAGCGGGCAGCGCTCAGGAGAGGAATGGGGGAGGCTGGTGGTGCTTGGGATGGTTATTGCTCCCAGGAGCACTAATGTATCAGAAGGCAGCGCTCAGGATATGGTCGGAGGAGACTTGTGGGTTCTGGGATGGTTATCGCTCCCAGGAGCAGGTGCAATAATGTACTCAGTAGAGGAACGGGGAGGCTGGTGGTGTATGGGATGGTTATCTACCTACTTTTCAACCAAAATCTCCTCGCTCAGGACTGCCATCACTGCTGCCATGACCTCACCCTCTCCCTCCTCCCCTCCTACATCTCCACTCCCCTCCTTCCAACCCCTGTCCTCATTTTACCCCACCACTGCTGCTGAAGTCCACTCTATCCTTCGATCCGCTACTCCCTCCACCTGCCCGCTCGATTCTATCCCCTCCAATATTATCCGTCGTCTCAGTCCGTCAGTCTGCTCTCACCTGGCTCACCTCTTTAATCTTTCCCTATCCTCTGGGATCTTCCCTTACTCCTTCAAACACGCTCTTGTCTCCCCAATTCTCAAAAAAACAAATCTGGACCCCAACTCTCCATCCAACTACAGGCCCATCTCCCTCCTCCCTTTTGCCTCCAAGCCCTGACCAAAGTCACTAACGATCTACTATCGGCTAAATTCAAAGGCCTCTTCTCTATCCTCGTCCAGCTTGATCTGTCGGCTGCCTTGACACTGTTGACCACCCTCTCCTGCTCAACACCCTCCGCTCCTTTGGCATCACTGGCACGGTCTTCTCCTGGTTCACCTCATACCTCTCTGATCGCTCCTTCTCCGTCTCCACTCCGAGCTCCTTCTCTCATACTACCCCGCAGCCAGTCGGTGTTCCCCAAGGGTCAGTCCTTGGCCCTCTCCTCTTCTCCCTCTACACCACCTCTCTGGGCACCCTCATCAGCTCCTATGGTTTTCATTACCACCTTTATGCTGATGATACCCTAATCTATCTCTCCTCCCTCGACCTATCCCCATCACTCCTGTCCAAGGTCTCCGAATGCCTCACGAAACTAAACATGGCTAAAACTGAACTTCTAATCTTCCATCCCCCGAACATCCCCTCTTCTCCCACTATCTCCATCAGCATTGGTGAAACCGAGATCACCTCCACCGACCAAACGCCCTGCCTCGGTGTCATCATTGACTCCTCCCTCTCTTTCACCCCCCACATTCGTGCTCTCTCACAGTCTTGCCGCTTTCACCTACGCAACATCTCACGCATCAGACCATTCCTCTCCACTGACGCGACCAAAATTCTCATTCACTCTCTTGTCATCTCCCGCCTTGACTACTGCAACATCCTTCTCTCTGGGCTACCTCTCCAATCCATTCTTAATGCTGCTGCTAGGCTCATCTTCCTCTCCCGCCGCTCTACCTCCGCCTCCCCCCTCTGTCTATCTCTTCACTGGCTCCCCATTCCTTTCCGAGTTCTCTTTAAACTCCTCACCACCACCTACAAGGCTCTCTCCTCCACCGCTCCTTACCTCTCTTCACTGATCTCTATCCACACTCCCTCCCGTCCTCTTCGCTCCATCGCTGACCGCCGACTGACCTCTCACCTAATCACCTCCTCCCACTCCCGTGTCCAAGACTTCTCTCGCGCTGCCCCCCTGCACTGGAACAACCTCCTGCCACCCATCAGGCTTTCTGATTCCCTTACCTCCTTCAAGCGCTCTCTCAAAACCCACTTTTTTCGACTAGCCTATCCCTCCTCCTAACCTCTTTTGATCCTCCTATCCTGCCTCCATTCCTACTTATCCTATTGTTTTTCGTTCGTCCACCCACCTATTTTTAGTATGTTAACTCTTATGAGTAGGGTCCTCCTTCCTCACGTACTCACCCTACCTCTTTACCTCACCTGTGCTCCTGCCCTGTTCTTCCCTTCCTCTACTTCATCTTCAGTCTCCTCGACAATTTCGACACCTATTTCTGAACTGATGCTGATTTTAGTTCTACCAGCTATACCCCTATTTATCCTGTATTTTTCAACACACCCTGTATGGTACCTTGTAATTTGTTTTTGTTTGCTATGTGCGGCGCTGCGGACACTTTGCGGCACCTTATAAATAAACGTACTACTACTACTATCGCTCCCAGGAGCAGGTGCACTAATGTATCAGCAGGCAGCGCTCAGGAGAGGGTCGGGGGAGGCTGGTGGTGTCTGGGATGGTTATTGCTACCAGGAGCACTAATGTATCAGCAGGCAGCGCTCAGGAGATGGTCGGAGGAGGCTGGTGGTGTCTCGGATGGCTATCGCTCCCAGGAGCAGGTGCACTGATGTATCAGCAGGCTGCGCTCAGGAGATGGTCGGAGGAGGCTTGTGGGGTCTGGGATGGTTATCGCTCCCAGGAGCAGGTGCAACAATGTATCAGCAGGCTGCGCTCAGGAGAGGAACGGGGAGGCTGGTGGTGTCTGGGATGGTTATCGCTCCCACGAGCAGGTGCACTAATGTATCAGCGGGCAGCGCTCAGGAGAGGAACGGGGGAGGCTGGTGGTGTTTGGGATGGGTATTGCTCCCAGGAGCACTAATGTATCAGCAGGCAGGGCTCAGGATATGGTCGGAGGAGGCTGGTGGTGTCTGGGATGGTTATCGCTCCCAGGAGCAGGTGCACTAATGTATCAGCAGGCAGTGCCTAGGAGATGGTCGGAGGAGGCTGGTGGTGTCTGGGATGGTTATCACTCCCAGGAGCAGGTGCACTAATGTATCAGCAGGCAGCGCTCAGGAGAGGGTCGGGGGAGGCTGGTGGTGTCTGGGATGGTTATCGCTCGCAGGTGCACTAATATACCAGCAGGCAGCACTCATGAGAGGGCACTAATCTAAAAAAAAATAAAAAATCTGCATTTGCTGTGTATTAGTTCCAAGGACAGGCACCCTCCTGCAGCTGCATACATCCACCGTGGTGCTTCCAGCCAAATGTAATAGATAAAAGTGTCCAGGGGGCGAGCACCCACGGGTTTTGTAGATAAAGTAAGTCACTCCATACACAGAGGTAGCAAGCTTTCGGGCTTTATTATGCCCTTCTTCAGGCAACAAACGACATAAAGAAATACATAAGCTCTCACCTTATATATACATGTGCAAACAAGAACAAATTGGCGCCGCTCACCTGTTCAAATCAACGTGCGTTCCACAAGGTGCTTCCGGGTACTGCTATCCCGTCATGCCACTCTCACGGAACAAGCACGTCGTTGTCAAGGCAACGCGTAGCCACATATCGTACATAACATTGTAGCAAAAATTACACAGTGTAATACAAGTTGTTTAGGCAAATATTACAATAAAAAGAAACAATAAACTACAATACATGGAAGAAATATAGTTAAAAAAAAGGACACAGAAAATATAACATTGTGAGCAGCATGTTGACTGGACTGTCCTATTAAATTTACACATCAAATGAGCCTGGAAGAGATCCCATATCTCGATGTTAAAATCATGTTGAATGAGAATGTGATTTCTACCATGCTTTATACTAAAAGCACAGATAGGAATAGTGTTCTACGTGCAGAAAGCCACCACCCACCAGCCACTATACGTGGTCTTCCGTATTCACAATACCTGCGCGCCAAGCGCATCACCAGCGATCCTCAGGTTTTGGATGCCACCCTAGACAATATGACTGATAAATTTAGGCAAAGGGGTTATTCTGAACAGACACTCTTGACCGCCAGAAGGAAAGTGAATAGCGTTACAAGAGAACAATCCCTGATACGTGTTTGTAAAAATGACACTTCCAAGACTGATGATGTCATTCATTGGGTTCAGAATTATTCTAAAGCCCAGGAAGATGTTAGTTATTGGACTAGACAATTATGGCCTGTGGTGCAGAATGATAGGGATTTAAAATGCTTAAAACACACTAGAATCATGCCTAGCTTTAAGAAAGGAAAAAGTTTGCGCGACTGGTTGGTCCACACAGATGTCAGTGAACATACTAATATAGACATCAGAACCCGTAGGAGAGAGCCTGGTTGCTACAAATGTGTTGGATGTGAGACTTGCCGACACATGGTGGCTACCAAATGGTTTTTCCATCCCCACACCGGCAAGAAATATACTATTAGGCATGCTGTGACATGTAGTACTCCCTACGTGGTCTACATGGTAAAATGTCCATGTGGACTTTGTTATATTGGCAAAACCATTCGCCCCTTTAAGGAGCGAATGGCTATGCATAGGACTTCTATTAGACAGGCACTAGCGGGTAAACTATCAGATCAGCCACTAGCTAGGCATTTCGCTGAGGCGAAACATACTATTTCTAATTTTCAGCATATTATTATTGATCATATCCCTGAAAGTAAAAGACGGGGGGATCGACATAAAAGCTTATTGCAGCTTGAATCCAAATGGATTCATACCTTAGATACAGTGAAGCCAAAAGGATTAAATGACCACATTAATTTGAATGTATTTCTTAATTGATACGCTTACTGTGTCTTTCCCGTCAATCAACATGCTGCTCACAATGTTATATTTTCTGTGTCCTTTTTTTTAACTATATTTCTTCCATGTATTGTAGTTTATTGTTTCTTTTTATTGTAATATTTGCCTAAACAACTTGTATTACACTGTGTAATTTTTGCTACAATGTTATGTACGATATGTGGCTACGCGTTGCCTTGACAACGACGTGCTTGTTCCGTGAGAGTGGCATGACGGGATAGCAGTACCCGGAAGCACCTTGTGGAACGCACGTTGATTTGAACAGGTGAGCGGCGCCAATTTGTTCTTGTTTGCACATGTATATATAAGGTGAGAGCTTATGTATTTCTTTATGTCGTTTGTTGCCTGAAGAAGGGCATAATAAAGCCCGAAAGCTTGCTACCTCTGTGTATGGAGTGACTTACTTTATCTACAAAACCCGTGGGTGCTCGCCCCCTGGACACTTTTTGCTGTGTATTATATATATTCCGTTGTTTGCCAATATTGGTTCATTTTTCAATTTATTTTTTGATTCAGCATTCTGTGACTAACTGTTGTCCTGTGTGTATAGTCCTCCTCACGGCATTGCTTTCACTTTCAGGGTCCGCTGGAGAACTATACCATGGTACACGTGGCACTGATAGCGGAGAGCCAGCGGTAAGACCACACCTTTCCCCAGTGATGACCTGAAAGAGAATATATCAGTAACGAGTCAGGGATTCTTTAATGTTTTTTAGGATCAGCCATACAGTAAATACTGAGCAGACGCAAGGGCAGCTTATAAAGTGTATTTCCTACCTACGCACATCACAAATAGTCTGCCTGGGTTTTTATTTTGGGCTCTGTCCTATCGGTGTAATTATTTATTTCTGTGATTATTAGCTCATGACATAGCCGAGATCTGTACAATGTCTGCATAGTTACACTGATAGCCCTAAGGGTTTTTTGTTTTTCACAATTAACCCTTTAAGTGCCAACATACCTTTAGTTGTGCTTGAAAGGCAGTGATAGAAGAGAGGGACATTTTAGGAATGGCAATCGGTACAGGGCTAATCAGAATGTGGGGGTGGGGCTTCACGGTTGTTGGGGGCGGAGCTATGCTAAGTGTCCCGGCACCTTGAAATAAAACATGAAGCATTGTTTCTGCTGTGCCATCAATGTACGGAAACCATCTTGTTCTCCCCCATCGATGGCAAAAGTATTTGACATCAGCCATAAACCATCAATGATGTTAAACGGTTGATGGCCATCCCTAGAACAGGTCTGCCTAAATATACCCCAGACATCTAACAAGTTTTAAGGGGGTATTTAATTAGTGACAGGATGCCTAAATCTTGGATTGCACCGTACATTCCTTGTACCCCATAGGTTCCCAAACTTTTTTGAATCACGGCGCCCTAGAACAGGCATGTCCAACGTTGGCCCTCCAGATGTTTTGAAACTACACATCCCAGCATGCTTTGCAATAGTTTCAGTATTCTCTAATAGCAAAACTGTGGCAAAGCATGCTGGGATGTGTAGTTTCACAACATCTGGAGGGCCAATGTTGGACATGCCTGCCCTAGAGCATCAAAATATTTTCAAGGCACCCTTAGACCAAATGCTTCTTATCAAGGAATTCAGTAAAAAAATATTAAATTAAGTGCATTGTGTTTATATGTCACAGTTATCTGGTGAGGGACAGGATTTGCTTCTGTTTGTCCACATATATTCTTGATTTACATGATTTTTAAAAGGATTTTTTTCAAGAAAGGGCATTTTTTCATACCCTACCATCCACTAGGGCTTGGGGGGAGAATAAAGTATGATCAGCAACGTGCCCGAAGCATAGCGAACGAATGTGGTGCACTTATATGGTCCATGTCAACATAGAGACACCCCAAAAAAAAATCCATCATGTCAACCTTTTTCATGTTTATTGGCCTTGTTGGCGTATATACAATATGTTTTTCATTATTACTTTTGGTACTTATGTATTATCTGGGCTCCCATGTTAAATGCACCCCATGTTTCATACCCCTACTATCCAACTACGCATGGAGTTGATTTTATATAGTGTGGCGAGCGCAGCGAGCCACCGTGTCCGAAGCGTGGCGAGGGGATGCGGTCTCATAAGAAAAACGGGAGCCCAGATATTACATAAGTACCTTACTTTTTAATATATATTCTACGATAAGTCAATTTATTTACTAGCATTTACAACCCTATCCAGCATTGGCCTTTTTTTTATTAGTTTTTTCTTGATGTAGTTGGTTTAGCAATCTATCTCAGACTGATCGGATGTTTCCGTGTGTGTGTGGGGGGGGGGGGGTTTGCTTTAAAGTAATGTGTTGCCTTTGTCCATTATTTTAGTCTTACATGCCCACATGGGCACCATGCAGGTAAGGCCCCACTTATACCCTTTAGATAGCAGAATGCCGGGTCCAGTCCAGCCGTTTCAACATGGCTTTAAACCCGTTGGCATTGCAGACTGGACCCATTAACACTGCACCATAACCCGGTCCTTCCCACGGCCAACCCTGCAGGCTACCAGAGTATGATTCCTGAGTCAGTGGACCCTTTTACACAGAACTGCGACCTGGGTAAACCCGGTGATAACCTGGGTCAAAGCAGCGATGTTAAAGGGGCAGAGCCAGATTAAGGTCTAAATGGGCCTGGAGCTGAAAATGATCAAGGGCCTATTATGCGCAATAATAGGGGTTGTGGCCAGCACCTAATAATGACCAGTAATGGCGTGACCAGTGTTCTGGTTGAGTGGTCTGCTCATGGGTGTGTCTCTATTTGTGTAAATACTTTCAACTAATGGGGTGGGGGGAGGGGGGGAACCCTCTCTCTGCCCATTCGAGACATATGGGTGTATATATATATATATGAAAAAATGTTTCTAAAAATAAAATTACAAATAGAAATTTCTGTGTTTACAGATTTAAAAATTGGTTATTTTTAAATAACCCTTATTATAATTATAAGAATTATATATGTGCACGCTTATATATGATCCCAATGATGCTGAGAGAGGGGAATAATTAATTAAACAACTAAATAAATAAATAAATAAATAGATATAGAGGTTAAAATATAAGAGGTGTTATATATGTCTATGGGGTCTTGGTCCTAAGTGTCCCAGGTTGGTCTTGAACCTTGGTTTCCTGGATACCTATAATTTTGTTCTAGGTGCTGCGCCACAGCAACCACATTGTGTCTTCTGCTATTAATAGACACTTCAACATGTTGATAATTGTCAGTAATTAGTGAGAAATACGATTCCTGCTCTATCTCAAATGTATTACATGTCTGTTTTTTTCTGTTCCGTGTCTTTGAGTACTATTGTCGTCTGAATAACAACTTATTCAATATATATATTCTCTCTCTGTGTTTAAACTAGAAACTTGCCATTGAAACACTTATAGATAAGATTAAGATTTCCAATTATACATGTGCCGCTTTGATTACGAATGTAACACAGGTGATCCCCTGCAGCTCCGTTACTATGATTGGTGAATAACCATTTAAATAGCTATAACGTAACAGTGGGAGTATCTTCTGAGGAAACCGTCAAACTTACATGACGGAGAAACGCGTCAAGAACCCTCCCTGCCATTGATGCCTTGATGTTTTTCATGTGATCCGTGCCCTGTGCCAACCCGTGCCTTACTGCGCCTACGAAAGCACCGCATCCAAGCGATAGAGGTCAGCACACTCTCACTACTAACGGAGCGCAGCACAAGCCGATCAAAAGACCCATCGGGAGCTGAGGTAGATATTAACAGCTGATACACCTGTTCCTCCGCAGCGTCCGTCTGAAGGCGGTCGGCTCCCTGACACAGCGAGCAGGTCTCGTTGCTGTGGTCAGGTTGAGGAATCCTTCATACAGCTAAAATCTTGAAGGCAGCTGAGACCTAACACATTATTCGCTCCTTTATACCTCATGTTGACGGGAATTGAGGCTCTAAGTGAGAAGCTCACGGGTGTTTATACAAATCTGCACCTATACCACTGACTGCTGATACTATCTACAATTGGGTCCCAGCCACAGATCAAGTGCTTTATCTATATTATTGGCAATTTCTGGACTCTTTCTATTTCCAATTACCCAATATTCTATAATTGGTAACATACAAAATGTGTGGATACAAATACCGCAAACAGTAAATTGAATATTGGAACATATACTGTCAGTATTCTGAGATAATCATTGACAGTTATTGGCAAAAGGACACGGTTCTTTTTATACTTTTTTATTCCAATCAAGGGATCAATGTACAAATTGTATACATGGTTATATATATAAATGCAGGTGCTTAATGAAAAGCGGAGGCACTCACCAATTGCAGAAGAGTCAGTCACTTTTATTCAGTGGTCATATCAAAAAGTCGACGTTTCGACCCGTATAGGGCCTTTGTCAAGACAGAGTACATAAGATCCATGGGTACACCAAGAGAGAGGCAGTAATACTGACACACATGGCAAAGCATCTATATATACACACTTCCTCCCTTCATTAGTGCTGTAGCACATCAGCTGTGCACAAAACATGCTGATAGGTCAATCACAATGCTCACTTAATTAAGCTACTGGGCAATAGGTGAAACAGTACAAAAATAACTTTGCAATTTAGGTGAAATAGTAACAACATAGGTACTTACTAAAGATGTTATAGGACTAGCGTTGCTGTTAAAAGAAAGCTGATAAGAAGCACAATAGTGCGCCTCCGAAACCGGAAGTGCGCGTGCGTGTCACCTCACACAATGGTGACACGCAAACCAAGCAGCGTGGCTAATGGAGTCAACAAAACGTCAGAGCGACGCGCCGATGCGCGTCACACGCAGATGCCTGTTGCTAGAGAAGCAGCTAGTAACCAGGCTGCACCTCCGATACCGGAAGTGCGCGTGCGTTCCAAGGAGATGAAGTGGAACGCACAGGGGCTATGTGCTCAAGCGCCCATAATGCCTTAACAAAACGATGGCTAAAAAAACACCAATAAGGGATTTAGACTGAATAGCATGCAGCATTAGGAGGGGAGGAGTCTGTACAATGCATATTAGGATAAAAACATATATAATGAAAACATCTATAACAAAGTAACACACACAAAACATATAATGGATAAAGACATAAGACAACAATTAGGTGACCATTGGGACAGTGTCCCATAGTCATTGCTAACACCAGTGGAGATAGAAAAAATCCCGGTAATATATGTGCCAAAAAAGAGAAAAATATATAATTAGTTTTTTAGCAATATGTCCGGTGGGAGCTTTATTGTAAGAATATACCAAGGTGGTTATATTCATTTAACCCTTTCGGGTCAATGGTGTTTAGTCGTGCTATCCACCTTGCTTCAAGTTTCTTGAGTTTTAATTCTCTGTTCCCACCACGTGGGTCCTTTGGGACATGATCAATGAGCATGCAGCGTAGAGTAGATATTTGATGGCCCAATTTTAGGAAGTGCCTTGCCACAGGTTTGTCTGAGCTACCTGTGGCATAGGCAGCACGTATGGATGTACGGTGATTGGCCATACGTTCCTTAAAGCAACGGGTTGTCAACCCCGTGTAATACAGCCCACATGGACACATCAAAATATAAATAACAAAGTCCATGCTACATAGAAGTTTTTTCTTTATCTTGATCTTCTCACCACTGTGTGGGTGAGGGAAGGTCGACCCAGCGATCATTGAATGGCAAGTGGTGCAGGACGTGCACCTGAAGCATCCAGGCTTGCCACCTGATAGCCAAGTAGTGGCTTTTGGTGAAGGATGCATAGTAGGTCGCATCAATAGTTGGCGGATGTTGGGACCTCGCCGATAGGCACTCATAGGTGGTATCCTCGTATCTAGCTTGAGAGCAGGATCGGTGCCTACAATCGGCCAGAACTTTTTATAGATGACTTTACTCTGTCCAGATGCATGGTCATACGTGCTGACATGGACCATTCTGTTGGCGGCTTTATTCATTTTGGTCTGTGTACTGTTACGGTACTTTGTCCGTGCTTTTCTCAGACATCGGTTGATGACCACTGGTGAGTACCCCCTGTCCAAAAAGCGTGCCCGCATCTCATCAAGCTGTAGCTCAGTGTTTTCAGCATTGGAATTAATTCTTAGTACCCTAAGGAATTGCGATATGGGCAGGCTCTCCTTCAATGAAGTAGGATGTTGACTGCTGGGATGTAAAAACGTATTTCGGTCAGTGTCCTTTCTGTATAGCGTTGACCCAAGGCCTGAACCATCTTTGAACAGTCTCACATCTAGAAACTCGATCGTGGCAAACTGTATATTGGAGGTAAATTTAACTGGCTCCTCAAGGTTGTTAAGGTATTCAATCATCAAATTGAAATCATTCTCAGTGCCAGACCACAAAATAAAAACATCGTCAATGTATCTGTAGTAGCGGAGTATCTGATGACCAAACATGGGGTAAATGTGGTTTTGTTCATACGCAGCCATGTACAAATTAGCGTATGATGGCGCTATATTTGAACCCATGGCGGTTCCATTTTTTTGCTCATAAAACTCCGCCCCATACATGAAGTAATTTTTTGTAAGTATTAGATCTACAAGACCAAGTAAAAATTCAATGGGTGGCTGTTTGTGGCCACTGGCAACCAGACAATCCCTTAGGGAATCAATGCCCTGCCGGTGTGGGATTATGGTGTATAATGATTGTACATCCATAGTGCACAACCACACACCGGCAGGGAGTACATCAATCTCACCAATTTTGGTCAGAAAGTCCCCCGTATCTTTCAAGTAACTACTGACACTTTGAACAAGCGGTTGGAGAAACTGATCAACATAGACCGCAAGCGGCTGGAGGAGTGAACCCATTGCGGAAATAATGGGCCGCCCTGGGGGTTCCTCCAGCCGCTTGTGGATCTTGGGAAGAGTATAGATAATAGGGATCACAGGGTGATCAACAGTAAGGAACGACAAAGTCTTCTTATCGATCCACCCCGCATTCAGTCCCGCAGTCAATAGACCATCAATGCACTTTTTTGTGGTCATGGTGGGATTCTGCTTAAGATGGGTATATGTTTGCTGATCGTTTAGTTGCCTCAGTACCTCGCGATCATAGTCGACCCAGTTTTGTAGAACAATTGCCCCGCCTTTATCGGCGGGGCGGATGACTATATCCCTATTGTTTTTGAGGGAAAGGAGGGCTTGGCGCTCAGTGGTGGAAAGGTTTGAGTACCTTGGTTTAGATGTGATTTGGTCACTGGCTTCTTTAAGCACCATCCTAGAAAATGTGGAGATACTAGCATTTCTTGATACTGGGTCATAGGTACTGGGCTTTGTGCAACGATTGGGGGGTTCCAGATTGCTGACTGAATCAGCAAACTGTTCCCTCAACCTAAGCTTACGGCAAAATTTATAATGGTCTACTGACCACTGAAACTGATCATGCGGGGTGGTTGGTATAAACGATAACCCATATGAAAGAACTTTCTGTTCAATATCACTGAGCGGGTACGAGGAGCCACCAAAGGAGGGGAGGGTGGAAGGGTAAGGTATCATCGGAAAACCAAAAAGCAGACATGATATTTAATCTTTCCTCGTACCCGCTCAGTGATATTGAACAGAAAGTTCTTTCATATGGGTTATCGTTTATACCAACCACCCCGCATGATCAGTTTCAGTGGTCAGTAGACCATTATAAATTTTGCCGTAAGCTTAGGTTGAGGGAACAGTTTGCTGATTCAGTCAGCAATCTGGAACCCCCCAATCGTTGCACAAAGCCCAGTACCTATGACCCAGTATCAAGAAATGCTAGTATCTCCACATTTTCTAGGATGGTGCTTAAAGAAGCCAGTGACCAAATCACATCTAAACCAAGGTACTCAAACCTTTCCACCACTGAGCGCCAAGCCCTCCTTTCCCTCAAAAACAATAGGGATATAGTCATCCGCCCCGCCGATAAAGGCGGGGCAATTGTTCTACAAAACTGGGTCGACTATGATCGCGAGGTACTGAGGCAACTAAACGATCAGCAAACATATACCCATCTTAAGCAGAATCCCACCATGACCACAAAAAAGTGCATTGATGGTCTATTGACTGCGGGACTGAATGCGGGGTGGATCGATAAGAAGACTTTGTCGTTCCTTACTGTTGATCACCCTGTGATCCCTATTATCTATACTCTTCCCAAGATCCACAAGCGGCTGGAGGAACCCCCAGGGCGGCCCATTATTTCCGCAATGGGTTCACTCCTCCAGCCGCTTGCGGTCTATGTTGATCAGTTTCTCCAACCGCTTGTTCAAAGTGTCAGTAGTTACTTGAAAGATACGGGGGACTTTCTGACCAAAATTGGTGAGATTGATGTACTCCCTGCCGGTGTGTGGTTGTGCACTATGGATGTACAATCATTATACACCATAATCCCACACCGGCAGGGCATTGATTCCCTAAGGGATTGTCTGGTTGCCAGTGGCCACAAACAGCCACCCATTGAATTTTTACTTGGTCTTGTAGATCTAATACTTACAAAAAATTACTTCATGTATGGGGCGGAGTTTTATGAGCAAAAAAATGGAACCGCCATGGGTTCAAATATAGCGCCATCATACGCTAATTTGTACATGGCTGCGTATGAACAAAACCACATTTACCCCATGTTTGGTCATCAGATACTCCGCTACTACAGATACATTGACGATGTTTTTATTTTGTGGTCTGGCACTGAGAATGATTTCAATTTGATGATTGAATACCTTAACAACCTTGAGGAGCCAGTTAAATTTACCTCCAATATACAGTTTGCCACGATCGAGTTTCTAGATGTGAGACTGTTCAAAGATGGTTCAGGCCTTGGGTCAACGCTATACAGAAAGGACACTGACCGAAATACGTTTTTACATCCCAGCAGTCAACATCCTACTTCATTGAAGGAGAGCCTGCCCATATCGCAATTCCTTAGGGTACTAAGAATTAATTCCAATGCTGAAAACACTGAGCTACAGCTTGATGAGATGCGGGCACGCTTTTTGGACAGGGGGTACTCACCAGTGGTCATCAACCGATGTCTGAGAAAAGCACGGACAAAGTACCGTAACAGTACACAGACCAAAATGAATAAAGCCGCCAACAGAATGGTCCATGTCAGCACGTATGACCATGCATCTGGACAGAGTAAAGTCATCTATAAAAAGTTCTGGCCGATTGTAGGCACCGATCCTGCTCTCAAGCTAGATACGAGGATACCACCTATGAGTGCCTATCGGCGAGGTCCCAACATCCGCCAACTATTGATGCGACCTACTATGCATCCTTCACCAAAAGCCACTACTTGGCTATCAGGTGGCAAGCCTGGATGCTTCAGGTGCACGTCCTGCACCACTTGCCATTCAATGATCGCTGGGTCGACCTTCCCTCACCCACACAGTGGTGAGAAGATCAAGATAAAGAAAAAACTTCTATGTAGCATGGACTTTGTTATTTATATTTTGATGTGTCCATGTGGGCTGTATTACACGGGGTTGACAACCCGTTGCTTTAAGGAACGTATGGCCAATCACCGTACATCCATACGTGCTGCCTATGCCACAGGTAGCTCAGACAAACCTGTGGCAAGGCACTTCCTAAAATTGGGCCATCAAATATCTACTCTACGCTGCATGCTCATTGATCATGTCCCAAAGGACCCACGTGGTGGGAACAGAGAATTAAAACTCAAGAAACTTGAAGCAAGGTGGATAGCACGACTAAACACCATTGACCCGAAAGGGTTAAATGAATATAACCACCTTGGTATATTCTTACAATAAAGCTCCCACCGGACATATTGCTAAAAAACTAATTATATATTTTTCTCTTTTTTGGCACATATATTACCGGGATTTTTTCTATCTCCACTGGTGTTAGCAATGACTATGGGACACTGTCCCAATGGTCACCTAATTGTTGTCTTATGTCTTTATCCATTATATGTTTTGTGTGTGTTACTTTGTTATAGATGTTTTCATTATATATGTTTTTATCCTAATATGCATTGTACAGACTCCTCCCCTCCTAATGCTGCATGCTATTCAGTCTAAATCCCTTATTGGTGTTTTTTTAGCCATCGTTTTGTTAAGGCATTATGGGCGCTTGAGCACATAGCCCCTGTGCGTTCCACTTCATCTCCTTGGAACGCACGCGCACTTCCGGTATCGGAGGTGCAGCCTGGTTACTAGCTGCTTCTCTAGCAACAGGCATCTGCGTGTGACGCGCATCGGCGCGTCGCTCTGACGTTTTGTTGACTCCATTAGCCACGCTGCCTGGTTTGCGTGTCACCATTGTGTGAGGTGACACGCACGCGCACTTCCGGTTTCGGAGGCGCACTATTGTGCTTCTTATCAGCTTTCTTTTAACAGCAACGCTAGTCCTATAACATCTTTAGTAAGTACCTATGTTGTTACTATTTCACCTAAATTGCAAAGTTATTTTTGTACTGTTTCACCTATTGCCCAGTAGCTTAATTAAGTGAGCATTGTGATTGACCTATCAGCATGTTTTGTGCACAGCTGATGTGCTACAGCACTAATGAAGGGAGGAAGTGTGTATATATAGATGCTTTGCCATGTGTGTCAGTATTACTGCCTCTCTCTTGGTGTACCCATGGATCTTATGTACTCTGTCTTGACAAAGGCCCTATACGGGTCGAAACGTCGACTTTTTGATATGACCACTGAATAAAAGTGACTGACTCTTCTGCAATTGGTGAGTGCCTCCGCTTTTCATTAAGCACCTGCATTTATTATTTGGCCATCTGGCTTGGATGACCCTTGTTGTGCACCCCTATCTTCAACACTTCTGGATGTGAGTGCTGAACTCCCTGGCTGGTTATATATATATATATATATATATATATATATATATATATATATATATATATATATATACTTTTTATTAAATGTATTTTTATTCATGAATAAATAAATTTGTTATTTTTATACGGTTAAACTCTGCAGTGTTTCTTGCGCTCTCTAGAAAAATATTCTGTTTGTTACTTTCAACTAATTATATATATATATATATATATATATATATATATATATATATATATATATATATATATATATATAGGTTTGGGAACAAATCACGGCACTCCAAGGATTTTGCAAAAAGTATATATTGTAGGGAAAACACACACCAACGTTTCGGAGCTTAGCGCTCCTTTTTCAAGGTGAAAAACAGTGTAACAATGAATAAGAAAACGTGCATACCTTAAATACAGTGCTGGAAGCCATTCTGCCCTCCCTCCTGCGTTGGACGCCGGCTGGGACGCTGCGCTCCGCTGGCCTGAAGTCGTCACCCGGAAGTGATGTCATAGCCGGGTACTGTTCTGGATGGCTGCTGGAACGCAAGCCGAGCGGTGGTCATGGTAACTGGCCACTGCTAATAGTTAGCGCTTGTCCCTGCCGTTATCCCTCGCATTCTGGGTGGGGAAAAGGGCACAAAAAATATACAAAAAACATTAGGATCGTGCACTGAAAATAGTGTACATCAACAGTGATAAAAACACAGCCTGCTGGCCATATCAATTGGTCTGGTGTCATGATGTGGGGAACTAGCATCCCATTATACGCTATAAGTGAATTAAGTGAATAAAACGCAGTGTGTAACTGCTATATAAGAAGGCTGACGACGCAGCCTATAATACAAACATGCATATGTGGTGACAGGACTTGGTACGCCTCTGCTGTGTTAAAAAACCAAAGAAAAAAGTATAAAATTAAAAATGCGCACACTGGTTACAACCAGTGTATATCTCCCACTGTTATCAAGTGTTGATAGCTTCACTACCTGCATGTGGACCCTATCCCAAGGGGTCGACATGCTTCGTGATGCCCACTAACTCCTCAAACCTATCCAACATTAAAGCCTAGTGTATTGTAGTTGTGGTTTTTAATGGGAACTAATGGCCATAATTGCTAATGTGAAGGTCAAAAGTGAATCCATAGTAAGTCATTCTTGCGCCAACCTTTATCGTGTGTCGACCCGAAAGCAAAACTATAATTATAACTGATAAAATCAGAGAAATGCAATATTATCACAGGAAGACCGATACTGGCAGTCTCTCATTCAGTCCATTAGGGCTGGTTGAGTTCAATTTATGAATCCATCTCGCTTCGAGTTTGAGGAGGTTGCCATTTCTGTCCCCCCTGCGGATGGACGGTGGGATATGGTCGACTGCCATATGTTTGAGGTCTGCAAGCTTGTGTTTGGCCTCATGGAAGTGCTTGGCCACTGGTTGGTCCGGAGCATTCTTCTTCTTCTTGCCCGTAAGTGCTTGTGATATGGCCGATCTATGGAGGGCCATACGCTCCCTCATAGATCGAATGGTCTTACCTACGTACAGTAGGTTGCAAGGGCACCTAATTACATACACAATATGGGTGGATAGGCAATTGAGTGTATGTTTGATGGGGAATGTCCGTCCACTGGCTGGATGGGTAAAACAGTGTCCAGTTATCATATCCTGACAGGTGGTGCACTTCACACATCTGTAACACCCTGGTTGCCTGGTTAAAAAGTTGGTGGGTCTCTGTGCACTCTCATTGAAGCCCGTTATGTCACTATGGACTATGGTGTCCCGGATACTTCTGCCTTTGGTATAGCAGAGCATAGGGCTCTTGTCCCTTAAGCCCGGGAGGTCCCGGTCAGATTTTACTAGTGGCCATAAGGCCTTGGTGGCTCTCGGGAGAATAGGGCTGGCTGTGCTGAGTCTGACCACAAACGGCAGTCTGCTCTGGTCATTCTTCTTCTGATTTTGGGTGTTGGGGTTCAACAATGTTTTACGGTCCAATTTTAAGACTTCCTCCTTGATGTGTGACAGTCTCTTTGGTTCATATCCCCTTTCTTCAAATTTTGCTGCCATGTTATCTAGTGCCCCTGGTAGCTTCTCAGGATCACTGATGATGCGTGCAGCTCTAATCATCTGGGAGCGGGGAAGAGCCTCTTTGAGTGAACGTGGATGGAAGCTATTATATTTCAAAATGGTGTTCTTGTCCGTTGGTTTGGAGTAAAGGTCAGTATGCAGCATGTTGTTAATTATACTGACCGTTACATCCAAATAGTGAATTTTCTCCATGGAACTGTTGTATGTGAGCTTGATTGGGGAAGTTCTGCTGTTGATCTTGTTCATTAACTCAACCAATTCAACTTGGGTACTGCCCCACAACATTAACAGGTCATCTATATATCTTATCAGCAGTATGACTCTGTCCTGAGTCGCGGGGTCGCTATTGAACATTTCCTCCTCCTGCTTAAACATAAAAATGTTTGCGAATGATGGTGATATCGAACTCCCCATGGCGCATCCAGTCTTCTGCCTATAGAAATGGCCATCGAAGAGGAAATAGTTTTTTGTTAATGTTAACCTCATTAGCTCCATAAAAAGTCCCAGGTTCAGTGCGGACATTTTTTCTTTTCTCAGGAATTCTTCCATCACGTTGAGGCCTTCTTGTTGGGGGATGCTAGTGAACAGACTGCTGACATCCATGGTGACCAACCATGTCTCTGGGGGCACTTCTCCTATTTGATTGATGGTATTTCGGAAATCCGTAGTGTCCCTGATGTGGGTCTTCTGGCGCATAATAATGGGCTGGACTATGCTGTCTAGCATTTGGGAAATCGGCTGGTAAATTGAATTGCGGGCGCTAATTATGGGCCTGCCCGGAGGGTTGCTTAGGGCCTTGTGGATTTTAGGTACTGTAAACAGTACCGGGACCGTTGGATGGTCCTGTGTCAGTGCTTTGCGCACTTTCTCCTCTATCCAGCCGTTGCCATAGGCCGCAGATAAGATTTGATCCAGTAAATTCATATTTTTCCACATGGATTGAGCCAAAATACACACTATACCAGTGATTCCCAAACTGTGCGCCGTGGCTCCCTGGGGTGCCTCGGGACACATGCAGGGGTGCCCTGGGTTGGTAGTCCAGGACCAACTCAAATTATTAATGGTTAATTATTTATAAGCAAAACCAGTGCTGGTGGCTGCCAATCATAAAATGTGAACAAACAGAAGCAATTCCTGCCCTTTTCCACATAACTGACCCTAAGAATCGCATATAAACCCAATCTAATTAAAATAAATTTGGCCTAGGGGTGCCGCGAAAAAAAATCCTATACTCTAGGGTGCCGTGATTAAAAAAAGATTGGGAACCCCTGCACTATACCAAAACCAATTGAGCCAAAATTTACAATATGCTTCATAAACAGGGACATTGCACGCCGAAGGTGCGCAATAAAAATTTACACCATAATGCCCATTACATGTTAAGCCAAACACCATAATGCCAATTAAAATTGAAGCTACATAAATGCTGCTTACCTACATGCTCATTGCCAGGGGTTCCATGCTCATTGCCATATGGGATTACATGTTCATTGCCAAGGGGATATACATGCTCGCAGTAACTGCGGGACAGCCGCTGCCAGGCAGAAGTGACAGCCATTGACAGCCGGACAGAGTGCGGGGAGGCTGCCCGGCTGTATTCAGAGCACTGCAGGTACCGGCTATTTGTAATAATACCCCTTTCACACCAGAAAATGCAGCAGGCATTTACCCGGGAATATGGTCCCAGGATCATTCAGGGACATGAGCCTAGTCCCTGCATTTTCTGATGTGAAGGGGAGAGAACCCCCCCCCCCCCTCTTTTACCAGCTATATTGTTTAACCAGCTATATCTTCGGAACCAACAGACCCATTTACATGAGACCTGTATCATATTTAAGAACTTTTAAGTGAGATTGAAATTGGTCCCATGAAACTGGGCCATTTGGTTCCAGAGAAATCTGCGGTACTTGTGAGTTATCTGGACGCCCGATTTTTTGATTGTATGCCTTAAGTTAAGGCATACAATCAGATGCGATGCGATATCGCATCGCATCGCATCGCATGCGACCATCGGATGCGATGACCCGATTTTTCCATAGGAATCAATGTTAAAATGATTCCTATGGAAAAAGGGGTCCTTTTCATACCCCTACTATCCAAGTGGGCATGGAGTTGGATATAAACCTGTGGCGAGCGTAGCGAGCCACCGAGCCCGAAGCGTGGCGAGCGAAGCGAGCCCCGCGAGGGGACGGTATTCCGTGTCCCCTCGCGGGGCTCGCTACGCTCGCCACGCTTCGGGCTCGGTGGCTCGCTACGCTCGCCACAGGTTTATATCCAACTCCATGCCCACTTGGATAGTAGGGGTATGAAAAGGACCCCTTTTTCCCATTGAATTCCATGTTAAAATGGACTCAGTCCATTTTAACATTGATTCCTATGGAAAAATCGGGTCATCGCATCGCATCGCATCCGATGGTCGCATGCGATGCGATGTGCCCGATCCGACCCGATTTTGAAATCGGGCGTCCGGATAACTCACAAGTACCAAATCTGCCCTCAAAGAACATGAGCAGCCATGAAATTACATTTCAGAAATAAAAAAAAATCGATTTACCCGCAATATCTCTGGAACCAATTAACCCATATGAACCAGCCTGGTATCAAATTGAAGGATCAGCGATTTGTGTTAGAATGAGATTGAACTTTGAACTTCTGTGATTCCAGGGGGGGAACTGGCAGTCGTCGGAAATGGGTGGGGGTGGCGGAATTAGCGGGTTCTATGTTATCCTATGGGGAGGGGGGGGCTAGCGACGCGGGGCTGGACTCGTTGGAAAGCCCCAGTCCTCCTCTACAAAATGGGCCTATTTAGAGAGTGGGCCTGGAGCTGTAGCTCCATCAGGCCCATTGTGACTCCGGCCCTGGGAGAACCACACGTCCCCTCAAGCAGAGGTTCTTAGAGCACCGTAGGAACATAATCAATAAAATCATTACACATAGCGTGTCTAAACACTTTGTGGAGAAACACTCTAGTGATCCTAGGAAACTTAAATTAATAGGTGTTGAATCTGTCCCCAAGACCATCAGGGGTGGAGATAGATTCAGGACACTCTGTAAAAGAGAAGTGTTCTGGATGTATCAAATGAATTCAATCTTTGCTAATGGCCTCAATGAGGCAGTGGAATTGAACAGTGTAATATAAGAACAAACACATATCTTTATATTTATTTTTTTATTTATTTTTTATTGTTGTTATTATTATTTCTATATTTATTTTTATTTTCATTTCATTTATATATATTTGTATTCTAATGCCTCTATGAGACTATCTATAAAAAACATCGAGAAGATTGTCTCCCCACAAGTATTGATATAACCAGCCAACCATAGGCAACTTACCAGCATTGTACAATGGACCCTGAAATCTGTTATATTATGTGCTTTATCGTTTATTCACATAATGTATTGATTTATGTACTTAGAATTAGTATCTGTATATTTGGTATGTGATTGTTCTATATTTGGTAACATATGTAATGTTTCAATGTCCCCAGTCTGATAGAAAAATCACCTTAATTTTAGCTTATATCCACAAGATGTCGGCTTCAACTATTAAACCACGTTCTCATGTGATGTACCACCTGTTTTGTCTATTGAGCAGGGAGATGTAATACATCCAAACAGCCATATGATTCATTAGGTGTAATTCATGAAACACATGAGACGGGCAAGATGGTCACGTGACTTCCGGCTTTTACACTGAAATTGAGGCTTGGAACGCACGCCAGTATCGCGCGCCTCTCACTGAATGTGCATGCGAGTCACATGCTTCTATCACGTGACCGCCTCCGCCCCATGTGCTCATGATCCTTCATTATTATTGGTTCTTGCCCCTGATGTTTATGTATCCGTGGCAACAGACTTATATATGGAAATTGTGAAAACAGAAATTGACCAATAGCGCTACTTGTACCTTTGAACTCTCCAATAGTAAAACCTCAGATTGCATCAATTTATGTTCTTTTTTAAAATGGTATATATATTTTGCCTCCTTGTTCATATACATATTTCTCTCCTCATTTTTATGTTTTTTTATGTATTTTTAAAATGATAATGTGACTGATTCAGCGCAGGTGCACCTAGTCCCTCATCAGTAGGTGAGGTATATAAACAAACATCTTGCCACATCCTTTGATAAAGCTGCACTTTGATGCAGCGAAACGCGTCCACTGCACCAGCTACCCATCCAGCTACCTATCCACCTGTCATCTATCTGCCAACCCAGGATCCAGATCAGCCGCCACCGGAATGTTACATCATCCTTAAAGGAAACCGCTTATATGAAAATCTGGAGTTTTATCTCCCCAATACCAACTGATGGACACTGCTGACATGCAATCCTAAAAGGAGTAAACCACTTTTGGACCACCATTGCGGTAATTATACTTCCTTACCCTAAGGAGACTCTGTTTTCTGGAAATTAGGCGGCATACTAGGAATGGACCCTGTTGTAGACATATATGAGGCATACCTCCCAACATTTGCAGATCAGCAGTCGGGACGCCGAAATTTTCGGGGGCGTGGCCTAATTTGGGAGCGTGGCTTATACTCGCGGCTCCCCCGCGAGGCCACGCCACCATTTTGCAGCTATGGGGGCATGACCCAGAGGCTCTGTGAGCCTCTAGCCATGCCCCCAGCCCCCTGGCTGCGGGAATAGACGCTGTGCACATGCGCACAGCGTTTATTCCCCGCTGTTTAGCAGCTGACAGGGGGGACTCCCAACAGCCCCCCCACACCGCGGGACACTGCCGCCTGCGGGTGGGACAGCGGGACAGGCCCTGACAATTGGGACTGTCCCTCTAAAATCGGGACTGTTGGGAGGTATGTATGAGGTGCTGGTGCAAATATTTTCTTTTTTAATAATCTGTATGTGCAATTTATGTATTAAATTGTGAAATGTTATCATTGTCTAGCGCTACTATTATTGTGTATTTTTTTGTCTTTTTCTGAAAGGGACCCTCAATCCCTTTTGTTAGTAGCAGCTTTGCAACACAAACCACTACAGCGCCTATTGGGGTTGTTTTTACAACCATCTTTGTATCATTTTATTCTGGGCCAGTTTGGTTTTTAGATCTCTATTCTTCCAAGTCAGGGGCGGATTAGAATAATGGCCAGATAAGAAAGAAAATGCAAATGAAGTACAGAGACCAATAACATTAACATAGGGGACATTGAGGTTCTTAGCACAATAATGTGAGCCCACCTACCACGTCAAGGTGACCTAATCAGGTGGGTGGAGGGGAGGGGGGGGATTTTTAATAATTTTTTATAAAGAATTTAAAAAAAAAATATATATTTTTTTTTATTTGGAGGAGGATGGGGAGATTGTGCTAGGCTATTCTATGCTGTGCTTAGCTAAGCTATACTAAGACCATGAGGGTTTAAAAGCAGAGCTCAGCCAAAAAGGAAAGCAAATGCACATGAAGTACAGAGACCGATAACAGTAACATGGGGGACATTGAGGTTCTTAGCACATTAATGTGAGCCCACCTACCACGTCAAGGTGACCTCATCAGGTGGGGGGGGAGGGGCGGGTATTTTTTTTTTATATATATATATTTTTTTTATATATATATTTTTTTTTTTGGAGGAGGGGGAGACTTTTTTTTTTTTAAACACATTTTATTGGGTGAATCACGCGAGCAAATGACAAGAGTAACAAAATATCTTGACCTTTACACAACAACAGTAAGTGGGCTTACAAAAAACGTGATTCAAGATTTTTCGTTTAGGGAAGAAAGCCTCGCAACGGCGGTGTGGCCGACCGCCCGAAGAGACATTTCAGCGAGGCGAGTGTAGGAACAAAAAGTGAGTAGTGGAAGAAGTAGTTGTTTATGGGAACTAAGAAGAAAGGACAGAAAGAGAGATAGGACAAGAGAGAGAGCGGGAGGGGTGGCCTCTGGTAGGTGTTCTAAAGACTAATTGAGGGGGGGGGGGGGATACCTTGAGAGTTCAGCCAGGGAGACCAGGTTTTATTAAATGTTTTGAAAGAATTACGTAGAACAGCTGTCATGTACTCCATTTTATAAACATACCATATACGGGACATAATCGTTTGCATGGGGGCTGGGGAGGGCTTTTTCAAGTCGACGGCAATTTGGCATGTCATAGCGGATACTATGTGGCGGAAGAGTTTATTCTGGTGGTGGGTGAGAGAGGGTAGAGCTAAGGGAAGCAGAAGGTATTTGGCCTCAGTGGGGACAATAACGTCAAATAGACTGGAGAGGAGGGTGATAACCTCTGTCCAGATACTGGCAAGTTTCGGACAGGACCACCAGATATGTATAAAGGTGCATTCAGCCGTGCAACCCCTCCAGCACCTATCTGAGGCATCTGGATACATAGTTTTTAAACGTGAGGGTACGTAGTACCAGGGGCGGATTGGGAATTAAAACCAGCCCGGGAAAAATCTTGAAGCAGCCCTAAGAGGGGGGGGGGAGTGTTGTTGCGCGCCGGAGGGGCGCCCGAATTTTTAGGGGGTGTGGCCTATCAATATGGGGGTGTGGCCTATTCCAACAAGGCCACGCCCAATTTTTGCCGCTGTGAGGGCATGGCTAGTGGCTCTCTTAGCTGCTGGCTATGTCCCCAGCCCCTCAGGCTGCAGAATAGGCGCATGCGTACAGCGTTTATTCTACAGCCTGTGGGGCTGGGGAGATAGAGATGGGGGGGGGGGGGGGTGACAGGGGGTCTCCCAACACAGTAGAGTCTCAGGGTGGAAGAGGATGCAGGGAGGGAGGGGGGGATGGAGGGTGCCGTAGAATGCTGGGAGGGGAGATGCAGAGTGGCTGAGAACGAAGGGAGTGAGGACTTACACAGGGTGGCACAGGACGCAGAGTGTGAGGGGGCATGGTGGCACAGGATGCAGGGTAGGAGGGGGGATGCAGAGTGGCAGGGGATGCAGGGAGGGGAGTCACAAAGTGGTGGAGGAGACAGTGATGCCCATTATAGATATGCCATACACCGTGATGCCCATTATACATATGCCACACATCCTGATGCCATTATACATATGCCGCACACCGTGATGCCCATTATACATATGCCGCACACCCTGATGCCCATTATAGATATGCCGCACACCCTGATGCCATTATACATATGCCGCACACCCTGATGCCATTATACATATGCCGCACACCGTGATGCCCATTATACATATGCCGCACACCGTGATGCCCATTATACATATGCCGCACACCGTGATGCCCATTATACATATGCCTCACACCGTGATGCCCATTATACATATGCCTCACACCGTGATGCCCATTATACATATGCCGCACACCCTGATGCCATTATACATATGCCGCACACCGTGATGCCCATTATACATATGCCACACACCGTGATGCCATTATACATATGTCTCACACCGTGATGCCCATTATACATATGCCACACACCGTGATGCCCATTATACATATGCCACACACCGTGATGCCCATTACACATATGCCTCACACCGTGATGCCCATTATACATATGCCGCACACCCTGATGCCATTATACATATGCTGCACACCGTGATGCCCATTATACTTGTGCCGCACACCGTGATGCCCATTATACATATGCCACACACCGTGATACTCCATTATACATATGCCGCACACCGTGATGCTCCATTATACATATGCCATACACCGTGATGCCATTATACATATGCCTCACACCGTGATGCCCATTATACATATGCCACACACCGTGATGCCCATTATACATATGCCACACACCGTGATGCCCATTACACATATGCCTCACACCGTGATGCCCATTATACATATGCCGCACACCCTGATGCCATTATACATATGCTGCACACCGTGATGCCCATTATACTTGTGCCGCACACCGTGATGCCCATTATACATATGCCACACACCGTGATACTCCATTATACATATGCCGCACACCGTGATGCTCCATTATACATATGCCGCACACCGTGATGCCATTATACATATGTCACACACCGTGATGCCCATTATACATATGCCACACACCGTGATGCCCATTATACATATGCCACACACCGTGATGCTCCATTATACATATGCCCCACACCGTGATGCTCCATTATACATATGCCACACACCGTGATGCCCATTATACATATGCCGCACACCGTGATGCCCATTATACATATGCCGCACACCGTGATGCTCCATTATACATATGTCGCACACCGTGATGCCCATTATACATATGCCGCACACCGTGATGCCATTATACATATGCCACACACCGTGATGCTCCATTATACATATGTCACACACCGTGATGCCCATTATACATATGCCACACACCGTGATGCCATTATACATATGCCCCACACCTTGATGCCCATTATACATATGCCACACACCGTGATGCCCATTATACATATGCCACACACCGTGATGCCCATTATACATATGTCGCACACCGTGATGTCCATTATACATATGTCGCACACCGTGATGCTCCATTATACATATGCCGCACACCCTGATGCCATTATACATATGCCGCACACCCTGATGCCATTATACATATGCCGCACACCCTGATGCCATTATACATATGCCGCACACCCTGATGCCATTATACATATGCCGCACACCCTGATGCCATTATACATATGTCGCACACCGTGATGCCCATTATACATATGCCGCACACCCTGATGCCATTATACATATGTCGCACACCGTGATGCCCATTATACATATGCCGCACACCCTGATGCCATTATACATATGCCGCACACCGTGATGCCCATTATACTTGTGCCGCACACCGTGATGCCCATTATACATATGCCACACACACGTGATGCCCATTATACATATGCCTCACACCGTGATGTCCATTATACATATGCCACACACCGTGATACTCCATTATACATATGCCACACGCCGTGATGCCCATTATACATATGCCGCACACTGTGATGCCCATTATACATATGCCACACCGTGATGCTCCATTATACATATGCCACACGCCGTGATGCCCATTATACATATGCCGCACACCCTGATGCCCATTATACATATGCCCACACCGTGATGTCCAGTATACATATGCCCCACACCGTGATGTCCATTATACATATGCCCCACACAGAGATGTCCATTATACATATGCCACACACCGTGATACTCCATTATACATATGCCACACACCATGATGGCCATTATACATATGCCACACGCCGTGATGCCCATTATACATATGCCGCACACTGTGATGCCCATTATACATATGCCGCACCGTGATGCTCCATTATACATATGCCACACGCCGTGATGCCCATTATACATATGCCGCACGCCCTGATGCCCATTATACATATGCCCACACCGTGATGTCCATTATACATATGCCCCACACCGTGATGTCCATTATACATATGCCGCACACCCTGATGCCATTATACATATGTCGCACACCGTGATGTCCATTATACATATGCCACACGCCGTGATGCCCATTATACATATGCCGCACGCCCTGATGCCCATTATACATATGCCCACACCGTGATGTCCATTATACATATGTCGCACACCGTGATGCCCATTATACATATGCCGCACACCCTGATGCCATTATACATATGCCGCACACCGTGATGCCCATTATACTTGTGCCGCACACCGTGATGCCCATTATACATATGCCGCACACCGTGATGCCCATTATACATATGCCCACACCGTGATGTCCATTATACATATGCCGCACACCGTGATGTCCATTATACATATGCCGCACACCGTGATGTCCATTATACATATGCCGACACCGTGATGTCCATTATACATATGCCTCACAGTATGAACCTCTCTCTCACACTTTAGTTACCTTAAAATCAAGCTGGCTGGCACTTCATCTACTTCTTCCTTTCATTAGATGTGTGCTCCCGTGTAGCTCCGCCCCCTTCCACTCGTGTAGCCCCGCCCCTGAACTCCGTGTTGCTCCGCCCCCTTTCCAGTCCCTGCTGTCATGACTGATGACACATGAAAGTGGGTTGGAAGCCAGGGAGAGAGCTCTGTGCTAGTGTGCTGCCGGCGCTGCTGCCTCTAATGTAGTGTGACAGTGTACTGGCAGCCGGCAGCTACAGAGTCTGAGGACAGAAGCGGCCGGGGATGTACAGCAGGGAGAGAGCCTCCCTGCGCAACCATCCTCACAGTGAGTGCTTGCCACACACAGAACCGCGGGAGCAGCTGCGTGCGGTCGCACATGCGCACCAGCACTCCCGCGGCCATTTTTATTTCTGTAATAGCCGAGGCTGCCCGCAGCCATATTTGTTTGGGGCACAGTGCTGCGGCCACGGCCGCCCGTTAACCGCAGAGATGGCGGTCTGCGGCCCCGCCAATGGGGTGAGCGGCCTTTTAGTGACTATTAGGGGCCGGCCCACCGGGAAATGGCCCGGTTTCCCGGTGGTCCAATCCGCCCCTGCGTAGTACCAGCGATACAGCAGTTTGTATATATTTTCTTTAATTCTCACACATATCGAGCTGGAGGCTGCATTATCCCAAATATCAGACCATTCCTCGGCGTCTATGGAATGTTCTAAGTCTCGTTCCCAGGCTAGCTCGTGCAGGTCACGGTTTGTACTCGTATCCTCTCCAAGGAGTGAGTAAATGATAGATATCAGGCCTCTAGTAGATGATCGTTTCCAGCCGATATATTCGAAGGAAGTTAGGGGTCTAGCAGTGAGGGTAGTTGCAGTCTTAGAGTGAAAGTGTTGAATTTGCAAGTATCTAAAGAAATCTTTGGTCGGGACAGCCGTTTTATCACGGATATCTGAGAACTGTGGAAAATTGGTATCATTGGTTACATCGTTCAGGTAATAAATATTTCCCAGTCTCCACTTAATAAAGGCGGATTTACCCAACTCAGGGGGGAAGTCCGTGTTATGATATAGTGGGATCAGTGGGGATGGGTTTGGGGCTAACCGAAACTTTTTATTAGCTGAGTCCCAGATAGCTAATGAGCGAGAGACCACTGGGTGGGCGAGTGCCATGCGGGGGCGCTTAGTCCTGGGGAGCCACAGCAGGGATGACATTGTGGTTAAGCCCAACTCTCCTGCCTCAATACCCACCCAGACCTTCCCCGCGCCCCCGGGACTGCTCCATTGGACACATTGGGACAGCTGTGCAGCATAGTAATACTTCCGAAAGTCTGGGATACCCAAACCTCCCTGTCTAGCTGGGCGTTGAAGTAGTTTGAGTCTGATCCGCGGGCGTTTTTTGTCCCATATGAAGTGGGTGGTTTGATGTTGTAGGAATTTAAAAACGTAAGGAGGGATATAAATTGGAAGGGTTTGAAATAAGTAGAGGAGACGAGGAAGGATGTTCATTTTGACAGAGTTTATTCTACCTATCCAGGAAATAAAATAGTTGGACCATGTGGTAAGATCAGCTTTAATGGTATCTAAAAGGCGGGGGAAATTTGCCTGAAACAGTTGATGATGGTGGTGAGTTAGAAAGATCCCTAGGTATTTGATTTTCTTTTTGTGCCAGTCACAGGGAAGCATGGCCTCTAACTCTGGTCTGAGTGTTTGTGGAATGTGGAAATCAAGGACCTCAGTTTTTTCTACATTAATTTTATATCCTGACTGTTCAGAGTACAGTTGTATTTCAGAAAGAAGAGAGGGGAGGGATCGAATCGGGTTCGAGACGGATATTAATACATCATCGGCATATAATGCAATTTTATGTTCGGAGGGTCCTGTACGAATGCCGTGAATGTCTTTATTACCTCGAATCCTTGCCGCCAGTGGTTCCATAACAAGGGCAAAAACTAGTGGGGAGAGGGGACAGCCCTGGCGGGTACCATTAGCTATTTCAAAGCTGTCTGAGATAGCTCCATTGACAGAGACTCGCGCGGTAGGGGAGCGATAATTTTTAATAATTTTTTATAAAGAATAATAAAAAAAAAATATTTTTTTTTTTTATTTGAAGGAGGATGGGGTGATTGTGCTAGGCTATTCTATGCTGTGCTTAGCTAAGCTATACTAAGACCATGAGGGTTTAAAAGCAGAGCTCAGCCAGAAAGGAAAGCAAATGCACATGAAGTACAGAGACCGATAACAGTAACATGGGGGACATTGAGGTTCTTAGCACATTAATGTGAGCCCACCTACCACGTCAAGGTGACCTCATCAGGTGGGGGGGAGGGGCGGGTATTTTTTTTTTTTTATATATATATTTTTTTTATATATATATTTTTTTTTTTGGAGGAGGGGGAGACTGTGCTAGGCTATTCTATGCTATGCTTAGCTAAGCTATACTAAGACCATAGTCTTAGCATAGCATAGCTAAGCATAGAATAGCATAGATAGATTTAGCTAAGATTGTTAAAACTATGCTAATCTATGCTGTGCTTAGCTATGCTATACTAAGAACATGGTCTTAACATAGCATAACTAAGCATAGCATAGTCTTAACATAATCTTAGCTAAGTCTATCTATGCTATGCTATCCTGTGCTTAGCTAAGCTGTACTAAGAACATGTTCTTAGCATAGCATAGCTAAGCACAGCATAGAATATCATAGTAGTCTCACCAAGTTGGTTGGGGGAGGGGGGGGGGGTTAATCTGAGACTGATATCTTGGGCAGGACCATGTATCCCTTCTTGGCAGTAAGTGGGAATCCCGCCTCCGGCTTGACCGGGACTGCCATCTTCAGTTTGACTGGGACTGCTGGCTTGGGCAGAACCTCGTCTGATATCTTTGGCAGGACGATGTATCCCTTCTTGGCAGTAAGTGGGAATCCCGCCTCCGGCTTGACCGGGACTGCCATCTTCAGTTTGACTGGGACTGCTGGCTTGGGCAGGACCTCGTCTGATATTTTGGGCAGGACCATGTATCCCTTCTTGGCAGTAAGCGGGAATCCCGCCTCCGGCTTGACCGGGACTGCCATCTTCAGTTTGACTGGGACTGCTGGCTTGGGCAGGACCTCGTCTGATATCTTTGGCAGGACCATGTATCCCTTCTTGGCAGTAAGTGGGAATCCTGCCTCCGGCTTGACCGGGACTGCCATCTTCAGCTTGACCGGGACTGCTGGCTTGGGCAGGACCTCGTCTGATATCTTGGGCAGGACCATGTATCCCTTCTTGGCAGTAAGCGGGAATCCTGCCTCCGGCTTGACCGGGACTGCCATCTTCAGCTTGACCGGGACTGCTGGCTTCACCGGGACTGCCGGCTTCGGCATTGTTGGGACTGCCGGCTTGGCCCTGCCCTGGGTCACTGGCTTGGCCCTGCCCTGGGTCACCGGCTTGATCTTGGCTGGGGTTAGATCTGAAAATACAGAGACCTGCCCATGTTTGGGTACCATAGGCCGAATCTGAGGCCGGTTTTTTTTTGCTGACAGTTCAGCAACAGGCATGACAACTGACTCTTCTGCTTTCAGCTCTCTAAAGTGTGACTTGTCTTGTCAAGAGGCGGCAGCATAATGAGGACAGTAACTCTAGGCACTCATATTTATAGGCTCGCCATTGCAGAATTCTAAAACAGAATGTTGGCAGCAGCAGAATTCTAAAATAGAATGTTGGCGGTAGCAGAATTCTAAAATAGATATTGAAAACACAGTATTGATCCTTGCACTTACCGTATATACTCAAGTATAAATCGACCCCAATATAAGCAGAGGCACCTTATTTTACGACAAAAAACTGGGAAAACTTATTGACTCAAGTGGGACCCTCACTCGAGTATAAGCCGAGGTGGGCTTTTTCAACATAAAAACTTTTCTGAAAAAGTAGGCTTATACTCGAGTATATATGGTACTTGTAACTATATTATCTTGCTGGGTGCCTCCAAATGTATGCAGTCACTCCTGCTACACTCATGTGTATCATGCATTTGTTATAGAAAGTCACATGGGTACTTGTTTCCTAGCACGGCCACAATCTTATGGATCGTGTACCTTTAAGTTAAGGTACACGATCCACACGATGGACCCGATTTCCTTTGAAATCAGGTCCATTTGGCCGGCTAAGACACAATATCGGGGGCATCACGTCGGTCGGGACCATTAACATTGGTCCCGACGCGACCGACGCGATTCCCCCGATTTTTCCATAGGCTTCAATGTTAAAAAATATTTTAACATTGAAATCATGTCGGGAAAGGTAAAATATCGGGGGCATTGCGTCGGTCGGGACCATTAACATTGGTCCCGACGCGATGCCCCCGATTTTTCCAAAGGCTTCAATGTTAAAATATTTTTTAACATTGAAATCGTGAAAAAATGTGAAAAATGTGAAATGGGCCAATATGACCCATTTCACATTATAGATGTCCCCGTCGTCACCCCATGATAGACGCCAAAGCGTGGCGAGCGCAGCGAGCCCGCGAGGGGCGGCGGTGCGCGTCCTCCGCCCTTTTCATTCCCCTACTATCCACGTCGGCGTGGAGTTGAGAATAGAAAGGAGTGGCGAGCGCAGCGAGCCACCGAGCCCGAAGCGTGGCGAGCGGACGCGTATAACTTCACAGGTATACGCGTCCCCTCGCGGGGCTCGCTGCGCTCGCCACGCTTCGGGCTCGGTGGCTCGCTGCGCTCGCCACACTATTCTATTCTCAACTCCACGACGACGTGGATAGTAGGGGAATAAAAAGGTCGGAGGACGCGCACCGCCGCCCCTCGCGGGCTCGCTGCGCTCGCCACGCTTCGGGTTGGCGTCTATCGTGGGGTGGGGTTTACGCTGTTAAATTTGGGGGGGGTTGGGAATATTTTACATTGAATCCAATGTAAAATCGGGTCCCAGGGACCCGATTTACATTTCATTCAATCAAAAAATCGGGTCGGTCGCGTCGATCGCATCGCATGCGACCAAATCGCATGCGATGCAATCGACCCGATTTTTCCGACACGACCACCCCGATGTAAATCGGTGTGGCCGTGCTAGGAAACAAGTACCGTCACATGAAGCCTGTTTCAATGCCTTTATTGGTGCTGTATTGAAGGGGATATGGTCATATTGTCGACCACACTTAGGTCGACAGTCATTATGTCGACACCGTTGGGTCGACAGGTGGGAAAGGTCAACAGGTGTCTAGGTCGACATAGGTGAAGGTCAACAGGTGGCAAGGTCGACAAGGGACAAGGTCGACATGGGTTTAGGTCGACATAACGTTAGGTCGACATGGGTTAGGTCGGAAGGTCAACATTTTTTTTACTGTTTTTTTTTTGAGCTGACATGTGCCGACAGGCGGTATTTCATGCCCTACCGGGGCAATAACAGGATAACGCTAGTCCAATGGTGAAAGCAGTCCAGCTCCGGAACTGGGGGTGCCGTCCAAGGGGGTGCAAAAATCCCTGCAGTCCAACCAGGTACAAAACAAAAGTGGCAAGACACGCCAAACTAGTTTCGGATCACCAGGATCCTTCCTCAGTAGCGTGTCCTGCCTTGCCACAACTGGGTTTATATACGATTCGGCGTCTGTCCCATTAGTGTCTTACTTCCGCTTTCTGCCGGAAGCAAGATGTCCGTGCGTTCCACACGTCGGAGCGCATGGACATCTTGCTTCCAGCGGAAAGCAGAAGTAAGACACTAATGGGACAGACGCCGAATGGTATATAAACCCAGTTGTGGCAAGGCAGGACACGCTACTGAGGAAGGATCCTGGTGATCCGAAACTAGTTTGGCGTGTCTTGCCACTTTTGTTTTGTACCCGGTTGGACTACAGGGATTTCTGCATCCCCTTGGACGGCACCCCCAGTTCTGGAGCTGGACTGCTTTCACCATTGGACTAGCGTTTAACCTTCCCGGAATCTGGGGGACCCCCGCTCTCCCCCCCCCCCCCCCTGATTGCGGCTTCCCCCAGCCACAGCGTTTAGTTGACCTTTTCTGACGATCTCCGGAGAGGGGGTGGGGCCAAAGTGGCATCATCGCGTTGTTTAACCCCGGCCTCTCCACGGAGATCGTCAAATTGAGGCACTTTCCTTCATGGGGGCAGGGCTTAATGATGTCACGTTTAAGCCCCGCCCCCTGATCACCTGCTGAAAGTCTCCTCTCCGGGCTTCTCCCGGAGAGGAGCTTTCTGAAGTCGGCAACCCTGTTATAGTATGTAATGCTTCCGTTTAGTGTTTTCTGTGCCATTATTAGATGCTAATCTTGTTTTTTGCAGAAAAAGGAAAAAAAATAACTTAAATCTGACAACTTTAATGTTATTAAATGATCACATACAGTAGCTAATCTCCTATTTCAGGCTTGTTCTAATCCCAGTCCTTGGAACACTAGAGAATGGGCACTTTCAACTGTTCCTGTTTAGCTCTTGCGTTGATTTACAATGAGGGATTATCCCAGAACATTATTCTATAATAAAATGCAAAAATGTTCTTGTCTGTTGTTGTACCCGTCATTTTCAGCAGTATGCACAAAACAAATCCCCCAAGTCATTCACGCAGCATCCAGCAGAGGGCCGGGGCTGCCTGGTGGTGTCTGGGATGGTTATCGCTCTCAGGAGCAAGTGCACTAATGTATCAGCAGGCAGCGCTCAGGAGAGGGTCGGGGGAGGCTGGTGGTGTCTGGGATGGTTATCGCTACCAGGAGCAGGTGCACTAATGTATCAGCAGGCAGCGCTAAGGAGAGGGTCGGGGGAGGCTGGTGGTGTCTGGGATGATTATCACTACCAGGAGCAGGTGCACTAATGTATCAGCAGGCAGCGCTAAGGAGAGGGTCGGGGGAGGCTGGTGGTGTCTGGGATGGTTATCGCTACCAGGAGCAGGTGCACTAATGTATCAGCAGGCAGCGCTCAGGAGAGGGTCGGGGGAGGCTGGTGGTGTCTGGGATGATTATCACTACCAGGAGCAGGTGCACTAATGTATCAGCAGGCAGCGCTAAGGAGAGGGTCGGGGGAGGCTTGTGGTGTCTGGGATGGTTATAGCTACCAGGAGCAGGTGCACTAATGTATCAGCAGTCAGGGCTCAGGAGAGGGTCGGGGGTGCTTGATGGTGTCTAGGATGCATCATCTGTGACATTAGTATACACTGGACGATTTTAACATATTGATGTTCTGATCTGTTCAAAACGTCTAGTGTGTACACAGCTTAACGCGGAGTACTACACCATGAAGTACATACATGTATTATACATATAATAATGCATATTGTGTGTGAGTGCGGTGATGAACAATGGGGAGGATAAGGAGTGTCTAATGCCAGTATGGAGATGGGAGCCTGTATGGTAACATGTTACTGCAAGGACCGAGAGTGGCGTAACTACTGTAAGGCAGCCCCAGCAGCCGCTTGAGGGAGCAAGCAGCAGTGGGGTCTGTGTGGGCGCCGGCACCCATTTGACACATTGACATGCTGCTGCCTGCCACTGCCCACTGACTGAGCACTGGAGCCGAGTCAGCCACAGCGCGAATGCGGCCATGGCAGAGATGACAAATTCCCCCACTGATTCAATTGACTGTACACAGAGCTGGCTATTGGCTACTGTGTACAGGTTGGGCGGGCGGATGGGCGTGCTAGGGCGGCCTGGGATGCGTCGGAGCCTAGGGAAGCAGCTGTGTATGCTGGTCTCTCTTCCTCTCTTCAGCTTCTTGGCAGGGGGGAGCAAAATCAGGACAGATCAGGTAAAACAAACCCAAAAGGCTTTGTTATGTATGACATCAATTGTAATACTGATGATAGTTGGCTTTGGGAAGAGGGAATGTATAAAAGGAGGGGTAGTGGGTGACCAATAAAGCAGCACTACAATGTGCAAATTTCACATAGTGTAATGGAATTATACAATGTACAATATCTTTTAAAGCTCCTTTCTGTATTGTCTGATTTACTTGTGTTTGTAACATCACAATAACATACATTACAGGCTCATATAGATTGCCACCCCCTGCGGACAATAGACATGTCCTGTACACATCACATACACATAGCACCATACTGTACCTTTCCCTGCCGGACACCCTATTTTGGTACCGTTGCTCCTGATACACTACACTGATCATATGAGAACATACAATATAAGGAGATATGGGACCTCAGATCTTTAGTATAAACAGACCCGTCATTTCCCACAGCTGCGAGAGTTACACAATCCTGGATACCACCAACATCCCTAATGGGGGCTGCATGACACAAATGTACAGAGCTGGGGGATTTTTTTTCTCCTTCACGATAAAATAAAAAATGGAACCTGTTACAGTCTAATAGTGGGTACACAGGGTGAGATTTCTACTATTTTCCTATTCGATATTGCTCATAGAAGCAAATGTTTTGTCAAGCAAGACTATATAGTAGAAATCAAATTGAATGCCAAAATGAATTAAACGGCATATCGAATCGAAATTCCCCATCTAACCATGTGTACCCACTATTAGAGATATAACCGGCTCATACATAAATCATTTCTTTTAATAAAAAAAAAAATATTTAAAAAAGTTTTTGGAGAAAGATTACTCTGTGTGGGAAGGAGGAGGAGGAGGGGTAGTGAGCCGAGGTTCCTCTGTCTCCACAGTGTTACTTATAGCATGCCTTTAGCTTCCTCCCTGTTAGTGCACATTGCTGGCTAAGCTGGGGTTTTATTTAATTCATACAAATATCATAGCTGTACATACCTGCCCCCTACTGGTGTAGCCAGTGCCTAATGCAGCAGGATGAGTCCCCCTTGCACTCCCATTCTACTGGCTTAGCCAGTACCTAATGCAGCAGAATGAGTCCTGTCACCCTCCCC
The DNA here is from genome assembly GCF_055691185.1 of Crinia signifera. Lineage (NCBI taxonomy): Eukaryota > Metazoa > Chordata > Amphibia > Anura > Myobatrachidae > Crinia > Crinia signifera. The sequence goes on along the minus strand of NC_139226.1, from coordinate 47,214,236 downwards.
CCCACCCCCAAGCACCCCTATTCAATATTCTAATAATGTAGCCAGTGCCAAATGCAGCTGGATGAGTCCCCCCTTCCCCAGCACTCAGTCTACTGGTGTAGCCAGTGCATAATGCAGCAGGATGAGTCCCCCAAGCACTCACATTCTACTGGTGTAGCCAGTGCCTAATGCAGCTTCAGCCCCCTCAGCACTCACATTCTACTGGTGTAGCCAGTGCATAATGCAGCAGGATGAGTCCCCCCAGCACTCACATTCTACTAATGTAGCCAGTGCCAAATGCAGCTGGATGAGCCCCCTCCAGCACTCACATTCTACTGGTGTAGCCAGTTCCTAATGCAGCAGGATCAGCCCCCCCCCCCCCCTCCCCCAGCACTCCCATTCTACTGGTGTAGCCAGTGCCTAATGCCGCAGGATAAGTCCCCCAGCACTACCATTCTACTGGTGTAGCTAGTGCCTCAATGCAGACTGGTGTAGCCAGTGCCTAATGCAGCAGGATGAGTCCCTTCAGCATTCACATTCTACTGGTGTAGCCAGTGCCTAATGCAGCAGAATGAGACCCCCCCAGCACTCACAGTATACTGGTGTAGCCAGTGCATAATGCAGCAGGATGAGTCCTCCAAGCACTCACATTCTACTAATGTAGCCAGTGCCAAATGCAGCTGGATGAGCCCCCTCCAACACTCACATTCTACTGGTGTAGCCAGTGCCTAATGCAGCAGGATCAGTCCCCCCCCCCCCCCCAGCACTCACATTCTACTAATGCAGCCAGTGCCAAATGCAGCAGGATGAGTCCCCCAAGCATTCACATTCTACTGGTGTAGCCAGTTCCTAATGCAGCAGGATGAGGATCCCCCCCCCCAACACTCCCATTCTACTGGTGTAGCCAGTGCCTAATGCCACAGGTTAAGTTAAGTCCCCCAGCACTCCCATTCTACTGGTGTAGCCAGTGCCTAATGCCGCAGGATAAGTCCCCCAGCACTACCATTCTATTGGTGTAGCTAGTGCCTCAATGCAGACTGGTGTAGCCAGTGCCTAATGCAGCAGGAGGAGTCCCTTCAGCATTCACATTCTACTGGTGTAGCCAGTGCCTTATGCAGCAAGATGAGTCCCCCTTACTAAAGCTGAAATTGCAGAACCAGGGGAACCTACAGTATTGTACAATAGCTCACTGACCCAAGGACAACCCAGATTAATGGAAGCAGAACAGAAGATCCTTAAGGATTTAACCATTTGCAGTCCAAATTCTTATTTCCAATTTTTTTTATTAAAAAATGGTCTACATTGAATGTTGATCGATGTTAATGTTCTTATTTTAAATTGTCTCACCTTTGGATCTGCTATTATCGCTTGGGCTATTGAGCCTGACTAGACGTTGGACCTGAAAGGGTTAAGGGTGGTGTAAAGAAGGCAATGAGGGATAGGTGTCTGATATTTGTATTATTTCACTTTGCAAAGATCCTTGGTGCTTATCATTATCATAGGGATTGTGAAAGTCGAGTTGCATACACGCCATTTTACGATAGTATGGCCGCCATTTTGGTTTGCAGAGTTGCGCAAATAAAGTTTCCATACCCGAGTCTGTGTGACAAAGTGGACCAGAAGAGTAGCCATACTATTACACATAAATTCATAAGAACATACTGACACTAAATAAAATATAGTTAAAGGTTTAGAACGCCACACATAGTTTAGTTAGGATTGCATACATCTGTCTGTATAGTGTTTAGTACCGTTCCGTTCCGTTTCTTATGCGCAGTATTCCGGTCATTGCGAATATTTCGCAATATACACGGCCCGATAGTTATGGACATATTCCATATTCCCAGGACAGTTTCTGTTGAAAAAAGTATAACAAAGGAATCCAGATGTAACTGGTTTCTACTGCTATTTACAACCCCTGACGACGAAACCAACAAACAAAGAACTCCAAAAGTTCACTCCCCTGCACCCATTCAAACCAGGTGCATCATTTTACCCCCAATCACAGAGAACCTGACATACGACCCCCGACCAATAGGAATGGCCTTTGACCTCCCCCTTCTGACCCTATAAGATAGGTGACCCAGGGCGGCCTTGGTCACTTCGGCACATCTTCCTTTCCCTGACCTACGACCGGGCTATAGTTCAACCCTGAACGATAGCGAGCTCTGACCGGACTGCGCTGCGCATATTTGATGAGGAGACGGTAAACGGTTGCATTAACAGTATTTATTCTTTTTGTATTGTTGGCTGATTGTATCCTGTAACTGTATTTTCTTCCCCTAGTAGAGCCTGTTTATTATACCCATTGATAGACTTTGTATCACTTGTTATATCTGTATTTTCTATTCCTGTAACCCCCTGTTGTCCGTTAGGGACTTAAATACATCTTTTTACGGAGTTCCTATCTCCTTACTTCTATACTGTGGTTGTGTCTGTTATTCGCATTTAGCGACAAAGGTATATTACGGACACTGTCCTCAAAAGGTATATTCGCAGATTAGAGACAAAGTACTGTGAAAGGATCTCTTATTAAGGTATCATTTCTTTGGTGTATAATACACTATAAAAGGTACGCTACGCTGCGCTACGTTTTGTTCGCCCGTAGCTAGGTTTAAAAGGTACACAGGTTACGGACATAATACGTAACCTGTGCTTTTCACTTATTGTTTCTTTGGTCATATTTAATCGACATAACAATTGAGGGCTCGTCCGTCCATTTCACATTCTGGAGCTCAGTACCAGGCGCGCGGCTTGACCTATACCAGCAAAAGGGTGGAAGTATTTATTATCCATTGCTGGATAGGCCAGGTCCGCGGCGGTGCGGGGTTCGAGAAGTGCTAGCGTTGAACCCGAAGTACAATAAGTGAAACATTAAGCCACGTGTTTTAAAGCATATCTAAGTGTTCAGTAAGTTGTACTTCTGCCTGCCACAAGTAGTTTAACGGGGTATAGTGTCTTGAGTTGCTTGTTTATTACAGTATATGTGCCACGAGCGATAAAGTTCGCACACGTGGAGACAAAGGCCTGTGTTTTATTATAGTACATAGAGGATCCCCTCTGTGCAAAACTATAACTTGTAGTGTTAGTTACTGCAGGGCCAGGGACTCCGCCACATGGCGATAAGTTCTGGGCCTTTTACAGTAACGTAAAGTGTCTATTGTGTATTACGCAAGGTGCGCGCGCACGTGCCCATATCGGAAATTTTCGCATCTTTGTACGTGATTTACGGATTAAGTGCGGGATTTATTTTGCATCTTGATACGTAACTTCCGGACGAAGTTAAGGGATTTATTCCACATTTAGGCGCAATTACTGCGTATAGCGAAACTCGAGTGCAACCTTGCAAATACACTATAGAACACGTGGGTGGCCGATTCATCGGCGGCCTGTGAACAGGTTTAACAAAACACACGTACACACGTGGCTGTTCACTGGCACTGCACATGCAGCACACATAGGAACTCAAAGGTGAACAGTATTAAACCACTAGCTTTATTTAAAACAGTATAGTTATATACTGTGGATAAGGCGGTGATTAATAAGAGAAAATAAGTTTTTTTCTTTTTGTTCATTTTCTCATAAACAAGCAACACAAGCATTATTTTAATAGATTCCTATAGCTATTTAAAAGGGATTTATACCTGCATAAGTATCTAGTGAGAAGCTACCAGCCTGGGAAGATTTTCTGTACAGAAATATTTCAAATATAAGCATAAGACCAAGGTGTAACTAGCGCCCAGTGTGAAACAAAACTGAGGCGACCGGGTGTGTGACGGCACGACTCAAGCGCAGTGTAGTCCAGTGTAGGACAGTCCAGGTAGGACAAGGTGTACGTGACGACGTGCCCATAGGAACTGCCCCTTCAGTGGAACTACCTATTTTGATCCACTAGGAGGGTACAAGAAGATACATCGGAACCCAGTGATCCGATTAGCTACTTTAGAAAATCCAGTTTTTGGGGGTACAGGAAAACAAGTTTGTTGTACCCTGGAAAAATTAGGCCGCACCTTGTAGGTCAACTAGACGTGCGCGGCTAGTTGAGAGCTTGGTGATTGAGTAACATTACCTCGCATAGTGGGCTTCACACTTGATTGCGGAATAGTGCCATTTTGTGGAGAAGTGAGTGGTTGGGGAGCTCTCAGACAAGTAATAACCCACCGGTATCTACTAGCTGTGAACGTTTATTCCTGTAATTATGGGTAATAACGGGTCACACAGTGATAACGTGCCAGTTAGGGAGGAAGCGAGTTGGCCCAAAGGATCGGCGGCTTTCATTATGTGCTGTAAGCACGGTGAACGAGCAGTTGTTTACCAAAAGAAATGGAGAAAAATGACACAAGGCAGCAAGTTAGAATTTCCCAGTGTTGGTAGCTTTGATCCAGAAATCTTATCGGCAGTAAAAGATGAAATATGTCTACTCTTCAGTCGTAAGAAGAGAGTGAAGCACATAGAGATTCTTAAATTGTGGCAGAAGGAAGGACAGGAACAATGGGGAATCAGGTGTCTGGCAGTGCCAGATACAATCAGCCACAATAAAAATGCAACCGTAGCCGCAACAGCTCCCCCACCCCCATATGTGCCGAAGGGGTTAATGACTAATAAGCAAGACCTAAGTAGTAATTTACCTGTTGCTAACTTGTACCCTGTCTTATCCCCTTATAAGGAAACCCGTGAGGAAAACGAGCAGCTGTTGGCACTGGCCGTCTCCCATGCAATTAACATGCTTGAGGGAAAAGCTGAACCGGCTAAACCTGCTGCTGGGGCTCCAGCACAGGAAGAGGAGACGGCTGATGCCAACAGCATAGGTTTGGACCCAGGTAAGAAAGCACAGACACAGATGACTCCCAAGCAGGTCCCAGTAATGCGGATGTGGTACAAACATACCCTGTACGCACACTGGAGGTTCCCTATGGTAAGGCAGACAGAGAGGGTGTGATACCTACCAGGAAGATGACCATGCTAAACCCATGGACACGGTTAGAGCTGCGGTCCATCATTACAGATTTCCCTGATCCTAGGAAAGATCTGGCATTGTGCCGGAAATTTGTAAGGGATCTGGGAAACTCTGATGAGCCCACCAACAAGGATTGGAGAATCATGTTGAGGGCCTGTCTCCCTACTCACATAGACATCCCGAAATTCATTCAGGATAGTGGATTGAGAGGGGACAAGGAGATAAATGATGAGATCAACCAGGAAAATATACGCCTAATCAACTTGCAGTTGGGAGTGTATTTTCCTGCAGCAGTGGAATATAGCAAGATATTCACTATCAAACAAAAAGATGGTGAAGTAGCTAGCGAATATTTCAACCGGGGTTTGCTGGCGGTATCAAAATACACTGGTGTCTCCGAGCCTAAGGACGACCCCCACCTAAGGGAGATGATTGTCTCTGTGCTGGTGGAAGGGCTTAGAGAAAACCTGAGAGCCAGAGTCCAAACTTCTTTTCCAAATTGGCGTGGAATGACAGTAGATGCCCTTCGGGAATCTGCTGTAGACCACGACCGTAACATCAAGAAGCACAGAGAACTGCAAACTGATAAACTGATGATGGTTAGCATCCAAGCTTTTACAAATGCCCCAAATAAAGCTGCAAATCCAGGAAACACCAGAAACACCGGTAGAAAGCAAATTATTTGCTACAACTGCAATAAGGAAGGACACTACTCCGCACACTGTAGGTCAGGAAACCCCAGGAGTTACAAAACACATAGACGAGACTGGGAGCCTCACCAAGGTGAGACACGGAGATACCCAACCCCTAGACAATGGGAGGAGACAGACAGGTCACGCAACATGCCTCCTCCCCATTTGATGGCTGACACTGTACTAAGGGCAACCCAGGTAAGACAATAGGAAACAGGTCATACCTGTATCCTACAGCCAGTTAGACTAACACAACACCTTAGAGAGGAACCTCAGGTGAAGGTTGATATAGCTGGAGTAAGGCAAACCTTCTTGGTTGATACAGGGGCGGCCAGATCTGTTCTCAACACTCCTCTTCACTTGGGTTTCACCGACCAATCAGTAGCAGCAATTGGGGTAACAGGAAAAATACAACATTACCCACTGACGAAACCAGCAGAGGTTACAATCGGGCCTCTGCATACCAAACACTCTTTTCTGTTGGCTGCAGCGGCCCCGACTAACCTCCTGGGTAGAGATTTACTATGTAAAATGGGATGTGTCATCTATTGCACCCCCGATGGGGTATTCCTGGACACTCCTAGAAATCTTACACAAGAAGTGCAAGATATGCTGGACAGTCCTCAGAGGCTAATGTTGTATTCCACTGTTGTAGAGTCAAATCCATCTAGGGTAGCTGAAATTACAGCACAAATACCGAGTTCCCTTTGGACTAAAGATGGACAGGATGCTGGGCTGATGGCAAATGTAGCTCCAGTAGAGATCCGTTTAAAAGAAGGCAGGATAGCCCCAAAAATACCGCAATACCCTATAAAACCTGAAGTTGAGCTAGGAGTATACCCTGTAATCCAGCGATTGCTCCAACAGGAAATCCTAGTTAGAACTTCCAGCACGGCCAATAGTCCCATCTTTCCTGTGAAAAAGAGCGGGGGGGAGGGGCTACAGACTAGTGCAGGATTTAAGAGGGGTAAACAAAGTAGCTGAGAGCCAATTCCCCGTAGTGCCAAACCCAGCTGTCATCCTGATGCAAATCCCACCTCATTGTACTCATTTCACTGTCATTGATTTGTGTTCTGCGTTCTTCTCTGTCCCTTTACACCCTGACAGCCAGTATCTGTTCGCCTTTACCTACAGAGGAGTACAGTATACCTGGACACGACTCCCCCAGGGATTTATAGACAGCCCCAGCATCTTCTCCCAGGCCTTGCATGATTGTTTGCAATCCTTTCAACCCATGAGTGGTTCAATACTTATACAATATGTCGATGACTTATTGTTGTGTTCTGAGTCACTGGAGTCATCAGTGGATGACACTAGACAGCTGCTGATGCATCTCTCAGAGAGAGGACATAAAGTATCAAAGGATAAACTACAATTATGCCAGACCAGGGTTAAGTATCTGGGCCACTGCCTTACCCAAGGGCTGAGACACCTCACCGACTACCGAATCCAAGCGATTCAGAACATGGTACTGCCACAAACCCAGCACCAGATCCGTACGTTCCTAGGCATGTGTGGATACTGCCGCAATTGGATCCCAGGATTCTCTATTCTGGCATTACCACTACAAGAGATGGTTTCCTCAACTAAGCCAGACCGGGTCTCTCATACTGAGGAATCTGAGCTGGCTTTCGAGGAACTAAAGGTGAGCCTAACAAAGGCCCCAGCACTGGGAATGCCAGATTATGGGAAACCCTTTGAACTGTACGGAACTGAATCAGCTGGGTGTGCGGCAGGAGTACTTGTACAAAAACATGGTGATGCCAACCGACCAGTAGCGTACTACAGTGGCCAGCTGGACACAGTAGCACGCTCACTCCCAACTTGCTTACGAAGTGTGGCCGCAATAGCACAACTAGTAAGCAAGAGTGAGGACGTGGTGTTGGGACACGATTTAACTGTTCATGCTCCCCATGCTGTCTCTGCCCTCCTAAATTCTGCCCAAACACGTCATGTGTCCTCAGCACGGTTCACCAAGTGGGAACTGGCGCTGATGGCCCCAGTAAATATTACCATCAAAAGATGCAACACACTAAACCCAGCCACATTCCTTCCTCATGTGCCCTCCAAGGCACAAAGGGTGGAGGGTGATGGGAATGTTGCTGAAAATGGTAAAGCAGAGTTTAGTGAGGGTGAGGACAAGCATGATTGCATGACCTACCTGAATCAGACCTTTACAGCACGTCCTGACATAAGCGACAGCCCATTAAGTGAGGTAGACATAACCTTATTCACTGATGGTAGCTGTCATAGACAGACGGAGACGGGAGAGCTGTGCACAGGCTACGCGGTAGTAGATGGAGAAGGTATTGTGGAAGCTGAACCCTTGGGACCACCTCACTCAGCACAAGTAGCGGAACTGGTGGCACTGACCAGAGCATGTGAACTGGCCAAAGGAAAATCAGTTAACATATATACCGACTCCAGATATGCTTTCGGAGTAGTGCATGATTTTGGAGCCCTATGGCGCCTCCGAAATTTCATGACGGCGGCTGGCACACCAGTGGCGCATGCGACATACATTAGGAGACTTCTGACAGGGTGGCTGTTATCAAGTGCAAAGCTCATACATCAGAGAAGGACCCGGTGTCACTGGGTAACAGCCGCGCTGATGAGGCAGCGAAAAGGGCCGCATGCCCTGTAAATATTCTCACCCATCCTACAAACCTTTGTACACTGAACATGGTATCCACATCCAAACTGATAGACATGCAGAATTTGTGTTCCCCACAGGAAAGAGCAGTATGGAAGTCGAAGGGATGTGGCCAAGAGTCCACCGGACTTTGGAGAGATGGACACGGGAAACCAGTGGCCCCCAGAGCATACCTTCCTAGTCTAGCCGAGGCGGCCCATGGGCTGACACATCTTGGGAAGGAAGGTATGTGCAAGCTGGTAAAGGCCTACTGTTGTGCACCAGGGTTCGCTTCTCAAGCAGGTAGAGTGGCAATGTCATGCCTCACCTGTTTGAGAAAGAACATTGGAAAAGCCATCCCAACAGAGCCATCCCACATCCCTCCTACAAAAGGCCCTTTCCAGGTAATACAAATCGACTTCATACAGTTACCACCCTGTAGAAATTTGAAATATGTATTAGTATGTGTTGACATGTTTTCCAGCTGGGTGGAGGCTTTCCCCGCTGCCTCCAACACTGCTACCTTTACAGCAAAGAAAATATGTCAGGAGTTTGTCTGTAGATATGGTATCCCAAAGGTCATTGAGAGTGACAGAGGCACTCATTTCACAGGAGAGGTCTTCCAAATCATGTGTAAACTCCTGGGGATTAATAGTAAACTTCATACTCCATATAGTCCCCAGGCGAGCGCCAAAGTTGAGAGAATGAATGGTACTATTAAGAACAAATTGGGTAAAGTTATGGCTGAAACAGGGTTGGTATGGCCAGAGGCATTGCCTATTGTGCTGTATAGCTTTAGGACCACTCCCAGGGCTCCGCTCAACTTGTCCCCCTTCGAGATATTGTTTGGTCGGCAGCCACACGTCATGATAGACCCACAGGATGATCTCAAATGTAACAATGAGCTAACTGTACAGTATATCCTAAAGCTAAACAAACAGCTAAGGAAACAACAAAAGGAGCTGAATGTACTGAACCCTGATATGCCTACCGAGAATTGTCATAATCTTAAACCAGGAGACTTTGTTATGATCCGAAAATTTTTACGCTCAGGTTGTTTGATAGACCGATGGGAAGGACCGTACCAAGTTTTGTTGACCAGCACTACATCAATTAAAGTCGCAGAGAGAGAGACTTGGATACATTCGTCCCACTGCAAGAAAGCCAGTAACCCAGAGTTCCCGAGTGCAAAGAGCGAAAGAGAAGAAGTGTCGCTAGAAGCATTGTTCCGGGAAGACTGAAAGGCAGCCAAGGTCAAGCAACCTGAGCGAGCAAAGGTCCAAGAGCAGAGCAAATAAAAGTCCCCTGGTAGAGATGATGGAAGGACTCCAAGCAACAGGTTCACAGTTATGCATCTATTTCTTTGTTTTCTTTCTGTTTCCTCTTCTTCATCCAAGGATACTCGGTGGCTGCCACATTCTAGAGCGATCGGAGCGGAGTTCTGAGACAGAGTAATAATGGACCCAGATATGGGTGAGGTAGAATCCCTAAACCAGCTTGATACTTTGCCCATAACAGGAGAAGGTAAAAGGTATGAGGAAAACGTAGTTCAAGGGCTATGTGATGAGTTATTGTCTGGTGAGTACTGTGTCTGTAGATATTGTCAACCGAAAATGGAAGAAGAATGCATCCAGCGATGTCAGTCGACAAGTAAGGCAACTACAGGCCGACATCCTTTGAGTGATTACCACTCACTAGTGGGTAAGGTCTTAAACCAAACAGAATGCTGGGTGTGTTCGCAAGTGCTACATAAAAGGAGTAGTGTAGGCCTAGTCCCATACCCGCTTAATATTCCAGAGATAAGCGTATTAAATAAAGGGAGGCCACTGGATAAGAGATACCTGTATACCAGGTCCCCTAGTCTTAGATTACACCCATACCAAGTGGATAAGTCCCTGGTATGTATGAACTTCTCGAGTTCCAGAACGATTGGTACTTGGGAAGTGACATGGCACAACCAGACAATAACTTACTCCCAGCGTCCAGATGGAGAGCCTATTGATAAAGAATTACTGTTAAAGATCCGCAACCAGTGGGAGACATTATAAATATGTCTACACGGTGAAGAAGAGTAAAATGATGGCCGGCAGAGTATCAGCCGGCTACTGTAATATGACCCTACAGCCAGAAACCTGTGAGGAACAAGTCAGGGAGCAGGGGACAGGAATGTTCTTATGGATAATGTGTGACAAAATCATGAAATACTCTGTCCCTTATTTTCTCCCTGACGATGTTTATTGCATTTGTGGTAGGAGGGCGTACAAATGGCTCTCCATGAACTACGTTGGAATTTGTTACCTAGGTAGAGTATTACCTGAAGTGATGACCCTCACACATGATGAGATGGTGAGCATACACAGAGGTATACCTCCTCCTTACACTCATACCCACTATGATCAAATCCACAAAAGGGATTTAACAATCAAGAAAGAACCCCTAGCTTCGGAAATGATACACGAGTCGTTCGGTATCCAACTCCTCATTGCATTAGATATCACCCATACCGCCAGAGGAGTCATAAATTTTAAATATATACAAGCATTAGCCAGCTTGGTAGATAACATCACTGAGATTTATGATGACACTTTTAGATACACTGGGAAGGAGTTGCAAGCGTATAAAAGAGAGCTAGTCCAACATCGGATGGTGTTGAACTATCTGACAGCTATGACAGGAGGATATTGTGTCACCCTCTCTACACAGTTTGGGGTGAAATGTTGTACATATATCACCAACAATACTGAAGACCCAGAAGAAATCATCGATCATCGGATGGATGAGATTCTTCAGCTTAAATGGGAATTTAGAAGGGAACATAATATCAGCCTGGCAGAAATAGGTAACAAAGTTAGCGAATGGACCTCCTGGTTGAATCCAATGCACTGGTTCTCCGGTTTAGGAGAATGGGCGCAAGGAATCATCGCTAACATAGGGAAACTCCTTCTATGTATCGGTGGTGCCATCATAGTCTTTGTGCTATTGTTCAAATGCTTAAAGGTGGTGACCCGGGGAAAGACAAAACGTACAGAAATCATGAGTGTAAGAACGAGAGATGCAGAGGAAGACCAGGGTTTGGTATATGACCCTAGAATCGAAACCACCTCCCTTTAAAGAAACCATATTTGTGAATGTGTATATGTTGTAACCTCCCTTGTTTTTATTTTTATCCCAAAAATTGTACATTATCCTTCGTCACCCTGAGTAGATTGTTTGATAAATGCGGCCCATCGTTTATCCATGATCCTGGATCGGCCAAAGAGCAGATGGTTTACTCCCCTTATATGTTCAATTCACGGATCCTAATTTCTCTGTTAGGATTATGAATTTCTGTATTGTTGTTTAAAATGTTTTGTATGTAAAAGTTTTATATTTATTGTTAAAGGGTGGACTGTGAAAGTCGAGTTGCATACACGCCATTTTACGATAGTATGGCCGCCATTTTGGTTCGCAGAGTTGCGCAAATAAAGTTTCCATACCCGAGTCTGTGTGACAAAGTGGACCAGAAGAGTAGCCATACTATTACACATAAATTCATAAGAACATACTGACACTAAATAAAATATAGTTAAAGGTTTAGAACGCCACACATAGTTTAGTTAGGATTGCATACATCTGTCTGTATAGTGTTTAGTACCGTTCCTTTTCTTATGCGCAGTATTCCGGTCATTGCGAATATTTTGCAATATACACGGCCCGATAGTTATGGACATATTCCATATTCCCAGGACAGTTTCTGTTGAAAAAAGTATAACAAAGGAATCCAGATGTAACTGGTTTCTACTGCTATTTACAACCCCTGACGACGAAACCAACAAACAAAAAAACTCCAAAAGTTCACTCCCCTGCACCCATTCAAACCAGGTGCATCATTTTACCCCCAATCACAGAGAACCTGACATACGACCCCCGACCAATAGGAATGGCCTTTGACCTCCCCCTTCTGACCCTATAAGATAGGTGACCCAGGGCGGCCTTGGTCACTTCGGCACATCTTCCTTTCCCTGACCTACGACCGGGCTATAGTTCAACCCTGAACGATAGCGAGCTCTGACCGGACTGCGCTGCGCATATTTGATGAGGAGACGGTAAACGGTTGCATTCACGGTATTTATTCTTTTTGTATTGTTGGCTGATTGTATCCTGTATCTGTATTTTCTTCCCCTAGTAGAGCCTGTTTATTATACCCATTGTTAGACTTTGTATCACTTGTTATATCTGTATTTTCTATTCCTGTAACCCCCTGTTGTCCGTTAGGGACTTAAATACATCTTTTTACGGAGTTCCTATCTCCTTACTTCTATACTGTGGTTGTGTCTGTTATTCGCATTTAGCGACAAAGGTATATTACGGACACTGTCCTCAAAAGGTATATTCGCAGATTAGAGACAAAGTACTGCGAAAGGATCTCTTATTAAGGTATCATTTCTTTGGTGTATAATACACTATAAAAGGTACGCTACGCTGCGCTACGTTTTGTTCGCACGTAGCTAGGTTTAAAAGGTACGCAGGTTACGGACATAATACGTAACCTGTGCTTTTCACTTATTGTTTCTTTGGTCATATTTAATCGACATTAACAGGATACAAACAAAGATCAGTGAGTCTGGGGGAGATCAGAAGCATTTCCACCGCAACGCTCCCCGCTGCCCCTCGTTGAATGGGTATGGATCATTGGATAGACATGAACTAGGTCGACAAGCATTAGGTCAACATCACTAGGTTAACATGACTGAATGTTGACATGGGTTAGGTCGACAGGGTCATTGGGTCGACACAAGCATTAGGTCGACATTTGGAAGGTCGACAGTTAAAAGGTCAACATGGGGTTTTTCACCTTTTTTTGTCCAGAATGTCGACACAGACACTGAAACTGTAGCACTGCATCCCCTCGCTGCGCTCGCCATGCTCGGCACACTACTTTATTCTCCCACCACACCATAGTGATGGTAGGGCAAAAAATACCACCTGTCGGCACATATCGGCTCCAAAAAAAAGTGAAAAACCCTATGTCGACCTTTTGACTGTCGACCTTCCCCATGCCAACCTAATGACCATGTCGACCTAACCCATGTCAACCCTCAGTCATGTCAACCTTCATGCATGTCGACCAAGTGGTGTCGACCTAATGCTTGTAGACCTAGTGACCGTATCCCAGTTGAATTCCCCCTGTATTCTGCCGGCCCCGTGTGGAATGTGGGATAGTCTAAAAAAATCAGGACAGTTGGGATTCATGCTACAGTACATAGCCGCGCTTATCTGTGTTCCTTTCATAATGTCCCTGAAATGATTTTTCGAAAGTAGTCAAGCGTGGCCTATTCATATATTAATCAGCTTCTAGACCCACTACTATATGTTCCCATTTACCTGCATTCTTTCTTTAAAAATTCTGTAAACATAAGGGTACAACTTCGCTGGGAACATTTGGGTAGTTTAGTCATTCAGCTCCACTCCTGCATGTTTTTACGGTACTTATGAGTTATCTGGGCGCCCGATTTTTTGATTGTATGCCTTAAGTTAAGGCATACAATCAGATGCGATGCGATATCGCATCGCATGCGACCATCGGATGCGATGACCCGATTTTTCCATAGGAATCAATGTTAAAATGGACTGAGTCCATTTTAACATGGAATTCAATGGGAAAAAGGGGTCCTTTTCATACCCCTACTATCCAAGTGGGCATGGAGTTGGATATAAACCTGTGGCGAGCGTAGCGAGCCACCGAGCCCGAAGCGTGGCGAGCGAAGCGCGCCCCGCGAGGGGACGGTATTCTATGTCCCCTCGCGGGGCTCGCTACGCTCGCCACGCTTCGGGCTCGGTGGCTCGCTACGCTCGCCACAGGTTTATATCCAACTCCATGCCCACTTGGATAGTAGGGGTATGAAAAGGACCCCTTTTTCCCATTGAATTCCATGTTAAAATGGACTCAGTCCATTTTAACATTGATTCCTATGGAAAAATCGGTTCATCGCATCGCATCGCATCCGATGGTCGCATGCGATGCGATGCGATGTGCCCGATCCGACCCGATTTAGAAATCGGGCGCCTGGATAACTCATAAGTACCATTTTTACTTGTAGTATTCAAACATCTGTGAACTGAGGTCATGTTCTGTCTCTGCCTTCCTCTAGCTTCAAACGTGGATTTCCAAAATCAGAACGCAGCTGGCAACTCACAGCGCAGCTGGCAACTCACAGCGCAGCTGGCAACTTACAGCACAGCAAGCACCCAGGATGGGGCAAAGTTTTCCATTGCCCGTTTTTCATTGCTTGAAGCACCCCATTATGTTACAGGAGGTTTTATGTATAATATCGGGGGGCTGCGGTAATAAGCAGTTGTCAATTCAGTCAATATGTAAGCAACATTTCAGTGAAGAATTGGTGTGCCTGAAAGGTCAGGTGAGACTTATACACCTTACTAAGGCATATATTCAATTGAGGTTGAAAAGAGGGCAGTTTTTGACATTAATAGGTCGGAAGGGGTTCCGATATATTCAATGCTAGCTGTTTTTTTCTTGGCAGGTCGAAATGTTCTGACCTGCAAGAAACCAGGTGGATTGGTGGAATAGCTGCTAATCCACCTGCTTTTGACGGAAACACAGCCAAAACTGAAAGGTTTTGGCCATGTTTCCGGCAATCTCAATCCGTCATGAAAAGATGTCGGATTGAGACAGGGAGGATGATGCCGGGTGAGCAGCAGCAGTTTACACGGTGCCGTCCTGTCCGCTGCCTCCCGTCACCTCCCGCTTCTTCCTGTACCCTCCCGCTGCCTCCTGTACCCTCCCACCACCTCCCGTACCCACCTGCCGCACTCACCTGTCCCAACTCCTGCTGCCTCCTGCCACCTCCTGGGCGATCCTGCCGCTGCACTCACCCAGTGCCCACACATCGGTCGGGTGAGCATCAATCAGCGGCCAAATCCGACATCCGGATTTGGTCGCTGCATTGACTAGATCAGGCATGTCCAACCTGCGGCCCTCCAGATGTGCTAAAACTACACATCCCAGCATGCATTGCCATCATTCTAGCATTACCTAATAGCCAAATTGTGGCAAGGCATGCTGGGATGTGCAGTTTTAGCACATCTGGAGGGCCGCAGGTTGGACATGCCTGGACTAGATCATGTCGGATCCATTCCTTCAAAAGAAATTCAGAATGGATTTGACATCAATTGAATATACCCCTAAGACTTTCACCTGGAAAATAGGTGGGTAAACCCCGGCCATGTATTAATGTGTGATGGGTCCGCAACCCAGGTGGTTATTCGTGGGACCGATCAGAAATGATGCGGTATGAAATGGGGAATCCAGGTCACTCTACCCGGGTTACATTAAAAGGGGTATGGGCCATGGGTTGACCCATATTAGGGCCACATGCATTGGGTCACCCACTGGAGGTGGACAGGGCTTGGGGTCGATACATGAAATCGGTCGACATGGCTAAGGTCGACAGGGTTTTGAGGTCAACACATGCCTTATGTCAACAATGGGAAGGTTGACAGTCAACATGGGGTTTTCAAGTTTTTTGGCCTGATTGTCGACATGGAAACCGTCAGAATGTGCTGCTGCCATGCTTCGGCACGGTGTCTTTTTTTCGGGTGCCAGACGGGATCCCGACAGTCATTTACCCGCCATCAGGATCCCGACTGTCAAAACTCTGACAGACGGTTGCCCGATGGCCAATAGGTGCAAGGGGCTTTGTTGCGCTCACCATGCTGTCTGAGTCCCGACGACAGGCTAATGACTGTTGGGATCCCGACTGTTGGAACCCTATACCACACCCCTTTTTTTCTCCCACCACGTCGTAGTGGATGATAGGGTATGAAATACCGCCTGTCGGCACATTTTGGCTCAAAGAAAATGTAAAGAACTCATGTCGACCTTTAGACTGTCTACCTTCCCATTGTCAACCTAATGTCTACCATTCAACCCAGTCGACCTAAACCATGCCAGCCTTCGGTGGTAGACCCAATGCATGTCGACCTAAATAGAGTCGACCTAATGACCCTATCCCCATCAAAAGAGCTCAATGAGACTTATAACTCTTCCACATCAGAGCCAGGGATGTGGACCCAGGACGTATAACCCAGGTGAGACTTTCGGTACTTGTTTCCTAGCACGGCCACAATCGCGGGCCCGCGATTTCCCATTGAAATGCATTGAAAAAGTCAAAATCGCGTCGGTCGCATCGCATGCGCCCATAAAAATCGAATGCGATGCAACCGACGCAATGCCCGCGATTCCCCAAAGGGAACAATGTAAAATGCCTCAATTTACCCAAATCAACATAGGGAACAATGTTAAATGGCCCAGAGATCCCAAAATACCCCCCTGAACAGTGAAATGGCCCCCCAAAAATTGTTAACGCCACCCCACAATCAACGTGAACCCGAAGCGTGGCAAGCGCAGCGAGCCCGCGAGGGGCGGCGGTACGCGTCCTCCGACCTTTTCATACCCCCACTATCCACGTCAGTGTGGAGTTGAGAATAGAAAGTGTGGCGAGCGCAGCGAGACACCGAGCCCGAAGCGTGGCGAGCGCACCGAGCCTCGCGAGGGGACGCGGATACCTGTGAAGCCCGCGAGGGGACGCGGATACCTGTGAAGCCCGCGAGGGGACGCGGATACCTGTGAAGCCCGCGATGGGATGCGGATACCTGTGAAGGTGTCCGCGTCCCCTCGCGGGGCTCGCTGCGCTCGCCACGCTTCGGGCTCGGTGGCTCGCAGCGCTCGCCACACTTTCTATTCTCAACTCCACGCCGACGTGGATAGTGGGGGTATGAAAAGGTCGGGTTCACGTTGATCGTGGGGTGGCGTTAACAATTTTTGGGGTGCCATTTCACTGTTCAGGGAGGTTTTTTGGTATCTCTGGGCCATTTAACATTGTTCCCTATGTTGATTTGGGTAAATTGAGGCATTTTCCATTGTTCCCTATGGGAAATCGCGGGCATCGCGTCGGTCGCATCGCATGCGATTTTTATGGCCTCATGCGATGCGACCGACGCGTTTTTTTTTACCTGCGATGCCCGAGATCCTAATCGTTGTGGCCGTGCTAGGAAACAAGTACCAGACTTTTTTTTGAAAATAAAGTTTTATTAAAGTGTTTACTGACATAACAAAACACATCCAGAAAGGATACGGCAAGCACAGAACATGTATACAGCAGGTGTCAGCAGAAAATGCTACAGTGAAAGCAAAGGCTGACAGTAAATAGTACAAACGTCAATTCAAATATAGTGGATGTATTAACTAATGCTAATTCCAATAACGTCATACAAATTGCAGTACCTAATAAACAGGTAAAGAGAAAAGAAAGTGTTAAGATATCAGGAAAGAAAAAGGAAGGAACAGAGAGAGAAAGGACAGAGAAAAAGACAGAGATGAAGGGCCTTATTCTGGTTCACTCTTTCTGACAAAATCCTTCTTAGATGGACAAAACCATGTGCACTGCAGGTGGGGCAGATGTAAAATGTGCAGAGAGAATTCGATTTGGGTGAGTTATTTTGTTTCTGTGCAGGGTAAATACTGGCTGCTTTATTTTTACACTGCAATATAGATCTCACTTTGAAGTAAAACCCCACCCAAATCTAATTCTCTCTCCACATTTCACATCTGCCCCCCTACAGTGCACATGGTTTTGTCCATCTAAGAAGGATTTTGTCAGAAAGAGTGAACTAGAATAAGGGCCAAAGTGTCAATCTCCCCCCCTAAATAAAATATATGCTAAAAAAAAAAAAATAGGATGCATCACTTTTTAGAGTTTTATTGTTCAGTTTCTTTGTACACCAGCCAGGGATACCAAGTGGTGGTCAACCAGGGTTTACTTGGATATTTTTCTTGGGTCCCTGCCTTCATGAAAAAGAGATCCCATGTGGGCCCCACCTCCTTCTCTATTGATAAGGTTCCAGGCAAGCATCACACCCACCTTGCCTTCATTAGGAAGTGCCTTACAAGCTTCTCTGTTTTGATCATTCACATGCTTTCAGCTGTGCCAGGCCACAGTGAAAACACACTGAAATCAACACGCAAGTAAAGCTGTGTACACACGGGGAGATATATTGCTCAGCAATATATTGCTCAGTGTCTCCTGTTCAGAGGCGTAGGGAGGGCGGAGCCACCGGAGCTCATTCTCCGGGCGCCGATTGGTGGAATGGCGCCGCCGGCCCGCCCCCCCCCCTCCGCAATTGATTTCAAGTATAATAACGGGCAGCGCGCCGGCGTCTGCGCTGCCCTACCCGGCGCCTGCCTCCGTCCTGCCCTTCTCGCCCGGTCACAGACACCCACTCCAAACACGCCCATCGGTGCTGCTATCGGAGCTCCGTTGCCTAGGATGCTCCCGGTGACGTCACCACCCGGCGCCCCGGGAGCGAACGAAGGCAGCGTTGTAGCACCGCTCTCACCCTCTCTCTGCCCGTACTGCACGATTCCAAGACACCACCACCGGCATTCCAGACCGCAGGCAACATCACCGCTATAGACGGAGGAAGTAGCGGTGAACGTCAATCCTGTACCCACATGCATTAGTGAACAGCAACACCCTCCTAAGATCCTGCGGCGCCCCAACTAGGGGAAGCGGCTTCGAGGGACCGAACCACAGCGTGGGACCATTTGATTTGAACTGAGACTGTGAGTTTTTCGTGCACTGAGGGGGGTAGGGACGCCAGCCCCCCTCAACACAATACCCTCCCTGATACTGACATCCCCCATCACTGTGACTCAATTCAGCCCCACGTTTGTGCACATTCATTTATTAATTAAGCATGCATTTTGTGTTTTAAACTATTTATTGCACCATTTATGTAGAAAGCATCACTGCAAATAAAACATTGAAATACACATGTCTTATATAGCGCAGCAGATTCCGTTACAGCGTCTTATAAAGCGCAGCAGATTCCGTTACAGCGTCTTATAAAGCGCAGCAGATTCCGTTACAGTGTCTTATATAGCGCAGCAGATTCCGTTACAGCGTCTTATATAGCGCAGCAGATTCCGTTACAGTGTCTTATATAGAGCAGCAGATTCCGTTACAGTGTCTTATATAGCGCAGCAGATTCCGTTACAGTGCCTTATATAGAGCAGCAGATTCCGTTAGTGCCTTATATAGCGCAGCAGATTCCGTTACAGTGTCTTATATAGCGCAGCAGATTACGTTATAGCGTCTTATATAGCGCAGCAGATTCCGTTACAGTGTCTTATATAGAGCAGCAGATTCCGTTACAGTGTCTTATATAGCGCAGCAGATTACGTTATAGCGTCTTATATAGCGCAGCAGATTACGTTACAGTGTCTTATATAGCGCAGCAGATTCCGTTACAGTGCCTTATATAGAGCAGCAGATTCCGTTAGTGCCTTATATAGCGCAGCAGATTCCGTTACAGTGTCTTATATAGCGCAGCAGATTACGTTATAGCGTCTTATATAGCGCAGCAGATTCCGTTACAGTGTCTTATATAGAGCAGCAGATTCCGTTACAGTGTCTTATATAGCGCAGCAGATTACGTTATAGCGTCTTATATAGCGCAGCAGATTACGTTACAGTGTCTTATATAGTGCCGCAGATTACGTTACAGTGTCTTATATAGCGCAGCAGATTCCGTTACAGTGTCTTATATAGCGCAGCAGATTCCGTTACAGTGTCTTATATAACGCAGCAGATTACGTTACAGTGTCTTATATAGCGCAGCAGATTCCGTCACAGTGTCTTATATAGCGCAGCAGATTCCGTTACAGTGTCTTATATAACGCAGCAGATTACGTTATAGCGTCTTATATAGCGCAGCAGATTCCGTTAGTGTATTACATAGTGTCTTATTTTTTGAAGTTTTTTCTTTTCAAATGACAACACATGTTAGCCACGCCCCCAATTCATTACCGGGGGCGAAATATGCCCTTGCTCCGGGCACCATGGCACCTAGCTACACCGCTGCTCCTGTTCATCAGCGACCAGAGATGGTCGCTAATGAACAGGAGACTCTGCCGGGGGAAGAGGCAGGGAAACAAGCTCATGCGACCAGCGACCATCAGGGGCTGCACACGGGAGCGTGCACCTGGTGATTTATCGCCAACAGCACAAACAAATCACTGGCAATATGGTCGCTCAACGACCATATTGCCAGCGATATGTGCTGAAATCGCCCCCATGTGTACACAGCTTAAGACATACAGGCGGAATTTTTTTAGGATGAGAGATTCAGAAAGTGAGAAATTTACAGGTTTTTTTTTTTTTAAAGCTGCAAATCAAACTGGTTGGATGGACATGGACATTTCTTACCAAATCTCTCACCAAATCCCCTTATGTGAAGACTGGGCTGCTCCCTCCCTCCTGATCTGTGCCAGATAGAGGACAGGTTGCATAAATAGGGCCCAATAGACTGTGGGGCCCCTATTCTCCTCTGGGCATGTCAAGCCCTAGTTTATGGGGAATGCAGCCTGCCCTGTTCTGGATGCCGAAATCATTAGATTGACCTTTGGTAGGCATACACAGAGGGTGGGGGGGTGGGGGTTCTGAGTTTCTAAAAATGCCTAGATGCCGATCCAACATGCCGATTTTTTTATTTTTATATGGAGCCTCGGGCTGTGCATCTGCCAGCAGCTGTGTCCGTTTGTTATAGTGAGCGAACGTGGGCTCTATATCATCACTTCCAGGACGCCCTGTTCTTCTCTAGTTCTCAATGACATTGGCTGTATATTTGGGGTCGGTGTCCTGGTGTACAATAAATCAGATGCCTCTCTGACTGTATGTATTCTTGGAATTGCGGAAAACCTTAAATCTGACCAAATCCCCAACTCCAGTTGCTGAAATACAGCCCCAAACTTGCAAGGAACCTCCATCATGCTTCAATGTTGACCGCAGACACTTATTATTGTACCACTCTCCAGCCCTTCAGTGAATAAACTGCCTTCTGTTACAGCCACGTATTTGACTGATCAGTCCGGAGCTCCTGCTGCCATTTTTCTGTACTCCAGTTCCTATGTTTTCGTGCATAGTTCAGTCACTTGGGCATGTGTCCACGTTGAAGCAAATCTTCTATGAAGACAGCTTCTGGCCAGACTTCTCTGAACAGTAGGTGGGCACATCTGGGTGCAGCTGATTTCTGCCAGTTCTAAGTCTGATATCTTCTCATTTTGAAGGGAAGTGACCATGTGTCTTTCATCTGATGAACTAAGGGCCTGATTTTGGTTGATCAGTCCCCAGCGTATTTGCATCGGGACCTATTTTTTTGTCTCTGCGTATGAGTATATTCACATATGTTCACGTGTAGGGCTGCTGTGCGGACGTCTTTGGTGACTTGCACAGCTGCCGAGGCATTCACATGGCGGGGGGGGGGGGGCAGGATGGAGGCGGGCAGGGGGCTGTCGCATGGGGATGCCCAGTGCTTCCTGAGCGTGTCCACAAAAACTGTGGGTACGCCCAAGAAAATGCTGAGCGCCCCCATGCGAATACAGGCGGGCATCTTCCTGCTGGGGGCAGGCGGCTGACAACACTGGACGCCCTGTTCTCAGTCAAGATGCTGCAAATATCGGTCAGTCAAGACTGACTTTTATTTGTGAACAGGGGAAAAATCATTCGATGGTCAATGACCATCAAATGATTTTGCCCCTGTACGCTAAACATCCATTCGCAATGCGGTGGGGATGTTCGCACAGCAGTGGGGAGGGGCAGGCATTGGCTCACCAGGTGGGCATTGGCTCGCCCGTCAGGGCAGCATTAGATGCCTTTCTCAGCAGCGACTTTACGCTACTCAGGGAGTCAACCCGAATTAGGCCATACGTTTCATTGGCCAACCACTGCATCTTTGGTCCTCAACGATGTCTTATTGTGGTTCTTCCAAAGAGCTTGAACAGCACACCCTGAAACCCCAGTCTGATTTGAAAATCTTTTCCTGAGAGAGACCTTGCTGATGTAGTATAACTACCTCATCATGGGGGATTATGCTGATTCACTCAGAAAAGCACAAAGAAAGAGAGTTAGATTTGGAGGTTTTATTGTTTCTGTGCAGGGTAAATACTGGCTGCTTTATTTTTACACTGCAATATAGATATCAGTTTGAAGTACACCCCCACCCAAATCTAATGGTGCGTACACACGGGGGGAGATATATTGCTAGCAATATATTGCTTGCACTGTATTACTGAGCAATATATTGCTCAGTTTCTCCTTTTCATCAGTGACCAGAGATGGTCGCTGATGAAAAGGAACCTCTGCCGGGGGAGCCGCAGAGGTAATTAGCTGGTGGCAGGAGCAAGCTCCTGCGACCAGCGATTACAATGGGGCAGAAAACGGGAGCGCCGGGGCACACTCCCATCACTGGCAATATGGTCGCCTGCGACCATATTTCCAGCGATTATAGCCCCTATCGCCCCCGTGTGTACACAGCATAACTCTCTCTGCACAAGTTACATCAGCCCTACCTGCAGTGCATATGTTTTTTTCCATTAGAGAGTGATTGTGCCTTTCCGAGTGAATCAGAATAACCCCCCATGTCTTTTTGCTGTGCTCATTCTTGCCATGGTGTATGAAATCATGGTGCCATGAAACGGTCTTCCACAACCTTACCTTTGTAGCAAGGTTTTGCTGTTCCTCACCCAGCTTTATGCCTCCTACACAGGTGTTTCTGTTTCAGTTAATGACTACATGTGAAAATGATGATCATGATCACCTGATTGATATGATTTGTTAATCATACACCTGACTATAATACTACAAAACCCTAAAGGTGCGTACACACGGGGGCGATTTTGTATAATATCGCGGGAAATATGTCGCTAAGCGACCATATTGCCCACGATGGGAGTGTGCACCGGCGATATATCGCCGGGTGCGCGCTCCCGTTTTTACCCCTGTAGTGACCGCTGGTTGCAGGTACATGCTCCTGCGACCAGCTGATTATCACTGCCGGGCTCCTCCGGCAGTTTCTTTTTCATCAGCGACCATCTCTGGTAGCTGATGAAAAGGAGAAACTTGAGCAATATATTGCTCAGCAATATATGGCTGAGCAATATATCTCCCCCGTGTGTACGGGCAGAGCCAGATTAAGGTCTAAATGGGCCTGGAGCTGAAAATTATCAAGGGCCTATTATGCGCAATAATAGGGGTTGTGGCCAGCACCTAATAATGTGGCAGGCGTGACCAGTGTTCTGGTTGGGTGGTCTGCTCATGGGTGTGTCTCTATTTGTGTAAATACTTTCAACTAATTATATATATATATATATATGTATATATATATATATATATTACTAATTCTGACACTCCCAGGATGCAGGGAGATATATTGGCGGGTGCCCTCCAAAGGTGCACCCGCAGGATGCCGATGTCCTAAAATACTTGCGGGGTGAGGCGGAATTCCAGTCCTAAAAAAATACTAAAAGCCAAAACTTGATAGACAACATTTCAGCATCTTTTATGTTGTCAACTAAGTTTACCACACCATATACCCCTTATACAAATCAGGCAACACAATAGTAACCCTCTTATATTGTACTTGCCTCTTACACATTATGCCTCATGGAATGAGTCAAAATTCACGTTATGCCACACAGATTAAGGCAAAATTCATATTTTTCCACATGGATTGAGCCAAAATACACACTATACCAAAACCAATTGAGCCAAAATTTACAATATGCTTCTCAAAAAGGGACATTGCACGCCGAAGGTGCGCATTAAAAATTTACACCATAATGCCCATTACATGTTAAGCCACACACCATAATGCCAATTAAAATTGAAGCTACATAAATGCTGCTTACCTACATGCTCATTGCCAGGGGTTCCATGCTCATTGCCATATGGGATTACATTAGGGTTACCACCCGTCCGGGATTACTCCGGACAGTCCGGTAATTAGACCGGGTGTCCGGAGTCCGGACGGGTGCTGTTCCCGGACCTGAGGGAGATCCTGCGCAGCGCTGCCGGCGAAAGCCAGCTAGATACCAGCAGCGCTGTGTGTGAAGACTAGAACGGGACCGCTGGCGGCTATTTTAAATATCACGCCTGCCCTGCTCGCGGTCAGCCAGCCAATCGGGTGCGGCGGCTCCTGATTGACAGCTGGACCTCGAGTAGGACAGGTGCGTTGTTTGAAGTAGCGCCACATCGTAGGCCCCCGGGATTGCTGCAGGAAAACGGATCCACCCTGGCTACATGTGCAACCCCGGGCATCCTGATCTGCCCCTCCAGGAGGACAGCTACTGGGAGTCGGCGCTGCTACCTTGTGGGGACACCCAGGCTGCCCTCGTCCTACGTCCTTACCTGGCAGGAGACTCCCAGTGCAGCTGTTGCTTCAACTCCCTCCACGGTGTTCGGGCTCTGGAGGAAATGCCAGCAGGAGGGCTTTAACAAGGTCACGCAGGAGCTGATCCTAAAAGGTAATGGTGATGGGGTCCAGCCCTGTGCACTGGTGGGGGGGGGCATCATGTGACAGCATTGGGGTACCTATCACCTGCCCCCTCCCTGGCAATAGTGGGGTACACATCACCTGTCCAGGCCTCTGGCAAGTGAGGTACCTATCACCTCCCTTCTGGCAATGGGGAGATACCTATCACGTGCCCACACCTGGCAATTTTGGGGTACTTGTTACCTGCCTCACCCCTGGCAATAGTGGGGTACTTACCACCTGCCTACCCCTGCCAATATTGGGGTGCCTATCACATGCCCCCTGGCAATAGTGGGGTGTAATGGGCATTAGAGTGTGTGGCATAGCGTGTAATGGGCATGTAGTATACTTATGTATGTGTTTGGCACGCATTGTCCCTATGTTGAGCCCTGGCTTAACGCGTAATGGGCATTATGGCATGTGGTATAATATGGGTGTGTGATAGGGTTACCACCCTTCCGGGATTACTTCGGACAGTCCTGTAATTAAGCCAGGTGTCCGGAGTCCGGACGGGTGGTGTTCCCAGACTATACATTGTCTGGGAACTGCGCCGCCACTTACTGGGCGTGAGGCTGCCGGCGGAGAGTAGACGCACTGGGACTAATAAGAGAAGATGCCACAGCGCGGGACCTGCCTGTCAGACCTGGCCTTTCAAATCTTGCACCCTGATTGGTTGCCCGGACCGTGAGCTCCTATTTGCTTCGGGCGGCGCCGCAAGATTTGAAATGTCAGGACTAAAGGTGCCCATACACTAGTAAGATTTATCTTCAGATCTGGCTGGTTGGAACAAAAACATGGTTATGGATGAGTGATCGTTTGTCAGTTTTCCAGCATTTCCAAGCAAATGGTCAACTGTTATTTGCTCTCATCCATAACCATGTTTTCGTTCCAACCAGACAGATCTGCAGATAAATCTGCATGTGTATGGCCACCTTAAGAGGCAGCAGGTCCCGCGCTGTGGCTATCTCTCCTGGAGATTGAAATGACCCCCACCAGGCGCCCCTCAATGCCCCTGTACTGCCCCCCCCCCCCCCAAAAAAAAAAAAGAGGCAACAGGGAACGGGTGGGGAGTGGCAGGCAAACAGGGGAATCAGCGGCCGTTGATTGGCTGAGAGAGCCGTCCCTGTGCCATGTCACTGTGTTTTCACAAAGCAAGCCCGCTGGCGCCGCTCCACAGACCCCTTTCATTGGTGTGACTGCGTGGTCATTGACTTTTGCAGCAGAGCAGGATGGGGGACCTGACTCTGCAATGCATCCTGCCCACTAAAAGCTGCAAGGGTGCCATCCCCGACTGCCTGATGGATCAAAATACAGCGCTCCCGGGCCCCACTGGCTCCTCGTCTGGAGACGCTCACATGCAAGAGGTGCAAGTGCTGCTTGAAGTTCAAGGTACTGGCTCTGCTGATAATCCTGCACACTTTCCATTTTATTTTTGCAATATAAAATCACAATGTGTGGCATATGCACAATGGGTATCATGGGTTGTGGCATGTCTGTAATGGTCTATGGTCATCATCTCTGTGGCATATGTATAATGGTGTGTGGCATATTTAATGGACATCTGTGTGTGGCATTTGTATAATGAGCAACTCTGTGTGTGGCATATCTATAATGGGCATAACAGTGTGTGGCATATGTTTAATGGGCATAACGGTGTGTGGCATATGTTTAATGGGCATCACAGTGTTTGCTATAACATGTAATGGGCAGTACAGTGTTTGGTATAATGTGTAATGGGCATTATGGCATGTGGTATACTATGTAATGGGTGTGTGACATGTAATTGGCATCATGTTGAAAATTTTTAGGCGAACGCCTACGGCGCGCACTGTCTATATTGTTCCTCCTTTACAAAAAACTTTTTCAGTCCTGGCATATCATGTAATGGGCATTGCAGTGTATGGCGTAACATGTAATGGGCATCGCGGTGTGTGGCATAACGTGTAATGGGCATTACTGTGTATGATGTAACATGTAACTGGCATTATGTTATGCAAAATCAAGAATGAAATTGAAGCAAAGGTTAAAAAAATTAACATAATGCGGGTCAAGGGGCGGAGCTGTGGGTGTGGTGGGGGGCGGGGCAGTGGGTGGGCTGTGGGTGTGTCAAGGGGCGGGCCACTGTCCGGGAATCTCTCAACAAAAAGGTGGTAACCCTAGATTACATGTTCATTGCCAAGGGGGAATTACAGGGCCGGCGCTGGCCGCTCAGCAGCTCCTGCAAAGCAGGGAGGCGCCATGCTTCAAAGGCGCACTCTCCCTGCTCTGCTGCTAAAGCTGCCTCAGCCCGGCCCCTCGCCTTCACTGCCTGCATGCCGCCCGCAGCGCTTGTCTGACAGCACCGGGCGGCAGTATGAAGTACTGAAGTACTGGAAAGTGGAGAGATGGAAGCAGCTCCCTGCGTGCGCCCCGCTGTGTGCGCACACAAACACACTCCGACTAGTCCTACAAACTAGTCCACCTCCTGCCTCCTATCATGTAACAGCAACGTGCGGTCACGTGACTCACGGCTGCCCCCCCCCCTACACCTGCACCAGTCTCCGTACAGTATAGTACAGCAGCCTGGGTCATTCCATTTTTCAGAAGTGTAAATAGCCAGCCAGCCAGCAGAGGGCGCTGGCCAGCTCGGATACTGCAAGCTGCCTGTCAGACACCACTCGCTGGTTCAACTCGGAGGAGCTGATCAGAACAGAGAGGAACGTTCCAGCCTGGGCTAGGAATGGTGAGTATAACATGGCTAGGCTGGGTGGACTTTCTCCCCAGTAAGGACATGACTTTTTCCCTTCTGGATTTCTTGTAAAATAGTTAATCTCTCCTGTCCTGAATTTAGCCAGCCTCTGACATGTAAGTATTACAGTACCTGAGCTGCATGGAGGTGGACAGGTCTTAAGGTGCCCATGCACTAGTAAGATTTATCTGCAGATCTGGCTGGTTGGAACAAAAACATGGTTATGGATGAGTGACAGTTTGTCAGTTTTCCAGCATTTCCAAGCAAATGGTCAACTGTCATTTGCTCTCATCCATAACCAGGTTTTTGATCCAACCTGCCAGATCTGCAGATAAATCTGCGTGTGTATGGCCACCTTAACAGGCAGGACAGGAGGACTACAGGTCCCATCATGCCCGTACATTAGGATTGTAATGCAGCTGATTTTGGCCCAACAGGATAGTGAGGATGTTATTCTTACTTGCCTGGTCCCATCCTCCCCTCTGCGGGTCAGCAGGCTCAATCAGCTTTCCGGCAGCCATGTGCCAGGTTCAAGCATTCGCTGTTACCCTGAATTTTTATATGTACATGTGGATGTTTGTCTTACGACAAGGCCTGCGATTTCAATCTGTATTGCACTGTATATTTATTGTCTTCCAGGTACACGCTGACATGTGCCCGATGACATAGACCCTGTCAGATACCACGTTAGGCCCTTAATCTGTGGAGTGATATTTTTGTACCCACTTACTTGCCATGCTTGTTGAAACGCCACTGAGTGTTTGAAACCACTTGCTGCAAGATTAGTGTTAAACCAGTATGTGCACACCGCATATGGCAACATGCAGCGGACACCATTACAAAAACAGATCAGGAATTGCTGCTGTCTCCTGCGCCTCTGCCAGCGTGCATAACACGCACTGGTCGTTATACACCAATGCCCCGCCATCTTTTATATTGCTGCTAACAATATTGGACCATTCAGGTACTACACTAGAGCGTCCATGATAATTATTGGTGGCATTTCCAATCTGTATGACCGCAAGCTCTGTTACATTGTAGCACTGCTGCTGCTGTTGTTTAGAACATTTACATGTCCTTTGCACAAAGTGACCTACAGTGCCCATTTTTACCCAACCCCACCCAGTAGCAGGGACATACACTACCCACCCGTAACCTCCTTGCTCAGAAAAATACACACCCCACCTGTTAGCCCAGGGACATACACACCCCACCCTACCCCTCATCCCCAAGAAATACACTTATTCCCCCTCCATCCCAGGGATATACACACTTCACACTTCACCGTGCCTCAACAGCCCATATTTTTTTTCCTGTTGGGGCCCAATCTGTTTGTCTTTTCCTTTTGGGGCTAAGACGTTTATTTTCTTGTGTAATGTTATTTATCTGCACATGCAGCTACATTGCACAATACATGCATCTCGATAATGTTCGTACAGAGTTGCAGTACAGATTCAGATGCACACACAAATAAGGGGTTATCCATTCCAATCTGCCCCGTATGTAAATATACACATTGAGACACAATGTGCCTGCATATCGTGCTGTGTGTGTGTGTGTGTGGGGCCCATAAGGGAGAGGGGAGTGAGCTGCATAAAAATTCAACAATCTTTGTTTTTATTATTATTTAATAGTTTAATTATAATGCCCCCCCCCCCCCATCCCCTCTTCCTAAACCTAATGTAGCAGGAATATATATATTTTTTATTTTTATTGTTAATATGGTGGCACTACTGTGCGACGTGTATAAGGAGCACTGTTGTGTTAATGTACATAATAATTGGGTGATTTTCCCCCTATAGGGGTACTATTCTATTGTAAGGCCATACCCCTTCCTTGTAAGACCTCACTCCTTTTGTACAGTATGGGAGGGCGCAAATTTATAATTTGCAGGAGGGCGCCAAATACCCTAGCACCGGCCCTGGGGGAATACATGCTCGCAGTAACTGCGGGACAGCCGCTGCCAGGCAGAAGTGACAGCCATTGACAGCCGGACAGAGTGCGGGAGGCTGCCCGGCTGTATTCAGAGCACTGCAGGTACCGGCTATTTGTAATAATACCCCTTTCACACCAGAAAATGCAGCAGGGATTTACCCGGGAATATGGTCCCAGGATCATGCAGGGACATGAGACTAGTCCCTGCATTTTCTGATGTAAAGGGGAGAGAAACCCCCCCCCCCCCCTCTTTTACCAGCTATATCGTTTAACCAGCCATATCTTCGGAACCAACAGACCCATTTACATGAGACCAGTATCATATTTAAGAACTTTTAAGTGGGATTGAAATTGGTCCCATGAAACTGGGCCATTTGGTTCCAGAGAAATCTGCCCTCAAAGAACATGAGCAGCCATGAAATTACATTTCAGAAATAAAAAAAATCGATTTACCCGCAATATCTCTGGAACCAATTAACCCATATGAACCAGCCTGGTATCAAATTGAAGGACCAGCGATTTGTGTTAGAATGAGATTGAACTTTGAACTTCTGTGATTCCAGGGGGGGAACTGGCAGTCGTCGGAAATGGGTGGGGGTGGCGGAATTAGCGGGTTCTATGTTATCCTATGGGGAAAATGTTCCAGCTTTGCTTTGCGGTATCTCCGGTTCCCGGGGGGGGCTAGCGACGCGGGGCTGGACTCGTTGGAAAGCCCCAGTCCTCCTCTACAAAATGGGCCTATTTGGAGAGTGGGCCTGGAGCTGGAGCTCCATCAGGCCCATTGTGACTCCGGCCCTGGGAGAACCACACGTCCCCTCAAGCAGAGGTTCTTAGAGCACCGTAGGAACATAATCAATAAAATCATTACACATAACGTGTTTAAACACTTTGTGGAGAAACACTCTAGTGATCCTAGGAAACTTAAATTAATAGGTGTTGAATCTGTCCCCAAGACCATCAGGGGTGGAGATAGATTCAGGACACTCTGTAAAAGAGAAGTGTTCTGGATGTATCAAATGAATTCAATCTTTCCTAATGGCCTCAATGAGGCAGTGGAATTGAACAGTGTAATATAAGAACAAACACATATCTTTATATTTATTTTTTTATTTTTATTTATTTTTTATTGTTGTTATTATTTCTATATTTATTTTTATTTTCATTTCATTTATATATATTTGTATTCTAATGCCTCTATGAGACTATCTATAAAAAACATCGAGAAGATTGTCTCCCCACAACTATTGATATAACCAGCCAACCATAGGCAACTTACCAGCATTGTACAATGGACCCTTAAATCTGTTATATTATGTGCTTTATCGTTTATTCACATAATGTATTGATTTATGTACTTAGAATTAGTCTCGGTACTTGTTTCCTAGAACGGCCACAATCGTGAGTGATCGTGGCTCTTAATTAAGGGACACGATCCTCACGATGTGGCCGATTTTTTACAATTTTTTCACTTTGATTGACAGAAATCGGGTCAATCGGTCGGTCGCGACCAATTAAAATCGGCCGCGATGCGACCGACCGATTGACCCGATTTTTCCATAGACTTCAATGTTAAAAAATCTTTTAACATTGAAATCGGTCGGTCTTGTGCCATTATAATGGCACAAGATGAGATGGACTTGATTAAGTCCATCTCACATAGGGAAAAATGATAAAAAAGGTGAAATGGGCCAATATGACCCATTTCACATTTTTTATGTGCCCGCCATGACCCCACGATAGACGTGAACCCGAAGCGTGGCGAGCGCAGCGAGCCCGCGAGGGGCGGCGGTGCGCGTCCTCCGACCTTTTCATTCCCCTACTATCCACTAGGGCGTGGAGTGAGAATATAATAGTGTGGCGAGCGCAGCGAGCCACCGAGCCCGAAGCGTGGCGAGCGCAGCGAGCCCCGCGAGGGGACGCGTATACCTGTGAAGTTAGACGCGTCCCCTCGCGGGGCTCGCTGCGCTCGCCACGCTTCGGGCTCGGTGGCTCGCTGCGCTCGCCACACTATTATATTCTCACTCCACGCCCTAGTGGATAGTAGGGGAATGAAAAGGTCGGAGGACGCGCACCGCCGCCCCTCGCGGGCTCGCTGCGCTCGCCACGCTTCGGGTTCACGTCTATCGTGGGGTCTAGCACACTTATTAACATTTGGGGGGGCAATTTAAACAAATCTGGTGAAAAAAAAAAAAAATCGGGTGAAAAATCGGTCGATCGGATCGGTCGCATCGTATGCGACCAAATCGCATGCGATGCGATCGATCCGATTTTTTATCTTACGACCACAACGATCTAAATCGTTGTGGCCGTTCTAGGAAACAAGTACCTTAGTCTCTGTATATTTGGTATGTGATTGTTCTATATTTTGTAACATATGTAATGTTTCAATGTCCCCAGTCTGATAGAGAAATCAGCTTAATTTTAGCTTATATCCACAAGATGTCGCCCTTCAACTATTAAACCACGTTCTCATGTGATGTACCACCTGTTTTGTCTATTGAGCAGGGAGATGTAATACATCCAAACAGCCATATGATTCATTAGGTGTAATTCATGAAACACATGAGACGGGCAAGATGGTCACGTGACTTCCGGCTTTTACACTGAAATTGAGACTTGGAACGCACGCCAGTATCGCGCGCCTCTCACTGAATGTGCATGCGAGTCACATGCTTCTATCACGTGACCGCCTCCGCCCCATGTGCTCATGATCCTTCATTATTATTGGTTCTTGCCCCTGATGTTTATGTATCCGTGGCAACAGACTTATATATGGAAATTGTGAATACAGAAATTGACCAATAGCGCTACTTGTACCTTTGAACTCTCCAATAGTAAAACCTCAGATTGCATCAATTTATGTTCTTTTTTAAAATGGTATATGTATTTTGCCTCCTTGTTCATATACATATTTCTCTCCTCGTTTTTATGTTTTTTTATGTATTTTTAAAATGATAATGTGACTGATTCAGCGCAGGTGCACCTAGTCCCTCATCAGTAGGTGATTTATATAAACAAACATCTTGCCACATCCTTTGATAAAGCTGCACTTTGATGCAGCGAAACGCGTCCACTGCACCAGCTACCCATCCAGCTACCTATCCACCTGTCATCTATCTGCCAACCCAGGATCCAGACCAGCCGCCACCGGAATGTTACATCATCCTTAAAGGAAACCGCTTATATGAAAATCTGGAGTTTTATCTCCCCAATACCAACTGATGGACACTGCTGACATGCAATCCTATATGGAGTAAACCACTTTTGGACCACCATTGCGGTAATTATACTTCCTTACCCTAAGGAGACTCTGTTTTCCGGAAATTAGGCGGCATACTAGGAATGGACCCTGTTGTAGACAGTCATATATGAGGCATACCTCCCAACATTTGCAGATCAGCAGTCGGGATGCCGAAATTTTCGGGGGGCGTGGCCTAATTTGGGAGCGTGGCCTATACTCGCGGCTCCCCCGCGAGGCCACGCCCCCATTTTGCCGCTATGGGGGCATGACCCAGAGGCTCTGTGAGCCTCTAGCCATGCCCCCAGCCCCCTGGCTGCGGGAATAGACACTGTGCGCATGCGCACAGCGTTTATTCCCCGCTGTTTAGCAGCTGACAGGGGGGACTCCCAACAGCCCCCCCACACCGCGGGACACTGCCGCCCGCGGGTGGGACAGCGGGACAGGCCCTGACAATCGGGACTGTCCCTCTAAAATCGGGACTGTTGGGAGGTATGTATGAGGTGCTGGTGCAAATATTTTCTTTTTTAATAATCTGTATGTGCACTTTATGTATTAAATTGTGAAATGTTATCATTGTCTAGCGCTACTATTATTGTGTATTTTTTTGTCTTTTTCTGAAAGGGACCCTCAATCCCTTTTGTTAGTAGCATCTTTGCAACACAAACCACTACAGCGCCCATTGGGGTTGTTTTTACAACCATCTTTGTAACATTTTATTCTGGGCCAGTTTGGTTTTTAGATCTCTATTCTTCCAAGTCAGGGGCAGATTAGAATAATGGCCAGATAAGAAAGAAAATGCAAATGAAGTACAGAGACCAATAACATTAACATAGGGGACATTGAGGTTCTTAGCACAATAATGTGAGCCCACCTACCACGTCAAGGTGACCTCATCAGGTGGGTGGAGGGGAGGGGGGGGATTTTTAATAATTTTTTATAAAGAATTTAAAAAAAAAAAAAATTTTTTATTTGGAGGAGGATGGGGAGATTGTGCTAGGCTATTCTATGCTGTGCTTAGCTAAGCTATACTAAGACCATGAGGGTTTAAAAGCAGAGCTCAGCCAGAAAGGAAAGCAAATGCACATGAAGTACAGAGACCGATAACAGTAACATGGGGGACATTGAGGTTCTTAGCACATTAATGTGAGCCCACCTACCACGTCAAGGTGACCTCATCAGGTGGGGGGGAGGGGCGGGTATTTTTTTTTTTTTTTATATATATATATATTTTTTTATATATATATATATTTTTTTTTTGGAGGGGGAGACTGTGCTAGGCTATTCTATGCTATGCTTAGCTAAGCTATACTAAGACCATAGTCTTAGCATAGCATAGCTAAGCATAGAATAGCATAGATAGATTTAGCTAAGATTGTTAAAACTATGCTAATCTATGCTGTGCTTAGCTATGCTATACTAAGAACATGGTCTTAACATAGCATAACTAAGCATAGCATAGTGCATAGTCTTAACATAATCTTAGCTAAGTCTATCTATGCTATGCTATCCTGTGCTTAGCTAAGCTGTACTAAGAACATGTTCTTAGCATAGCATAGCTAAGCACAGCATAGAATATCATAGTAGTCTCACCAAGTTGGTTGGGGGGGAGGGGGGGGGGTTAATCTGAGACTGATATCTTGGGCAGGATCATGTATCCCTTCTTGGCAGTAAGCGGGAATCCCGCCTCCGGCTTGACCGGGACTGCCATCTTCAGTTTGACTGGGACTGCTGGCTTGGGCAGGACCTCGTCTGATATCTTGGGCAGGACCATGTATCCCTTCTTGGCAGTAAGTGGGAATCCCGCCTCCGGCTTGACCGGGACTGCCATCTTCAGTTTGACTGGGACTGCTGGCTTGGGCAGGACCTCGTCTGATATTTTGGGCAGGACCATGTATCCCTTCTTGGCAGTAAGCGGGAATCCCGCCTCCGGCTTGACCGGGACTGCCATCTTCAGTTTGACTGGGACTGCTGGCTTGGGCAGGACCTCGTCTGATATCTTTGGCAGGACCATGTATCCCTTCTTGGCAGTAAGTGGGAATCCTGCCTCCGGCTTGACCGGGACTGCCATCTTCAGCTTGACCGGGACTGCTGGCTTGGGCAGGACCTCGTCTGATATCTTGGGCAGGACCATGTATCCCTTCTTGGCAGTAAGCGGGAATCCTGCCTCCGGCTTGACCGGGACTGCCATCTTCAGCTTGACCGGGACTGCTGGCTTCACCGGGACTGCCGGCTTCGGCATTGTTGGGACTGCCGGCTTGGCCCTGCCCTGGGTCACTGGCTTGGCCCTGCCCTGGGTCACCGGCTTGATCTTGGCTGGGGTTAGATCTGAAAATACAGAGACCTGCCCATGTTTGGGTACCATAGGCCGAATCTGAGGCCGGTTTTTTTTTGCTGACAGTTCAGCAACAGGCATGACAACTGACTCTTCTGCTTTCAGCTCTCTAAAGTGTGACTTGTCTTGTCAAGAGGCGGCAGCATAATGAGGACAGTAACTCTAGGCACTCATATTTATAGGCTCGCCATTGCAGAATTCTAAAATAGAATGTTGGCAGCAGCAGAATTCTAAAATAGAATGTTGGCGGTAGCAGAATTCTAAAATAGATATTGAAAACACAGTATTGATCCTTGCACTTACCGTATATACTCAAGTATAAATCGACCCCAATATAAGCAGAGGCACCTTATTTTACGACAAAAAACTGGGAAAACTTATTGACTCAAGTGGGACCCTCACTCGAGTATAAGCCGAGGTGGGCTTTTTCAACATAAAAACTTTTCTGAAAAAGTAGGCTTATACTCGAGTATATATGGTACTTGTAACTATATTATCTTGCTGGGTGCCTCCAAATGTATGCAGTCACTCCTGCTACACTCATGTGTATCATGCATTTGTTATAGAAAGTCACATGGGTACTTGTTTCCTAGCACGGCCACAATCTTATGGATCGTGTACCTTTAAATTAAGGTACACGATCCACACGATGGACCCGATTTCCTTTGAAATCAGGTCCATTTGGCCGGCTAAGACACAATATCGGGGGCATCGCGTCGGTCGGGACCATTAACATTGGTCCCGACGCGACCGACGCGATGCCCCCGATTTTTCCATAGGCTTCAATGTTAAAAAATATTTTAACATTGAAATCATGTCGGGAAAGGTAAAATATCGGGGGCATTGCGTCGGTCGGGACCATTAACATTGGTCCCGACGCGATGCCCCCGATTTTTCCATAGGCTTCAATGTTAAAATATTTTTTAACATTGAAATCGTGAAAAAATGTGAAAAATGTGAAATGGGCCAATATGACCCATTTCACATTATAGATGTCCCCGTCGTCACCCCATGATAGACGCCAAAGCGTGGCGAGCCCGCGAGGGGCGGCGGTGCGCGTCCTCCGACCTTTTCATTCCCCTACTATCCACGTCGGCGTGGAGTTGAGAATAGAATAGAGTGGCGAGCGCAGCGAGCCACCGAGCCCGAAGCGTGGCGAGCGGACGCGTATAACTTCACAGGTATACGCGTCCCCTCGCGGGGCTCGCTGCGCTCGCCACGCTTCGGGCTCGGTGGCTCGCTGCGCTCGCCACACTATTCTATTCTCAACTCCACGACGACGTGGATAGTAGGGGAATAAAAAGGTCGGAGGACGCGCACCGCCGCCCCTCGCGGGCTCGCTGCGCTCGCCACGCTTCGGGTTGCCGTCTATCGTGGGGTGGGGTTTACGCCGTTAAATTTGGGGGGGTTGGGAATATTTTACATTGAATCCAATGTAAAATCGGGTCCCAGGGACCCGATTTACATTTCATTCAATCAAAAAATCGTGTCAGTCGCGTCGATCGCATCGCATGCGACCAAATCGCATGCGATGCGATCGACCCGATTTTTCCGACACGACCACCCCGATGTAAATCGGTGTGGCCGTGCTAGGAAACAAGTACCGTCACATGAAGCCTGTTTCAATGCCTTTATTGGTGCTGTATTGAAGGGGATATGGTCATATTGTCGACCACACTTAGGTCGACAGTCATTATGTCGACACCGTTGGGTCGACAGGTGGGAAAGGTCAACAGGTGTCTAGGTCGACATAGGTGAAGGTCAACAGGTGGCAAGGTCGACAAGGGACAATGTCGACATGGGTTTAGGTCGACATAACGTTAGGTCGACATGGGTTAGGTCGGAAGGTCAACATTTTTTTTTACTGTTTTTTTTTGAGCTGACATGTGCCGACAGGCGGTATTTCATGCCCTACCGGGGCAATAACAGGATAACGCTAGTCCAATGGTGAAAGCAGTCCAGCTCCGGAACTGGGGGTGCCGTCCAAGGGGGTGCAAAAATCCCTGCAGTCCAACCAGGTACAAAACAAAAGTGGCAAGACACGCCAAACTAGTTTCGGATCACCAGGATCCTTCCTCAGTAGCGTGTCCTGCCTTGCCACAACTGGGTTTATATACGATTCGGCGTCTGTCCCATTAGTGTCTTACTTCCGCTTTCTGCCGGAAGCAAGATGTCCGTGCGTTCCACACGTCGGAGCGCATGGACATCTTGCTTCCAGCGGAAAGCAGAAGTAAGACACTAATGGGACAGACGCCGAATGGTATATAAACCCAGTTGTGGCAAGGCAGGACACGCTACTGAGGAAGGATCCTGGTGATCCGAAACTAGTTTGGCGTGTCTTGCCACTTTTGTTTTGTACCCAGTTGGACTACAGGGATTTCTGCATCCCCTTGGACGGCACCCCCAGTTCTGGAGCTGGACTGCTTTCACCATTGGACTAGCGTTTAACCTTCCCGGAATCTGGGGGACCCCCGCTCTCCCCCCCCCCCCCTGATTGCGGCTTCCCCCAGCCACAGCGTTTAGTTGACCTTTTCTGACGATCTCTGGAGAGGGGGTGGGGCCAAAGTGGCATCATCGCGTTGTTTAGCCCCGGCCTCTCCACGGAGATCGTCAAATTGAGGCACTTTCCTTCATGGGGGCAGGGCTTAATGATGTCACGTTTAAGCCCCGCCCCCTGATCGCCTGCTGAAAGTCTCCTCTCCGGGCTTCTCCCGGAGAGGAG
This sequence comes from Crinia signifera, assembly GCF_055691185.1. Classification (NCBI taxonomy): domain Eukaryota; kingdom Metazoa; phylum Chordata; class Amphibia; order Anura; family Myobatrachidae; genus Crinia; species Crinia signifera. Next base: position 47,176,650 of record NC_139226.1, on the reverse strand, counting down.
CTTTCTGAAGTCGGCAACCCTGTTATAGTATGTAATGCTTCCGTTTAGTGTTTTCTGTGCCATTATTAGATGCTAATCTTGTTTTTTGCAGAAAAAGGAAAAAAAATAACTTAAATCTGACAACTTTAATGTTATTAAATGATCACATACAGTAGCTAATCTCCTATTTCAGGCTTGTTCTAATCCCAGTCCTTGGAACACTAGAGAATGGGCACTTTCAACTGTTCCTGTTTAGCTCTTGCGTTGATTTACAATGAGGGATTATCCCAGAACATTATTCTATAATAAAATGCAAAAATATTCTCGTCATTTTCAGCAGTATGCACAAAACAAATCCCCCAAGTCATTCACGCAGCATCCAGCAGAGGGCCGGGGCTGCCTGGTGGTGTCTGGGATGGTTATCGCTCTCAGGAGCAAGTGCACTAATGTATCAGCAGGCAGCGCTCAGGAGAGGGTCGGGGGAGGCTGGTGGTGTCTGGGATGGTTATCGCTACCAGGAGCAGGTGCACTAATGTATCAGCAGGCAGCGCTAAGGAGAGGGTCGGGGGAGGCTGGTGGTGTCTGGGATGATTATCACTACCAGGAGCAGGTGCACTAATGTATCAGCAGGCAGCGCTAAGGAGAGGGTCGGGGGAGGCTGGTGGTGTCTGGGATGGTTATCGCTACCAGGAGCAGGTGCACTAATGTATCAGCAGGCAGCGCTCAGGAGAGGGTCGGGGGAGGCTGGTGGTGTCTGGGATGATTATCACTACCAGGAGCAGGTGCACTAATGTATCAGCAGGCAGCGCTAAGGAGAGGGTCGGGGGAGGCTTGTGGTGTCTGGGATGGTTATCGCTACCAGGAGCAGGTGCACTAATGTATCAGCAGTCAGGGCTCAGGAGAGGGTCGGGGGTGCTTGATGGTGTCTAGGATGCATCATCTGTGACATTAGTATACACTGGACGATTTTAACATATTGATGTTCTGATCTGTTCAAAACGTCTAGTGTGTACACAGCTTAACGCGGAGTACTACACCATGAAGTACATACATGTATTATACATATAATAATGCATATTGTGTGTGAGTGCGGTGATGAACAATGGGGAGGATAAGGAGTGTCTAATGCCAGTATGGAGATGGGAGCCTGTATGGTAACATGTTACTGCAAGGACCGAGAGTGGCGTAACTACTGTAAGGCAGCCCCAGCAGCCGCTTGAGGGAGCAAGCAGCAGTGGGGTCTGTGTGGGCGCCGGCACCCGTTTGACACATTGACATGCTGCTGCCTGCCACTGCCCACTGACTGAGCACTGGAGCCGAGTCAGCCACAGCGCGAATGCGGCCATGGCAGAGATGACAAATTCCCCCACTGATTCAATTGACTGTACACAGAGCTGGCTATTGGCTACTGTGTACAGGTTGGGCGGGCGGATGGGCGTGCTAGGGCGGCCTGGGATGCGTCGGAGCCTAGGGAAGCAGCTGTGTATGCTGGTCTCTCTTCCTCTCTTCAGCTTCTTGGCAGGGGGGAGCAAAATCAGGACAGATCAGGTAAAACAAACCCAAAAGGCTTTGTTATGTATGACATCAATTGTAATACTGATGATAGTTGGCTTTGGGAAGAGGGAATGTATAAAAGGAGGGGTAGTGGGTGACCAATAAAGCAGCACTACAATGTGCAAATTTCACATAGTGTAATGGAATTATACAATGTACAATATCTTTTAAAGCTCCTTTCTGTATTGTCTGATTTACTTGTGTTTGTAACATCACAATAACATACATTACAGGCTCATATAGATTGCCACCCCCTGCGGACAATAGACATGTCCTGTACACATCACATACACATAGCACCATACTGTACCTTTCCCTGCCGGACACCCTATTTTGGTACCGTTGCTCCTGATACACTACACTGATCATATGAGAACATACAATATAAGGAGATATGGGACCTCAGATCTTTAGTATAAACAGACCCGTCATTTCCCACAGCTGCGAGAGTTACACAATCCTAGATACCACCAACATCCCTAATGGGGGCTGCATGACACAAATGTACAGAGCTGGGGGATTTTTTTTCTCCTTCACGATAAAATAAAAAATGGAACCTGTTACAGTCTAATAGTGGGTACACAGGGTGAGATTTCTACTATTTTCCTATTCGATATTGCTCATAGAAGCAAATGTTTTGTCAAGCAAGACTATATAGTAGAAATCAAATTGAATGCCAAAATGAATTAAACGGCATATCGAATCGAAATTCCCCATCTAACCATGTGTACCCACTATTAGAGATATAACCGGCTCATACATAAATAATTTCTTTTAATAAAAAAAAAAAAATATTTAAAAAAGTTTTTGGAGAAAGATTACTCTGTGTGGGAAGGAGGAGGAGGAGGGGTAGTGAGCCGAGGTTCCTCTGTCTCCACAGTGTTACTTATAGCATGCCTTTAGCTTCCTCCCTGTTAGTGCACATTGCTGGCTAAGCTGGGGTTTTATTTAATTCATACAAATATCATAGCTGTACATACCTGCCCCCTACTGGTGTAGCCAGTGCCTAATGCAGCAGGATGAGTCCCCCTTGCACTCCCATTCTACTGGCTTAGCCAGTACCTAATGCAGCAGAATGAGTCCTGTCACCCTCCCCCCCACCCCCAAGCACCCCTATTCAATATTCTAATAATGTAGCCAGTGCCAAATGCAGCTGGATGAGTCCCCCCTTCCCCAGCACTCAGTCTACTGGTGTAGCCAGTGCATAATGCAGCAGGATGAGTCCCCCAAGCACTCACATTCTACTGGTGTAGCCAGTGCCTAATGCAGCTTCAGCCCCCTCAGCACTCACATTCTACTGGTGTAGCCAGTGCATAATGCAGCAGGATGAGTCCCCCCAGCACTCACATTCTACTAATGTAGCCAGTGCCAAATGCAGCTGGATGAGCCCCCTCCAGCACTCACATTCTACTGGTGTAGCCAGTTTCTAATGCAGCAGGATCAGCCCCCCCCCCCCCCTCCCCCAGCACTCCCATTCTACTGGTGTAGCCAGTGCCTAAAGCCGCAGGATAAGTCCCCCAGCACTACCATTCTACTGGTGTAGCTAGTGCCTCAATGCAGACTGGTGTAGCCAGTGCCTAATGCAGCAGGATGAGTCCCTTCAGCATTCACATTCTACTGGTGTAGCCAGTGCCTAATGCAGCAGAATGAGACCCCCCAGCACTCACAGTATACTGGTGTAGCCAGTGCATAATGCAGCAGGATGAGTCCTCCAAGCACTCACATTCTACTAATGTAGCCAGTGCCAAATGCAGCTGGATGAGCCCCCTCCAACACTCACATTCTACTGGTGTAGCCAGTGCCTAATGCAGCAGGATCAGTCCCCCCCCCCCCCCAGCACTCACATTCTACTAATACAGCCAGTGCCAAATGCAGCAGGATGAGTCCCCCAAGCATTCACATTCTACTGGTGTAGCCAGTTCCTAATGCAGCAGGATGAGGATCTCCCCCCCCCCCCCAACACTCCCATTCTACTGGTGTAGCCAGTGCCTAATGCCACAGGTTAAGTTAAGTCCCCCAGCACTCCCATTCTACTGGTGTAGCCAGTGCCTAATGCCGCAGGATAAGTCCCCCAGCACTACCATTCTACTGGTGTAGCTAGTGCCTCAATGCAGACTGGTGTAGCCAGTGCCTAATGCAGCAGGAGGAGTCCCTTCAGCATTCACATTCTACTGGTGTAGCCAGTGCCTTATGCAGCAAGATGAGTCCCCCTTACTAAAGCTGAAATTGCAGAACCAGGGGAACCTACAGTATTGTACAATAGCTCACTGACCCAAGGACAACCCAGATTAATGGAAGCAGAACAGAAGATCCTTAAGGATTTAACCATTTGCAGTCCAAATTCTTATTTCCAATTTTTTTTATTAAAAAATGGTCTACATTGAATGTTGATCGATGTTAATGTTCTTATTTTAAATTGTCTCACCTTTGGATCTGCTATTATCGCTTGGGCTATTGAGCCTGACTAGACGTTGGACCTGAAAGGGTTAAGGGTGGTGTAAAGAAGGCAATGAGGGATAGGTGTCTGATATTTGTATTATTTCACTTTGCAAAGATCCTTGGTGCTTATCATTATCATAGGGATTGTGAAAGTCGAGTTGCATACACGCCATTTTACGATAGTATGGCCGCCATTTTGGTTTGCAGAGTTGCGCAAATAAAGTTTCCATACCCGAGTCTGTGTGACAAAGTGGACCAGAAGAGTAGCCATACTATTACACATAAATTCATAAGAACATACTGACACTAAATAAAATATAGTTAAAGGTTTAGAACGCCACACATAGTTTAGTTAGGATTGCATACATCTGTCTGTATAGTGTTTAGTACCGTTCCGTTCCGTTTCTTATGCGCAGTATTCCGGTCATTGCGAATATTTTGCAATATACACGGCCCGATAGTTATGGACATATTCCATATTCCCAGGACAGTTTCTGTTGAAAAAAGTATAACAAAGGAATCCAGATGTAACTGGTTTCTACTGCTATTTACAACCCCTGACGACGAAACCAACAAACAAAAAACTCCAAAAGTTCACTCCCCTGCACCCATTCAAACCAGGTGCATCATTTTACCCCCAATCACAGAGAATCTGACATACGACCCCCGACCAATAGGAATGGCCTTTGACCTCCCCCTTCTGACCCTATAAGATAGGTGACCCAGGGCGGCCTTGGTCACTTCGGCACATCTTCCTTTCCCTGACCTACGACCGGGCTATAGTTCAACCCTGAACGATAGCGAGCTCTGACCGGACTGCGCTGCGCATATTTGATGAGGAGACGGTAAACGGTTGCATTCACAGTATTTATTCTTTTTGTATTGTTGGCTGATTGTATCCTGTATCTGTATTTTCTTCCCCTAGTAGTGCCTGTTTATTATACCCATTGTTAGACTTTGTATCACTTGTTATATCTGTATTTTCTATTCCTGTAACCCCCTGTTGTCCGTTAGGGACTTAAATACATCTTTTTACGGAGTTCCTATCTCCTTACTTCTATACTGTGGTTGTGTCTGTTATTCGCATTTAGCGACAAAGGTATATTACGGACACTGTCCTCAAAAGGTATATTCGCAGATTAGAGACAAAGTACTGCGAAAGGATCTCTTATTAAGGTATCATTTCTTTGGTGTATAATACACTATAAAAGGTACGCTACGCTGCGCTACGTTTTGTTCGCACGTAGCTAGGTTTAAAAGGTACGCAGGTTACGGACATAATACGTAACCTGTGCTTTTCACTTATTGTTTCTTTGGTCATATTTAATCGACATTAACAATTGAGGGCTCGTCCGTCCGTTTCACATTCTGGAGCTCAGTACCAGGCGCGCGGCTTGACCTATACCAGCAAAAGGGTGGAAGTATTTATTATCCATTGCTGGATAGGCCAGGTCCGCGGCGGTGCGGGGTTCGAGAAGTGCTAGCGTTGAACCCGAAGTACAATAAGTGAAACATTAAGCCACGTGTTTTAAAGCATATCTAAGTGTTCAGTAAGTTGTACTTCTGCCTGCCACAAGTAGTTTAACGGGGTATAGTGTCTTGAGTTGCTTGTTTATTACAGTATATGTGCCACGAGCGATAAAGTTCGCACACGTGGAGACAAAGGCCTGTGTTTTATTATAGTACATAGAGGATCCCCTCTGTGCAAAACTATAACTTGTAGTGTTAGTTACTGCAGGGCCAGGGACTCCGCCACGTGGTGATAAGTTCTGGGCCTTTTACAGTAACGTAAAGTGTCTATTGTGTATTACGCAAGGTGCGCGCGCACGTGCCCATATCGGAAATTTTCGCATCTTTGTACGTGATTTACGGATTAAGTGCGGGATTTATTTTGCATCTTGATACGTAACTTCCGGACGAAGTTAAGGGATTTATTCCACATTTAGGCGCAATTACTGCGTATAGCGAAACTCGAGTGCAACCTTGCAAATACACTATAGAACACGTGGGTGGCCGATTCATCGGCGGCCTGTGAACAGGTTTAACAAAACACACGTACACACGTGGCTGTTCACTGGCACTGCACATGCAGCACACATAGGAACTCAAAGGTGAACAGTATTAAACCACTAGCTTTATTTAAAACAGTATAGTTATATACTGTGGATAAGGCGGTGATTAATAAGAGAAAATAAGTTTTTTTCTTTTTGTTCATTTTCTCATAAACAAGCAACACAAGCATTATTTTAATAGATTCCTATAGCTATTTAAAAGGGATTTATACCTGCATAAGTATCTAGTGAGAAGCTACCAGCCTGGGAAGATTTTCTGTACAGAAATATTTCAAATATAAGCATAAGACCAAGGTGTGACTAGCGCCCAGTGTGAAACAAAACTGAGGCGAACGGGTGTGTGACGGCACGACTCAAGCGACGTGTAGTCCAGTGTAGGACAGTCCAGGTAGGACAAGGTGTACGTGACGACGTGCCCATAGGAACTGCCCCTTCAGTGGAACTACCTATTTTGATCCACTAGGAGGGTACAAGAAGATACATCGGAACCCAGTGATCCGATTAGCTACTTTAGAAAATCCAGTTTTTGGGGGTACAGGAAAACAAGTTTGTTGTACCCTGGAAAAATTAGGCCGCACCTTGTAGGTCAACTAGACGTGCGCGGCTAGTTGAGAGCTTGGTGATTGAGTAACATTACCTCGCATAGTGGGCTTCACGCTTGATTGCGGAATAGTGCCATTTTGTGGAGAAGTGAGTGGTTGGGGAGCTCTCAGACAAGTAATAACCCACCGGTATCTACTAGCTGTGAACGTTTATTCCTGTAATTATGGGTAATAACGGGTCACACAGTGATAACGTGCCAGTTAGGGAGGAAGCGAGTTGACCCAAAGGATCGGCGGCTTTCATTATGTGCTGTAAGCACGGTGAACGAGCAGTTGTTTACCAAAAGAAATGGAGAAAAATGACACAAGGCAGCAAGTTAGAATTTCCCAGTGTTGGTAGCTTTGATCCAGAAATCTTATCGGCAGTAAAAGATGAAATATGTCTACTCTCCAGTCGTAAGAAGAGAGTGAAGCACATAGAGATTCTTAAATTGTGGCAGAAGGAAGGACAGGAACAATGGGGAATCAGGTGTCTGGCAGTGCCAGATACAATCAGCCACAATAAAAATGCAACCGTAGCCGCAACAGCTCCCCCACCCCCATATGTGCCGAAGGGGTTAATGACTAATAAGCAAGACCTAAGTAGTAATTTACCTGTTGCTAACTTGTACCCTGTCTTATCCCCTTATAAGGAAACCCGTGAGGAAAACGAGCAGCTGTTGGCACTGGCCGTCTCCCATGCAATTAACATGCTTGAGGGAAAAGCTGAACCGGCTAAACCTGCTGCTGGGGCTCCAGCACAGGAAGAGGAGACGGCTGATGCCAACAGCATAGGTTTGGACCCAGGTAAGAAAGCACTGCACAGCACAGACACAGATGACTCCCAAGCAGGTCCCAGTAATGCGGATGTGGTACAAACATACCCTGTACGCACACTGGAGGTTCCCTATGGTAAGGCAGACAGAGAGGGTGTGATACCTACCAGGAAGATGACCATGCTAAACCCATGGACACGGTTAGAGCTGCGGTCCATCATTACAGATTTCCCTGATCCTAGGAAAGATCTGGCATTGTGCCGGAAATTTGTAAGGGATCTGGGAAACTCTGATGAGCCCACCAACAGGGATTGGAGAATCATGTTGAGGGCCTGTCTCCCTACTCACATAGACATCCCGAAATTCATTCAGGATAGTGGATTGAGAGGGGACAAGGAGATAAATGATGAGATCAACCAGGAAAATATACGCCTAATCAACTTGCAGTTGGGAGTGTATTTTCCTGCAGCAGTGGAATATAGCAAGATATTCACTATCAAACAAAAAGATGGTGAAGTAGCTAGCGAATATTTCAACCGGGGTTTGCTGGCGGTATCAAAATACACTGGTGTCTCCGAGCCTAAGGACGACCCCCACCTAAGGGAGATGATTGTCTCTGTGCTGGTGGAAGGGCTTAGAGAAAACCTGAGAGCCAGAGTCCAAACTTCTTTTCCAAATTGGCGTGGAATGACAGTAGATGCCCTTCGGGAATCTGCTGTAGACCACGACCGTAACATCAAGAAGCACAGAGAACTGCAAACTGATAAACTGATGATGGTTAGCATCCAAGCTTTTACAAATGCCCCAAATAAAGCTGCAAATCCAGGAAACACCAGAGACACCGGTAGAAAACAAATTATTTGCTACAACTGCAATAAGGAAGGACACTACTCCGCACACTGTAGGTCAGGAAACCCCAGGAGTTACAAAACACATAGACGAGACTGGGAGCCTCACCAAGGTGAGACACGGAGATACCCAACCCCTAGACAATGGGAGGAGACAGACAGGTCACGCAACATGCCTCCTCCCCATTTGATGGCTGACACTGTACTAAGGGCAACCCAGGTAAGACAATAGGAAACAGGTCATACCTGTATCCTACAGCCAGTTAGACTAACACAACACCTTAGAGAGGAACCTCAGGTGAAGGTTGATATAGCTGGAGTAAGGCAAACCTTCTTGGTTGATACAGGGGCGGCCAGATCTGTTCTCAACACTCCTCTTCACTTGGGTTTCACCGACCAATCAGTAGCAGCAATTGGGGTAACAGGAAAAATACAACATTACCCACTGACGAAACCAGCAGAGGTTACAATCGGGCCTCTGCATACCAAACACTCTTTTCTGTTGGCTGCAGCGGCCCCGACTAACCTCCTGGGTAGAGATTTACTATGTAAAATGGGATGTGTCATCTATTGCACCCCCGATGGGGTATTCCTGGACACTCCTAGAAATCTTACACAAGAAGTGCAAGATATGCTGGACAGTCCTCAAAGGCTAATGTTGTATTCCACTGTTATAGAGTCAAATCCATCTAGGGTAGCTGAAATTACAGCACAAATACCGAGTTCCCTTTGGACTAAAGATGGACAGGATGCTGGGCTGATGGCAAATGTAGCTCCAGTAGAGATCCGTTTAAAAGAAGGCAGGATAGCCCCAAAAATACCGCAATACCCTTTAAAACCTGAAGTTGAGCTAGGAGTATACCCTGTAATCCAGCGATTGCTCCAACAGGAAATCCTAGTTAGAACTTCCAGCACGGCCAATAGTCCCATCTTTCCTGTGAAAAAGAGCGGGGGGAGGGGCTACAGACTAGTGCAGGATTTAAGAGGGGTAAACAAAGTAGCTGAGAGCCAATTCCCCGTAGTGCCAAACCCAGCTGTCATCCTGATGCAAATCCCACCTCATTGTACTCATTTCACTGTCATTGATTTGTGTTCTGCGTTCTTCTCTGTCCCTTTACACCCTGACAGCCAGTATCTGTTCACCTTTACCTACAGAGGAGTACAGTATACCTGGACACGACTCCCCCAGGGATTTATAGACAACCCCAGCATCTTCTCCCAGGCCTTGCATGATTGTTTGCAATCCTTTCAACCCATGAGTGGTTCGATACTTATACAATATGTCGATGACTTATTGTTGTGTTCTGAGTCACTGGAGTCATCAGTGGATGACACTAGACAGCTGCTGATGCATCTCTCAGAGAGAGGACATAAAGTATCAAAGGATAAACTACAATTATGCCAGACCAGGGTTAAGTATCTGGGCCACTGCCTTACCCAAGGGCTGAGACACCTCACCGACTACCGAATCCAAGCGATTCAGAACATGGTACTGCCACAAACCCAGCACCAGATCCGTACGTTCCTAGGCATGTGTGGATACTGCCGCAATTGGATCCCAGGATTCTCTATTCTGGCATTACCACTACAAGAGATGGTTTCCTCAACTAAGCCAGACCGGGTCTCTCATACTGAGGAATCTGAGCTGGCTTTCGAGGAACTAAAGGTGAGCCTAACAAAGGCCCCAGCACTGGGAATGCCAGATTATGGGAAACCCTTTGAACTGTACGGAACTGAATCAGCTGGGTGTGCGGCAGGAGTACTTGTACAAAAACATGGTGATGCCAACCGACCAGTAGCGTACTACAGTGGCCAGCTGGACACAGTAGCACGCTCACTCCCAACTTGCTTACGAAGTGTGGCCGCAATAGCACAACTAGTAAGCAAGAGTGAGGACGTGGTGTTGGGACACGATTTAACTGTTCATGCTCCCCATGCTGTCTCTGCCCTCCTAAATTCTGCCCAAACACGTCATGTGTCCTCAGCACGGTTCACCAAGTGGGAACTGGCGCTGATGGCCCCAGTAAATATTACCATCAAAAGATGCAACACACTAAACCCAGCCACATTCCTTCCTCATGTGCCCTCCAAGGCACAAAGGGTGGAGGGTGATGGGAATGTTGCTGAAAATGGTAAAGCAGAGTTTAGTGAGGGTGAGGACAAGCATGATTGCATGACCTACCTGAATCAGACCTTTACAGCACGTCCTGACATAAGCGACAGCCCATTAAGTGAGGTAGACATAACCTTATTCACTGATGGTAGCTGTCATAGACAGACGGAGACGGGAGAGCTGTGCACAGGCTACGCGGTAGTAGATGGAGAAGGTATTGTGGAAGCTGAACCCTTGGGACCACCTCACTCAGCACAAGTAGCGGAACTGGTGGCACTGACCAGAGCATGTGAACTGGCCAAAGGAAAATCAGTTAACATATATACCGACTCCAGATATGCTTTCGGAGTAGTGCATGATTTTGGAGCCCTATGGCGCCTCCGAAATTTCATGACGGCGGCTGGCACACCAGTGGCGCATGCGACATACATTAGGAGACTTCTGACAGGGTGGCTGTTATCAAGTGCAAAGCTCATACATCAGAGAAGGACCCGGTGTCACTGGGTAACAGCCACGCTGATGAGGCAGCGAAAAGGGCCGCATGCCCTGTAAATATTCTCACCCATCCTACAAACCTTTGTACACTGAACATGGTATCCACATCCAAACTGATAGACATGCAGAATTTGTGTTCCCCACAGGAAAGAGCAGTATGGAAGTCGAAGGGATGTGGCCAAGAGTCCACCGGACTTTGGAGAGATGGACACGGGAAACCAGTGGCCCCCAGAGCATACCTTCCTAGTCTAGCCGAGGCGGCCCATGGGCTGACACATCTTGGGAAGGAAGGTATGTGCAAGCTGGTAAAGGCCTACTGGTGTGCACCAGGGTTCGCTTCTCAAACAGGTAGAGGGGCAATGTCATGCCTCACCTGTTTGAGAAAGAACATTGGAAAAGCCATCCCAACAGAGCCATCCCACATCCCTCCTACAAAAGGCCCTTTCCAGGTAATACAAATCGACTTCATACAGTTACCACCCTGTAGAAATTTGAAATATGTATTAGTATGTGTTGACATGTTTTCCAGCTGGGTGGAGGCTTTCCCCGCTGCCTCCAACACTGCTACCTTTACAGCAAAGAAAATATGTCAGGAGTTTGTCTGTAGATATGGTATCCCAAAGGTCATTGAGAGTGACAGAGGCACTCATTTCACAGGAGAGGTCTTCCAAATCATGTGTAAACTCCTGGGGATTAATAGTAAACTTCATACTCCATATCGTCCCCAGGCGAGCGCCAAAGTTGAGAGAATGAATGGTACTATTAAGAACAAATTGGGTAAAGTTATGGCTGAAACAGGGTTGGTATGGCCAGAGGCATTGCCTATTGTGCTGTATAGCATTAGGACCACTCCCAGGGCTCCGCTCAACTTGTCCCCCTTTGAGATATTGTTTGGTCGGCAGCCACACGTCATGATAGACCCACAGGATGATCTCAAATGTAACAATGAGCTAACTGTACAGTATATCCTAAAGCTAAACAAACAGCTAAGGAAACAACAAAAGGAGCTGAATGTACTGAACCCTGATATGCCTACCGAGAATTGTCATAATCTTAAACCAGGAGACTTTGTTATGATCCGAAAATTTTTACGCTCAGGTTGTTTGATAGACCGATGGGAAGGACCGTACCAAGTTTTGTTGACCAGCACTACATCAATTAAAGTCGCAGAGAGAGAGACTTGGATACATTCGTCCCACTGCAAGAAAGCCAGTAACCCAGAGTTCCCGAGTGCAGAGAGCGAAAGAGAAGAAGTGTCGCTAGAAGCATTGTTCCGGGAAGACTGAAAGGCAGCCAAGGTCGAGCAACCTGAGCGAGCAAAGGTCCAAGAGCAGAGCAAATAATAGTCCCCTGGTAGAGATGATGGAAGGACTCCAAGCAACAGGTTCACAGTTATGCATCTATTTCTTTGTTTTCTTTCTGTTTCCTCTTCTTCATCCAAGGATACTCGGTGGCTGCCACATTCTAGAGCGATCGGAGCGGAGTTCTGACAGAGTAATAATGGACCCAGATATGGGTGAGGTAGAATCCCTAAACCAGCTTGATACTTTGCCCATAACAGGAGAAGGTAAAAGGTATGAGGAAAACGTAGTTCAAGGGCTATGTGATGAGTTATTGTCTGGTGAGTACTGTGTCTGTAGATATTGTCAACCGAAAATGGAAGAAGAATGCATCCAGCGATGTCAGTCGACAAGTAAGGCAACTACAGGCCGACATCCTTTGAGTGATTACCACTCACTAGTGGGTAAGGTCTTAAACCAAACAGAATGCTGGGTGTGTTCGCAAGTGCTACATAAAAGGAGTAGTGTAGGCCTAGTCCCATACCCGCTTAATATTCCAGAGATAAGCGTATTAAATAAAGGGAGGCCACTGGATAAGAGATACCTGTATACCAGGTCCCCTAGTCTTAGATTACACCCATACCAAGTGGATAAGTCCCTGGTATGTATGAACTTCTCGAGTTCCAGAACGATTGGTACTTGGGAAGTGACATGGCACAACCAGACAATAACTTACTCCCAGCGTCCAGATGGAGAGCCTATTGATAAAGAATTACTGTTAAAGATCCGCACCAGTGGGAGACATTATAAATATGTCTACACGGTGAAGAAGAGTAAAATGATGGCCGGCAGAGTATCAGCCGGCTACTGTAATATGACCCTACAGCCAGAAACCTGTGAGGAACAAGTCAGGGAGCAGGGGACAGGAATGTTCTTATGGATAATGTGTGACAAAATCATGAAATACTCTGTCCCTTATTTTCTCCCTGACGATGTTTATTGCATTTGTGGTAGGAGGGCGTACAAATGGCTCTCCATGAACTACGTTGGAATTTGTTACCTAGGTAGAGTATTACCTGAAGTGATGACCCTCACACATGATGAGATGGTGAGCATACACAGAGGTATACCTCCTCCTTACACTCATACCCACTATGATCAAATCCACAAAAGGGATTTAACAATCAAGAAAGAACCCCTAGCTTCGGAAATGATACACGAGTCGTTCGGTATCCAACTCCTCATTGCATTAGATATCACCCATACCGCCAGAGGAGTCATAAATTTTAAATATATACAAGCATTAGCCAGCTTGGTAGATAACATCACTGAGATTTATGATGACACTTTTAGATACACTGGGAAGGAGTTGCAAGCGTATAAAAGAGAGCTAGTCCAACATCGGATGGTGTTGAACTATCTGACAGCTATGACAGGAGGATATTGTGTCACCCTCTCTACACAGTTTGGGGTGAAATGTTGTACATATATCACCAACAATACTGAAGACCCAGAAGAAATCATCGATCATCGGATGGATGAGATTCTTCAGCTTAAATGGGAATTTAGAAGGGAACATAATATCAGCCTGGCAGAAATAGGTAACAAAGTTAGCGAATGGACCTCCTGGTTGAATCCAATGCACTGGTTCTCCGGTTTAGGAGAATGGGCGCAAGGAATCATCGCTAACATAGGGAAACTCCTTCTATGTATCGGTGGTGCCATCATAGTCTTTGTGCTATTGTTCAAATGCTTAAAGGTGGTGACCCGGGGAAAGACAAAACGTACAGAAATCATGAGTGTAAGAACGAGAGATGCAGAGGAAGACCAGGGTTTGGTATATGACCCTAGAATCGAAACCACCTCCCTTTAAAGAAACCATATTTGTGAATGTGTATATGTTGTAACCTCCCTTGTTTTTATTTTTATCCCAAAAATTGTACATTATCCTTCGTCACCCTGAGTAGATTGTTTGATAAATGCGGCCCATCGTTTATCCATGATCCTGGATCGGCCAAAGAGCAGATGGTTTACTCCCCTTATATGTTCAATTCACGGATCCTAATTTCTCTGTTAGGATTATGAATTTCTGTATTGTTGTTTAAAATGTTTTGTATGTAACAGTTTTATATTTATTGTTAAAGGGTGGACTGTGAAAGTCGAGTTGCATACACGCCATTTTACGATAGTATGGCCGCCATTTTGGTTCGCAGAGTTGCGCAAATAAAGTTTCCATACCCGAGTCTGTGTGACAAAGTGGACCAGAAGAGTAGCCATACTATTACACATAAATTCATAAGAACATACTGACACTAAATAAAATATAGTTAAAGGTTTAGAACGCCACACATAGTTTAGTTAGGATTGCATACATCTGTCTGTATAGTGTTTAGTACCGTTCCGTTCCGTTTCTTATGCGCAGTATTCCGGTCATTGCGAATATTTTGCAATATACACGGCCCGATAGTTATGGACATATTCCATATTCCCAGGACAGTTTCTGTTGAAAAAAGTATAACAAAGGAATCCAGATGTAACTGGTTTCTACTGCTATTTACAACCCCTGACGACGAAACCAACAAACAAAAAACTCCAAAAGTTCACTCCCCTGCACCCATTCAAACCAGGTGCATCATTTTACCCCCAATCACAGAGAACCTGACATACGACCCCCGACCGATAGGAATGGCCTTTGACCTCCCCCTTCTGACCCTATAAGATAGGTGACCCAGGGCGGCCTTGGTCACTTCGGCACATCTTCCTTTCCCTGACCTACGACCGGGCTATAGTTCAACCCTGAACGATAGCGAGCTCTGACCGGACTGCGCTGCGCATATTTGATGAGGAGACGGTAAACGGTTGCATTCACGGTATTTATTCTTTTTGTATTGTTGGCTGATTGTATCCTGTATCTGTATTTTCTTCCCCTAGTAGAGCCTGTTTATTATACCCATTGTTAGACTTTGTATCACTTGTTATATCTGTATTTTCTATTCCTGTAACCCCCTGTTGTCCGTTAGGGACTTAAATACATCTTTTTACGGAGTTCCTATCTCCTTACTTCTATACTGTGGTTGTGTCTGTTATTCGCATTTAGCGACAAAGGTATATTACGGACACTGTCCTCAAAAGGTATATTCGCAGATTAGAGACAAAGTACTGCGAAAGGATCTCTTATTAAGGTATCATTTCTTTGGTGTATAATACACTATAAAAGGTACGCTACGCTGCGCTACGTTTTGTTCGCACGTAGCTAGGTTTAAAAGGTACGCAGGTTACGGACATAATACGTAACCTGTGCTTTTCACTTATTGTTTCTTTGGTCATATTTAATCGACATTAACAGGATACAAACAAAGATCAGTGAGTCTGGGGGAGATCAGAAGCATTTCCACCGCAACGCTCCCCGCTGCCCCTCGTTGAATGGGTATGGATCATTGGATAGACATGAACTAGGTCGACAAGCATTAGGTCAACATCACTAGGTTAACATGACTGAATGTTGACATGGGTTAGGTCGACAGGGTCATTGGGTCGACACAAGCATTAGGTCGACATTTGGAAGGTCGACAGTTAAAAGGTCAACATGGGGTTTTTCACCTTTTTTTGTCCAGAATGTCGACACAGACACTGAAACTGTAGCACTGCATCCCCTCGCTGCGCTCGCCATGCTCGGCACACTACTTTATTCTCCCACCACACCATAGTGATGGTAGGGCAAAAAATACCACCTGTCGGCACATATCGGCTCCAAAAAAAAGTGAAAAACCCTATGTCGACCTTTTGACTGTCAACCTTCCCCATGCCAACCTAATGACCATGTCGACCTAACCCATGTCAACCCTCAGTCATGTCAACCTTCATGCATGTCGACCAAGTGGTGTCGACCTAATGCTTGTAGACCTAGTGACCGTATCCCAGTTGAATTCCCCCTGTATTCTGCCGGCCCCGTGTGGGATGTGGGATAGTCTAAAAAAATCAGGACAGTTGGGATTCATGCTACAGTACATAGCCGCGCTTATCTGTGTTCCTTTCATAATGTCCCTGAAATGATTTTTCGAAAGTAGTCAAGCGTGGCCTATTCATATATTAATCAGCTTCTAGACCCACTACTATATGTTCCCATTTACCTGCATTCTTTCTTTAAAAATTCTGTAAACATAAGGGTACAACTTCGCTGGGAACATTTGGGTAGTTTAGTCATTCAGCTCCACTCCTGCATGTTTTTACGGTACTTATGAGTTATCTGGGCGCCCGATTTTTTGATTGTATGCCTTAAGTTAAGGCATACAATCAGATGCGATGCGATATCGCATCGCATCGCATGCGACCATCGGATGCGATGACCCGATTTTTCCATAGGAATCAATGTTAAAATGGACTGAGTCCATTTTAACATGGAATTCAATGGGAAAAAGGGGTCCTTTTCATACCCCTACTATCCAAGTGGGCATGGAGTTGGATATAAACCTGTGGCGAGCGTAGCGAGCCACCGAGCCCGAAGCGTGGCGAGCGAAGCGCGCCCCGCGAGGGGACGGTATTCTATGTCCCCTCGCGGGGCTCGCCACGCTCGCCACGCTTCGGGCTCGGTGGCTCGCTACGCTCGCCACAGGTTTATATCCAACTCCATGCCCACTTGGATAGTAGGGGTATGAAAAGGACCCCTTTTTCCCATTGAATTCCATGTTAAAATGGACTCAGTCCATTTTAACATTGATTCCTATGGAAAAATCGGGTCATCGCATCGCATCCGATGGTCGCATGCGATGCGATGTGCCCGATCCGACCCGATTTAGAAATCGGGCGCCCGGATAACTCATAAGTACCGTTTTTACTTGTAGTATTCAAACATCTGTGAACTGAGGTCATGTTCTGTCTCTGCCTTCCTCTAGCTTCAAACGTGGATTTCCAAAATCAGAACGCAGCTGGCAACTCACAGCGCAGCTGGCAACTCACAGCGCAGCTGGCAACTCACAGCGCAGCAAGCACCCAGGATGGGGCAAAGTTTTCCATTGCCCGTTTTTCATTGCTTGAAGCACCCCATTATGTTACAGGAGGTTTTATGTATAATATCGGGGGGCTGCGGTAATAAGCAGTTGTCAATTCAGTCAATATGTAAGCAACATTTCAGTGAAGAATTGGTGTGGCTGAAAGGTCAGGTGAGACTTATACACCTTTCACACTAAGGCATATATTCAATTGAGGTTAAAAAGAGGGCAGTTTTCGACATTAATAGGTCGGAAGGGGTTCCGATATATTCAATGCTAGCTGTTTTTTTCTTGGCAGGTCGAAATGTTCTGACCTGCAAGAAACCAGGTGGATTGGTGGAATAGCTGCTAATTGAAGGGTTAATCAGCCATCTTGTTTCTCTGTCTTATAGTTTGTGTTCCTGCTTATCTCAAGAAGTTATGTTCTGGCTTGTTTCCAGTACTCGCCTGCTATCATGTACTTTGTAACTTTCCTCAGAAACTGTACAGCCTGTGATTTCTCATAACTAACGAATACTACACACTCCCCTATAAGGCGACGTATAAGCCACCCCACCTAGATGCTGTTATTTCCCTACCTCTGCACCAAATATTAACCAATCATGTAATTGAACCAGCGCCGTATGGCATGTATAAATATGTTGTTTTTGTCATTATTAAATTAGAGTTAAACCTTGTATCTGTGGTCCTCGTTACTGGTCATATCATATGAGGTTACACTCTCACGGAGCTCTAAGGGGTCTTCACACTGAGGTCAAATAAGGTAATGAATATATAAGGAATCGATACATCGGCACATGATCGATTTTCCTTCAAATGGGGGCTCGTCCGGGATTCGAAGTTCATTCCTACACGGTCGTCAGCAGACTCCAAAAGTCTACTCTGAGACCGCTGTGAGGTTACGGACAAACTCGATCCTGAACCTATGACTCTATCCCCGGGGGATATCGGATGTCAGTTCATAGAAGTTAAAATCTTCTATCTTTGTTTTGTGTACACACTGATCTAGGATCAGATACCGTACTTGGAGTACGAAGAGACCACGGGTCTTTATCCAAATAGAACCTCATTTTGAACACCCACTATTTCATTGGCCAAATTTCCTTACTATGTTTAGTTTGAAGTATAAGTTTTTCTTATTTCAATATCCTTGTGTGATTGGTAAGTATACACACTTGTGATATCTGTATTTCTTTGTAAACCGTGCGGCTGGTAAGTTCACGCACACTAATCTCACCACTTGTCCCATTTGATTACTGTATGCCAACAGACTTGCGGACTTTATGCTCTCCTTCTTGGAGTAACGCAACGTGAGGCTTCATATACAGTTCTCATAATCAGAACCACTAGACTCTATCCACTGTCACGTAGACAGTCTGTGGTCCCTACTAACAAAATCATTATACATTTAAAACTATATGAGATGTCTAAAGTGAATACATAATTCTGAAAAGTGGGCAGACAAAGACCAACCCTCACAGCCTGCTGCAACAGGTTGTACCTGCCTTTCTGTGACGACGCCCCTGGTCTGCACACTTTGAATTTTTCACGCTCTCATATCATAGTCACATATGTCACATCCTAGACACCCACAAATAGGAACCTGTGAAGATTGTCAGTGTAGTATAGTGCTTTGGTACCACAACCCTGAAAGAGACGATTATTGGCCGAAATTAGTATCTGCCAATAGTGAACTTATAAGGTTCAAATCTACACTCACGTCCTTTTCTAACGGCACTGTTGTAGAGGCGGTCCTTGTATTAGGTTGCCATCTGCGCACGGACGTTATACAAAAATACATTGATCAACCATACCCTTTCTTTGTGACGGATATACCAATTAATCTCTTCAATTATCCAGTTATCTGTCCCAAATCAATAGAGCAGATTCACCAACTACCTGAAAGTAGTCAGATACTATATTTCTTAGACTTCAGTGAAGATTATAGTCACCAACAACAGATAAAGAAGTGGAAACTATTTTCACAGAAACATCAGAAACAAACTCACAATAAACATGGGTTCAAAACAAAGTAAAATGACTGTAACATATCCACCTCCCCTACCTAACGAGACATGTAAAGATTACGTAGCCCGTAACTCACCCACTAATTATTTTTTAATCAACTCATGGATAGATAATCTAGCGGGATGGACTGAAAATTGTGGGAGCGAGGATGCATTTCCCAGAGATGGCAGCAATTACCCCTATTACATGGAAATGGTTAAAGGATTGTGTCTTGGAGACAAACAAGCCTGGCCATGGTATGATGCTGATCCGTCTTGGGACATGAAATACATGTCTGCAGGAGGTGAACAATGGCTCACCATTGCCCCCTTCTGGCATGACACCACAATCACCAAGAAACAAAGACAAATAAAACTCATATCTAAATCTTTACATGACAAAGAGGAGAAGAGAATTAAGAAGATTGTTAAAATATTATCACCACCCCCTTATAGCCCAGTCTATCCCTCATTGACAGATACTGACCTGATGGCCATTAGTCACCAGGTTCTATACCCCAGTGCACCACCCCCCAATCCTGGTGTACCGGGGTCTGGTACAATACCTTCAGGACAAGTACCACCTGTTAATAACGTCATACCCCCTGTAAACCAACAACTAGGAGAAGAATCTGACACTGACGACGAAACCCCTAAAACAGAACCTACTGAGGAGGAATTGGAGGAATTAATAAAAGATGCCACAGAGATGCTTAAACATAAACAACAACAAAAGACCAGAAAATCAGCTGATGATTCCATTATAAATCCACAGTCACTAAGTAGTATTAGTAGGGCCAGTAGAAAAATCACCAAAATAGAAGTAACTGATAACAGAACCTCCGGAGACGATGATTCTGCCTCCGGAGCCTCTGCCTCACGTTTTCTTGCCCCCTTCATGACCATAGGAGACCAACTCCTCATCAAGGCTATGGACCTTGAGGAATTAAATAAGATAATTAAACATTGTCCCAAACCTCATGTCAGTCCCACTGGCACTGTAGCATACCTCAAAAAGGCTTGTACAGGCCGTAACTATACACATGATGACATCATATTAATTATTGACAACGTCACTGACCACAACTCCAAATGGGATTGGAAAAACGTAAAAACCATCGTCGACTGTCCAGCTAAAATGTCCACTAAGGATTATCCTTTAAACAAAACAGACAGCGTAAAAACCATGTGGGAAGAAATAAGTACAGAAATGACAAAAGTATTTAAAACCAAGTCTTCCCTGCCTGTCGCAGTGGCCTGTAAACACAAGGCAACTGAGACAGTCACTGAATTTTGGAAAAGATTCAAGAAATGTTGGTCTGAGGAGGCTGGTTTAGACCCTGGAATGGATACACTCCTCATCTCCACATTTATTAATAACTTACACTCATCTATTATCACCACTGTCAAACAGAGTGTCTCTACCTGGACCTCTGACAACATCACTCAATTTAGTGATCACTTGTATGAAAAAGAATCAGCAGGATGTTTTGACATGAAGAAGACTCCTGTCACTTCTACTCACAACTTCCAGAACAACAATAGGGGCCCACCCAATGGATCAAATAGGGGACTCCCACAGAACAACCACAGGAGACCTCACAGGCCCCCTCAAGGTCAACCGTTCCGTACACCACCATATAACAGGGATTATAATAACACTGGCACAGTCCCTAAACAGACAACTTGTTTTAACTGTGGCCAAAACACACACTGGGCTAGGGACTGTCCATTCCCTTCCCAGAAACCACAACAACCTTACACACAAAGGCCCCAACAAGGACTGTCCCGATCAGGTTCTACACCAGTTCAAGACCATGTGCGATTCAGAGTGGACTGGTCTGACCCTACCCACTGACGGGGCCCGGAGGAGGGTATCCCATCTTTTGCACAGTTCACTACTCATTGGGAAGATTCACCCCTCATCACATTGTATGTAGATGATAAAAAACTGTCTTTTCTCGTGGACAGCGGGGCCACCACCAGTGTTTTGTGTTCTCTTAACTATGATGGTGAACTGCAAAAGACTACTCCTTCAATGGGAATCAACGGGATACCTACAGACACTTACCTGACTGACCCAGTTATCATACGTTCTGACAAGGGAAAACACTTAGGGATGCACCAATTCAGGATCATCCCAGAATGTCCTGTTAACTTACTAGGCCGTGACTTGTTTAGTAAATTCCACATCTCCATCTCACCCTCTCCACAAGGAAGTGGGCTCCAAGTCACCTCCCCACACTTTGTGTCACTACAAAATACTCTGGATAGCTCACTTGATCAAATTGATGATAGAATTTGGGCCACTGGCCCTTATGACACTGGTTTCGTACCATGCACACCCTACAAAGCCAAACTCAAACCAGACACACAGCCAGTGTTCTGTAGACAGTACCCACTTTCATCTGAAAAGATAGAAGGTCTTAGACCCATGATACAAGAATTCCTTGAACAAGGCATACTCCGATACGTCATCTCACCTTACTCGACACCCATCAACCCCGTTGCCAAGGCTGACGGTGCTGTCAGGTTCGTACAGGACTTGAGAAAAGTAAATGACCTCATTGTCCCTATTGCACCTATAGTACCAGATGTAAACTCACTCATCTCAGCAATCCCTGCAAACGCAACCCACTTTAGTGTCATCGATTTGAAAAACGCATTTTTTAGCATTCCTATAGACACAGAGACCCAATTACTATTTGCTTTTTCATTTGAGGGTAAACAATTAACCTGGTGTCGTTTACCCCAAGGCTATATTGACTCTCCAGTGGTCTATAGCATAGTCCTCCAAGCCACATTGGCTCCCTGGCACCCCCCCCATGGTTCTGTCCTGCTACAGTATGCAGATGATCTGCTTCTCTGTAGTACCACCGAGGAGGCCAGCCGGTTAGATGGAATTTCATTGTTAAACTGGTTATCAGAATGTGGACACAAGGTGTCTAAAGCAAAACTGCAATGGTGCAAAATGAATGTCAATTATCTGGGTTTTGTACTCTCTGAGGGAGAAAGGAAAATCAGTCCACAACGCATACAGTCTGTATTGGGCCTGGTCACCCCAACTACCCAGAAGGATATGCTGTCTTTCTTGGGTATGGTAAATTACTGCAGACAGTGGATTTCTGATTGTTCCTACTATGATAACATCTTGAGACAATGTACACTCAAGGACAAACCCAAGGTTATAGAATGGTCGGATGTAATGTTTTCTGCATTTGCAAAGTTAAGAGAAATGTTGGTAAAGAGTCCCGCGCTCGGCCTCCCGGATTATCTGTTAACATTCCATTTATTTGCAAGGGACACATGTACGACTATGGCGGGTGTGCTCACCCAACTTCACGGAGGCAAAATGCGCCCTGTCGCATTTTTTTCAAAAGTAATGCCTGTCACTGTGCAAGGAATGCCAGCTTGTCTTCGAGCCCTGGCTGCCTGTGCAATGGTTGTTGAGATGTCTACCACATTAACACTAGGACACCCTACTGTGTTACATACCACACATAACGTCCTTTCCATTCTCAATGGCCTACACACACAACACATGTCAGCTCAAAGACTCAGTGGTTATGAAGTACTCCTACTTAGTAACCCTTCTCTCACCATTAAATATGCAACAAATTCTGAAGGTCCGGTCCCCGTACTCAATGCCCTTTTAGGACTAAGAGGCCCTGACGACGAGGCACCTCCTCAACACGATTGTGCATTGACTATTGACTCAGAAACTTCGCCCAGAACAGACATGTACACTATACCTGTCCCGAACGCTGACACGATCTTTGTCGACGGTTCTTGCAGTCGACCAAATGACAACACATACCAAGCAGGCTATGCGGTAGTTAAGCTTCCTGATATCACTCTTGAGGCAAAGGCAGTTCCCTTACAATCAGCACAGGCTGCAGAGCTCATTGCACTCACCAGAGCATGTCACCTATATTCAGGCAAACCTGTAACAATCTACACGGACTCCAAATACGCCTACGGTGTTGTCCATGACCATGGTATGATCTGGCAACGCCGAGGATTCACAGGTGCTGATGGAAAAGGCATATCCCATGCCCAACTCATCACTGACCTGTTGCACGCAATTACCTTGCCATCACAACTCGCCATTCTCCATTGTAAAGCTCACACTGGAGGAAAAGACGACATCAGCAGAGGCAACACCTTAGCTGACGCCGCTGCTAAACGAGCTGCCACTACAGAAACTTACAACCTCATTCTTGCTATCATCTCACCACCATCACTAGATGATACCTATTTACTCACAGAATTACAGGCGGCTGCCTCTAACTCTGATCTTTCAGACTGGACATATCCAATTTTGCAGAAGAATCCACGGACTGGATTAATCTGCAAAGAGGGGAAACCATGCATTCCCCAAACCAGTGCTTCACTGTTCATAGCACATTACCACGGAGTGGGACACCATAGTATAGTCACAACCACCCTACTCCTCTCAAACGATTTCTACATCACAAATGTGAAAGAACTTATTAAACAATACATCAGTAGGTGTATAATATGTCTCAGAAACAACCCAAATAACCCAGACAAAGCAAGACACCAACACTTAGAATACCCAACCACTCCATTCACTCACCTGCAAATAGACTTTACACACATTAACAATGCAGGCAAACAGGAATATGCCCTCGTCATTGTCGACATGTTCTCACGATGGCCCGAGGCATACCCCACAAAGTCAGAAGACGCAAAAACCGTAGCCCGCATACTCACGCGTGAAATCATTCCGCGATGGGGATGCCCGCTCCAAATCAATAGTGACAAAGGCTCAGCCTTTACGGCCAAAATTACTGCAGAATTGGTCAAAGCTTTACAAATAGAATGGAAGTTTCACATTCCATATCACCCTCAAAGTTCTGGTATCGTGGAACGCATGAACCGTACCGTCAAAGACAAATTACGTAAAGCCACGGGAGGTACATTCGCTAAATGGAAACAAATCCTCCCTATTGTATTGGCTGAAATAAGAATGACGCCACAAAAAACTCTAGGATACTCCCCCTTCGAAATACTAATGGGTAGGCCTTTTCCCACACCCTGGGCAAAGAAACCACTGGTTACAACTAAGGGAGATCTAGACGTAATAAGAGAAGAGTACGTTAGATCCCTAATAGAGAAACTTAATGAGTTAGAGCAAAATGTTATCTTTAAGAATCCTTCTCATCCACAGTTACCCACTCACCCATTCAGGGTTGGAGACAAGGTCGTAGTGAAGGTACTGCCGAGAAACAAGCACCCTGGAGACTTCACCTACGGACCAGAGACGGAAGTGGTCGCAGTCACCAGGACGGCTGTCCTCACAGACGAAGGACCAACGTGGATCCATGCATCCAGAGTGAAGAAAATTCCACTCCCACCGCAGATCGACACCGATCCCGACGCTGATCCAGAGAATTACACAGACGGGACGAGAGAGGTGATAACGGGGGCAGACAGCCCTGACCTCCAACAGGACGAGGTACTAACGGGAGTCAGTGACTCTGACCTCCAACCTGGAGAAGACCTGCCGGCTGGAGGTGACGAGGAATCAGGGGTACAACATTCTGAAGCCGAGGACGACGCTACAGGATATGACTCCCCCCACCTTAGCCCTAGTGACTTTACTCGGGCTTGTTCTTTATAATTGTTTTGCTGAAGTTGATATAACCCAAAATGATGGACGCTTTACCTTCTGGTATAATTCTTCTAGCACGACTGTCGCTACTTTTATTTTTTCTTATTGTGATATTGTACCTTGCTCAAACAATCAAGGCGGGAATCGGGGAGAACCACCGCTGCCATGGCTGTGTAATGTCCACCACGCACCACACGCAGTAAGTCACGTGTATATCTGTGTCACCAGCACTTACTGGGGAGATTCTTGCAACTCATGGGGGGCTGTTGGGTGGAACACTAGAGCAGATACCACTGTCTTTGAGAGCAGCCAAGACTGGGGATATCGCCCCGATGTTGGCCTCCAGAAATGGTCCCATGGTCGATCCTTACTAACCCGTATGTCCCTACGAAAAAAGGGCACTTGCAATAGCCAATTTATCATTAACCTAGAAAACCCGGCCCCCGGCGATGCCGGACTATATGTCATGAGTAAATATCAATCAGGAGAAAGCGGGGGCCCAAGGGGAAGATTCCATTTAAAAGACATGTATGATAACCCAGAATACACCGCCCTCAAAGCCACTGTAAAACCTAAAACACCACCATCATTCTTTAAACCACATGTCACTACTTTTAATGAAATGTTAGCCATTAACAACCCCACTTACGAAGACACTATATCCATAGAGACTGGATCATCTGACGTAAACTATTGGTTAGAATGGATGAAGTATAATGCCCGCAAGGTTAATCAAACTGATTGCTATGTATGTGGAAAGTCCAGACCCCATTTAGGTACTGTACCCATACGCATACCTCCCGATCAGGATAAGTGCTTTTTTAGTTTATACACTGATACCATAGTGGAAGAGGCCAAATGTGAACAATGGAAAAAGGAATACCCCATTATGACAAAGAATACCAACCCTGGTAGTACCATAACTATTTACCCCGGTAATTACACTTGTTATTTCTCTAATAGTACTGATCAAAATGTTATACAATTGAAATTATTTCCTGACGGGTATTGTGCTGAACGAAGAAATATCAGCATACCCACCATAAAGAAATCATTAGGCGATATCTATTTTATCTGTGGAGATATGAAATTAAGGACAAAACTAAATAACCCTTGGAAAGGAGAATGTGCCCTGGCAAAGATTATCATGCCCATTCACATCCTCCCAGCCAACCTTCCTCAACCTCCTCCCACAGGCAACACAAACACACACTCTAGAGCTAAGAGAGATGCCCCCAAGGAAAGTTTCGATCCACACATATATATCGATACTATTGGTGTCCCTCGGGGAGTTCCAGATGAATTTAAGGCTCGAGATGAAGTCGCTGCCGGCTTTGAGTCTCTAATTCCCCAAGTGACAATCAATAAGAACGTGGATTGGATAAATTATATATATTAGCCCCCAAGGAAAGTTTCGATCCACACATATATATCGATACTATTGGTGTCCCTCGGGGAGTTCCAGATGAATTTAAGGCTCGAGATGAAGTCGCTGCCGGCTTTGAGTCTCTAATTCCCCAAGTGACAATCAATAAGAACGTGGATTGGATAAATTATATATATTATAATCAGCAGCGCTTTGTTAATGATACTAGAGATGCTTTAAAAGGTATTGCTGAACAGTTAGAAGCCACTTCTCAAATGACTTTTCAGAATCGTATGGCTTTAGATATGATGCTTGCCGAGAAAGGAGGAACCTGTGTGTACATAGGTAAGGTTGATGGATGCTGTACTTATATCCCAGACAACACAGGTCCTAATGGGAAAACTACCCTAGCTATTAAACATCTAGAAGATTTATCCATCGAACTCAAGAAGAACTCAGGTGTCACGGACCCCTGGAGTAGCTGGTTTGGATGGTTAAACGATTGGAAACACGCACTAACACAAATAGGCATGTTTATCCTCATTGTAATTATTGTACTTATGATAGTAGGATATTGTGTCTTTCCCATATGCAAGAAGATTGGTTCCAAGTACCTGGATAATGTAACACCTGCTATGTACACTGATCTCGCCAAAAGCCCTCCCTCACCAGAAGATTATGGTGAATATGTCAAAATTCACCGTACCAAACAAGATGCCATCTACAAGAATCAAATTGTCTAAAAAGGACATTGATTCTAAGAGGGGATTGAAGGGTTAATCAGCCATCTTGTTTCTCTGTCTTATAGTTTGTGTTCCTGCTTATCTCAAGAAGTTATGTTCTGGCTTGTTTCCAGTACTCGCCTGCTATCATGTACTTTGTAACTTTCCTCAGAAACTGTACAGCCTGTGATTTCTCATAACTAACGAATACTAC
Organism: Crinia signifera; assembly: GCF_055691185.1. Classification (NCBI taxonomy): domain Eukaryota; kingdom Metazoa; phylum Chordata; class Amphibia; order Anura; family Myobatrachidae; genus Crinia; species Crinia signifera. Next base: position 47,149,579 of record NC_139226.1, on the reverse strand, counting down.
ACACTCCCCTATAAGGCGACGTATAAGCCACCCCACCTAGATGCTGTTATTTCCCTACCTCTGCACCAAATATTAACCAATCATGTAATTGAACCAGCGCCGTATGGCATGTATAAATATGTTGTTTTTGTCATTATTAAATTAGAGTTAAACCTTGTATCTGTGGTCCTCGTTACTGGTCATATCATATGAGGTTACACTCTCACGGAGCTCTAAGGGGTCTTCACACTGAGGTCAAATAAGGTAATGAATATATAAGGAATCGATACATCGGCACATGATCGATTTTCCTTCACTAATCCACCTGCTTTTGACGGAAACACAGCCAAAACTGAAAGGTTTTGGCCATGTTTCCGGCAATCTCAATCCGTCATGAAAAGATGTCGGATTGAGACAGGGAGGATGATGCCGGGTGAGCAGCAGCAGTTTACACGGTGCCGTCCTGTCCGCTGCCTCCCGTCACCTCCCGCTTCTTCCTGTACCCTCCCGCTGCCTCCTGTACCCTCCCACCACCTCCCGTACCCACCCGCCGCACTCACCTGTCCCAACTCCTGCTGCCTCCTGCCACCTCCTGGGCGATCCTGCCGCTGCACTCACCCAGTGCCCACACATCGGTCGGGTGAGCATCAATCAGCGGCCAAATCCGACATCCGGATTTGGTCGCTGCATTGACTAGATCAGGCATGTCCAACCTGCGGCCCTCCAGATGTGCTAAAACTACACATCCCAGCATGCATTGCCATCATTCTAGCATTACCTAATAGCCAAATTGTGGCAAGGCATGCTGGGATGTGCAGTTTTAGCACATCTGGAGGGCCGCAGGATGGACATGCCTGGACTAGATCATGTCGGATCCATTCCTTCAAAAGAAATTCAGAATGGATTTGACATCAATTGAATATACCCCTAAGACTTTCACCTGGAAAATAGGTGGGTAAACCCCGGCCATGTATTAATGTGTGATGGGTCCGCAACCCAGGTGGTTATTCGTGGGACCGATCAGAAATGATGCGGTATGAAATGGGGAATCCAGGTCACTCTACCCGGGTTACATTAAAAGGGGTATGGGCCATGGGTTGACCCATATTAGGGCCACATGCATTGGGTCACCCACTGGAGGTGGACAGGGCTTGGGGTCGATACATGAAATCGGTCGACATGGCTAAGGTCGACAGGGTTTTGAGGTCAACACATGCCTTATGTCAACAATGGGAAGGTGGACAGTCAACATGGGGTTTTCAAGTTTTTTGGCCTGATTGTCGACATGGAAACCGTCAGAATGTGCTGCTGCCATGCTTCGGCACGGTGTCTTTTTTTCGGGTGCCAGACGGGATCCCGACAGTCATTTACCCGCCATCAGGATCCCGACTGTCAAAACTCTGACAGACGGTTGCCCGATGGCCAATAGGTGCAAGGGGCTTTGTTGCGCTCACCATGCTGTCTGAGTCCCGACGACGGGCTAATGACTGTCGGGATCCCGACTGTTGGAACCCTATACCACACCCCTTTTTTTCTCCCACCACGTCGTAGTGGATGATAGGGTATGAAATACCGCCTGTCGGCACATTTTGGCTCAAAGAAAATGTAAAGAACTCATGTCGACCTTTAGACTGTCTACCTTCCCATTGTCAACCTAATGTCTACCATTCAACCCAGTCGACCTAAACCATGCCAGCCTTCGGTGGTAGACCCAATGCATGTCGACCTAAATAGAGTCGACCTAATGACCCTATCCCCATCAAAAGAGCTCAATGAGACTTATAACTCTTCCACATCAGAGCCAGGGATGTGGACCCAGGACGTATAACCCAGGTGAGACTTTCGGTACTTGTTTCCTAGCACGGCCACAATCGCGGGCCCGCGATTTCCCATTGAAATGCATTGAAAAAGTCAAAATTGCGTCGGTCGCATCGCATGCGCCCATAAAAATCGAATGCGATGCAACCGACGCAATGCCCGCGATTCCCCATAGGGAACAATGTAAAATGCCTCAATTTACCCAAATCAACATAGGGAACAATGTTAAATGGCCCAGAGATCCCAAAATACCCCCCTGAACAGTGAAATGGCCCCCCAAAAATTGTTAACGCCACCCCACAATCAACGTGAACCCGAAGCGTGGCAAGCGCAGCGAGCCCGCGAGGGGCGGCGGTACGCGTCCTCCGACCTTTTCATACCCCCACTATCCACGTCAGTGTGGAGTTGAGAATAGAAAGTGTGGCGAGCGCAGCGAGACACCGAGCCCGAAGCGTGGCGAGCGCACCGAGCCTCGCGAGGGGACGCGGATACCTGTGAAGCCCGCGAGGGGACGCGGATACCTGTGAAGCCCGCGAGGGGACGCGGATACCTGTGAAGCCCGCGATGGGATGCGGATACCTGTGAAGGTGTCCGCGTCCCCTCGCGGGGCTCGCTGCGCTCGCCACGCTTCGGGCTCGGTGGCTCGCTGCGCTCGCCACACTTTCTATTCTCAACTCCACGCCGACGTGGATAGTGGGGGTATGAAAAGGTCGGGTTCACGTTGATCGTGGGGTGGCGTTAACAATTTTTGGGGTGCCATTTCACTGTTCAGGGAGGTTTTTTGGTATCTCTGGGCCATTTAACATTGTTCCCTATGTTGATTTGGGTAAATTGAGGCATTTTCCATTGTTCCCTATGGGAAATCGCGGGCATCGCGTCGGTCGCATCGCATGCGATTTTTATGGCCTCATGCGATGCGACCGACGCGATTTTTTTTACCTGCGATGCCCGAGATCCTAATCGTTGTGGCCGTGCTAGGAAACAAGTACCAGACTTTTTTTTGAAAATAAAGTTTTATTAAAGTGTTTACTGACATAACAAAACACATCCAGAAAGGATACGGCAAGCACAGAACATGTATACAGCAGGTGTCAGCAGAAAATGCTACAGTGAAAGCAAAGGCTGACAGTAAATAGTACAAACGTCAATTCAAATATAGCGGATGTATTAACTAATGCTAATTCCAATAACGTCATACAAATTGCAGTACCTAATAAACAGGTAAAGAGAAAAGAAAGTGTCAAGATATCAGGGAAGAAAAAGGAAGAAACAGAGAGAGAAAGGACAGAGAAAAAGACAGAGATGAAGGGCCTTATTCTGGTTCACTCTTTCGGACAAAATCCTTCTTAGATGGTCAAAATGATATGCACTGCAGGTGGGGCAGATGTAAAATGTGCAGAGAGAATTCGATTTGGGTGAGTTATTTTGTTTCTGTGCAGGGTAAATACTGACTGCTTTATTTTTACACTGCAATATAGATCTCACTTTGAAGTAAAACCCCACCCAAATCTAATTCTCTCTCCACATTTCACATCTGCCCCCCTACAGTGCACATGGTTTTGTCCATCTAAGAAGGATTTTGTCAGAAAGAGTGAACTAGAATAAGGGCCAAAGTGTCAATCTCCCCCCCTAAATAAAATATATGCTAAAAAAAAAAAAAATAGGATGCATCACTTTTTAGAGTTTTATTGTTCAGTTTCTTTGTACACCAGCCAGGGATACCAAGTGGTGGTCAACCAGGGTTTACTTGGATATTTTTCTTGGGTCCCTGCCTTCATGAAAAAGAGATCCCATGTGGGCCCCACCTCCTTCTCTATTGATAAGGTTCCAGGCAAGCATCACACCCACCTTGCCTTCATTAGGAAGTGCCTTACAAGCTTCTCTGTTTTGATCATTCACATGCTTTCAGCTGTGCCAGGCCACAGTGAAAACACACTGAAATCAACACGCAAGTAAAGCTGTGTACACACGGGGAGATATATTGCTCAGCAATATATTGCTCAGTGTCTCCTGTTCAGAGGCGTAGGGAGGGCGGAGCCACCGGAGCTCATTCTCCGGCCGCCGATTGGTGGAATGGCGCCGCCGGCCCGCCCCCCCCCCTCCGCAATTGATTTCAAGTATAATAACGGGCAGCGCGCCGGCGTCTGCGCTGCCCTACCCGGCGCCTGCCTCCGTCCTGCCCTTCTCGCCCGGTCACAGACACCCACTCCAAACACGCCCATCGGTGCTGCTATCGGAGCTCCGTTGCCTAGGATGCTCCCGGTGACGTCACCACCCGGCGCCCCGGGAGCGAGCGAAGGCAGCGTTGTAGCACCGCTCTCACCCTCTCTCTGCCCATACTGCACGATTCCAAGACACCACCACCGGCATTCCAGACCGCAGGCAACATCACCGCTATAGACGGAGGAAGTAGCGGTGAACGTCAATCCTGTACCCACATGCATTAGTGAACAGCAACGCCCTCCTAAGATCCTGCGGCGCCCCAACTAGGGGAAGCGGCTTCGAGGGACCGAACCACAGCGTGGGACCATTTGATTTGAACTGAGACTGTGAGTTTTTCGTGCACTGAGGGGGGTAGGGACGCCAGCCCCCCTCAACACAATACCCTCCCTGATACTGACATCCCCCATCACTGTGACTCAATTCAGCCCCACGTTTGTGCACATTCATTTATTAATTAAGCATGCATTTTGTGTTTTAAACTATTTATTGCACCATTTATGTAGAAAGCATCACTGCAAATAAAACATTGAAATACACATGTCTTATATAGCGCAGCAGATTCCGTTACAGCGTCTTATAAAGCGCAGCAGATTCCGTTACAGCGTCTTATAAAGCGCAGCAGATTCCGTTACAGTGTCTTATATAGCGCAGCAGATTCCGTTACAGCGTCTTATATAGCGCAGCAGATTCCGTTACAGTGTCTTATATAGAGCAGCAGATTCCGTTACAGTGTCTTATATAGCGCAGCAGATTCTGTTACAGTGCCTTATATAGAGCAGCAGATTCCGTTAGTGCCTTATATAGCGCAGCAGATTCCGTTACAGTGTCTTATATAGCGCAGCAGATTACGTTATAGCGTCTTATATAGCGCAGCAGATTCCGTTACAGTGTCTTATATAGAGCAGCAGATTCCGTTACAGTGTCTTATATAGCGCAGCAGATTACGTTATAGCGTCTTATATAGCGCAGCAGATTACGTTACAGTGTCTTATATAGTGCCGCAGATTCCGTTACAGTGTCTTATATAGCGCAGCAGATTCCGTTACAGTGTCTTATATAACGCAGCAGATTACGTTATAGCGTCTTATATAGCGCAGCAGATTCCGTTAGTGTATTACATAGTGTCTTATTTTTTGAAGTTTTTTCTTTTCAAATGACAACACATGTTAGCCACGCCCCCAATTCATTACCGGGGGGGGGGGGGCGCGAAATATGCCCTTGCTCCGGGCACCATGGCACCTAGCTACACCGCTGCTCCTGTTCATCAGCGACCAGAGATGGTCGCTAATGAACAGGAGACTCTGCCGGGGGAAGAGGCAGGGAAACAAGCTCATGCGACCAGCGACCATCAGGGGCTGCACACGGGAGCGTGCACCTGGTGATTTATCGCCAACAGCACAAACAAATCACTGGCAATATGGTCGCTCAACGACCATATTGCCAGCGATATGTGCTGAAATCGCCACCATGTGTACACAGCTTAAGACATACAGGCGGAATTTTTTTAGGATGAGAGATTCAGAAAGTGAGAAATTTCCAGGTTTTTTTTTTTTTTAAAGCTGCAAATCAAACTGGTTGGATGGACATGGACATTTCTTACCAAATCTCTCACCAAATCCCCTTATGTGAAGACTGGGCTGCTCCCTCCCTCCTGATCTGTGCCAGATAGAGGACAGGTTGCATAAATAGGGCCCAATAGACTGTGGGGCCCCTATTCTCCTCTGGGCATGTCAAGCCCTAGTTTATGGGGAATGCAGCCTGCCCTGTTCTGGATGCCGGAATCATTAGATTGACCTTTGGTAGGCATACACAGAGGGTGGGGGGGTGGGGGTTCTGAGTTTCTAAAAATGCCTAGATGCCGATCCAACATGCTGATTTTTTTATTTTTATATGGAGCCTCGGGCTGTGCATCTGCCAGCAGCTGTGTCCGTTTGTTATAGTGAGCGAACGTGGGCTCTATATCATCACTTCCAGGACGCCCTGTTCTTCTCTAGTTCTCAATGACATTGGCTGTATATTTGGGGTCGGTGTCCTGGTGTACAATAAATCAGATGCCTCTCTGAATGTATGTATTCTTGGAATTGAGGAAAACCTTAAATCTGACCAAATCCCCAACTCCAGTTGCTGAAATGCAGCCCCAAACTTGCAAGGAACCTCCATCATGCTTCAATGTTGACCGCAGACACTTATTATTGTACCACTCTCCAGCCCTTCAGTGAATAAACTGCCTTCTGTTACAGCCACGTATTTGACTGATCAGTTCGTAGCTCCTGCTGCCATTTTTCTGTACTCCAGTTCCTATGTTTTCGTGCATAGTTCAGTCACTTGGGCATGTTTCCACGTTGAAGAAAATATTCTATGAAGACAGCTTCTGTCCAGACTTCTCTGAACAGTAGGTGGGCGCATCTGGGTGCAGCTGATTTCTGCCAGTAGTCTGATATCTTCTCATTTTGAAGGGAAGTAACCATGTGTCTTTCATCTGATGAACTAAGGGCCTGATTTTGGTTGATCAGTCCCCAGCGTATTTGCATCGGGACCTATTTTTTGTCTCTGCGTATGAGTATATCCACATATGTTCTCGTGTAGGGCTGCAGTGCGGACGTCTTTGGTGACTTGCACAGCTGCCGAGGCATTCACACCGGGGGGGGGGGGGGGGGCAGGATGGAGGCGGGCAGGGGGCTGTCGCATGGGGATGCCCAGTGCTTCCTGGGCGTGTCCACAAAAACTGTGGGTACGCCCAAGAAAATGCTGAGCGCCCCCATGCGAATACAGGCGGGCATCTTCCTGCCGGGGGCGGGCGGCTGACAACACTGGACGCCCTTTTCTCAGTCAAGATGCCGCAAATATCGGTCAGTCAAGACTGACTTTTATTTGTGAACAGGGGAAAAATCATTCGATGGTCAAATGATTTTGCCCCTGTACGCTCACCGCGAATGGATGTTTATGCTAAACATCCATTCGCAATGCGGTGGAGATGTTCGCACAGCAGTGGGGGGGGGCAGGCATTGGCTCACCAGGTGGGCATTGGCTCGCCCGTCAGGGCAGCATTAGATGCCTTTCTCAGCAGCGTCTTTACGCTACTCAGGGAGTCAACCCGAATTAGGCCATACGTTTCATTGGCCAACCACTGCATCTTTGGTCCTCAACGATGTCTTATTGTGGTTCTTCCAAAGAGCTTGAACAGCACACCTTGAAACCCCAGTCTGATTTGAAAATCTTTTCCTGAGAGAGACCTTGGACATGTAGTATACTGGTACTAGCTCCACTACTGGTATACTACCTCATCATGGGGGATTATGCTGATTCACTCAGAAAAGCACAAAGAAAGAGACTTAGATTTGGAGGTTTTATTGTTTCTGTGCAGGATAAATACTGGCTGCTTTATTTTTACACTGCAATATAGATATCAGTTTGAAGTACACCCCCACCCAAATCTAATGGTGCGTACACACGGGGGGAGATATATTTGTAGAAACCCAAAAGGAGGAGTTACCTTATGGATGCGGCGGGGGCCGTTCTTCCCCAGTATCTGGATCTCAGTCAGGAGTCTTCTCAGGATGCAGGAATGGACACAGAACACTCCACTATCAGATTAGCTTTACCTTTTATTTTTAGGTAAAAAGGAAATGCTTTACGGTGCAATAAACATTCAGGTAAAAGGAAATGTTTTACGGTGCAATAAACATTCAGGCAAAAGGAAATGGTTCACAGTGCAATAAACATTCAAGTAAAAGGAAATGTTTCACAGTGCAATAAACATTCAAGCAAGGGGAAATGTTTTACGACACCTTTCTCTGTACTAGTGACGTATCCCAAACTAAGCTAAAGTTACCGGTAACCTACTCGACTTATACCTGACAACCCTTCGCAACAATTCTACAATGTCCTAACTCGCAGGCCCTAATAGCCCGACCTGTGCACAGGGGTTTGGCTGGGGGCCCATGGTGGTGCACATATCCAGTCGTGGACCAGGGGTAGGGTCTGCCTAATGTCTGGGGCATTTACTGGCCCGTATGCAGTCTAGCAACAGTGAGGAGGCCTTCTCGGCCCTTATAGTGAACGAGTTTCCTCACTGGGTGGGGCGGTTAGGGAGAGCGGGGGCTCTATTATTAGTGAGGCTATTTCACAGGCCACACTGTCGCTTGTCTGGGGTCCACTGGAGGTGAGCCGGGAGTCTGTTAGTTTGGGGAACTCACTGGGGGAAGCGGGATCCTGCGTGTCTGGCTGGCGGAGACCACACAAATAGGGGTGCTGTAGGCGGGCTACGGCAATGCTGTAAGGGCCCCAAGGGGCAGACTCACTGTTTGATGTCTGGTACTGGCAAGATGGCTGCAGCCTGCTTTCCCTGCCGTCGGGACATCTCTCCGTCCTTCAGGATGCTCCCTCCAGGCCACACTCCTCCTTAGGGATGCTGGCTATGGTGCTTGGGAGCTCTTCACTGTGGGGCCCGGACACCACGCGGGCGAACTCCTCCGCTCTGTCAGTTGGTGCATCTCACGCCGTCACGCTGCTGGAGGTCGGCGGGGGTCACGGGTCCTTGCTGCGCTGTGCATGCGGCTTAACAGCGGGGAAGGTCAGCGGGAGTCACTGGGCTGGCCGCGCTGTATGTGCGGCTATTCACTGTGGGGGGTCAGCGGGGGTCACGCAACACGCGCGCCCCGTCTCTCTGCTGTGGCGTACTGCTGGGGAGGTCAGCGGGGGTCACCTCCGTGCAGCCTGCTTCTCCGTGCCCGGCTGGAATGTGTCAGGGCGCGCCGCGTCTTCTCTCACTCTCCTCCCCTGGAGGTCGGCGGGGGTCACCCGACGCAGACGTGTCTCCGGGTGTCTCGTGCGGCAGGCACTTCACTCGGCCTGTCTCCTCCACGCTGCTGCTGGGCTGCCCTCTTTCCGCGCTTCCTCTATCGCACGTCAGAACACCCTGCCCCTTCCTCCTACCACGCTGCTCCTATATTCCGCCCCTCACTGGGGGTTAACCCCTTCACTGTCCTGGGGCTTACATCCGCCCATACTTTTTCGTGGTCGTGTCCTCACGCCACACTATCGGAGACACAAGTCCAAACCGTTCAAAAGTTCTGAATCAATAAAGTCTCTTTCATAGTCTACATACTTTCAATAAGAAGGGCAACCTATTAACCGTTATCACAGCAAAATTATAAGCGAACAACCTACACATACATATTTTGTATAACACTAGAACGGCATTATACATAACGGTAGGACACATTTAGATACAATGCTGATAGTGCCCTAGGGCATGGGACTTAAATTTTGCGACCATGCTGGTAGTATACCCACAACACAGTTGGGCCTCGTCTGGTATTCCGCTTCCGTGGACTTCGACCACTGCCCTCGGTTTCTTGGTGACCATGTAGGGCTCGGCCTCCCAGGTATGGCGGACTCTACGCCGTGGACGTCTGTTAACCATAGGGGTGCGGTAATTCCACTCCTCTTCAGCGACCGGCTTCTGTCCTCTATTGGCGGGGACGAGGTTCACTTCTGAGAATGAATGCCGTGAGACTGGCCTGAGGGAAATCGACGCCGCCATCTGCCCACTTTGACACCGATGAGCACGTCTGCGGAAAGGACACCTGTCGAGGTCCGGCCGGTTTCTTCTCGCTGGCAGGCCACCTGGACCAGTCACGTCCACCGCCTTGGCACCCTTTTCCTCCTCTACCACGTCGAACTCCACCGTCTCGCCTTCTCTGAGACTGTACGAAGATCTCCGCGAGTGGCTCCTCCTAAGGGCTGTCCGGTGGACAAAAATGTCATCCCTCGTGTCGTTCCGGTTGATGAAGCCATACCCCCTTCGGACGTTAAACCACTTGACCGTCCCTTGGGTACGCGGGGCCAGCACTCTCTCGCCCACTTGGCTCCCCTGGACACAGATGATATGCTGTTGGGTGAACTCTCCAGCCTGGTCTTGGTTAACTGGTTCTTGCTTTAACGCTGCAATCAGCTCCTCAGGGCAATTCCTTAATATGTTCATGCCCAGGATGATGGGGGCGACTCTTCCTTTCCCACAGGTGATCACTAAATACCCCTGCCTGGGTAACCATGTTCGTCCAATCTGTAAATCGGCTTCCCAGTACCCGTTGCAGATGACCTCGCGGCCATTGGCAGCGACCACCTTCACCTGAGTGGGGGGCTGTCTGAGCGGCACTTCTTTCCCCCAATACTTTTGGAGAGTGGGTAGCTGTATCATGGATACCTGTGACCCAGTGTCGATCGTGGCCACTGCCTCTATCCCATCGATCACCACTGGGATCCTCGGGCATTGTCCTACATATTGGGCCCACCATTCCTCCGGGTCTGAGTCTACTCCCGGCGTTCTCGCCGAGGTTCGGCCCTCTCCCTCGGGGCATTGGAGTTTAAATGGTCGGGTGAGGGGCAGCTTCTCTCGACGTGCCCGGCCTCCTGACAGTGGCGACAGATGGGTCGACCTTGATGGTCAAATTGGTCCGAGGCTCGCCTCCCATATTCCCGAGGCGGGTCCCATCGCCTCCGGTTTGACGGCTGCCTTTCCGCCCTCCATCTGGCTTCCTCGTGGTCCGACGTGGTCTGTTGCACCAGCTGGCGTATGTCCCGCTGCATAGCTGCCATCCCGAGGGCCAGGTCTTCTACCTGACGTTGGAGGGCCTGCTCTGCATCATCCGCTGGTGGTTGGCCACCCCGGCTGGCTGGGCCCTTCAGTCGGCCGACTAGTTCCGAACTCGAGGCTACGGCTCCTCGGGCCCCCACCATCTCCGGGTATTCCACCTCGGGGTCCACGTGGTTCCCGACGGTCAAGATGGCGGCGTTCTTAAAATCAGCAAAGGACTTCCCCGACATCTGCATCCTTAGGAGTCGCAGTTGGGTCTTAATGTTAGAGTTCGACACCCCTTCCACGAATTGGAGTGTGAGCGCCTCATCACTGTTACGCACCTCATCCTTGTCGGCCGCTTGGATGAGCCTCAGGGTCTTTTGTAGACTTATGGCGAAGTCCCGGAGGGTTTCGCCTGGTCGCTGTTTCCGACCGTAGAGTTGCATCTTCAACTCTGGGAGGGTGGCAGTCTCGAAGATCGTGGCTAGCCGTTCCAAGATCTGGTCGGTGTCCTTCCTTTGGTCGTCCTCCCATGATTCGACCTCGCTGAGGGCCGAGCCCGTGAGTTGGCCGATGAGGATCTGTACCCTCTGCTCTTCTCTCGGGGTGTAGAGCTGGGCCATGGACTTCATCTGGTTCTTGAAGGCTGTGAATGTGGCACCCTTGTTGGGGTCCCCACTGTATGTCAACATCCATGGAGCTCCGAAGTAGTAGGGTAGTGTGATGGGGGCGTGAGGAACTGCTGCTGGGGCAGGCACTGCCACTGGCGGGGCAGCCTGTTGGTCGCCGTTGGGGGGCACACCGGGCGGTTGCCCACCCCCGGCCTGTGGTGCGTCCATCCTGTGATCAGATTATACTCCGCGTCGACTAGATCCTGTTCGTGACGCCAGAAAACTGTAGAAACCCAAAAGGAGGAGTTACCTTATGGATGCGGCGGGGGCCGTTCTTCCCCAGTATCTGGATCTCAGTCAGGAGTCTTCTCAGGATGCAGGAATGGACACAGAACACTCCACTATCAGATTAGCTTTACCTTTTATTTTTAGGTAAAAAGGAAATGCTTTACGGTGCAATAAACATTCAGGTAAAAGGAAATGTTTTACGGTGCAATAAACATTCAGGCAAAAGGAAATGGTTCACAGTGCAATAAACATTCAAGTAAAAGGAAATGTTTCACAGTGCAATAAACATTCAAGCAAGGGGAAATGTTTTACGACACCTTTCTCTGTACTAGTGACGTATCCCAAACTAAGCTAAAGTTACCGGTAACCTACTCGACTTATACCTGACAACCCTTCGCAACAATTCTACAATGTCCTAACTCGCAGGCCCTAATAGCCCGACCTGTGCACAGGGGTTTGGCTGGGGGCCCATGGTGGTGCACATATCCAGTCGTGGACCAGGGGTAGGGTCTGCCTAATGTCTGGGGCATTTACTGGCCCGTATGCAGTCTAGCAACAGTGAGGAGGCCTTCTCGGCCCTTATAGTGAACGAGTTTCCTCACTGGGTGGGGCGGTTAGGGAGAGCGGGGGCTCTATTATTAGTGAGGCTATTTCACAGGCCACACTGTCGCTTGTCTGGGGTCCACTGGAGGTGAGCCGGGAGTCTGTTAGTTTGGGGAACTCACTGGGGGAAGCGGGATCCTGCGTGTCTGGCTGGCGGAGACCACACAAATAGGGGTGCTGTAGGCGGGCTACGGCAATGCTGTAAGGGCCCCAAGGGGCAGACTCACTGTTTGATGTCTGGTACTGGCAAGATGGCTGCAGCCTGCTTTCCCTGCCGTCGGGACATCTCTCCGTCCTTCAGGATGCTCCCTCCAGGCCACACTCCTCCTTAGGGATGCTGGCTATGGTGCTTGGGAGCTCTTCACTGTGGGGCCCGGACACCACACGGGCGAACTCCTCCGCTCTGTCAGTTGGTGCATCTCACGCCGTCACGCTGCTGGAGGTCGGCGGGGGTCACGGGTCCTTGCTGCGCTGTGCATGCGGCTTAACAGCGGGGAAGGTCAGCGGGAGTCACTGGGCTGGCCGCGCTGTATGTGCGGCTATTCACTGTGGGGGGTCAGCGGGGGTCACGCAACACGCGCGCCCCGTCTCTCTGCTGTGGCGTACTGCTGGGGAGGTCAGCGGGGGTCACCTCCGTGCAGCCTGCTTCTCCGTGCCCGGCTGGAATGTGTCAGGGCGCGCCGCGTCTTCTTTCACTCTCCTCCCCTGGAGGTCGGCGGGGGTCACCCGACGCAGACGCGTCTCTGGGTGTCTCGTGCGGCTGCGGCAGGCACTTCACTCGGCCTGTCTCCTCCACGCTGCTGCTGGGCTGCCCTCTTTCCGCGCTTCCTCTATCGCACGTCAGAACACCCTGCCCCTTCCTCCTACCACGCTGCTCCTATATTCCGCCCCTCACTGGGGGTTAACCCCTTCACTGTCCTGGGGCTTACATATTGCTAGCAATATATTGCTTGCAATATATTACTGAGCAATATATTGCTCAGTGTCTCCTTTTCATCAACCACCAGAGATGGTCGCTGATGAAAAGGAACCTCTGCTGGGGGAGACGCAGAGGTAATTAGCTGGTCGCACGAGCAAGCTCCTGCGACCAGCGATTACAATGGGGCAGAAAACGGGAGCGCCGGGGCACACTCCCATCACTGGCAATATGGTCGCCTGCGACCATATTTCCAGCGATTATAGCCCCTATCGCCCCCGTGTGTACACAGCATAACTCTCTCTGCACAAGTTACATCAGCCCTACCTGCAGTGCATATGTTTTTTTCCATTAGAGAGTGATTGTTCCTTTCCGAGTGAATCAGAATAACCCCCCCATGTCTTGTTGCTGTGCTCATTCTTGCCATGGTGTATGAAATCATGGTGCCATGAAACGGTCTTCCACAACCTTACCTTTGTAGCAAGGTTTTGCTGTTCCTCACCCAGCTTTAAGCCTCCTACACAGGTGTTTCTGTTTCAGTTAATGACTACATGTGAAAATGATGATCATGATCACCTGATTGATATGATTTGTTAATCATACACCTGACTATAATACTACAAAACCCTAAAGGTGCGTACACACGGGGGCGATTTTGTATAATATCGCGGGAAATATGTCGCTAAGCGACCATATTGCCCACGATGGGAGTGTGCACCGGCGATATATCGCCGGGTGCGCGCTCCCGTTTTTACCCCTGTAGTGACCGCTGGTCACAGGTACATGCTCCTGCGACCAGCTGATTATCACTGCCGGGCTCCTCCGGCAGTTTCTTTTTCATCAGCGACCATCTCTGGTAGCTGATGAAAAGGAGAAACTTGAGCAATATATTGCTCAGCAATATATGGCTGAGCAATATATCTCCCCCGTGTGTACGGGCAGAGCCAGATTAAGGTCTAAATGGGCCTGGAGCTGAAAATTATCAAGGGCCTATTATGCGCAATAATAGGGGTTGTGGCCAGCACCTATTAATGTGGCAGGCGTGACCAGTGTTCTGGTTGAGTGGTCTGCTCATGGGTGTGTCTCTATTTGTGTAAATACTTTCAACTAATTATATATATATATATATATATATATATATATATATATATATATGTATGTATATATATTACTAATTCTGACACTCCCAGGATGCAGGGAGATATATTGGCGGGTGCCCTCCAAAGGTGCACCCGCAGGATGCCGATGTCCTAAGATACTTGCGGGGTGAGGCGGAATTCCAGTCCTAAAAAAATACTAAAAGCCAAAACTTGATAGACAACATTTCAGCATCTTTTATGTTGTCAACTAAGTTTACCACACCATATACCCCTTATACAAATCAGGCAACACAATAGTAACCCTCTTATATTGTACTTGCCTCTTACACATTATGCCACATGGAATGAGTCAAAATTCACGTTATGCCACACAGATTAAGGCAAAATTCATATTTTTACAACTGGATTGAGCCAAAATACACACTATACCAAAACCAATTGAGCCAAAATTTACAATATGCTTCTCAAACAGGGACATTGCACGCCGAAGGTGCGCATTAAAAATTTACACCATAATGCCCATTACATGTTAAGCCACACACCATAATGCCAATTAAAATTGAAGCTACATAAATGCTGCTTACCTACATGCTCATTGCCAGGGGTTCCATGCTCATTGCCATATGGGATTACATGTTCATTGCCAAGGGGGAATACAGGGCCGGCGCTGGCCGCTCATCAGCTCCTGCAAAGCAGGGAGGCGCCATGCTTCAAAGGCGCACTCTCCCTGCTCTGCTGCTAAAGCTGCCTCAGCCCGGCCCCTCGCCTTCACTGCCTGCATGCCGTCCGCAGCGCTTGTCTGACAGCGCCGGGCGGCAGTATGAAGTACTGGAAAGTGGAGAGATGGAAGCAGCTCCCTGCGTGCGCCCCGCTGTGTGCGCACACAAACACACTCCGACTAGTCCTACAAACTAGTCCAACTCCTGCCTCCTATCATGTAACAGCAACGTGCGGTCACGTGACTCACGACTGTTTCCCCCCCCCCCCCTACCCCTGCACCAGTCTCCGTACAGTATAGTACAGCAGCCTGGGTCATTACATTTTTCAGAAGTGTAAATAGCCAGCCAGCCAGCAGAGGGCGCTGGCCAGCTCGGATACTGCAAGCTGCCTGTCAGACACCACTCGCTGGTTCAACTCGGAGGAGCTGATCAGAACAGAGAGGAACGTCAACGTTCCATCCTGGGCTAGGAATGGTGAGTATAACATGGCTAGGCTGGGTGGACTTTCTCCCCAGTAAGTACATGACTTTTTCCCTGCTGGGTTTCTTGTAAAATAGTTAATCTCTCCTGTCCTGAATTTAGCCAGCCTCTGACATGTAAGTATTACAGTACCTGAGCTGCATGGAGGTGGACAGGTCTTACAGGCAGGACTGAAGGACTACAGGTCCCATCATGCCCGTACATTAGGATTGTAATGCAGCTGATTTTGGCCCAACAGGATAGTGAGGATGTTATTCTTACTTGCCTGGTCCCATCCTCCCCTCTGCGGGTCAGCAGGCTCAATCAGCTTTCCGGCAGCCATGTGCCAGGTTTAAGCATTCGCTGTTACCCTGAATTTTTATATGTACATGTGGATGTTTGTCTTACGACAAGGCCTGCGTTTTCAATCTGTATTGCACTGTATATTTATTGTCTTCCAGGTACACGCTGACATGTGCCCGATGACATAGACCAGGGTTGCCGACCCTCCCGGAAATTCCGGGAGTCTCCCGAAAATCGGGACCCCCTCCCGGCACCCCGGAAGGGTGGGCAACCCTCCCGGATTCAGGGGGGACCCCCGCTAACCCCCGGATCGCGGCATTAAAATGCCGCAATCCTCGGGTTTTCGAGGAGGGGGCGGGGCTAAATGACGCAATTTAGCCCCGCCCCCTCCACGGAGATACCTTAATCCCCTGTTTTACCAGCATAGGGGCGGGGCTTAGTGATGTCACCCTTAAGCCCCGCCCCCCTGAGTGGCTACAGAAACTCTCCTCTCCGGGCTTCTCCCGGAGAGGAGAATAACAAAGTCGGCAACCCTGACATAGACCCTGTCAGATACCACGTTAGGCCCTTAATCTGTGGAGTGATATTTTTGTACCCACTTACTTGCCATGCTTGTTGAAACGCCACTGAGTGTTTGAAACCACTTGCTGCAAGATTAGTGTTAAACCAGTATGTGCACACCGCATATGGCAACATGCAGCGGACACCATTACCCATACAGATCAGGAATTGCTGCTGTCTCCTGCGCCTCTGCCAGCGTGCATAACACGCACTGGTCGTTATACACCAATGCCCCGCCATCTTTTATATTGCTGCTAACAATATTGGACCATTCAGGTACTACACTAGAGCGTCCATGATAATTATTGGTGGCATTTCCAATCTGTATGACCGCAAGCTCTGTTACATTGTAGCACTGCTGCTGCTGTTGTTTAGAACATTTACATGTTGTCCTTTGCACAAAGTGACCTACAGTGCCCATTTTTACCCAACCCCACCCAGTAGCAGGGACATACACTACCCACCCGTAACCTCCTTGCTCAGAAAAATACACACCCCACCTGTTAGCCCAGGGACATACACACCCCACCCTACCCCTCATCCCCAAGAAATACACTTATTCCCCCTCCATCCCAGGGATATACACACTTCACACTTCACCGTGCCTCAACAGCCCATATTTTTTTTCCTGTTGGGGCCCAATCTGTTTGTCTTTTCCTTTTGGGGCTAAGACGTTTATTTTCTTGTGTAATGTTATTTTTCTGCACATGCAGCTACATTGCACAATACATGCATCTCGATAATGTTCGTACAGAGTTGCAGTACTGATTCAGATGCACACACAAATAAGGGGTTATCCATTCCAATCTGCCCCGTATGTAAATATACACATTGAGACACAATATGCCTGCATATCGTGCTGTGTGTGTGTGTGGGGCCCATAAGGGAGAGGGGAGTGAGCTGCATAAAAATTCAACAATCTTTGTTTTTATTATTATTTAATAGTTTAATTATAATGCCCCCCCCCCCATCCCCTCTTCCTAAACCTAATGTAGCAGGAATATATATATTTTTTATTTTTATTGTTAATATGGTGGCACTACTGTGCGACGTGTATAAGGAGCACTGTTGTGTTAATGTACATAATAATTGGGTGATTTTCCCCCTATAGGGGTACTATTCTATTGTAAGGCCATACCCCTTCCTTGTAAGACCTCACTCCTTTTGTACAGTATGGGAGGGCGCAAATTTATAATTTGCAGGAGGGCGCCAAAAACCCTAGCACCGGCCCTGGGGGAATACATGCTCGCAGTAACTGCGGGACAGCCGCTGCCAGGCAGAAGTGACAGCCATTGACAGCCGGACAGAGTGCGGGAGGCTGCCCGGCTGTATTCAGAGCACTGCAGGTACCGGCTATTTGTAATAATACCCCTTTCACACCAGAAAATGCAGCAGGGATTTACCCGGGAATATGGTCCCAGGATCATGCAGGGACATGAGCCTAGTCCCTGCATTTTCTGATGTGAAGGGGAGAGAACCCCCCCCCCCTCTTTTACCAGCTATATCGTTTAACCAGCTATATCTTCGGAACCAACAGACCCATTTACATGAGACCAGTATCATATTTAAGAACTTTTAAGTGGGATTGAAATTGGTCCCATGAAACTGGGCCATTTGGTTCCAGAGAAATCTGCCCTCAAAGAACATGAGCAGCCATGAAATTACATTTCAGAAATAAAAAAAATCGATTTACCCGCAATATCTCTGGAACCGATTAACCCATATGAACCAGCCTGGTATCAAATTGAAGGACCAGCGATTTGTGTTAGAATGAGATTGAACTTTGAACTTCTGTGATTCCAGGGGGGGAACTGGCAGTCGTCGGAAATGGGTGGGGGTGGCGGAATTAGCGGGTTCTATGTTATCCTATGGGGAAAATGTTCCAGCTTTGCTTTGCGGTATCTCCGGTTCCCGGGGGGGGGGGGGGGGGGGGGGGCTAGCGACGCGGGGCTGGACTCGTTGGAAAGCCCCAGTCCTCCTCTACAAAATGGGCCTATTTGGAGAGTGGGCCTGGAGCTGTAGCTCCATCAGGCCCATTGTGACTCCGGCCCTGGGAGAACCACACGTCCCCTCAAGCAGAGGTTCTTAGAGCACCGTAGGAACATAATGAATAAAATCATTACACATAGCGTGTCTAAACACTTTGTGGAGAAACACTCTAGTGATCCTAGGAAACTTAAATTAATAGGTGTTGAATCTGTCCCCAAGACCATCAGGGGTGGAGATAGATTCAGGACACTCTGTAAAAGAGAAGTGTTCTGGATGTATCAAATGAATTCAATCTTTCCTAATGGCCTCAATGAGGCAGTGGAATTGAACAGTGTAATATAAGAACAAACACATATCTTTATATTTATTTTTTTATTTTTATTTATTTTTTATTGTTGTTATTATTATTTCTATATTTATTTTTATTTTCATTTCATTTATATATATTTGTATTCTAATGCCTCTATGAGACTATCTATAAAAAACATCGAGAAGATTGTCTCCCCACAAGTATTGATATAACCAGCCAACCATAGGCAACTTACCAGCATTGTACAATGGACCCTTAAATCTGTTATATTATGTGCTTTATCGTTTATTCACATAATGTATTGATTTATGTACTTAGAATTAGTATCTGTATATTTGGTATGTGATTGTTCTATATTTTGTAACATATATAATGTTTCAATGTCCCCAGTCTGATAGAGAAATCAGCTTAATTTTAGCTTATATCCACAAGATGTCGGCTTCAACTATTAAACCACGTTCTCATGTGATGTACCACCTGTTTTGTCTATTGAGCAGGGAGATGTAATACATCCAAACAGCCATATGATTCATTAGGTGTAATTCATGAAACACATGAGACGGGCAAGATGGTCACATGAATTCCGGCTTTTACACTGAAATTGAGGCTTGGAACGCACGCCAGTATCGCGCGCCTCTCACTGAATGTGCATGCGAGTCACATGCTTCTATCACGTGACCGCCTCCGCCCCATGTGCTCATGATCCTTCATTATTATTGGTTCTTGCCCCTGATGTTTATGTATCCGTGGCAACAGACTTATATATGGAAATTGTGAAAACAGAAATTGACCAATAGCGCTACTTGTACCTTTGAACTCTCCAATAGTAAAACCTCAGATTGCATCAATTTATGTTCTTTTTTAAAATGGTATATGTATTTTGCCTCCATGTTCATATACATATTTCTCTCCTCGTTTTTATGTTTTTTTTTATGTATTTTTAAAATGATAATGTGACTGATTCAGCGCAGGTGCACCTAGTCCCTCATCAGTAGGTGAGGTATATAAACAAACATCTTGCCACATCCTTTGATAAAGCTGCACTTTGATGCAGCGAAACGCGTCCACTGCACCAGCTACCCATCCAGCTACCTATCCACCTGTCATCTATCTGCCAACCCAGGATCCAGACCAGCTGGCACCGGAAAGTTACATCATCCTTAAAGGAAACCGCTTATATGAAAATCTGGAGTTTTATCTCCCCAATACCAACTGATGGACACTGCTGACATGCAATCCTAAAAGGAGTAAACCACTTTTGGACCACCATTGCGGTAATTATACTTCCTTACCCTAAGGAGACTCTGTTTTCCGGAAATTAGGCGGCATACTAGGAATGGACCCTGTTGTAGACAGTCATATATGAGGCATACCTCCCAACATTTGCAGATCAGCAGTCGGGACGCCGAAATTTTCAGGGGGCGTGGCCTAATTTGGGAGCGTGGCCTATACTCGCGGCTCCCCCCGCGAGGCCATGCCCCCATTTTGCCGCTATGGGGGCATGACCCAGATGCTTGTTTGCATGGGGGCTGGGGAGGGCTTTTTCCAGTCGACGGCAATTTGGCATGTCATAGCGGATACTATGTGGCGGAAGAGTTTATTCTGGTGGTGGGTGAGAGAGGGTAGAGCTAAGGGAAGCAGAAAGTATTTGGCCTCAGTGGGGACAATAACGTCAAATAGACTGGAGAGGAGGGTGATAACCTCTGTCCAGGTACTGGCAAGTTTCGGACAGGACCACCAGATATGTATAAAGGTGCCTTCAGCCGTGCAACCCCTCCAGCACCTATCTGAGGCATCTGGATACATAGTTTTTAAACGTGAGGGTACGTAGTACCAGCGATACAGCAGTTTGTATATATTTTCTTTAATTCTCACACATATCGAGCTGGAGGCTGCATTATCCCAAATATCAGACCATTCCTCGGCGTCTATGGAATGTTCTAAGTCTCGTTCCCAGGCTAGCTCGTGCAGGTCACGGTTTGTACTCGTATCCTCTCCAAGGAGTGAGTAAATGATAGATATCAGGCCTCTAGTAGATGATCGTTTCCAGCCGATATATTCGAAGGAAGTTAGGGGTCTAGCAGTGAGGGTAGTTGCAGTCTTAGAGTGAAAGTGTTGAATTTGCAAGTATCTAAAGAAATCTGTGGTCGGGACAGCCGTTTTATCGCGGATATCTGAGAACTGTGGAAAATTGGTATCATTGGTTACATCGTTCAGGTAATAAATATTTCCCAGTCTCCACTTAATAAAGGCGGATTTACCCAACCCAGGGGGGAAGTCCGGGTTATGATATAGTGGGATCAGTGGGGATGGGTTTGGGGCTAACCGAAACTTTTTATTAGCTGAGTCCCAGATAGCTAATGAGCGAGAGACCACTGGGTGGGCGAGTGCCATGCGGGGGCGCTTAGTCCTGGGGAGCCACAGCAGGGATGACATTGTGGTTAAGCCCAACTCTCCTGCCTCAATACCCACCCAGACCTTCCCCGGGACTGCTCCATTGGACACATTGGGACAGCTGTGCAGCATAGTAATACTTCCGAAAGTCTGGGATACCCAAACCTCCCTGTCTAGCTGGGCGTTGAAGTAGTTTGAGTCTGATCCGCGGGCGTTTTTTGTCCCATATGAAGTGGGTGGTTTGATGTTGTAGGAATTTAAAAACGTAAGGAGGGATATAAATTGGAATTTGAAATAAGTAGAGGAGACGAGGAAGGATGTTCATTTTGACAGAGTTTATTCTACCTATCCAGGAAATAAAATAGTTGGACCATGTGGTAAGATCAGCTTTAATGGTATCTAAAAGGCGGGGGAAATTTGCCTGAAACAGTTGATGATGGTGGTGAGTTAGAAAGATCCCTAGGTATTTGATTTTCTTTTTGTGCCAGTCACAGGGAAGCATGGCCTCTAACTCTGGTCTGAGTGTTTGTGGAATGTGGAAATCAAGGACCTCAGTTTTTTCTACATTAATTTTATATCCTGACTGTTCAGAGTACAGTTGTATTTCAGAAAGAAGAGAGGGGAGGGATCGAATCGGGTTCGAGACGGATATTAATACATCATCGGCATATAATGCAATTTTATGTTCGGAGGGTCCTGTACGAATGCCGTGAATGTCTTTATTACCTCGAATCCTTGCCGCCAGTGGTTCCATAACAAGGGCAAAAACTAGTGGGGAGAGGGGACAGCCCTGGCGGGTACCATTAGCTATTTCAAAGCTGTCTGAGATAGCTCCATTGACAGAGACTCGCGCGGTAGGGGAGCGATCATTTTTAATAATTTTTTATAAAGAATAATAAAAATTTTTTTTTTTTTTTTTTATTTGAAGGAGGATGGGGAGATTGTGCTAGGCTATTCTATGCTGTGCTTAGCTAAGCTATACTAAGACCATGAGGGTTTAAAAGCAGAGCTCAGCCAGAAAGGAAAGCAAATGCACATGAAGTACAGAGACCGATAACAGTAACATGGGGGACATTGAGGTTCTTAGCACATTAATGTGAGCCCACCTACCACGTCAAGGTGACCTCATCAGGTGGGGGGGAGGGGCGGGTATTTTTTTTTTTATATATATATTTTTTTTTTATATATATATTTTTTTTTTTGGAGGAGGGGGAGACTGTGCTAGGCTATTCTATGCTATGCTTAGCTAAGCTATACTAAGACCATAGTCTTAGCATAGCATAGCTAAGCATAGAATAGCATAGATAGATTTAGCTAAGATTGTTAAAACTATGCTAATCTATGCTGTGCTTAGCTATGCTATACTAAGAACATGGTCTTAACATAGCATAACTAAGCATAGCATAGTCTTAACATAATCTTAGCTAAGTCTATCTATGCTATGCTATCCTGTGCTTAGCTAAGCTGTACTAAGAACATGTTCTTAGCATAGCATAGCTAAGCACAGCATAGAATATCATAGTAGTCTCACCAAGTTGGTTGGGGGAGGGGGGGGGGGTTAATCTGAGACTGATATCTTGGGCAGGATCATGTATCCCTTCTTGGCAGTAAGCGGGAATCCCGCCTCCGGCTTGACCGGGACTGCCATCTTCAGTTTGACTGGGACTGCTGGCTTGGGCAGAACCTCGTCTGATATCTTGGGCAGGACCATGTATCCCTTCTTGGCAGTAAGCGGGAATCCCGCCTCCGGCTTGACCGGGACTGCCATCTTCAGTTTGACTGGGACTGCTGGCTTGGGCAGGACCTCGTCTGATATTTTGGGCAGGACCATGTATCCCTTCTTTACAGTAAGCGGGAATCCCGCCTCCGGCTTGACCGGGACTGCCATCTTCAGTTTGACTGGGACTGCTGGCTTGGGCAGGACCTCGTCTGATATCTTTGGCAGGACCATGTATCCCTTCTTGGCAGTAAGTGGGAATCCTGCCTCCGGCTTGACCGGGACTGCCATCTTCAGCTTGACCGGGACTGCTGGCTTGGGCAGGACCTCGTCTGATATCTTGGGCAGGACCATGTATCCCTTCTTGGCAGTAAGCGGGAATCCTGCCTCCGGCTTGACCGGGACTGCCATCTTCAGCTTGACCGGGACTGCTGGCTTCACCGGGACTGCCGGCTTCGGCATTGTTGGGACTGCCGGCTTGGCCCTGCCCTGGGTCACTGGCTTGGCCCTGCCCTGGGTCACCGGCTTGATCTTGGCTGGGGTTAGATCTGAAAATACAGAGACCTGCCCATGTTTGGGTGCCATAGGCCGAATCTGAGGCCGTTTTTTTTTTGCTGACAGTTCAGCAACAGGCATGACAACTGACTCTTCTGCTTTCAGCTCTCTAAAGTGTGACTTGTCTTGTCAAGAGGCGGCAGCATAATGAGGACAGTAACTCTAGGCACTCATATTTATAGGCTCGCCATTGCAGAATTCTAAAATAGAATGTTGGCAGCAGCAGAATTCTAAAATAGAATGTTGGCGGTAGCAGAATTCTAAAATAGATATTGAAAACACAGTATTGATCCTTGCACTTACCGTATATACTCAAGTATAAATCGACCCCAATATAAGCAGAGGCACCTTATTTTACGACAAAAAACTGGGAAAACTTATTGACTCAAGTGGGACCCTCACTCGAGTATAAGCCGAGGTGGGCTTTTTCAACATAAAAACTTTTCTGAAAAAGTAGGCTTATACTCGAGTATATATGGTACTTGTAACTATATTATCTTGCTGGGTGCCTCCAAATGTATGCAGTCACTCCTGCTACACTCATGTGTATCATGCATTTGTTATAGAAAGTCACATGGGTACTTGTTTCCTAGCACGGCCACAATCTTATGGATCGTGTACCTTTAAGTTAAGGTACACGATCCACACGATGGACCCGATTTCCTTTGAAATCAGGTCCATTTGGCCGGCTAAGACACAATATCGGGGGCATCGCTTCGGTCGGGACCATTAACATTGGTCCCGACGCGACCGACGCGATGCCCCCGATTTTTCCATAGGCTTCAATGTTAAAAAATATTTTAACATTGAAATCATGTCGGGAAAGGTAAAATATCGGGGGCATTGCGTCGGTCGGGACCATTAACATTGGTCCCGACGCGATGCCCCCGATTTTTCCATAGGCTTCAATGTTAAAATATTTTTTAACATTGAAATCGTGAAAAAATGTGAAAAATGTGAAATGGGCCAATATGACCCATTTCACATTATAGATGTCCCCGTCGTCACCCCATGATAGACGCCAAAGCGTGGCGAGCGCAGCGAGCCCGCGAGGGGTGGCGGTGCGCGTCCTCCGACCTTTTCATTCCCCTACTATCCACGTCGGCGTGGAGTTGAGAATAGAATAGAGTGGCGAGCGCAGCGAGCCACCGAGCCCAAAGCGTGGCGAGCGGACGCGTATAACTTCACAGGTATACGCGTCCCCTCGCGGGGCTCGCTGCGCTCGCCACGCTTCGGGCTCGGTGGCTCGCTGCGCTCGCCACACTATTCTATTCTCAACTCCACGACGACGTGGATAGTAGGGGAATAAAAAGGTCGGAGGACGCGCACCGCCGCCCCTCGCGGGCTCGCTGCGCTCGCCACGCTTCGGGTTGGCGTCTATCCTGGGGGGGGGTTTACGCCGTTAAATTTGGGGGGGGGTTGGGAATATTTTACATTGAATCCAATGTAAAATCGGGTCCCAGGGACCCGATTTACATTTCATTCAATCAAAAAATCGTGTCGGTCGCGTCGATCGCATCGCATGCGACCAAATCGCATGCGATGCGATCGACCCGATTTTTCCGACACGACCACCCCGATGTAAATCGGTGTGGCCGTGCTAGGAAACAAGTACCGTCACATGAAGCCTGTTTCAATGCCTTTATTGGTGCTGTATTGAAGGGGATATGGTCATATTGTCGACCACACTTAGGTCGACAGTCATTATGTCGACACCGTTGGGTCGACAGGTGGGAAAGGTCAACAGGTGTCTAGGTCGACATAGGTGAAGGTCAACAGGTGGCAAGGTCGACAAGGGACAAGGTCGACATGGGTTTAGGTCGACATAACGTTAGGTCGACATGGGTTAGGTCGGAAGGTCAACATTTTTCTTTACTGTTTTTTTTTGAGCTGACATGTGCCGACAGGCGGTATTTCATGCCCTACCGGGGCAATAACAGGATAACGCTAGTCCAATGGTGAAAGCAGTCCAGCTCCGGAACTGGGGGTGCCGTCCAAGGGGGTGCAAAAATCCCTGCAGTCCAACCAGGTACAAAACAAAAGTGGCAAGACACGCCAAACTAGTTTCGGATCACCAGGATCCTTCCTCAGTAGCGTGTCCTGCCTTGCCACAACTGGGTTTATATACGATTCGGCGTCTGTCCCATTAGTGTCTTACTTCCGCTTTCTGCCGGAAGCAAGATGTCCGTGCGTTCCACACGTCGGAGCGCATGGACATCTTGCTTCCAGCGGAAAGCAGAAGTAAGACACTAATGGGACAGACGCCGAATGGTATATAAACCCAGTTGTGGCAAGGCAGGACACGCTACTGAGGAAGGATCCTGGTGATCCGAAACTAGTTTGGCGTGTCTTGCCACTTTTGTTTTGTACCCGGTTGGACTACAGGGATTTCTGCATCCCCTTGGACGGCACCCCCAGTTCTGGAGCTGGACTGCTTTCACCATTGGACTAGCGTTTAACCTTCCCGGAATCTGGGGGACCCCCGCTCTCCCCCCCCCCCCCCTGATTGCGGCTTCCCCCAGCCACAGCGTTTAGTTGACCTTTTCTGACGATCTCCGGAGAGGGGGTGGGGCCAAAGTGGCATCATCGCGTTGTTTAGCCCCGGCCTCTCCACGGAGATCGTCAAATTGAGGCACTTTCCTTCATGGGGGCAGGGCTTAATGATGTCACGTTTAAGCCCCGCCCCCTGATCGCCTGCTGAAAGTCTCCTCTCCGGGCTTCTCCCGGAGAGGAGCTTTCTGAAGTCGGCAACCCTGTTATAGTATGTAATGCTTCCGTTTAGTGTTTTCTGTGCCATTATTAGATGCTAATCTTGTTTTTTGCAGAAAAAGGAAAAAAAATAACTTAAATCTGACAACTTTAATGTTATTAAATGATCACATACAGTAGCTAATCTCCTATTTCAGGCTTGTTCTAATCCCAGTCCTTGGAACACTAGAGAATGGGCACTTTCAACTGTTCCTGTTTAGCTCTTGCGTTGATTTACAATGAGGGATTATCCCAGAACATTATTCTATAATAAAATGCAAAAATGTTCTTGTCTGTTGTTGTACCCGTCATTTTCAGCAGTATGCACAAAACAAATCCCCCAAGTCATTCACGCAGCATCCAGCAGAGGGCCGGGGCTGCCTGGTGGTGTCTGGGATGGTTATCGCTCTCAGGAGCAAGTGCACTAATGTATCAGCAGGCAGCGCTCAGGATATGGTCGGGGGAGGCTAGTGGTGTCTGGGATGGTTATCGCTACCAGGAGCAGGTGCACTAATGTATCAGCAGGCAGCGCTAAGGAGAGGGTCGGGGGAGGCTTGTGGTGTCTGGGATGGTTAAAGCTACCAGGAGCAGGTGCACTAATGTATCAGCAGTCAGGGCTCAGGAGAGGGTCGGGGGTGCCTGATGGTGTCTGGGATGGTTATCGCTCCCAGGAGCAGGTGCAATAATGTATCAGCAGGCTGCGCTCAGGAGATGGTCGGAGGAGGCTTGTGGGGTCTGGGATGGTTATCGCTCCCAGGAGCAGGTGCAATAATGTATCAGCAGGCTGCACTCAGGAGAGGAACGGGGAGGCTGGTGGTGTATGGGATGGTTATCGCTCCCAGGAGCAGATGCACTAATTTATCAGCGGGCAGCGCTCAGGAGAGGAATGGGGGAGGCTGGTGGTGTTTGGGATGGTTATTGCTACCAGGAGCACTAATGTATCAGCAGGCTGCGCTCAGGAGATGGTCGGAGGAGGCTTGTGGGGTCTGGGATGGTTATCGCTCCCAGGAGCAGGTGCAACAATGTATCAGCAGGCTGCGCTCAGGAGAGGAACGGGGAGGCTGGTGGTGTCTGGGATGGTTATCGCTCCCACGAGCAGGTGCACTAATGTATCAGCGGGCAGCGCTCAGGAGAGGAACGGGGGAGGCTGGTGGTGTTTGGGATGGTTATTGCTCCCAGGAGCACTAATGTATCAGCAGGCAGTGCCTAGGAGATGGTCGGCGGAGGCTGGTGGTGTCTGGGATGGTTATCACTCCCAGGAGCAGGTGCACTAATGTATCAGCAGGCAGTGCCTAGGAGATGGTCGGAGGAGGCTGGTGGTGTCTGGGATGGTTATCACTCCCAGGAGCAGGTGCACTAATGTATCAGCAGGCAGCGCTCAGGAGAGGGTCGGGGGAGGCTGGTGGTGTCTGGGATGGTTATCGCTCGCAGGTGCACTAATATACCAGCAGGCAGCACTCATGAGAGGGCACTAATCTAAAAAAAAAAAAAAATCTGTATTTGCTGTGAATTATATATATTCCGTTGTTTGCCAATATTGGTTTATTTTTCAATTTATTTTTTGATTCAGCATTCTGTGACTAACTGTTGTCCTGTGTGTATAGTCCTCCTCACGGCATTGCTTTCACTTTCAGGGTCCGCTGGAGAACTATACCATGGTACACGTGGCACTGATAGCGGAGAGCCAGCGGTAAGACCACACCTTTCCCCAGTGATGACCTGAAAGAGAATATATCAGTAACGAGTCAGGGATTCTTTAATGTTTTTTAGGATCAGCCATACAGTAAATACTGAGCAGACGCAAGGGCAGCTTATAAAGTGTATTTCCTACCTACGCACATCACAAATAGTCTGCCTGGGTTTTTATTTTGGGCTCTGTCCTATCGGTGTAATTATTTATTTCTGTGATTATTAGCTCATGACATAGCCGAGATCTGTACAATGTCTGCATAGTTACACTGATAGCCCTAAGGGTTTTTTGTTTTTCACAATTAACCCTTTAAGTGCCAACATACCTTTAGTTGTGCTTGAAAGGCAGTGATAGAAGAGAGGGACATTTTAGGAATGGCCATCGGTACAGGGCTAATCAGAATGTGGGGGTGGGGCTTCACGGTTGTTGGGGGGCGGAGCTATGCTAAGTGTCCCTGCACCTTGAAATAAAACATGAAGCATTGTTTCTGCTGTGCCATCAATGTACGGAAACCATCTTGTTCTCCCCCATCGATGGCAAAAGTATTTGACATCAGCCATAAACCATCAATGATGTTAAACGGTTGATGGCCCTCCCTAGAACAGGTCTGCCTACATATACCCCAGGCATCTAACAAGTTTTAAGGGGGTATTTAATTAGTGACAGGATGCCTAAATCTTGGATTGCACCGTACATTCCTTGTACCCCATAGGTTCCCAAACTTTTTTGAATCACGGCGCCCTAGAGCATCAAAATATTTTCATGGCACCCTTAGGCCAAATGCTTCTTATCAAGGAATTCAGTAAAAAAATATTAAATTAAGTGCATTGTGTTTATATGTCACAGTTATCTGGTGAGGGACAGGATTTGCTTCTGTTTGTCCACATATATTCTTGATTTACATGATTTTTAAAAGGATTTTTTTCAAGAAAGGGCATTTTTTCATACCCTACCATCCACTAAGGTTTGGGGGGAGAATAAAGTATGATCAGCAACGTGCCCGAAGCATAGCGAACGAGTAACGTAGTGCCAACACTTGACATGGAGTGAATTAAACATCCACATCTGCGTGTCACACTGGGATGCATGTGACTCGGAGAGCCAATAAGGACATAGGTCTGGCTGGGGTGACTGATTGATAATAGCAGGAAGGGGAGGAGACTTCCTCTTCTTCCTGCAGAATTCAGAGTGGGAAGCTGCAGTATTTGAGCTCTTGCTCCAAGATTCGTTTTTTTTTTTGCACCCAGCGCACCCTGTACCCCGCTACTTGTGCCAGGTATGTCAGCTGGTGCCCCCTCACCGCGGCCCAGACGGTCTGCCCGTCCGCCGGCACGCTTCGCGGCGGACGATGGCCTGGAGGCATCTGACGCGCTCCCTGGCCTGTCTCCCCCTGTCCGCCTGCACTCACCCGCTGCTCCATGCCGCCGTGCCCGGGGGTCCGCCATAGCTGGCGCAGGTTCTCCTCCTGTGTCGGCGGGGTGATCCGCCGCTCGGCCGGCTGCTGGGAGAGGCGCGGGGGTGACGCGTGGCAGGGGTGCGTCATACAGGGGCGCCGCGTCGGGCGCGGCTCGAGGTGGCAGGTCTGGGAGAAGTGCGAGGGGGTCCAGGACCGTGGCGGCGGGTGTCAGGAGAGCTGCGCGGGGTGGCGCTCAGCCTCAGGCTGCAGCGCAGGCCCCGTCCCCATCACAGCAACCTGTCAGCTCCGGCCCCGTCAGAGCGTCAGGGCGGAGGCGGGCGCATGCGCAATATGAGGAGGAGGCTAGCGGGGAGTCAGCCAGTAGGTCGGGGACCCCGCAGGAGGCAGCGTATAGGGGACGCGGCGCAGTGATGGAGTTTCTCCCAGCCGCAGGTCTGGTTATGTGCCCACCTATGCCCGGGCGGCTGAGTCCATTGGGGGCTGGGGCTACCTGGGTGCGGCAAGGGACGATGGTGGGAGGCATGGGGCCCGCCGCCACGGAAGCTGCACCGGATCCTCTTCAGGGTCCGGGGCGGGTTCCAGGGTGAGGTCCCCTGCTCCGGCCTTTGATCCATCCGCGCTCTCGGCGGCTTTGTCCTCAATGGCGGGCGCCCTGGCACCCCTGGCGGGTGGCCGTCCTGCGAGAACTGGTGGACACGGTTCTTCACGGCGCAGGTCCTCCGGAGCCCTCGCGGCCCCTAGGCCTGGCTGCTCACGGCTGCGGCGAGCGGGGAGAGAGAGGGGATCTGCTGTGGGCAGGTCTGCTACACCTCGGAATTCTGCTACACGGCGAAGAAGGCCTCAGAGTGGGAGGCACAGGGCCGCGGCTTCTCCCCCGCCCGAGTATGGCGATGGTGAGCCGCCGGTGCAGGAGCAGTATGGGTCCGGCTTGGGCTAGGGTGATCCAGATGACCTGGACGATGACGATGACACTTGGGCCGCTCAGCCGGAGTCGGCAGGTGAGGACTCTTTGGAGTACGGTTCAGGGTCTGATAGGGGGAGTTTCTCTTCTGGGGGCTCCCGGGATAGCTTCTCTTCCTCTTCCTCATCTGCTGGGGGGTCTGATGTTGGTAGCGCTGCGAAGGCTCGCAAGAGGGTGGCCAAATATGCTAAGAGGGAGGCTGGGAGACGCGCTCACCACATTAAGCGTAGGAAGGTGGCCTCCCTGTCCCGGAGGGAGAGAAAGAGGCAGAATCAGCCCGGGGTGGTGCACTGCGACTATACTGCAGTTTTGAGAGGGCTGAGGGAGAGTTGTAGGCGTAAGATTGAGAAGGGCGATTATGTGGATGTGTTCAGTCTGACCGAGGACACCAAGAAGGCCTTTAAGGCAGCCAAGGATAAGGGCGGCATGGGTTCTGATTCCTATCGGTCCTATGACAACTGGCTGGCGGGTTTTTGTGTTTTTGCGGCCTGTTATCTGGAGGATCGGCCGGATGAACACATTAACGTAATCCGTTATATTCACATGATACACGAAATGAAGCGAAAGTATGGGGGTTATGCTTGGCGCACATACGACGAGCAGTTCAGGCGTAAGCAGGATTGCCTGCACATCCTAGACCTGGGCTGTAAGGACGTTGAGGTTTGGATGGAGGTGGCTCGCGTGCATTTAGACCCAATGGAGGCAGCGGCAGCTGCTCCTCCCTCCACGTTGGCTTCCCTCCCGCAGCAGCAACCGGCGGCGGAGCCCACCGCCGCCCGCCGCTTCCCTGGGGCGGGGAAACCGGCTCCCCTGGGGGGCCGCTAAGGGCAAGTGCTTTGCCTTCAATAATTCCACCTGTCAGTTGGGTTCCCGGTGCAAGTGTAAACACCTGTGCATTAATTGCTCGGGGAACCACCCTGCTGCCAACTGCTTTCGAGGGTCCCGCCCCTCCAGAGGCACTGCCCCCAAGCCTGCCGGGGGAGGAGGCGCTCGATAGGGCGGCTACGCCGGTGCGGGTGGAGGCCATGTCCGAATGGCTCCGCTCGTACCCAGACAGGGAAGCGGCCGCTTTCCTGCGGGATGGTTTTAGTGTGGGTTTTCGCCTTCCTGTGGCGGGGGAAGTGCAGGGGAGCGCGTTCAGGAATTTGCAATCTGCTAGGGCACTGCCCTCCGTGTTGTTGGAGAAGGTGATGAAGGAGGTACAGCTTGGGCGCATGGTTGGTCCGTTTGCTACGCCCCCATTGGCGAACTTGATCATATCGCCGGTGGGGGGGGGGTGCCGAAGAAGGCCCCTGGGAAGTTCCGGCTCATTTTTAGAAAGGAAGAAAGAAAGGGACTGTTTGGGGGGGAACGCACTAGCAATTCATTTAAAATATAGCTTTTATTGGGTTATTTTTAAGATTTCCTGTTTTACAATGCAGGAACTAAATCAACAGTGAAAAAATAGAGGTAAAATCACATACAAAGACATAAACATTTAATGTGTTTCAGAAAGAAGAGAAAAGTAGTGTGTTTAAAAATTACACAAAGGCCAATCCAGAAAATGTTTGTACTGTAACTTATCAGGTGGGTTGCATGGGTGTTCTATCCCCTCACTAGGTGTGATGTGCAACAATTGTGGTACACATCACACTAAAACAGATGGTTCACTGATCCACCAAGTTGCATTGGATCAAGGGGCTGCCTTGTAATCTGTATCGGTTATATTAGTGGTTTTTCAGTGCCATCTGTTAATTTATCAAAGGTACTGCCTCCTATATTTATCTATTGGCAGGCAGAGAAATTGGCGTATAATGCCAACATGTGAGGTCTATGTCTATCAGGGTCAGGGGAGTATTGGTTTTGGAGACCCACTGCTGGGTTCTCTCCAAAATAGGTCCCCTTGTGACCTTGGCCTCACGGGGATCACACACTGCAACACTGATATCAATCTCAGTTAATCAAATTCACATTTCAATTATAAGTCAACAAACATTCTGGTATTGGCCTATGCCAACACATGTGTTTCACTGTATCAAAACAGCTTTGTCAAGGCCAACCTGTATGCCTTGACTGACTGATATTTATTGATATTCGTATGGCCAATGAGAGACTCGTTTGAGGGTCACATGTTCACTTGGTCCTATCCTGGACCAGCTTACTTTGTTAAATGTAATTGATCTTAGGTTAATACCTATAGGTTGGATCAGGTCATGTGACCGGCATTCCGCGTCACATGGCCTGCGTCCTGGCGTCACGTGACCGGCGTCCCGTGCCACGTGACCACATTTCGCGTTACGCGATCGGCACCCTATGTCATGTGATCCTCGTCCCGCGTCATGTGATCAGCGTTCCGAGTCACGTGAGCTGCGTGCCGCGTCATACAGTTATCCGGGTTCTAGTTTCTGGGATCTCTTCCGCCCATGTGATGCGTGTCATAGATCACATGGGTGGTCAGATGATGTACCATCTGCTTCTTGTGGACCAATCATGGGGCCCTATACTCCGTACCCGGAAGTATTGAGGGATGTTATCGTATTACCCCCACCCTGGAATCTGTATGATCAATATCTATCTCTGAAAATTGTTAATTATAATTCTGAACGTTTTAAATACTGAATAATAGATAGCGTTTTGCTTTTTTACACTTTCTAAGGGTCATTTTCATGTATATATTATATATATGGTGCTATGCTATAGTCTGATTTCCACAGATTCTCATCTTATTCATCCTCGTTTATGATATCTATATGATTGTATAACCTCTTATTTTCTGTATCTTATAATCATTTTCTCATATATCATTATTATTCAGGATCTTTTTCTTATCTCTATGAGTTTATGGAGTGAATTTTTATAGAGTAAAAGAAGAGGAGGGTATATATCTGAATGGAGTAGTAAAGCTCACATAGTTTTTCTTTTTCCTGATGCTTATTTGTTCCAATCTGATTTTTTCCCCCTTTTTTTATTTATTGTTTTTTGCCAGTTCATTTATTGGTATAGGGATGCTTAAGCACTGTGTAGACTACTTGATAAAAAATATTCACAAAAATCAAAGGACATGCATATATATAACAGCATATAATTTCTCTTTGTAATGAAAGATAATAATAAAAAATTAAATTAAAATTATGTCGTGTCTGTTTGTGCTTCTTGTCATTCGTTATTATCTTTCTTATATGTCTAATGGATTGTGTATGTATGATTTTACATTGGTGTCTCTACATACTCCAAGTGAGGGGAAGGGGGGTGTGGATGGGAGGGAGAGAGAAGGGGATGTGTGATGTGAGCACTGCAAAATAATAAAACTGAAAACAAAGTGAAAAGTACAAATATAAATAAAGGTGTAGGTTTTAGGATTAAGGGCAGTAGGTTAGTGTTTTTACTCGATGTGTACTTAGCATAAGGGATAAAGAGGTGACAGTGAATCTATATTATGGTAAATACTTGGTTATGACTTGTCAAGGTAAGTATATACATAAGTAAGTGTATATGTGTTTGAATCATCTGTGTGGTGGTACATAGTGTGATTGGGTAAGTATTTAGTTTAAACATGTGAGGGTAAGTATATACATAGGTAGGTATATAGGGCCTTATTTTGGTTCACTCTTTCTGACAAAATCCTTCTTAGATGGACAAAACCATGTGCACTGCAGGGGGGCAGATGTAAAATGTGCAGAGAGAATTAGATTTGGGTGAGTTATTTTGTTTCTGTGAAGGGAAAATACTGGCTGCTTTATTTTTACACTGCAATATAGATCTCACTTTAATTCAAACTGTTTTTTTATTAGGTTAATTTGTACAGTTCAAAATATGCAACAATAAAATCAAGTTACATTACAATAAAGCAAATGAGTTGCGTCATGTTTGAAAAAGCATAAGCAAAAATCTCAGTGTCTGAGAGTATTATTAGCTTAAGGTTATACATGTTAAATATATCTTTAGGTAACTAGCTCACATAATACAATCTTGTCAACTTCGAAAACAGTCAATAAGAAAGGGAGTATTAGGAAAAGGAGCAAAAGAGAGGGGAAAAAGGCTAAGGAAGGAGAGAGGCGTTAGAGAAGGAGAGGAGGGAAGGTTGGGGAGAATGCGCTGAGTGTTGGGAGGTTTTGTTGCTGTCAAGTGGTCTGCAGGGTCACGGGACCATTACGTGAATGGTGGTGTCTGAGAAGAAGTGACGTCTGGTAGGTCTGAGGATCAAAAATCTCTCATAGGGACAGGTAGAGTGAGGATTCCTTAAATTCTATCCAGGGTAACCAGGTCGAGGCGAAGTTTGAGATATTCCCGGACGGGATGGAAATAAGGTCTTCCATTTCCATGTAATAGTCAATTTTCTTTAGCCATTCTCTAATGGGGGGGGGCTTTGGTAGATCTCCAATGGACTGGGATTACCGATTTTGCTGCGTTATTTAGGTGTCTCAGAAGTGAGTGTTTATAAGTTTTAGTGGTGGCCGTTGTAATGTTGAGCAACCAGAAGCCAGGGTCTCTTGTTACTTTCCCATTTAAGATTTTTTCGGTGCACTGAAAGATGGTGTTCCAGAAGGGGCTGATCACATGGCAATCCCACCATATATGTATAAAGGTACCACGAGCTGAATTACATCTCCAACACTTATCAGACATTGCTGGAAACATCTTATGGACTCTTGTGGGAATCCTGTACCATCTATAAATAAGTTTGTATAAATTTTCCAGAGTGTCTAAGCTAAGGGAGCTTGTCTGAGAGATGCGGAAAACCGCCTCCCAGTCTATATCCTGGACTTTTCCTTCTAGATCCTTCTCCCACGCTGAGGTAAAGGATGTTGGAAGAGGGAAGGTGTTTTCTATAATCGATGTGTAGAGCTGTGATATTGTGTGAGATGTGGGGTGTGGGTTTGCGCATAGGCGTTCTAAAAGGGTGAGATCTCTAGCAATTTCTGATTGTTTGAGGGATGACAAAAAATGGTGTAGTTGAAGAAATTTCCAAAATTCCTCCTTTGGGAGACCCCATAGTTCCTGTATATCTGAAAATGAGCGTACCCCCTCTGGACCCACCAGTTGACCGAGCCGAAAGATGCCTGCCTCCGTCCAGTTTGCGAAGGAAGAAATGTGTAGGCCTGGAGCGAAGCCAGGGTTTGAAAGGAAGGAGGTGAGGGGGGAGATAGTCGAGGAGATGTGTGGTAAAGTGCGGTGTTTTTTCCATAATTTAAGGGTGGGGGCAACTGTTGGGTGTTCTACTATGGGAAGCTTTGGTGACCAGGGGACAATTTCAATGTAGGTGTGGAAGCAGTTTTCTTCTAGTGAGACCCATGGTTTGGAGTCTTTAGCACGTGTCCAGTCTAGAATGCGGTTCAGGTGAACAGCTTGATAATAACTAGGGATATGAGGAAGTTGCATGCCTCCGCTAAGTTTCCGCCTAAAGAGTATATCGTGCTTGAAACGGGGGGTGGAGGATCCCCATACAAATGCGCGTATAAGTTTTTGTATAGACTGGAACCATGTCGGAGGCATGTATATGGGGAGAGTTTGCAGTTTATACAAGATCTTTGGTAATGAGTTCATTTTAACGACGTTTATCCTACCAAACCATGATAAGTGTAGTGATCTCCATTTTTGGTAGTCTGAACGGAGGGAGTTTAACAGTGGAGTAAAGTTTAAGGAAAAGAGTTTGGATAGATCTTTGGATATTTGTACTCCTAAATACTTCAATTTAGAGTCGCTCCACGTAAAGGGGAATGAGAGTTTCAACGAGTTTACCGCTGTAGAGGAAGTGGTTAGGTTCATGGCTACAGATTTAGAATAGTTGATCTTAAAATTGGAGAGTTTGCTAAATTTTTGGAATTCTGTCACTAGGTTTGGGAGGGATGTAATTGGGTTAGTAATCAGAGCTAACAGATCGTCTGCAAAGAGGGCAAGTTTATGCTCCTGACCTCTTATGTGCAGGCCAGAAATGTTAGGGTTCTGTCGTATAGACCTGGCCAAGGCTTCTATACAGAGTACAAACAGGAGGGGAGATAGAGGGCAGCCCTGTCTCGTCCCATTCGCTATGTTGAATGAGTCTGATAGAGAACCGTTTATTTTCACCTTTGCTGTAGGTGTTTCGTATAAGGCCAATATTCTATGGAGGCAGGCCGGTCCTAGACCAAGGTGCCGCAGGACACCCTCCATAAATCCCCAGTGAACCCTATCAAAGGCCTTTTCAGCATCTGTTGTTAGTATCATGGAAGGTACCTTAGATAGGGATGCGAAGTGGATCAGGTTAATAACTTTGGTAGTGTTATCTTTGGCCTCACGGCCCGGGACGAAGCCCGTTTGGTCTCCATGAATCAACTTGGGGAGTAAGAGTTTCAGACGGTTCGCCAGCAGCTTGGCAAATAGTTTTTTTTTTTATAAATTCTTTATTTTTGTTTTATAAACATAATATAGTCCACATACATTGTAGTAATGTCACAACATCGTTTCCATTACTTAATAACAGTAGAAATATTGACAGCTAAAAACATAGCTTTTTACAAATCTGGTTGTGGAAGAAAAACAAACTAATGACCCTGAAACTGAGGTCCAAAACAGACACAGATGCATGGTCAGATTTTCTGACAGACATTAACTTAAACGGGGAAGACAAGGGTATCGAGGGGGAGGAAGGGGTGTGTTGGGGGTAATTTTTCATGTACTGAAGCATAGTCTTTTGGCGAGAGCATTAGGTTAATGTGTTTTTATCTTTTTTTGGCTAAGAGGGTGCAAAAGCGATGTAGGTCGTGGAGGTCTTAAATTCCAGCCAACTAAACCAGGTTGAGGTAAAGTCTGAGTGTTTCTCCAGAGCTGCAAAGTAGATGTCCTCCATTCTCATATAGAAATCTATACGTTGGAACCACTCCCATATTGTTGGTGGTTCAGTGGAGCGCCAATGTACTGGAATGACCGCTCTCGCAGCGTTGTTTAGATGTTTCAAGAGAGATTTTTTGTATCTTGCTAGGGGGATGTTGGAATGAGAAAGCAACCAGAAGTCAGGGCCTTGTGGGACTGGGAATCCTAGTATTTCTGCGGACAGTTCTCTAATTTTGTTCCAAAATGGGGTGATTAATGGGCAATCCCACCAGGTATGTATTAGTGTGCCTTTATCTTTACCGCACCTCCAGCAAAGGGGGGAGACAGAGGGATAGCATTTGTGCAATAGAGACGGGCATCTATACCAGCGTGTCAGTAGTTTATATTGTGTTTCTACTACTTCTAGGCTAGTGGAGCAGCGAGCCATTTTTTCACAGTGAGTTTCCCATTTAATTTTTATGCCGCGGTGTGTTAGGTCTTTGTCCCATGCATCACAGAATGAAGGTTTCTCAGTGAAGTGTCCATGTATAAGGATTTTGTAGATGCCTGATATTACATGGGTGGGTGGTACCACCTGACCGCACATGGATTCAAAAGGCGTGAGACTCTTATGTGGATCAATCCACTCCCTCTGGGAGAGAATAAAATGTCTCAGTTGAAGGTAAAACCAATAATCGTTTGCGTGTATATGCTCATTGTTCTGAATTTCTGAGAAGGTTTTGATTTTACCATCTGCAGTCAAGTGGTTCACTCTAGTCACCCCAGCTTTTTTCCATCTCGAGGCCACCCCGCCCGCGAGGCCCGGTGGAAACAATGGGTTGTCAAATATGGGTCTAAGTGGTGTTTTCCCCGAGGATATCCCTGGCTTGTGGCGAACTGTCCTCCACAATGCAAGGGTGGGTCCTACTGTGGGGTGTATGATTCGTTTAATTTTGGGGGTCCATGGTATTGAGAACAGGCTAAGATCTGTGGAGGATGTTTCTATGTTGACCCATTGTTGCTTGCAGGGGCCAGGGCGGGACCACTCCAAGACCCTGTGTAAGACTGTGGCTTGGTAGTACGCTGATATCATAGGTAGTTGTTGGCCACCGTTTGATTTATGGCGAGACAGATGTGTATGCTTGAATCTAGGCTTACGCCCACCCCACACAAAATGGCTTATGGCTTTATGGGCTTCTGATAGGAATTGGGGAGAAAGTTTCAGTGGGATGGTTTGGAGGGTTGGGATCATTTGGTCTATTGCATTATGGTAGAAAGTCATTAGGTCGAATCCATTAGGTCGACATGCTAAAAGGTCGACATGATTCTAGGTCGACATGGGAAAAGGTCGACATGATTCTAGGTCGAAAGGTCATTAGTTCGACAGGTCATTAGTTCGACAAGGTCATTAGTTCGACATTGTCTATGTCGACATTCACAAGGTCGACATGGGGTTTTTCACTGTTTTTTTACCTGAATGTCAACACAGTCGACATGGACACAGTTTAAAGTGCACTGCATCCCCTCGCAACGCTCGCTGCGCTCGCTATGCGTCGGGCACGGTGCCTCGCTACGCTCGGCACACTATTTTATTCTCCCACCACGCCCTAGTGGATGGTAGGGCATGAAATACCGCCTGTCGGCACATGTTGGCTCAAAAAACAGTGAAAAACTCCATGTCGACCTTGTGAATGTCGACATAGACAATGTCGAACTAATGACCTTGTCGAACTAATGACCTGTCGAACTAATGACCTTTCGAACTAGAATCATGTCGACCTTTTCCCATGTCGACCTAGAGTCATGTCGACCTTTTAGCATGTCGACCTAATGGATTCGACCTAATGACTTTCTACCATAATGCAGTAGACCAAATGACCGCATCCCGGTTTGGAATAGATATAGTATTCTCGGCAATATGTTAATTTTTACTATATTAATGCGGCCTAGCCAAGAAAATCTCTGTGTGAGCCAGTGTGTCATTTCTTGTTTCAATTTACGGAGAAGGGGGGTGTGGTTAATTGCGACCATCTTGTCAAGTTGTTTGGGAATCAAGATACCTAAGTATTTGATGTGGGAGGGTTGCCAGACAAACGGGAATGACCCCGACAATAATGAGACTGTAGCGGCAGGGAGTGTGATGTTCAGCGCCATGGATTTTGAGTAATTAATTTTAAAGTTGGAAAGATTACCAAAGTACGTGAACTCTGCCATAAGATTGGGAAGAGAGACAACCGGGTTGGTAATAGCCGCCAGTAGGTCGTCCGCAAAAAGTGCTAAGCGGTAATCGACCTTGTTGACTTGTAGGCCCGTTATGTCGGTGTTATTTCTAATTGCCCTTGCTAAAGCCTCCATACATAGTACAAATATCAATGGCGAGAGCGGACACCCCTGGCGAGTACCATTGGATATCTGTATCGGCTCAGAGAAAATTCCATTAACTCTTACTTGAGCTGAGGGAGACCTATATAGCGAGAGTACTTTTTGTAAGAAGGTATGTCCTAGCCCTAGCCGCCTGAGGATAGCCTCCATAAAATCCCAGTCTACTCGATCGAAGGCCTTCTCTGCGTCTGTGGAGAGAAGCATCATAGGGGTGTTTGTTGTTTGTGCATGTGCTATTAAATCAATGACTTTAATAGTATTATCTTTCGCCTCTCTGTTCGGGACAAACCCAACCTGGTCTGAGTGGATGACTCCTGGCAACAAAGGTCCAAGACGGTTGGCCATGAGTTTCGCAAACAGTTTCACGTCTACATTTAGAAGAGAGATTGGCCTGTAACTAGATGGGAGTGTTGGGTCTTTCCCTTCCTTAGGTATTACAGTTATATGGGCTCCAAGAGATTGGGAACAGAAAGGATTTTCTAAGGAGATAGTGTTACATGTTTGGAGAAGGAGGGGTGCAAGTTTGTCTTGGAAGGCTTTATAGTAAGTTA
Source organism: Crinia signifera (assembly GCF_055691185.1). Classification (NCBI taxonomy): domain Eukaryota; kingdom Metazoa; phylum Chordata; class Amphibia; order Anura; family Myobatrachidae; genus Crinia; species Crinia signifera. Next base: position 47,109,937 of record NC_139226.1, on the reverse strand, counting down.
CTGGAAAGCCGTCGGGCCTGGGCTTTTGCCATTGGGTGTCGATTTTAGTACCCGCAAGAGTTCGTCTTCTGTAAAAGGAGTTTCTAGGGCCTGTATAGTGTCGGCAGAGAGGGAAGGAAATTTAATTTTGTCTAGGTATCTCTGTATCTCCTGTTTATGTGCTATCTGTGTGGAGGGTGTGCGTTTTGAGGTTAGATTATATAGATCAGAATAGTATGCCTGAAAAATCTTTGCCATTTCAGTTTCAGTGGCATGTAGTTTACCATTTACATCTTTAAGTTTGGTGATGTATGTGGAGGATTTTTGGGCTCTCAAAGCACGCGCCAAGAGTCTACCTGGCTTGTTGCCCCATCTGTGAAATGTGTGGCGACATTTACGGAAGGCTCTACGTGTGCCGTCACTGAGCAGGCTGTTGAGTGCTTGTCTGGCTTTTTGAAGGTCAGCAAAAGTGTCTGAGGCAAGTGTATTTTTATGTGTAAGTTCTAGTTGCTTGATTTGTTCTATTAAGGCATTTTTACATTCTGCTTTTCGTTTCTTCAAACGTGTGCCTAATTGGATACATTTGCCTCTTATGACACATTTATGAGCCTCCCACAATGTGACTGGTGAGATGTCATCTGTTTTGTTTAATTTGATATAGTCATCTATCGCTTCTATAATCTGGGTTCGAGAGTCATTATCTCTGAGGAGCTGTTCGTTGAGCCTCCAGTTCCACTGTTTGGGTGGGGGGTGTCTGAGGGAGAGTGTAAGGGTGATGGGAGCATGGTCTGATGTTACTATTTGGCCGATGGTTGCATCGAGTAACAGCTCAAGGTGGGCATGACTCACACAGAGATAGTCTATACGAGAGTATGATTTATGGGGATTTGAGTAGAAGGTGAAATCCCTGTCCGCAGGGTGCAGGAGCCTCCAAGTGTCAATTAGTTGAAAATCATGTAGGATAGATTTAAATGTTCTAGATTCTTTTGGTGTGTTTCTCACTGTCCCCGATGAGGAGTCCAGATGAGGTTCTAATACCCAATTAAAGTCTCCTCCCACCACCAGTACTCCCTCTAAGTGTTGTTCTATAAGTTCTAAGGAATCCCTAAGGAATCTGGTCTGTCCCTGGTTTGGGAGATAAAGATTCACGAAAGTGAATTTTTGATTTGCTATAGTTGCATTGACCAAGAGTCCTCTGCCATTTCCTATCGCCGTTTCTGAGACATCGCTAACTCTCATATGGCTGGCGAAAAGGATGGCGACCCCTCTGGCCTTTGCCTCGGAGTAGTCATTAAAGTAACCTTGGGGGAAATAGCGGGAGCGAAGACCTGGGGATGAGCCCTTCTTAAAGTGCGTCTCTTGTAAAAAGACTACATCTGCTTTATCTTTGTGTATGTTATAAAGGAGGCCTGATCTCTTTTCTGGGACATTCAATCCCTTCACATTATAGGAGATTACCTTTATGGAAGCCATAGGAAAGGAGGTAGGGGGGTTCGACTAGCCTGCAGCAACCTCCAGTAACGATGCTCACTCGTCATATCCTCTGAAAATGGGGGATGGGACGGAGGTGGGTGGTAGACACATGAGGGAAGGAAGGGGTTGACAATAATCAAAGTACTAGTAATAATATACATAAATTTAGTTAGAAACGTACTGATAGCAGTGTCCTCTGCATTAAAAGCCATGGGAGAAGCTAGGTATCCCATGGTCTAACAAATATGCAGCAGAGAGAAGGGGGTCTAGGGGGTGACTGTGGTCGCAACTATAACCAACTTCAATATGAATCAGAAGCAAAAGATAAAATAAAGAGAAAATAAACTTCTGTATATATATATATATATTTTTTTTTTTGGTTGATAATCGTCCTTAGAGGACTTGGAAATATGCCCAAGGGACAGCCTCAGTTACTCTATGTCTAAGCATATACAACTATAATATCCGTGTCACTTTACAAAACTTCCAGTCCAAAGTAAAACATTTTAACTAGACTAACATTGGTCATGTGTTACACTGTTTAGAAAAGGATATCTCATGCTGCAGCCGTGGTTCCCTTCAGGGATCAGCCGAGGTGTTTTGGCAAATAGTTTAATGTCTATGTTTAGTAATGAAATCGGCCTATAGCTCGAACAAGAGTTTGGGTCTTTGCCTTCTTTGGGGATGACTGTGATATGGGCTTCTAAAGAGTGTTTTGAGAAATGTTTACTGGCAGATAATGAGTTAAATGCTCTGGTGAGGAGAGGGGCCAGTTTATTTTTGAATGTTTTATAATAAGAGGCAGTGAAACCGTCAGGACCGGGGCTTTTACCTAGGGGTGTTGAGTCTATGGCTTTTTCGACTTCCTCCAGTCGGAAGGGCTTCTCTAAGGAATCTATGTCTTCTGGAGCTAGGGTAGGGAACTTTACAGAGTTTAAATAGGAAGCGACAAGGTCTCGGTGGGAGAATTTGGAGGGGCCATCTGTTCCTTCAGTTAAATTATACAAAGTTGCATAATACTTTCTAAATGTCTCTGCAATATGCCGTGTTTCATTATGTGTAGTGCCTTTGTCATCTTTTATGGTGTGAATGAATGTAGTGGCCCGTTGTTCCCGGAGGAGGGTCGTTAAGAGTTTGCCCGGTTTATTGCCCCATTGGTAGTGGCGGCTTTTGCATTTACTATAGGATAGTTTTATCTTGTCAGCGAGGAGTCTATTTAGGGAAGCACGTGCCTCTTCCAGTTCTACGTGGTATGTAGGGGCCAGGGATGCTTTATGTGAGGTTTCAAGAATTTTGATTTTGTGCAATAGTTCTTCTATTTTCCCCGTTTTCTGTTTTTTCAGATAGGAACCTAATTTGATACATGTGCCTCTAAGTACACATTTGTGTGCCTCCCAGACAGTGATTTTAGAGGTGTCTCCAAGATCATTTGTATCTATGTATGTGTCGATGGCTAGTTCTAGTTGGGATTTGCAGTAAGGGTCCTGTAGGAAGGTGTCATTAAAGCGCCACGACCAGGGTTTTTGGGTTTGTTGTGGTAATTTAATGCGGAGGAAGACAGGGGCATGGTCCGACCATGTAATTGGGCCAATGGAGGTGTCCGTTATTAGATGAAGGTGTCTGTGGCTAAGGAATAGGTAGTCTATTCTGGAGTAAGCCTGATGGGCATAGGAGAAGAAAGAATAGTCTAGGTCTGAGGGGTGGGATAATCTCCAGGTATCGGTCAACTGGTAGTCCAAAAGGAGGCGACGCATCTTTCTACATTCCTTTTCAGGTTTTCGGGAGGATTTGTTTGTAGTGTCGCGGGCTGGATCCAGTGTCCAGTTTAAGTCACCTCCCATTACTACTATCCCTTCTAACAAGGGTTCAGCTTTTTCGAGTACAGTCGAAAGGAAAGAAGGCTGCTTTGTGTTTGGGGTATATATATTAAGTAAGGAAAAACGCTGGTTATAAATAGAGCATTTCAAAAGGAGACCTCTGCCTTCGACTAGTTTATGTGTAGATAGGTTGGTGAGTGGAATATGTCTGGCTACTAATATTGCAACGCCTAGGGTCTTACCTGCGGAATTATTTGCCATGAAGACATGTGGGTAGTAATGGCATTTCAGTGATGGTACCTGACCAGTGTGGAAGTGGGTTTCTTGGATGAAAGCTATGTCTACTTTATCGTCGTGTAGGCATTTAAGCAGTTTAGACCTTTTTTCAGGGATATTTAACCCCTTAACGTTAAAGGTGGCGATTTTCAAGTCACTCGGGTTGGGCATGTCTACATCGGGGTATAGAGAGTGTATTCTTAAGCCACACCGTTGGAATGGTTATTGGGATCAGCTCCACCAAATCCCAGACAGAGGAGATTAGGGAAAGCTTAAAAGGGTTGACATGACAGCGCATCAAAGGGAGGGGGAGAAAGGGACTAAGAGTCATACAGAGATATAGAAATAAAGTAACATAAAATACCATAGAAGGATTAGCTGCGATTGGACCAGGCATGGGATCCTGCCCAAGCCTCATCCAATAACTCAAAGGGTGCAGCAAGTGGGGGGTGGGAAGGGGGGCACACCGCGGCAACCATCCCGACCACAGGAGGTCACATAAAGCAATTATGCAGGTGTCGTCTCGATTGTGTGGAGGGAAAACATTTTCCAGTTAAAACTAAAAATCAGAGGCTATAGTTGTCTAAGACAATAGTCAAGATCAATCCAGTAGGGGGGAATTAACAGAATCTCAAGAAGCGAGTAAGCGATTCAGTTGGGGTAGGGTAGGGATTATTTGCTGGTTTGCAGACAATGTTAACAAATCTAAAACACTTAATGACTTAAAACTAAACAGTCAACAGATGTCAACGGGTCTGCTTGGGGAAGAAAGGAGAACCAAAAAGAAGAACATTGCAACAAATGAATGCCTACTGTAAGCAGCAGTAATTAAACACATAAAAGTTTTTTATAAGGCAGATATCGTCTCGATCTCACCAGGCAGGGCGGTCCAGGACTTCTCAGGTTACTTCAGAGGGAGCGGTGCTTGCTGAATGTCTAGGTCTCCTCCTTGGGGAGACTTTATCCCAGAGTCCCTTTTGAAAGTTCAAAGAAGGAGTTTCCGGGGCCGTATGGTAGGATTCCCAATCTGGAAGAGGTATGGGTTGCATGCCGAGAGTTGTGAAAAATTGTGGGAGATCTGTGGGTTTGTTTAAGATGACCAACTTGCCATTGTGGGTTACTTGAATGTTGAACGGGAAGCCCCATCTATATTTAAGATTCAGTTTACGTAGGGCATCAGTGAGGGGTTTTATGGTCCTTCTTTGCTGTAGTGTGGACCAGGCTAAATCTGGGAAGAGTTGGATTTTATCTCCATTAAAGTCTATACCATCTAGTTGGCGGGCTCTCTTCATTATTTCTTCTTTCTGTATAAAATAATGGAGGCGGCATATCACGTCTCGTGGTTTGTCAGTGGGTGTACCTCTTGGCTTGAGAGCACGGTGGGCTCTATCAAATTGGATCTTTTCTTGAGGGTCTAGTTCAAGTATTTCGCCAAAGATCTTTGTAAGGACATCTATTAGGCTGGATTGTGAAATATCCTCTGGCAGGCCCCTCACTCTAATATTGTTACGTCTTCCGCGATTGTCCAAATCCTCAACACGTGTACGCAGGAGTTGTAGTTCAGAGGCCTGGTGGTCGATCACCTCCTTGAGTTGATTGAATGCCTGGACTGAAGTTGCACCGTGGTCTTCTAGGGAGTCAACACGTGAGTCCAAAGCTGATAAATCAGTTTGAATTGTCAAGACCTCTTGTTTGATTGTGGAGAGCAGGCGAGTCTCAAGTGATACAAGATCTTGTTTCGTTGGTAGAGATTTAACGTGCGTGAGAATCTCGCTAATTTCTCTGTTGATAGAAGAAATGTAAGGGGGTGCTGCATCGCCGGTGGTAGACATGTTGTCAGCAGGCGCAGACATTGATGGGGAGTTAGAGGGGGCAGATTGGGTATTGTCTGATGTGTTGTCAGTAGATGGAGTCGTTAGATATTGTCGCAGATCGGAATTGCGCTCACTTGCTCTCCTCGGAGTCCCCTCGGGTTTAAGCTTGGATTTTCTGTTTTTCACCATGTGAAGAGTATTTGAAGGCGGAAGCACGTAATTCAAAGGCTATAGAGACGACACGAACATCGATGAGTAGTCACATAGTAGAGATTGGGTGGGCAATTGCCATCGGTCGCCCCCCCCGCGACCCTAGGCGGCCATGTCTGTAGTTTACAACGCTCCTATCAAAGGACAAGGACCCTCAGTGTGGATAATAATGTGCATTGAGTAGTTATATTCTGTAGGGAAAGGATAGGAGAGGAGCAGTGGCGGCAAAGGCTCACAAGGGGGCACTGTTGCACTACAGTGGATAGAAACCCAATACAGGTGATGTAGCAGGCAGTGTCTGTTGGTTGCCTGAGATATAGAGGTATATGCAGGGATAAGTCAGGGGGCAGAAGCGTTCAGTGTACAGAGCAAGTTGAAAGGGGATTTCTTCCTGGCTTCAGCAGAGTCTGTAGGGGAGTATAGCAGTAGAGCACCTCCCTTTGTAGTCAGGATGGGGGGGTATAGCAGGAATATCTGAGGTGCACAACCTGTGCTGCACATAGGATTTGGGCTATTCCTTAATTCAGGGACCAGCAGCAGAGGCAGGCAGAGCCAGGCAGTTCAGGACAGGCTTCTTTAGATGTATTGTAGTGGACTGTGAAGCCTGTCACTGCCACATCCAAGATGGCCGCCGCTTAAGACAGGGTATGCAGGGGGACAGGGAGAGATTCGAGGGGGAAGCAGGGTCACTCACCCCTCGTTTTCCAGCTTGTGGGGCACCTGGAGGGAGCCAAGAGTGGGGGGAATGAGATCAGGAGGCTTCCTGGACGTTTCAGCGGTGCGCGCCCGCTATGGAGCCCGCAGTGCGGGTACTTGAAGAAATTTAGGCCCCGGCTTCTAGGCCGCGGGTAGGCCGCAATCCGCGGGTGGCTGTAAACAGTCACCCCGACTCCGCAGCCCACCGCAGACCACAGCAGGCTTGTCCGGTACCTCAGTGGGGCTTGTAGGAGCGAGGACCACCCCTGTAGCACGCGGAAAAACGGGAGTTGGAGGCCAGAACCAAGGGAGCCCAGGTAATCGGCGTCTGCCTCTAATGGCCGCCAAGCCACGCCCCTATAGATCTCACTTTGAAGTAAAACCCCACCCAAATCTAATTCTCTCTGCAAAAGTTACATCTGCCCCACCTGCAGTGCACATGGTTTTGTCCATCTAAGAAGGATTTTGTCAGAAAGAGTGAACTAAAATAAGGCCCATATTGTGGTAGGTGATTGGTTTTCACATGTGAAGGTAAGTATATACACAGGTAAGTATGTATATGTTTAAATCATCTGTGTGATTGTACATGATGTGATCAGGTAAATATTTAATTTTAACATGTGAAGGTAAATATATACATAGGCAGATATATGTACATTCATTTCATCTATGTGATGGTACATATGATCGGTCTTGGAATCAATATCTTGTTTTGTGGTTCGAGTGTTTGAATTAATATTATGTCTTGTGATTCAGCATTTGTAGTGCTAGTGCTTCGTCTCTCTCTTATTGAACTGGTTTCATAACCTGGAACAGCAGAGGAATTTTTACTATATGTTTTTGTTCTGTTCTACTTCTTTAATTTTTCTTATCTTGGCACTATGATGGTGTGGAAGTACTTAATATAGCTATAGCAGAGTGTTAGAGTAACAGAGAGGTCCTTTATTGATTTTTTAATCGTTAGGGTTCATGTGATTTTCCTCATCATTTCTTTTTGGCATATTGGTTCTTTATATTTCTTTGTATTCTTTTGATTAGTGTGTAAAATGGGTTAGTTATTTGTGGTTATCTCATTTTAATATTTGAATTTATGTGACATTCATGCAGAGTCCTCATATGGCATCCTATTCTAAATAGTGGTTTTATTAAACTGGAGCAATGAAGCTTGAGTTCATAAGAAGGGTGCGTAGCTATTAGCTTCATTTAGCCCCTTTGGGAAGAGACTATCCAGTAAAAAGATCATTTTTGTCTCGAATTGTAGGAGCTGCTTGTCCAAATCTCCGCCTCGTATTCATAATTGTATGTGTCTGATCCCGAAGACTTTAAGACCACTGGGGTTACCATTGTGGTTTCTTTTTTTTTTTTTTAATAACATTTTATTTAGTATTTTCACATATAAACATAGAATGAACATTTGCATTTTGTAATTCCAACTTGGTTCATCATATTCAAATTTTAACTCATAATAACACATTATTCACATGCTATGTTGTTTCCATTTTCTCTAACTCAAAATGTCTATCCTTATGCTTTCTAAACAAACTCATACGTATACATGATTCAGTACCTAGCATTACTTCTGGGAACTACTTTTCTCATATTACTTTAATCTCTTCATGAGGGATATTTTACCGGTATTATTATCATATCGGCTAATAGATTTTACTCTTTCTTTTCCCTCTCTCTTTACCTATATACAGGTCTTCATAAATTATCCCTGTTAGTTCCAATTTATGTTTTCACTTAAAGAGTACTTTTTATTTCTTAATGCATTCTTTACATGGTTATTTTAAAAATAAATCTTTCTGTAAAAGGGGTATGGGGGTGGGGTAGAATGTACTTATATAAGTAATCTGTGTGTTTTCTGTGTTATTACCCTACTGTGTAGTGTCTGATATCTATATTGTGAAATGGTAGTGCTAACTAATAAAAAAATCCTATTTATCTAAAATATTGTGTGTGAATACCTCTTATTTTGTTGTACCTCCTTCCCCTTTCCCTTTCCTTTCCCTTTCCTCCCCCTTTCTCCTTCCCTTCCCTCTTCTGTGATTTGCTGTGAAAAAAAAAAAAGAAAAAAATTTAAATTCCCATTTATATGTGTGCTTTCTAAGGAGGTACTTTTTATGATACCTCGTAATACATTGTGAACCCTTCTGTGTACACTAATAAAGCAAAACAATATTATAAAAATTACTTATATATCTCCTCCTTCCCCCTCCTCCCCTTTACACTTGATTTATTTTCATATTATTTCATATTTCTACTTGGATGCATTATATTTTTATCCCCCTTGTTAGGAATGTTAGAAAGTAAATATTCCCAGTTTATATTTGCCATTGTTATCATCATGTTACCCTTTGCATGCACTGTTTTGCATTATGTCCCTTTATAATTCGTTCCTCTCACTCATACTTTTGCAAATGTCCTTCCCCACAAAAACAAATTTACATAAGGGTAAGGGGCAACTCACACATACAAAAATAAAAAAATAAAAAACTCTTTGTCAAAGAGACTTCCTACTTCTAAATTTACCTATAAATACTTCCATCTTATTTGCATGCTAGTTGCCTCAGATTATTGCATTCTGCCTCATTACTGACCAAGTGGTGTTATCATAGAGCCTCATCACATTCTCTCTTACATTTAGGGGTAAAGATTCGATGTATAATCCCCATTTTTTATAAAATTTAAAGATGCCTGTTTCTATGTCCGGAAGAGTGGCTTTCCTTTCCATGTAGATAATTTTTAGGATCATAGCTTCCAATTCCATTATGGACGGTGCCGATCGTTTAATCCAATGGTATAGTATTAACTTATTCGCTACACCGAGTATCACTATTATCATTGGTATGATGTTCCTATTTTTTGGGCCTAGATCCCATCCTTGCACATAAAATAGAATACATGCCTGTGGGTTCTTAACAAGTTTTAATGAGAACACCCTATTTATGACAAAGACAACAAGATGTGGAACTCCCCAGCGCTACCTCCGGAAATGTTTCTTGATTCCCTATGTATATATGGGTCAAGACTCCAATAATATAGAAAAGAAAAATATAACAGTACAAATTCCAATTAGTGAAGGTCCATATATTAAATTTCAAATCCTTCCAGATCTCAAGGTGACTCACCTAGTCTAGCTAGGAGATGTTCCCATAAAGGTATCTTTCTAGATATATAGAAAATGGAAACTCACCAGAGGGCAGTGCCCTATTTTCATCCAAAGGTATCTTTTATTCTCAATCCAAGACGACAGGACAATCTGTATCATCCGAAGGTCACAATTTATTCCTTAAAACAGGACATTCACCCTCCCACTGTACAAGGAAGTCCTTCTCCCACCCGGAATGGAAGAAATAAAGTCCAAGTAGTGCAGATGGTATCACACCAGTGGATAGGGGGTCAGTCCAACTTCAAATAATCCTCTAAAAACACCAACGCGTTTCGAACTCATGCAGTTCTTCCTCAGGGTGAAGAGTATAAAACAGAGTGTCTCCGATGGGGTATTTATACCATAAACAATCATGGTCTATGCTAAAACATGGATTCACCACTAAAAGATCATTCAATAAAAACACATAGAATTTACACTTCATTTCATAATTAAAAATAAGCACTGTGCCTATATACATATAATATAATCAATCAAAATATATACGGATGCTAAAACCTAAGTAAGAGGCCTTACATACTATCGCTGATAATCCATTTCATATATTATCATTCCTGGCAGCTGAATGTCATGTCCGGCCAGCCCAACGTCACTTCCGGGTCCGGCTTGTAATAGAGTGGAACGCAGCTTGCGTTCCAGACGCCCGGGTATCGTTTCCGGCTATAGTATACCGCATTTGGCCGGGATCCTCGTCACTTCCGGATCCGGCTGATAGTGACATGGAACGCAACTTGCGCTCCAGACGTCCGGACTTCATTTCCGGTCTAGCGTACTTCCGGATCTTGAAACGCACGCCGGGTGTAGATATGGCCCGCAGCGTCGATCCCAGGCATATAGCTAAGCACCTCTTGGGGGATGTCAGCCAGTTCATTGTATTATTAGCTGAATTGCCTCATAGTTTGATCCGTGTGAACACACAAACATTTAAGAGAAAAGGGAATAATTAGAAAAAATTTCCTCAAATTACATTCCATAAAAACATAAATATGGTAAGTCAACAGTGACATCTAGTGGTAATCTTTGATAATTACAGGAGTTGAAAAATAAATAAATAAATGGCAAAATTCATAGAAAGCATTTAAGCTCAAATTCTACATTCAAACCCCTGGGTGTTAACGTTTTGAGCTCATAAATGAGTTTCATTTCCGTCTGTGATAACCTGAGCTCTCTATCATTTTTTCTCCAATTTGCTTGCACAGCCCTAATTCCAAAGAAAGACTTAATGTGGCTCGGATCACATCCATGCACATTTTTGAAATGAAGGGACACATTGTGGGTCTCTACTTCCTTTCTAATGTTTCGGACGTGTTCTGCCAAGCGAATTTTCAGGGCTCGAGTGGTTTTTCCCACATATTGTTTATCACAAGTGCAGGTCAATAGGTAAACACAGAACTTAGTGTCACATGTAATAAAGTCCTTTACCTCAAACATCTTGCCTGTCTGATTGGATTTGTACTCAGTTAGTTTAGTGTCCTTGGATTTACAAATTCTACAGACACTGCAATTGCCGCATCTGTGGAATCCTTTTGTTTTAATATGATTCCCAATCTTGGGTGTGTTGATGGCGCTCTTAACTACAATATTTTTTATGTTGTCTGCTTTCTTATAGATGAATTTAGGGGTAGGACCTACATGTTTTTTCAGAAGAGGATCCCTCCCGAGAATTCCCCAATGTTTTTTAAAGATACTCTCAATTTGTTTATGCTGGGAGTTGTACTTAGTTATGAAGGGGACCCCTCTATATCCCTCTCCATTCTTTTTTGGTTTGGTGTTTTTGATAACTTCCATTCGGTCCAGCTGTTCTCCTTCTTCCAAGGCCTTCTCCACCAATACAGGGTCATATCCTTTGGATATGAACTGTTCTTTCATGGTATTCGCTTGTTCTTTATAAACTTCCTTGTCAGTGCAGTTCCTGCGAATCCTAAAAAATTGGCTCTTTGGGACCCCCCGTTTCCAGTTGTTGTGGTGGTTACTATCATACGGGATATAGGAGTTACAGTCGGTACTTTTCGTGTAACCTCTGGTTTTAATCATACTGTCCTCGATATAGATACTGAGGTCTAGGAAGTAAACTTCTTGTTGGCTACTATCAAAAGTTAATTTGATAGAGAGGGAATTTTCGTTCAGGTGTTCACAAAAAAGATCCATCGATGTCTTCTCACCTCTCCAGACGAACAAAACGTCATCTATGTATCTAGACCATGACACCAGGCTGGCACCATATGGGTGGCCACTCCAAACTGAAGTGGCCTCCCACCACGCCATGAAAAGATTGGCGTAGCTTGGCGCCAGTCTGGTGCCCATGGCCATCCCCTTCAGTTGTAGGTAGTATGACCCTTCGTACCAGAAATAGTTGTTCATCAGTATCATCGCTATGCCCTCCAGGATGAAACTTTTCAGATTGATGGGAGTCTCCTCAAGATCGAGAAAATATTCCACCGCCCTCAGACCATAATCGTGTTTAATAATGGTGTAAAGAGAGGTAACATCAGCCGTAGCTAAGATGTCACCCTCTTCCCACACCAAATCTTGGATCTTCTGTAGTACTGATATGGTGTCCCTTAGGTAGGACGGTGCTTTAATCACCATAGGCTGTAGCAGGGAGTCCAGGTAATGTGACAGATTGGATAGTATCGATCCTGTCCCCACCACAATCGGGCGGCCGGGCGGTTTGTCCCTACTTTTGTGTATCTTCGGTAATATATATATTACCGGAATTGATGGAGATGAGATACTTATATAATCTTTAACTTCTTGGGTGATGACACCTTTCTTCTTATATAGTTCCAAATAAGTTTCTAATTTTGTTTTAATCTTTTCTGTAGGGTCCCCCCTCATTTTCTTATACGTAGAGCCGTCTGATAGCTGCCGCATGATTTCTTCCTGATAGGCAGAGGTGTCAAGAATCACTATACTGCCACCTTTGTCAGCTGGCTTTATAGTGATCAGCTTGTTGTCTTTCAGGCTTTTCAACGCCTCTCTCTCTTTTCTGGAGATGTTAGGGTTCCTCACCCGTTTCGGGGTCAATTTTTCTAGGTCCTCCTTAACTAACCTCTCAAAGGTGTCAACAAAACACCCCTTTTTATAGGTGAGATAAAAAGTTGACTTCTTTTTAAACACAGCTATCTGTGGGTTCTCCTCCACAGGTTCTGTGTCATCTGTCCGTTCCTCGAAGAATCTCTTTAAAGTTAGCTTTCTTACCAACTTTTGCAAGTCAATAAAAATTTCGAATTCATCAGGTTGGTTGGAAGGGGCAAATTTAAGTCCCTTTTCTAGGACACTTAGTTCGTCCTGATTTACCACATAGGCACTCAAATTGAACACCACAGTTTTTTGTGAGGAGCTGTCTTCGCTGGTCTCTAGGATGGGGGTTTGTACCCCGACTATTTATTTATGAGATTGATCACTTTGTTCCAAAACAATGCTATTTTCCCACAACTCCAAAAGTTATGGAGAAATGTAGCTTTAACTTTACTACATTTGATGCATCTATCTGATTCCCCCGGTATCATATGTGCTCTCTGGTCCGGCGAGATGTAGGCCCTATTTAATATCTTAAAATATACTTCCTGTAGCAATGCCGAATGAAGATATTTATAAGTATATATACAATTTTTTAGCACCAATTCCCACTCAGGGACCTCTGGTATATCGCTCTGCCATCTATGGATCGCACTCTTCCATTTCTTAAGAAAATTTGTATTTTGTAATACCTCATAGTACAACGATAAATGATATTTACTTGAACCCGTTATGGTCATAAATTTTTTCATGGGGTCAATAGTATCCGCCTCTCTCATTGGTGGTTTCTGTGTCTGTATATAGTGCCTAACTTGCAGGTACATATAAAAGTGATTTTTCTCTAGTTTAAATTTTTCTTTAATCTCTGCGAATGTCAATATCCCCCCCCCCTGGGTCAAAAACGTCCCTGATTGAGGCTATGCCTTTATCCCTCCATCTCAAGAAATTACTGTCTTCTAACCCAGGCTTAAATTGTGGATTACCCCAAATCGTATTGAATTGTGATACTGTGAACTCTCTTTTCACTTGTTTATTTGTTTTCACCCATGTTTCATATGTATCTTTAAATAGTATTGAAGTAGCCATATCTCTCGGTATCATGTTTTTAGGAGAGTGGATTAATGCTGTGGCTGTGAACGGGTAAAAAAATTCTGCTTCCAACTCAAAATTAGTGAAAACTGATCTCTTCCAAAACCAATCTATAATGTATCTAAAACATATTGCCTTACTGTATGCCTCCACATTAGGTATATTTAATCCTCCTTCTCTTCTAGGCAGCTGCAACTTATTATAGGCCACTCTAGCTTTACCTCCCGCCCATAAAAAGGAGGAAAACATTTTATCGACCGCTTTATTGTCTGCTTTAGTCAGTCTTATGGGTAGCATGTCACACCAGGGGACTCAGTCGACAAGACTGAGACCTCTGGTGGGGACCTGGACCGGTACCTGAACCGGGGAGGTTGGAGAGGACCCCTGCGCATGAACTGCGCGACAGTGCACCCAGAGCCAATGAGTAGTCAGAGGTAAAAGTACAACCAGATTTATTATGCAGAAGGTTGTAATGATACAGGCAGTAAAGTATGCAGGAATAATGATAGTTCATGCAGATTGCAATACTTTACAGGTATGATGAATGAAGTATCGATGGTGGAACATCGGATGGATAACGGATATGGATACTGTGGGTCCGGAATGACGGACGGAAGATAGGAGCTTGACTGTGGGTCCGGAATGACGGACGGAAGCTTGACTGTGGGTCCGGAGTATCGGACTATCGATGGTGGAACATCGGAGATGGATGATGCTGGAGCATCGGAGGACCAGAGTCCTGGAGCTAGGCTGGATCGCTGGGTTGACGAGGCAGGCTCACAGGTGATGGAATAACCTGGACTTCAACAGGAGATGGAATAACCTGGAATACACTGCAGCATGGAAGACAACACCAGCAGAGATAAACACTTGCACGGAGACAAGGACAGCTGACCATATACAGGAGACAACTGAAGCACTAGCATTGATCTGAGAGCTCCCAGCATACTTATACCCACTGGGTGGCCAGGATTGGCCGGGCAGGTATGACTGGGAGATCAGATCACACAGGATAGGACGGGAATGACATGTGACTGGGAAAACATGGCAGCCCCCATGTCAGACTATGGCGGGAAAGTATGTTTGCGCACACCATGCTGGATACTGGGAGCAATGGCGGCGGACAGGTGGATTGCCGTGAACGGAGCACTGTCACTGGGGACAAGGAGAGCGGTGCGCCGCGCAGCCGCGGACTCAGCAGCGCTGAGCAGACTGGAGGATGGCAGCGGTGATGGCGCACGGCAGACAGGACGCCGGCAGAGGTGACGTCTGGACCGCAAGCTGAACCTGCGGAGGCACTTAGCCGGTAAGAAAGTCTGTCTCTGAGAGCTCGGATCGTGACAGCACCCCCCCCTTTAAGGGTGGCCCCAGGACACCTTTTAGGCTTGCGGGGAAACTTGGAGTGGAACGCCCGGATGAGTCTGGGAGCATGGACATCGATGGCATTGGTCCATGATCGCTCTTCGGGGCCGTAGCCCTTCCAATCGATCAAATATTGCAGACGACCATATCGGATGCGAGAGTCCAAGATCTTACTGACCTCATATTCTGTTCCACGCTGGGTGCAAACCTTAGGAGCCTTGGGGAGCTTGGAATGAAAGCGATTCAAGACCAGCGGCTTGAGCAGCGAAATGTGGAATGTAGCTGGCACTTTCAAATAGGGCGGCAACTTGAGCTTGTAAGCTACTGGATTGACGACTCGCTCAACTGGGAAAGGGCCAATATATCGGGGAGCGAACTTCATCGATGGCACTCTCAATCGAAGATTCTTGGTTGACAACCAGACACGATCTCCGGGACGGAGGGCTGGCACAGCTCTGCGTTTCCTGTCGGCAAATTTTTTGTACCTGCTTGAAGCCTTCAGGAGTGAAGAACGAATAAGCTTCCAGGATTTGACGAATTGCCGGATGGTCGTGTCGACCGCTGGAACAGAGGACACAGGTTGCAGAGTGAAGTCAGGAACTCGAGGATGAAACCCATAGTTGGCAAGGAATGGAGTGACATTAGATGAAGAATGATATTGGTTATTATGGCAGAACTCTGCCCATGGAAGGAGTTGAGCCCAGTCATCTTGGGAAGAAGAGACATATGTGCGGAGAAATGCTTCAAGGTCCTGATTCACCCTCTCCGTTTGGCCATTGGTTTGAGGGTGGTAGGCTGTGGAAAACTTTAGCTTGATTTGAAGCAGGGAGCACAGGCTTCGCCAGAATTTGGCTACGAATTGGACTCCTCTATCGGAGATGATTTCGAGAGGCAGTCCATGAAGCTTGAATATCTCTTTGATGAAGAGCTGGGACAGCTTGGAAGCTGACGGAAGACCGGTGAGGGGAACGAAGTGAGCCATCTTGGTGAACCGATCAACAATCACCCAGATGGTAGTGAATTTGTCAGACTCTGGAAGATCAGTTACAAAGTCCATAGAAATATGCGTCCAAGGACGATGTGGCACTGACAGTGGCATCAATTGCCCAGGAGGAGACTGACGACTGGTCTTGTGCTGAGCACATTTAGCACAAGAGGAAACAAAGTCCTGTACATCCTGTTTGAGGGACGGCCACCAGTAGGACCTGGTGATAAACTCGTAAGTTTTCTGAATGCCTGCATGGCCAGCGAATTTTGAAGCATGCGCCCAACAGAGCAACTTCTTTCTTAGAGCCGGCTTTACATATCTTTTCCCTGTAGGGGGCGTGAGATTTGAGACTCTCGTTGCGGAGAAGGCCACTGGATCAATAATAAAATGTTGATGTGTGGACTTTGACTCACTTTCTTGCTCCCATGAGCGGGAAAGGGCATCAGCTTTTCGGTTTTGTGTCCCTGGACAGAACGACAGCTTGAAACGGAACCTGGAAAAGAAAAGTGTCCATCTGGCTTGACGGGGATTTAAACATTGAGCAGACTTGAGATACAGAAGATTCTTGTGGTCTGTGATAATTGTGATCTCATGAACAGCGCCCTCTAGAAGATATCTCCACTCTTCTAATGCCAACTTGATGGCGAGAAGCTCTTGGTCACCGATGGCATAGTTACGCTCTGCAGGCAGGAACTTACGGGAGTAGAACCCACAGGGATGAAGACGACCATCGTGCGCTTTCTGCGAGAGGACTGCCCCAACACCCACGGAGGAGGCATCAACCTCGAGAATAAAGGGCAAGGTGGTATCAGGTTGTCTTAAAACAGGAGCGGAAGTGAACCTCTGTTTCAACAGATGGAAGGCCTCGATGGCTTCTGCCGGCCACTTCGCTGGATTAGACCCCTTTTTAGTCAAGGCAGTGATGGGAACCACAATAGAAGAGAAGTTACGAATGAATTTTCTGTAATAATTGGCAAAACCCAGGAAACGTTGAATACCTTTCAGCGAAGAGGGAATTGGCCAATCTTGGATGGCCTGCAGTTTTCCTGGATCCATTTGAAGACCGGAACCGGAGACAATGTACCCTAGGAAGGGTATAGACTTCACCTCGAAGACACACTTCTCCAGTTTACAGTAGAGATGATTAGCTCGCAGCCGGGACAGAACCTCTTTGACCCAATAACGATGTTCTGTGATGTTATTGGCGTAGATTAAAATGTCATCGAGATATACAACTACATGACTGTACAGAATGTCCCGAAAGATCTCATTGACATAGTGCTGGAACACGGCTGGGGCATTGCTGAGCCCAAAGGGCATGACGAGGTACTCATAGTGGCCGTCTCTGGTATTAAACGCCGTCTTCCACTCGTCGCCCTCTCGTATGCGGATGAGATTGTATGCACCTCTCAGATCGAGTTTTGTAAAGATGGTTGCACCGCTGACACGGTCAAACAGCTCGGTGATGAGAGGCAACGGATATCGGTTCTTTACTGTAATGTCATTGAGGCCGCGATAATCAATGCAGGGACGTAGGCCTCCATCCTTCTTTTTGACGAAGAAGAATTCTGCGCCAGCAGGAGAAGTCGAAGGACGGATGAATCCCTTTGCCAGATTTTCCTTGATGTAACTGGTCATGGCTTGAGTCTCTGGAAGAGAGAGAGGATAGGTTCTACCTCTGGGTGGTTCTTTGCCTGGGATAAGTTCAATAGGGCAATCCCACGGTCTGTGAGGAGGTAGGACATCAGCGCCAGACTTGCTGAATACATCTGAGTACTCTTGGTAGGGAAGAGGCGGAAGGTCTGCTGCATCGGCTGAAGAATGACGAGCTGGGAGTACCTTTTGGAGACAGGTACCAGAGCAGGAAGGATCCCAGGAAAGGATTTCAGATGTCTTCCAATCTAGACGAGGATTGTGAAGACGGAGCCAGGGTAAACCCAGAACCAGAGCATGAGTGGCTCGGGGTAAAACCAGGAAGGACAAAAGTTCAGTGTGCAGGACTCCCACTTTTACTGTAAGTGGCAAAGTTCTGCGGGAGACTGTCGCATCAGGAATCCTACTGCCATCCACAGCAGTAAGGAAGACAGTCTTGGAAAGACTTTCAGTGGGCAACCCCCACTTGCGGACCAGTTCTGCAGTAACAAAGTTGCCAGCGGCACCGGAATCAAGAAGCGCGGAGACAGTCTTGAAATGCTGACCAACTTGTAGGGAAACTGGAAGGACACAATCGGTTGCTGATGGAGAGGACTTAATTACTCCTAGCCTACCCTCTCCTTGACGGGCTAGGAGGAGGAGTTTTCCTGACGCTTTGGGCATGCAGAAATTTGATGTGCAGGATCGGCACAATACAGGCAGAGCTGTGCCAACCGTCGACGTCGACGTTCTCCTGGAGACAAGCGGAAACGGTTTATCTCCATTGGTTCTTCTTTGGAGTGGACCGCAGGAGCAGTGGGTAAAGAAGGCGGAGGAGTTGGCACTTTAACTGGAGCGCTCTTGTGACGTTCTATAGCCCTTTCTCGGAAGCGTAGGTCTACTTTAACACACAATGAAATAAGGTCACTTAGACCTGAGGGTAAGTCTCTTGTAGCGAGTTCATCCTTGATTCGATCAGATAGGCCATGCCAGAAAGCTGCGTATAAGGCCCCATCACACCAGGAGAGTTCAGACGCCAGAATCTGGAACTGGACCAGATATTGCCCGACGGAGCGGGATCCTTGTCTGAGACGGAGGAGTTCAGTGGAGGCAGATGCTGATCGCCCAGGCTCATCGAAGATACGCCGGAATGTTGACACGAAGTCCTTGTAATTGGACAGGATGGCATCAGATCTTTCCCATAAGGGAGACGCCCACTCTAGTGCCGCTCCACACAGGAGGGAGATGATGTAGGCGATCTTGACCCTTTCAGTAGGGAAGTTACTGGGTTGCAGCTCGAAATGAATCTCACACTGATTGAGAAAGCCTCGACAGGTCTTGGGGTTCCCATCATACTTGGTGGGGACAGACAGATGAAGGCGAGGTGCAGCAGCCATTACAGGAGGATGAACGGGACTTGGAAGTTCTCTGACAGGCTCAGGGCCACTGAGAGTGGTCTGTAACTTATCCAGCCGGGAAGACAGATCTTGCAGGCAATGAATCACTTGGCTCTGCGCAGCCTCTTGCTGATCCAAGCGAGCAGCCAGTTGCTGTACAGGGCTGGGTGGAGAAGCTTGGTTTGCAGCTGGATCCATTTGGCTAGTGCTTACTGTCACACCAGGGGACTCAGTCGACAAGACTGAGACCTCTGGTGGGGACCTGGACCGGTACCTGAACCGGGGAGGTTGGAGAGGACCCCTGCGCATGAACTGCGCGACAGTGCACCCAGAGCCAATGAGTAGTCAGAGGTAAAAGTACAACCAGATTTATTATGCAGAAGGTTGTAATGATACAGGCAGTAAAGTATGCAGGAATAATGATAGTTCATGCAGATTGCAATACTTTACAGGTATGATGAATGAAGTATCGATGGTGGAACATCGGATGGATAACGGATATGGATACTGTGGGTCCGGAATGACGGACGGAAGATAGGAGCTTGACTGTGGGTCCGGAATGACGGACGGAAGCTTGACTGTGGGTCCGGAGTATCGGACTATCGATGGTGGAACATCGGAGATGGATGATGCTGGAGCATCGGAGGACCAGAGTCCTGGAGCTAGGCTGGATCGCTGGGTTGACGAGGCAGGCTCACAGGTGATGGAATAACCTGGACTTCAACAGGAGATGGAATAACCTGGAATACACTGCAGCATGGAAGACAACACCAGCAGAGATAAACACTTGCACGGAGACAAGGACAGCTGACCATATACAGGAGACAACTGAAGCACTAGCATTGATCTGAGAGCTCCCAGCATACTTATACCCACTGGGTGGCCAGGATTGGCCGGGCAGGTATGACTGGGAGATCAGATCACACAGGATAGGACGGGAATGACATGTGACTGGGAAAACATGGCAGCCCCCATGTCAGACTATGGCGGGAAAGTATGTTTGCGCACACCATGCTGGATACTGGGAGCAATGGCGGCGGACAGGTGGATTGCCGTGAACGGAGCACTGTCACTGGGGACAAGGAGAGCGGTGCGCCGCGCAGCCGCGGACTCAGCAGCGCTGAGCAGACTGGAGGATGGCAGCGGTGATGGCGCACGGCAGACAGGACGCCGGCAGAGGTGACGTCTGGACCGCAAGCTGAACCTGCGGAGGCACTTAGCCGGTAAGAAAGTCTGTCTGAGAGCTCGGATCGTGACATAGCATTTGTAAAATATACGCTATTTTTGGGAAGGCTACGCTCTTTAATACCGCCGCTCTTCCCATCAGGGAGAGTGGGAGTGTCATCCAATTTCCCAGTAGTTTTTTTATAGCTATTATCGCTGGTGTGACATTCTGCGTGTAGATATTGACCACTTTTGGGGGCACACATACTCCTAAATATTTTAAATAATTATTTACTATCGGGAATTGGTTGGTGAGCGGATTTGCCTTTAACTCTGCGGCGTCTCCTGATAATATCATTACTTCAGATTTTTTATAATTTACTCTATAGCCTGCAAAGGACCCAAATAGTTCAATCAACTCCACTATGCATGGGATTGATTCGGAGGGGCTGGAGGCAGGGGCGGGCTGGGCCGGGGGGCAGAGTGCCATATGCCCCCCGGGCCGCTTACCCACCCACTGGCTGCGGGCCGTGCTGCGGCTGGATCAGCTTCTCCAGCCCTCCTGCACTGGCCGCGGCTTACAGAACACGGCCGCGGCTACAGGAAAATGGCCGCCGGCCCCCTGCACTGAGGACATGTTCTCAGTGCAGGAGGCCGGCGGCCATTTTCCTGTAGCCGCGGCCGTGTTCTGGAAGCCGCGGCCAGCGCAGGAGGGCTGGAGAAGCTGATCCAGCCGCAGCACGGCCCGCAGCTAGCGTGGGTAAGCGCTCTCCCCCCCCCCCCCTCCCTCACCCCAGCATATGTGTTTCTGTCACTGTGGGGGCATATCTGGCACTGTGTGGGGGCATATCTGGCACTGTGTGGGGGCATATCTGGCACTGTGTGGGGGCATATCTGGCACTGTGTGGGGGCATATCTGGCACTGTGTGGGGGCATATGTGTATCTGGCACTGTGGGGGGCATATCTGGCACTGTGGGGGCATATATGTATTTGGCACTGTGGGGGCATATGTGTATCTGGCACAGTGGGGCATATGTGTATTTGGCACTGTGGGGGCATATGTGTCTCTGGCACTGTGGGGGCATATGTGTCTCTGGCACTGTGGGGGCATATCTGGCACTGTGGGGGCATATGTGTCTTTGGCACTGTGGGGGAATATGTGTCTCTGGCACTGTGGGGGCATATGTGTCTGGCACTGTGGGGGCATATGTGTATTTGGCACTGTGGGGACATATGTGTATCTGGCACTGTGGGGACATATGTGTATCTGGCACTGTGGGGGCATATGTGTCTGGCACTGTGGGGGCATATGTGTATTTGGCACTGTGGGGGCATATGTGTATTTGGCACTGTGGGGGCATATGTGTCTCTGGCACTGTGGGGGCATATGTGTCTCTGGCACTGTGGGGGCATATCTGGCACTGTGGGGGCATATGTGTCTTTGGCACTGTGGGGGAATATGTGTCTCTGGCACTGAGGGGGCATATGTGTCTCTGGCACTGTGGGGGCATATGTGTCTCTGGCACTGTGGGGGCATATGTGTCTTTGGCACTGTGGGGGAATATGTGTCTCTGGCACTGTGGGGGCATATGTGTCTCTGGCACTGTGGGGGCATATGTGTCTCTGGCACTCTGGGGGCATATCTGGCACTGTGGAGGAATATGCGTATTTGGCACTGTGGCAGAATATCTGGCACTGTGGCGGCATTTGTGTCTGGCACTGTGGGGGCATATGTGTATTTGGTACTGTGGCGGAATATCTTGCACTGTGGGGGCATATCTGGCACTGTGGACATCACATTGTGCGGTGTAATGGGCATCATGGTATGGGGCGTAATGGACATTACGGTGTGGGGAGCATTGGGTAATTGCCATCACAGTATGGGGTGTAATGGGCATCAAGGTGTGCAGCATAATGTGTAATTAGCATCACAGTGTGCGGTGTATTGAGTAATTAGCATCGCAGTGTTTGGGCGTAATGTGTAACTGGCATCATGGTGTTCAGCATAATGTGTAATTGGCATTACGGCATGTGGCTTTATGTGTAATGGGTATTACAAGGTTCGCTAAAATGTGCAATCTGCAGGTACACAATATAATCATGGTACAGGCAACGCCCCTTATGATAGGCCACGCTGGAGGCGAAGAGCAACATGTCGTCCGCGAACAGTGCCAACTTCGCCTCCAGCCTCCCCACCTGCACCCCCCTATATCCTTCTGTGGTCCTCAATGCAATTGCCAATGGCTCGAGTGCCAGGGCAAACAAGAGTGGCGATAATGGGCACCCCTGTCTTGTGCCCCTTTCAATATTAAAAGCCTGAGACATGTACCCATTGATCATGACCTGTGTATTAGGGGTCTCATATAATCTTATTATTAGAGCCACAAAGCTTTCTGGCATTCCAAATCTCCTTAGTGTATCTGCCAAATGTTCCCATGTAACCATATCGAAAGCTTTCTCTGCGTCCAGAGAAAGCACTACCTTTGTATCGGTTCCCATATGTGTTCGTACCCATTCCATCACTGTTAATAGTTTCCTTATGTTTACCACCGATTGTCGCCCCCAAATAAATCCCGATTGATCTTGATGTATTATAGTCGGCATTATTATCTTCAGTCTATCTGACAAGATTTTTGTTAGGATTTTATAATCTGAATTTAACAGAGATATAGGTCTATATGAATTAGTTTGTTCTAGGTCTCTGCCCATTTTTGGGCAGGACTTTGATTGTAGCTGCATTAAAATATAAGGGTAACTTTTTACCTGTTAAGATGAGATTATAGATTTTTGTTAGTTGATTAGTAATTTTGGGCCCCAACATTTTATAGTACTCATTCGAGTACCCATCTGGGCCTGGTGATTTTCCTACTTTCAATAGGCCTATAGTTTTCTTTACTTCTTCTTCTGAAATTGGGAGCATTAGTGCTGTAGCTTGGGCTTCTGTGATCTGCGGCGTCCGTATTTGCGCCCAAAATTCATCTCTAGCTTTGCTATTTACTTCTGGCTTAGAATACAGTTGGGAATAATATTCTCTAAATACCTGTGCTAAGGCTGCATTATTTTTAATCAAGGTTTTATCCTTGGTTCTAATGGCCGTAATACAGGTCCTCGGTTGCCTGCCTTTTAATAAATTGGACAATAATTTGCTCGCTTTATTACCGTATCTGTATATCCCGCAATCCCTTCGAAATGTATATTTTGATTCCAAGGATGTTAATATATTGTCAAATGCTGTTTTCCTTACTAAGTATGTTGTCCTATTCTCTCTATTTGGGTTTTGTTTGTACTCTTGATAGGTTTGTACTCAGTGCTGTCTGGGCCTCTAGATACGTTGATTCAGTGGTTCTCTCCCTCACTTTGCAGTATGATAATATTTGGCCTCTTATTACCGATTTAGATGCCTGCCAAAATATCATTGGGTCATCTTTTGCCATTTCTCCATTTTCTTGCATGTATTCTTCCCACATTTTTTCCAATTCTTGTCTGAACTGTACTGAATTTGCCAAATATGAAGGAAAGAACCACTGGCGTATCGGTCCCTTATCGGCTCTCTGAGCTATTTTCATCCAGCATAATGCATGGTCTGATATGGATATTGATTCGATGTTAGAGTCAGTTATTCTGGGAAACAGCTGTTTTGAGACTAGCAGATAGTCCAATCTGGACAATGTTCCGTGGGCTGCTGAGAGACATGTATACTCTCGCCCTATAGGATAACACGCTCTCCATACGTCTATCATCTGCAATTTTTGCTCTATCAGTCCTATAGTACTTTTCCCCTCTTTGTTTTTCTTTTTTGACTTTAGGTTCCTATCCAGCGTAGGAGAGGCCACTAGATTAAAATCCCCGCCCATTATTACTGAGTCCATGGGGTATGAATATATTTTGTTCATCAGTATGGTAAAAAATTCTTTCGATTTTGAATTGGGGGCATAGATATTACACCAAGTGTATCGTGTACCCCCTACCGTAGCTTCTACGATAACATACCGACCTTGGGGGTCTGTGGTTACTGAGTGTACTGTGATTCCTAGAGATTGTCTTACCAAGATAACCACTCCCCTGGCTTTGGAAGTATAATGTGCTGACGCTATAACTTTCCACCTGAGCATGTTAAGCTTAAGGATCTCTGATGGTAATAGGTGTGTTTCCTGCATAAACACCACATCCAATCGGAGTTTATTCAAGTATATCAGTATCTTTTTCCGCTTAGATGGGGTGTTTATGCCTCCCACATTTAGAGTTCCTATTTTTACACTAATCTCCGTGTCTTAGGTGGCTTTTTTTTTTTTTTCCCTTGCTGCTTCCCACTACATCTCTCCATAAACCAGTCACCCTCAAGAATCCCATATTGAAGTGATCTTTTTTGGTTCCATAGCAACAATTGGAGGTATATATTTTGTACAAAATAAGGTAAAATTGTTTACACTAGCATCTTCATCCATCTGATATTAGGTTTCTCTGGAATTGTTTTATCCCTCTGACAATGAGATTTACATAAAACATCGAACAGGACACAATAGGAATACACATTACTATACAATACAATGAAAAACAAACACCCATATTTCCCAGATATGGGTACAAAAAAGACATTCGTCTGCTGGGGATCCACCTTTCCCCAGTAAGACATTGTTAACAACCTTAGGCTTCCTTGTAATTTTTGCTCAATATTGCTATTAAGCTGTCTATTATCTAATATGTCTGTGTCGCCCCTAACATGCACCAGCTCCTCCCTTATTTTTAAACACAGATATCTTCTTTCCAAACCAACCCTTCTCTTCAAAAAAAAAAAAAAAAAAAAAGGAAGAAAGAAAATACAAAAAAAGAAAAAAAAAACAAGTACATATATATATTTTATCTTATATATGCTTCCATTTCCCCTCTTAAAGGGGCTACTCCTCTAATTATTTATTGACTGATTGAAAAGTATACTCCTGCGTACCTGCTGCAGTTATGTATTTTTTCCCCTTTCTTTTATATTTACATATATATATATTTTTCCTTTTTTTTTTTTTCTTCTTTTTTCTTCTCCTTTTCCTTCCCTTTCCTCCCTGTTACAATTTTTTTTTTCCCTCCTCCCTTTCCCTTTTTCCTTTCCCCCCTTTCCCCACCCCCGGGAAACCATTTCCTTCACCTACTTAGAGGCGGGATGCGGTTAATTTCCCGGCGGTCGGGATCCCGGCGGTCGGAATCCCGACACTGGAATCCCGACCGCCGAAATCCCGAAACTTTCTCCCTCCGTGGGTGTCCACGACACCCATAGAGGGAGAATATAATAGCGTGCCGAGCGTAGCGAGGCACCGGGCCCGCTGCGTGGCGAGCGCAGCGAGCCCGCAAGGGGGGGCGATCCATGTCCCCCCCTTGTCGGGATTTCGGCGGTCGGGATTCCAGTGTCGGGATTCCGACCGCCGGGATCCCGACCGCCGGGATATCATATCGGATCCTTAGAGGCTATGTCTCATATCTTATCATTCTTTCAATGTTCAAATTTGTCCTCTCTTTCTTATCCCCTTTTCAGGGGTCCCTTGGGCCAAGACATCTGGAACTCTGTCCCTCTATTACTAAATGTCCTTATTATTTAGGCCTGGGATTTCATCCAAATAGCATTTTAGGTGTCTTCCTTTCCAGGACTGGGAGGTTGTTTTTCGAATAAGGTCGGGTTCTCCTTTATGAACTTCTCTACCTCTCCAACCGTAGCAAATTCCTTGATCGACTCTCCTAAAAACAACCTCAGTCTTGATGGATATATGAGAGCGAACCTCACATTGGCCTTGAAAAACTTAGTGCAAAAAGGGGCGAACTCCTTACGTGCTCTTGTAACTTCCGCCGAAAAGTCTTGAAAAATAACAATTTTCATTCCATTCCAGGTTACAGTAGTTCTCTCGTTTTTCTTGAGGCTGACCATATAGCCTCCTTATGCACGTAGCTTAAACATCTGAAGATAACCGCTCTTGGTCTCCCATTTGCTGCCTTATGTGGGGGTCCTAATCGATGGGCCCTCTCAATTGTCATGTCTTTGCATTGAGCCGTTATCTGTAACATTTCTGGTAATGTCTGTTGAATAAAATGCATTAATTCAGGGCCTTTTATACTCTCATCCAGGCCTACTATACGAAGATTTTTTCTTCTTGCCCTATTTTCCATATTGTCGATTTTAGACTGTAGCTGGCTTATAGTATCTTGCATTGTAGATGTAGTTTGTTTCATACTGGATACATCTGAGAATAGCTCTCCCATTCTCCCATCAGCTTCTCTTTGTCCAATTGCTATTTGTTGTATCTGTTCCTTTAGTTCTTGTATGGCTGTGGAGAATTTGGTGGCCTGCATTTCCATTAGTGGTCCCATCGTCTCCTGGATGGCTTTAACTACTTCCCCATATTGTACTGGGGGATCCTCTAGTGCATGAACCCCTGGAGCCGGGGACATTATTTGCGCCTGGTGCTGTGAGCCTGCTGTCTCTCTTGCAGCCCCTGCTTTGGGGCCCACACCTTTTTTTCTCTGCTATTTCTCGGCATCTGTGGGGACAAGTATCTCTGTCCATATGATACTGCCGATTCAAAGATATATTCACTTAGGATTATCGATGTCTCTTATAGTTTTCTTGTAGGGAGACCAATCAATTACTAGTTCCTTCAGAGGGATTTTACCTCAGGTGAACATGTTCCCCTCAAAAAGCTCTTTTAAATTGAGCTCTGCTTCATATAAGTACTCCTCTGGGTTTTTCTTTTTTCAGGGGTGTAACCCCAAAGACATGCTGATTCCCAGTCCTAAATCAGTAGTCCCCTTAATGATATATCTTTAATAGACAGTTCCCTTTTAGTTTGTCACACGCTCACATGTGCTTTGGGCAGTTCAGCTTAATCTAACATATAAAATGGAAATCAGGCTTACTGGTATGTGTGCTGTCTCCGGTTCCGGGGCTTTTCCTCCCAAAGCAGCGGTTTCTAGATTTGTACTGATAGCTGGGAGCCAGCAGCGGGCCAGGGTCTCCCTCCAGCAGCCTCCAGTCCTGTCACTTCCGGTCCCAGATTCGGCGTCTTCCTCCTTCCACTGGAGCTTCCCCCAGTCCGTTACCCAGGAAGCAAACGGCTATGGGGAGCCCAGCTGACCCCACCGAGCTGCCGCGAGGTGTTCACGCCTCCCGCCTGGCACCACCAGACTCCTGTCCTCCGCTCCAGGAGATACCCCAGCCTCAACCCGCAGAGCTGCAGGAGGCAGCCCCCGGCTCCGAGGTCTCGGGTTCCCTGCCGAGTGGGCGCCGCACGTAGATGGCTAGAGTCCCAGGTGAGTCCTTGCTATTTTCGGCATTATGTGGTAGCCGTTAGGAGTTTTATTTGTTCTTCCCCTCCAGGGGTGTTCGCATACTGGGGGTTATTTTTTCGTTTTTCTGGCTGGTTTAGAGCATGTTGGAGCTGGTGCTGTAACGGAGCTCTGCTACACCTGCCCCCTCACATGGGAGGCAGGACCGGAAAACCCTCCCATTGTGGTTTCTTAGGAAGTGTTTGGCTACCGTGGTTAGAGTTTTGAATTTCAGAGAATCTGTGTGGGCATTGCGAATGGTGCCCACATGTTCCAGCACACGGATTTTAAGGGGCCTGGCTGTTTTTCCCACGTACACTTTACTAGATGGTAAACTGTGCCCACTGTGGTACATGTTATTAGGCTCTGTATCTTCCACTTTTTTAAGTTCTTATCAAAGAATTCTTCTTTCGGGATCATATATCTGCATGCTTTGCAGTGACCGCAGCTTTTTGATCCTTTTCTGCTTTGTTTAGGTTCACAGATTTTTGAGAGGTGGCTTTGGACCAAGTGATCCATAATATTTTGAGATCTTCTCCAACTGGTTTGTATTCTAGGTGGTAAGATACTGTTGAGATCTTTGTCCGCTTTTAACACTTCCCAGTGTCTTTGGAGAATTCGATCAATTTCTCTCCAATGTACGTTAAAGGTACCCACAAATCGTATAGATTTGATATTATTTCTGACTCTTGGTTTCAATAGAGTCTCACGGGGAATATCTTCAACCTGTTTCCTTGCTCGTTTCACAAGTCTGTTGCTGTATCCT
Organism: Crinia signifera; assembly: GCF_055691185.1. Classification (NCBI taxonomy): domain Eukaryota; kingdom Metazoa; phylum Chordata; class Amphibia; order Anura; family Myobatrachidae; genus Crinia; species Crinia signifera. The sequence continues at coordinate 47,081,778 of NC_139226.1, read as the reverse complement.
CTTTTTTTAAAACGAGTTTGAAGTTCTTGTTCTCGTATCTGGAAAGTTTCAGGGTCTGAGACGTTTCTTTTTATTCTCATTAGTTCTCCTTTCGGAATTGCTCTGATGGTAGAGGGTAGATGCGAGCTCTCAGAGTGGAGGATGCTATTTGTAGCTGTTTTCTTCCGTGGAGATTGTTCCTTCCTCATTTATTTTGATCTTTAAGTCTAGGAAGTTTATCTCTGTTTGGCTCATTTCTGAGGTGAGTTTTAAATTCAATTGGTTCTCATTCAGGATCGAGAGAAATTCTTTCAAATGTCTCTGGCTACCCTCCCAGAGAAGAAGAATGTCGTCAATGTATCGGAAGTACATTAAGATATTTTCTGTAAATTTTTCCATCGTCTCATGAAATACCACTTCTTTTTCCCACCACCCCAGGTAGAGGTTAGCGTATGTTGGGGCACAGGCCTTCCCCATCGCTGTACCCCTCACCTGGAGATAGTGGGATTCCTGGCATACAAAGAAGTTTTTGGTCAATATAAATTCCAATAATTCAATGATAAATTCATTGAAGTCCGAGTGTGTTCCCATATTCAGAAAGTAACGTGCAGCCTGTACACCCATCTTATGATCGATGCTGGTGTACAGGCTCTCCACATCGCAGGAGACTAGCCATACTCCAGGGTTGACTGAGACATTTTGCAGTTTGACCAGAACATCGGTGGTGTCCCGAACGTAAGAGGGCAAAGTTGTTACATGCCCTCTTAAGTGTTGGTCGACATAAGTACTGGCCCTCTCTGTCAAACTGCCTATTCCGGATAAAATCGGTCTCCCAGGAGGTTTCTTTTCGTTCTTGTGAACTTTTGGGAGCAGGTATAGGGTCGGAGTTTTGGGTTTTTCTGTTTTCAGGAAGCTAAAATCATTCTTGGAAATGGTGTTGTTGTTGTATGCAGTCTGTATCATCTTATTGTATTGTATGGTGAACTGATTACTTGGATTGAATATTAGTCTTTTGTAACATTTGCTGTCACTTAGTTGTTTGTTTAGTTCATCAAGGTACATAGTTCTCGGCCATAGGACTATGTTACCGCCTTTATCTGAAGGCTTAACTATCACATCGCTCCATTTGGCAATTTCTGATAGTGCTGTTCTTTCTTGTTTATTGATGTTATCCTTGAATCCCCTTTTCCTCTTTAAAAGATCGTCCAAGTCTCTGGATACCAGTTCCTGATAGATTTGTACAGCTGGACATATTTGACTATCAGGGAAGAAGGTTGATTTTCTCTTTATTTTGTTGTTCTTCCTGAGGCAACTCAAGAAATTCAACATCCCGCAGGAGCTGCTGCTCATCTTCTACACTGCCATAGTAGAGTCTGTCCTTTGCTCCTTGATCACAATCTGGTTCGGAGGAGCAAACGAGAATGACAGACGAAAGTTGCAAAGAGTGGTGAGTATGGCAGAAAAGATCATTGGGGCGGAGCTCCCCACTGTCCAAGAACTATACCTAGCCAGGGTCAATAAGCGTGCAGGAAAGATCTTGGCGGACAAGCTACACCCTGGCCACAACCTGTTTGAACCCCTTCCGTCAGGCAGACGTTTTAGGTCCATCCCAGCAAAGACGACAAGAACTACAAAAGGCTTCTTCCCAATAGCTGTCCACCAACTAAACCGTATTGAACATACCAAATACTAACTCGAACTTTTCTAGATACATGTGAAATGTATGTGATGTATGTTTATGCCTCTCTTCCCACCCCCTTTGTGTTCCCTGATTGATGCTGCACTGTTTCCACAAAAAATTCCAAGCACACGCAAGTATACCTGGCCAATAAAGATGATTCTGATTCTGATTCTGATTGATATTGGGAGTTATAGTCGGGACCGTTTCCATTTCAACCGTGTCATTTTCTAAATCCTGTAGTATCTGTAATGCCATCTGATCTTGTTCATCAAGGGTCACATTTCCCATACTCATTACATCTGTTCCAGAGATGTCTGGTTTTTTCATAAAGAATTTTTTTAAGAGTATTTTCCTGGTGAATAATTGTAAATCTTTTTCGCATTCAAAGCGATCAAAGTCTGATGCTGGAGAAAAAGACAGTCCCCTGCTCAGAATATTTTCTTGATCTCTGGTCAGTGTTCTCTCTGTTAGGTTTATGATACGTAGAGAGTCAGATTCTTCTTTGTCAGATGCATTTACAGGTACCTCTGCTCCCGATATCTCCCGAGTTCCGGCTCATACAACATCTCTCTTACCCCACAGGACTCTCTGTCAATGACGCCATTCCTGCCAAGTGTTGCTCAGTGACTTACCAGTCATTCGATGATGCTCTGGCGATGGTGCGGTCGATTGGACGGGGGGCACTCATGGCTAAGGTGGATGTGGAGTCGGCTTTCCGTTTGCTCGCGCTGCATCCCGATGCTTTCCGGTACATGGGCTTCCGCATAGGTGAAGAATATTTCATCGACAAGTGCTTGCCGATGGGGTGTTCAGTATCCTGTGCATTTTTTGAATGGTTCAGTACCTTTTTGCATTGGTGCGTGGAGCAGTCCTCGGGGGAGAGCAGGCTCGCTCACTACCTCGACGACTTCCTATGTGTTGGTCCGGCCAACTCTGAACGTTGTGCACGCCTGCTGGAATCCCTGCAGTCCCTTTTCCACCAATTTGGGGTTCCTATTGCCGATGACAAGACTGAGGGCCCAGTTACCTGCTTGTCTTTTCTGGGGATCCAGATTGATACGGGGGAGGATCTTTGCAGCTTACCGGCCGATAAAGTTGTTAAGCTGCGTGAGGCTGTTGAGCTGTGTAGGTCCAGTAATAAGGTCACCCTGCGGCAGGCGCAATCAGTTTTAGGCCAGCTGAACTTCGCTTGCAAGGTTATCCCCATGGGGAGGTTGTTTTGCAGGAAGTTTGAGAGGGCCACGGCGGGTGTTAGCAAGCCGCACCACCTCATTCGCCTGTCCACCGAGACTAGGCGTGACCTGGCTGTATGGGCTTCCTTTTTGGAGGAGTTCAATGGGGTGCGCATCTGGCTGGCTCCCGCGGTGGCCAACAGTGAGCTACAGCTGTTCACGGATGCTTCAGGTTCGGTGGGTTTTGGCTGTTTTCTGGCCGGTCACTGGTGCGCTGAGAAGTGGCCGGGTGACTGGTTTGAAAAGGGTCTCACTAAGGACTTGCTGTTGCTGGAACTCTTTCCTATAATGGTCTCTATGGAAATATGGGGCCCGCGCTTGGCGAATAGGAGTTTATTGTTCTGGTGTGACAACTTTAGTGCCGTGCATGCTATTAACCATCAGAAGGCTAGGTCCCTGTTAGTCTTACGTCTGTTGGCGCAGCTTTCACTGCAGTGCTTGCAGCATAACATTCTATTTAGAGCTCGCCACGTCCCTGGTGTTGAAAATGAGGTCGCCGATTCCCTCTCCCGTTTTTAATGGCAACGTTTTCGGGAGCTTGCGCCTCAGGCTGATGATGTTGGGGTGCCCTGCCCCTCTTATGTTTGGCAGGTGATCGGGTCGGATTGGAGGGGTTAGCCAAATCCTCATTGGCCCCTGCTACCCTTAAGAACTATCGGGCGGCCTGGACAGAATGGGAAGCTTTCGCGGGAGGGGCTGCTCAATCAGGTAGGCGTGGGCAGCGTCCTTTGCTGTCATTTTTGTGGTCCTTGTATTGCACGGGTTAATCCAGGGCAGTGGCAGCGCGCTATTTGGCTAGGATAGCCTTTTTTTGCTAGACTCAAAGGTATGCCCGACTTTACGAAGTGTTTCCTGGTGGTTAAAGCTATGAAGGGCTGGTCGCTCTTGTTCCCAGTTAGCCCTGATTGTCGTAGGCCTATAGATGCGGCGCTGCTCCCGTCTTTAATGGATGGAGTAAGTCATTGCGCAGACTCTGCTTTCGAGTCCCTATTGTTTAGGTTAGCCTTTTCCATGGCGTTTCATGGAGCTTTTAGGATTTCCGAGTTAGTTGCCCCTGGTAAATCCCGCGAGGCAGTGCTTTTAGTGTCAGACATTCGTTTAGATGCAAGGGCGTTGTGGTTCAGAATTAGACGGTCTAAAACTGACCAGTCAGCTAGAGGCAGGTGGGCTTCAATGACGCCGGTTGTCCCGGTCTCCATTTGCCCAGTGGCTTTAGCATCCCTGTATGCGGAGGTCAGGCCAGCCTTGGATGGCTCCTGGCTGTTGCATTATAATGGGTCTCCATTGACGGTATATCAGTTCCGTTGGATGCTGAGGCGCTGCCTTGAACGATTGGGCCTGTCCCCGAAGGAGTTTGGTACTCATTCATTTCGGATCGGGGCTGCTACCTCGGCCGCAGCTGCTGGCTGGTCAGTTAATGACATCAAGTCTTTAGGCAGGTGGCGCTCTGCGAGTTATAGGAAGTATATTAGACCTCACCTCCTGCCCTGAAAGGTTCCTGTGCTCGTATGTTATGCCTGCCTGTGTCTGAATGCTCATTCTGTTCCCCTACCCGATGTCCATCCTACTCGGGGGCTATCTACGCTCTGCCATTAGGCCAGCATCCGGAGTTTTTTCGCTTTTTGCCTGACCTGACGGACTGAATCTGGCCCTCTGATTTGGTTATAGTTTAATTATAATCCCTCAGCAGGTCCAGTCGTTTTCCTCCGGCCGAGTACACCCTTCATTCCTTTACCTTCCAATACCCCTACCTCCCTTGTTTGTTTCTTTCCCATTGTGTCCTGGTATGGCTCCAATTGTGATTGGAGCATATCTTATGGCACCTTAATTATTGTGCCTCAATTATATCTATCAAAAATTTTCTTTTTCTTTTTGGCAGATCCTCCTAATATGTAAAATTGCCTCATCAAGAATCCAATCTAATCCCCTCTTTTTATATCTTCCTCAGGTCTGGGAACCGATAGGCAAAGGGTCTGGGTAGTCGGCCATTCCTTTGTATACTGGGCAGCTAGGTCAGTCTCTGCAGGCGAAGGTCCAGCCTGTGCCTGCTCCCGGGAGGTTAGGTGGTTAGGTGTCCGGGGTATGTCTTGGAGGGACCTGCGGGCATTCCTGATGGTGAATGTCCGTCGCTATGGGTTGCCTGAAATTTTGGCGATACATCTAGGTGGCAATGACCTCGGGAAGATGTCCCAATTAGAGCTGCGGCATCTGATCCTAGAAGATCTTGCTGCCATTAAATCAGCTTGGCCGTCTTGCACCATTGTTTGGTCCTATGTGATTCCTAGGCTTACTTGGAGGGGCGCTAGGGACCCCAGGGCGATTGACGAAGCTCGGAAAAAGCTTAATGCGGCCGTTGCTCGTTGGGTGCTGGATAACGGGGGGGCTGTTGTCCCTCATGCTAGGATAAGATTTGGCTGTCAGCACCTATTCAGGCCGGATGGGGTTCATCTAGCGGGTGAGGATTTGTTTCTGTTTCTGGAGGGTCTGCTAGGAGTTCTGGATTTAGTTGTCTAGATGGTGGCGGGGCGGGGGTATTTCAGTTAAATCCCCCGCTTTGGCGGGAAAGAACGTCAGATTTAATCAATTAGCTCACACCACATGTTTTGTGGGCGTTTTTATGGCTTGTTTGCGGTGCACTCACCTCTCATTGGCTTAGGCCTTTTCGTTGTATCACCCGTGTCGGGGACAGCGTCCCCACCCGGCTGGGTGGGTAGTCAATGTGTTGGGTAGAGTTGGATACCGCCTGTTTTTTGAGTTAGGCCAGTTACGTCAGAATTGGGGTGGAGTTACATTTGTAGCCGTTCTTTCTTGGCCACCATTAATTAATTAATTAATTAATTAAATTAATTCAAATAAACAAATTAGCTTAAAAGTTGCTACAAATAAATCAGTTAACAATTTCTGCCAAACCTATGCCTCTGAGTCTTTATTTCAGGTTTAGTTATGTTAAGTTAAGATCACATACATTATGACATGCTTAAGGTACACATGAGATGTTGGGATGTTTAGAATGCGGTGCACTTATATGGTCCATGTCAACATAGAGACACCCAAAAAAAAATCCATCATGTCAACCTTTTTCATGTTTATTGGCCTTGTTGGCGTATATACAATATGTTTTTCATTATTACTTTTGGTACTTATGTATTATCTGGGCTCCCATGTTAAATGCACCCCATGTTTCATACCCCTACTATTCAACTACGCATGGAGTTGATTTTATATAGTGTGGCGAGCGCAGCGAGCCACCGTGTCCGAAGCGTGACGAGGGGACGCGGTCTCATAAGAAAAACGGGAGCCCAGATATTACATAAGTACCTTACTTTTTAATATATATTCTACGATATGTCAATTTATTTACTAGCATTTACAACCCTATCCAGCATTGGCCTTTTTTTAATTAGTTTTTTCTTGATGTAGTTGGTTTAGCAATCTATCTCAGACTGATCGGATGTTTCCGGGGGTTGCTTTAAAGTAATGTGTTGCCTTTGTCCATTATTTTAGTCTTACATGCCCACATGGGCACCATGCAGGTAAGGCCCCACTTATACCCTTTAGATAGCAGAATGCCGGGTCCAGTCCAGCCGTTTCAACATGGCTTTAAACCCGTTGACATTGCAGACTGGACCCATTAACACTGCACCATAACCCGGTCCTTCCCACGGCCAACCCTGCAGGATACCAGAGTATGATTCCTGAGTAACTGGACCCTTTTACACAGAACTGCGACCTGGGTAAACCCGGTGATAACCTGGGTCAAAGCAGCGATGTTAAAGGGGCAGAGCCGGATTAAGGTCTAAATGGGCCTGGAGCTGAAAATTATCAAGGGCCTATTATGCGCAATAATAGGGGTCGTGGCCAGCACCTAATAATGTGGCAGGCGTGACCAGTGTTCTGGTTGAGTGGTCTGCTCATGGGTGTGTCTCTATTTGTGTAAATACTTTCAACTAATTATATATATATATATATATATATATATATATATATATATGTATATATATTACAAATTCTGACACTCCCAGGATGCAGGGAGATATATTGGCGGATGCCCTCCAAAGGTGCACCCGCCGAATGCCGATGTCCTAAGATACTTGCGGGGTGAGGCGGAATTCCATTCCTAAAAAAATACTAAAAGCCAAAACTTGGTAGACAACATTTCAGCATCTTTTATGTTGTCAACTAAGTTTACCACACCATATACCCCTTATACAAATCAGGCAACACAATAGTAACCCTCTTATATTGTACTTGCCTCTTACACATTATGCCACATGGAATGAGTCAAAATTCACGTTATGCCACACAGATTAAGGCAAAATTTATATTTTTTCACATGGATTGAGCCAAAATACACACTATACCAAAACCAATTGAGCCAAAATTTACAATATGCTTCTCAAACAGGGACATTGCACGCCGAAGGTGCGCATTAAAAATTTACACCATAATGCCCATTACATGTTAAGCCACACACCATAATGCCAATTAAAATTGAAGCTACATAAATGCTGCTTACCTACATGCTCATTGCCAGGGGTTCCATGCTCATTGCCATATGGGATTACATGTTCATTGCCAAGGGGGAATACATGCTCGCAGTAACTGGGGGATAGCCGCTGCCAGGCAGAAGTGACAGCCATTGACAGCCGGACAGAGTGCGGGGAGGCTGCCCGGCTGTATTCAGAGCACTGCAGGTACCGGCTATTTGTAATAATACCCCTTTCACACCAGAAAATGCAGCAGGGATTTACCCGGGAATATGGTGCCAGGATCATGCAGGGACATGAGCCAAGTCCCTGCATTTTCTGATGTGAAGGGGAGAGAAAACCCCCCCCCCCTCTTTTTCCAGCTATATCGTTTAACCAGCTATATCTTCGGAACCAACAGACCCATTTACATGAGACCTGTATCATATTTAAGAACTTTTAAGTGGGATTGAAATTGGTCCCATGAAACTGGGCCATTTGGTTCCAGAGAAATCTGCCCTCAAAGAACATGAGCAGCCATGAAATTACATTTCAGAAATAAAAAAAATCGATTAACCCGCAATATCTCTGGAACCAATTAACCCATATGAACCAGCCTGGTAGCTGTAGCTCCATCAGGCCCATTGTTAATCCGGCCCTGTGTACGGGGCTTTACTTTCTGAGAGTTTAAGTAGATGAATTAATGCTGTTTTGAAGGCAAAGGGTGGTCACACCATGGGGAAAATTTACTAAGATGTGAATTACTTCACATGTGATGTTACCAATCAGAATCTACTGTACTTCTTATTTAGAAGATAGTAGATAGGATCTGATTGGTTGCCCATAGCAATATCACATGTAAAGTCTAAAGCTGTGTACACACGGGGGCGATAGGGGCTGAAATCGCTGGAAATATGGTCGCAGGCGACCATATTGCCAGTGATTGGAGTGTGCCCCAGCGATAAATCGCCGGGTGCGCGCTCCCGTTTTCAGCCCCATTCTAATCGCCAGCTGATTACCTCTGCGGCTCCCCCGGGCAGAGGTTCCTTCTCATCAGCGACCATCTCTGGTCGCTGATGAAAAGGAGAAACTGAGCAATATATTGCTCAGCCATATATTGCTAGCAATATATGGCTGAGCATATATCTCCCCCGTGTGTACGGGGCTTCATTCACATCTTAGTAAATTTCCCCCCATATATTGATTTGATTAAAGCTGTCTATACATCTACAGATTGATTGTCAGATCTGGCTGGTTGAAAAAAAAAAAAACTGGTAATGGATGAGAGCAATAGACAGTTGACCATTTGCTTTGAAATGCTGGAAAACTGCCAAAAACTGTCACTCATCCATTACCAGGTTTTTGTTCTAACCAGACAAATCTGACAATCGATCTGTAGATGTATGGTCACCTTTAGATTTCTGTTTATTCACTTTGCATTTTATTCATTGATCAAAATAAACTATTGTCACATGTATTTTTTTACTTTGCAGCATTTTTTCAACACCTTTTGGACAGTAGTTTACGTTTAGTTAAGTTTGTGTAAACACACACACAGCATCCCCTAATAAAACATAGTAAGTCATATTGTGTAAGTAACACTCAGGGGATATTGTTACCAAAATACACAAATATATGAAAGCAATTGTGATTTTCTAGGCTACAGATTTTATTAATGATAGCAAGTGGAGCTGCCGCCCAGGAATGAAATGAAACACCCAACGGACCCATAACAATTGCATACACATACGGGCCCTTATTCTGGTTCACTCGCAAAGGCAAATTCCTTCTCAAATGGACAAAACTATGTGCACTGCAGGTGGGGCAGATGTAACATGTGTACAGAGAGTTAGATTTGGGTGAATGTTGTTTTGTTTCTGTGCAGGGTAAATACTGACTACTGAAGTATGAACCAAGTCGGTGTACACCAAAAAAACACGAAAAACTTTTCCTTGTGCTGTGACATCCTCCTCCTCCACTGTACATCCTCTTCCAGGTGCAGAGTGTAGGAGGAGGAGCCCACCCGCAGCAGCCAGTAGCCGGGTAAGGGAGGGAGGCGGAGCCACTGGGGACCCGCTCACCCTCCACTAGCTGCCCCGCAACGGGCAGCTCTTATCGCAAGAGTTTCCCGTTGCTATACTAATTGTATGTGTTACAGCATGTGCGATTAGTGTTGTTGCGGTAGCCGGTGAAGGGCGGCGGTAACTGGCTGTGAAGGATAGTGCATCCCACCCCAAATCTTTGATTCTCTCACCCTATTATATTTCACCCCATCTGTTAGTATGTGTGTGTACACAACATCGATTTAGATCATTTTTGCTTTTAATCGATTTATGGCAATAAAATTCAATGTAAATATATGCAAATCGTCCACTAGTAAATATATACCCCCTCGCACTGAGACGATTCACAGGAAGTTATTTGCATCTGGCCCAAAGTCACTTTCTGCTCTCCGATGTTTGTAACTGTCCTGTAAATGAAGGCAGCAGAGGGTGAGTAGAACAGGCAGTGACAAGCAGCCAGCTACTGAATACTCCTAGGGCAGCGTCCGCCGTGCAAGTGTATTTCCATGTCGGAATTATTTCCATGGCTTTGGGTGGGCAGTGGAAACAATATAAAAATTCCACATTTCGCAAACAATGAATAAGCTTTAAAGTGCAATTTTTACAAGTTAGAAGAGCAGCGAGTGTTTATTTTCTCCCTTTAGAATAAGCTGCTCCTTGTTCTTCTATGTGGTGGAAGATTGGGGCGGCCTCACAATCCCTGATTCTTGCTTGTTATTGGTAAGAGTGAAGCCAGCTGTGGGAGGAACAGGCCCCCTCTTCCCAGATGGGACAGTGAGTCTTCTGTGTGCTCACAGCTGCCTGCTGCTGCTGCTGCTGCATTCTACCCCTGGATTCTGTGTAGACGTGGTACAGGGAGGGGGAGAGCAGAGCTGCAAGTCTGTGCATCACAAGGTAACTGGGCCTGCTTTATCTCAGCCTGTGTGCATGTTGGGGTGTCCTATTCACTGGGGATTTTAGGAACGTCATACTCTTTGTTACTTTTTGAGGATACATTGATTTGATTAAGTAGTATTTGTTTTATGTGTGCTTTTTGAGCTGCGCGCAGAGTAACACAAAGTTGTGTTGAATTTGGATATAGATTGGAATGCAGATGGGTGTGTGATACCTTGGCTGTTTGTGTATATACACTATATATGTGCCAGCTTTGCCGCCACTGGTTATACCTATGAGAGGTGAGTAGGCAACAAATAGTTTTTAAGTGGAAGTTACTTACAAAGTTTTTTTTTTTTTTTAAAGTTTTTCTATTTGTTCCAATTCATGGCATTCCTTTGTTCTATGCTTCTAAGAAGGTCACTTATTAAATGATTACTTCTCCATACCCCTTTGTTCTTTGCCACGTTAACTCTGCATTCCTCCACCCAAATTCTTCTTAGATTTGTGTGCACTCAGCGAGGAGCGTTAGTCACCCAGATGGTCACCCAGACAAAATAAAGACATACCGATTTCTGTGCAAGTTACGGTAAATGGGCACCTAAACCCTTCAAAAACAACTTGATGTGTATGTAAATCGTGACCAGAAGTGGTGTTTGGGGGCATTATAAGAACTGCTGGTCCCTCATTCACTGGAAATGCAGCTAAAGGATGAGTAATCTGTGGGGGACTTCACTATTCTGCCTAGATAATCATTGTAATAGGATGGGCTTACACTGCCACAATGTCTTATCTCCACGGAATTGGGAATCCCTTCCCCTCAGATATCTGCTCTTTCTGACCACTATTACCCGTGGTACAGTACTTAGCCACCAGACACTCACGGACTGGGTGTATCCGCCGCATACTAGCTGTATGGAAGTCAGGCACTGCCAGTTGGCTCCTTCACCAGCACCTGGGACTGATGTTTGGTTATAGCTGCTGCAGTACCTCTTTGCTGGTGATGATGGCTGGATCCTTTACCTTGGATCTGGACTGCAGGGTGGCAAGCAGTGCATTGACTCTGGTCATGTGGTTCTACACAGGATAGCCGGGGAAATACTGTAGATTAGACTTTGGTTCTTATCTGCAGGTTCCAGGTTACAGCAGGGAATAGGCGCCAGGCAGAATCTTGTAAGCAGATTGATGTTTATTTACTTGTAAAGAGTCCTTACAAGGACCTGTTACACTCCAGTCAGCGGTGCGGGTGATTCGTCTAGGAGTGCAAGATGGTAAACACACATGGGCTCATTTGCAATAAGATATGCAGGACCCAACCATAGCCACCAATAACCAGGCCAGGTCCAAGGCGTTACCCTCCAGCTTCAGGTCCTTTGTCAGGACAGGCTCGGAGCACACGCAGGTGTAGGGGGACTGGCCGCAGTGTGATAGCTCCACATGTGTTTGTTTTCTTTTCTGGAGAGAGTTGAATGGCCGCCTTCACATGCCCAATGGTGCATCCATCCCGGACGGTGCTACTTTCCTTTTCTCTGCTTCCTATGGTCTCCTGGCGGAATACAGTTGCTAGGTGGACACTATGGAGGTTGACGTACATTAGGTCGACAGGGACAGAAGGTTGACACAAGCATTAGGTGGACAATGGGAAGGTTAACACGTAAAAGGTCAACATGTGTTTCTCCAAAACAGGCGGCATTTCATCCACTGGGGCTTGGAGGGAGAATGGAATAGTCCAAATTCAGGACTCATGTCGAAGTTTTCACCGTCAACCTTCCCATTGTCGACCTATTTCATGTGTTGACCTAAGCACTGTCGACCTTTAGTGGTTGACCTTATGTATGTCGTCCTTCACAGTATTGACCCTATGACCCCTACCCCTCCTGGCACTTTCTGTGTATTCCAGGGTTGCCGACCCTCCCGGAATTTCCGGGAGCCTCCCGAAAATCGGGTCCCCCTCCCGGCCCCCCGGAAGGGTGGGCAAATCTCCCGGATTCACGGGGGGACCCCCGCTGTCCCCCGGATCGCGGCATTAAAATGCCGCAATCCTCGGGTCTCAGAGGAGGGGGCGGAGCTAAAACGTCACAAACGCGTCATTTTAGCCCCGCCCCCTCCACAGAGATCCATGAATTTGCTGTTTTACCATCATGGGGCGGGGCTTAGTGATGTCACTCTTAAGCCCCGCCCCCTGAGCGGCTGTGGAAACTCTCCTCTCCGGGCTTCTCCCGGAGAAGAGAATAATAAAGTCGGCAACCCTGGTGTATTCTAAGTATAGGAAGATACTGATTCAGCAAATGAGGAAATTAATCCATTGTGATATTTAAATGTTGCTATGACTTCAGCTCTACACTGCGGACCTTATTCAAATCCGTACAATCACAATGCGAATTCGCATGGGAGCGTGATGTTTTTGAAATGCGCAAGCACAGATTGTTCACCGGGTGGCCGTGGGCATGGGGCGGTGGCGGGCCGGGGACTCACCCATGGAAGCGCTCACAATTTCATAGGTGTTTCCATGAAAACACTGGAGGTTCCCATAGAAATCGCCCGGTGACGTGAGTGCCTGGGGAGGGCAGCCAACATCACCGGATGTCAACTGTCCGCCGACTTCCTTCAGAGTGAGCACGCACATCTACCTTAGATGTGCGTATGCCTTCCACATCATTCGATGGTCGGCGACCATCGAATGATGTGAGTGTTACCTCGCAGGCTGCAAAAGGATGTTACGTCAAACATCCCTTCGCAGCTGGTGCGTGCAGATACCGGCTGAGAGTGGGTGGCGGACAGGCCACCATTCGCAAGGCGGGGTTTGGTGGACTCGTAAGGCTGCAAATTCGCAGCCATGCAAATCAACCAGAATAACCCCCTGAGTCATGTCCAGCAACAGATGGAGATGAATGTGAAGGTGTCCAAAGTGCTCACCTGTGGGTGGATGTGTGTGTGTGTGTGGGGGGGGGGGGGGGGGGGGGCGGTGTTGTGCGTTGTGGAACCATTGTTTATTATGAGCAGCCATAGGGGGTTATTCAGTTAGGAGTGAGGAGACATGGGTAATGGGTCACTAGATCGACAGTGTCTAGGTCAATAGTCAAAAGATCGACCACTACTGGTCGACAGGCATATGGTCGACACATTAGATAGGTTGACATCCATTAGGTCGACATGGTCAAAAGGTGAACACAAGCAAAAGGTTGACATAGAAAATTAATTTTTATGATTTTTTTTTTTTTAAACTGACTTGTACATACGTCACCATCCCAGTGTACATAGAGTGGCGAGTGGACGCGGTACACTATTAAGGTGTCCATGTTAACATTCCCCCCCCCCCTCCCTCAAAAAAAATATGTCAAACTTTTTCCATGTCGACGTTTTGCTTGTATTGACATTTTCACCATGCCGATAATGCATGTAGACCTTTTTTTATAGTGTCAATATTTTGACAGTTGACCAATAGTGGTCGACTTAATGGCTGTTGAGCTAGGCACTGTCGACCAAACAATCCATACCCATTTTGTAACTGATATTGGGGGGGGGGGGCTATCCAATTTGGTCCCCTGCCCCCACAAAAGAAATGTTATCTTGAAAACACGAAGATGCCATAAAACCTGTGTGTGTTCTGGGAAATATCTGAGCAGGGCCGCCACTAGGAATCTTGGGGCTTGGGACTGACCTTCAGGGAGCGCACACACATGTACATACTACCAGATTACATATCCAGTCCCTATTAGGTGCATTGTTGGCATCGCAGCTTGATGACCTCATCAGCAGTGGACGTTTCACTTTTTCTGCACAGTGGTGTCCATCTTAGCCCCATGGTCCGGTCCGCAATCACAAAAATCTGTATTTTCATTTACTTTTGTGTTGATAATTCATCATCTACCTTTCCTCAACTATTTCTACACCTCTATAACCCTACACTAAACTCTTAATATTACTACTAATTATGTCACTTCCCTATTAAGCTTTCTTCATAATCCTTTGCTTCTAGTTTATGAACATCTCTTTTTTTGTTCTTTGTGTTGCATTTCTCTTCATGTTCTCCTGCAGAACTCTCTAGTCTAGCTCCTTCTCATATTTAGTCAGTCCGACAATGAGTTATCTGTTAGGGGTAAAATTCCTGACATTTTTAAGATTTTGTGATTTCAGTCAGAGCTGGAAGCAGGGAACGTGCAGTTGGTAAAGATATTAGGGATTAGGTTAGATCACATGTCAGGAGGAAAGACAATACAGACAAATAATGACAAAAAGGAGAAATATTATTAAGGGTATTTACTTAGGTCCAATTTTTCACCTACAGTTGGTGAAAAATCTGCACTTTTCTCCATTTTTTAGGACGAATAGGATGGTGATAAATACCTGGATCGGTAATTTTTTGGCAGTTTTTAGAGCCATTTTTAACCAATGCCTTTTTGCTGAAAAACAATTTTTTTTAAAAGGCATTGTCAAAAAAAAGCTTTCAATAAAACTTGCGAAATTGAAAAAAAAACATTGCCAATTGAATAGTCAGGGATTGAATTACCGTATATACTCGAGTATAAATTGACCCGAATATAAGCCGAGGCACCTAATTTAACAACAAAAAAATGGGAAAACTTATTGACTCAAGTGGGACCCTCACTCGAGTATAAGCCGAGGGGGGCTTTTTCAGCATAAAAACTGTTCTGAAAAAGTAGGCTTATACTCGAATATATATGATAGTTCAGTTTTTCTGCCTATGGGAAAACACAAAACTAATTGAATACCCTCCAAAGAATGGGTCCATAAAATTATGTAATTGGGGTGTGAGCAAGTACAACTACTAATATTCTCAGTTACTGCATACCCTCCAACTGTCCCGATTACAGTGGGACCGTCCCATTATTTGGACACTGATCCGCTGTCCCACCCGCAGGTCAAAGTGTCCTATGAATGGCAAGGGGCTGTATGGCATGGTTGGGAGAGTCAGTTATGCACAAGCCCTTTATTAGTGCACTGAGGGAATGCCCAGTACTCCCTGTGCATATGCACAGCATCTGTCAGAGCAGGGAGGGCGTGCCCGGCGTGTCCGGCTGCTCAGGAAGCACTGGCCACACTGTGAAGTGATGATTTAAGGCTGTGCCCCTTAACACTAGCCCCGCCCACCACATCTGATGCCCCTCCCCCTTACCTGCCATGGCTGCACCTCCCATGGGAGGTATGGTTACTGTATACATACTGTACAAAAAGGAAGCGCTAGGAGTCAGTTACAGAACTTAAAGCCCCTTCCCCCCTGTCGACACAAAACATCTGTGTTTTTGACCAAATAACTGGCATCACAGAAGAGTGTAATCATCAAAGTAATTTGGCTGTTGATGTGCTTCTCTTTGTCACTAACCCCAAGGTCGCAGACAGGAACCCGAAAGACTCAGACTCCCATTCATTCTAAAATGAAGGAAATGGCCCCGTCTGTGGTGTAATGCGCAGGATAATCCCCATTAATTAAAGTACAGGCTAATTGGATTCCCCCTGTAAATTTAACATTTCAAGTTTGGAAGCTCAATCAGCTGGGATTGAAAAGTACTCTCTCTTACATCTGTATATCCTTACTGCAAGACACTTCTAAAGTTCTATATAAACAACTTTGCTATGAGGATTCCCTCAGGTTTACAAATCATTATTGAATCTAACTAAAGTGTGGGTCAGTTATGTCTGGATTGAGTTCATGCTGTGAAAATGATGCGGTTTCAAAATGTTGTATCTCTTTCAAGACAACTCTTGGGGTGAAATGTAATAGGATGAGAGAATCAGAAAGTGAGAGATTTGGTAAGAAATCTCCTGTTTTTTTTTTTTTTAAAGCAGCAATCATTTACACTGAAAAATCAAACTAGTTTTGCCGTATAAATGATTGCCGCTTTAAAAAAGTGGAGATTTCTTACCAAATCCCTCACTTTCTGATTCTCTCTTCTGATTCTCTCACCTATTTCACCCTTATTTTCTCCCATTTCCAATTTTAAGTCATTTTTACTCTGTTTTCTCGACCTTTGTGTAGAAGGGGAAATGCCACAGACTCTCCAGAGAGCACGTGTTTACATAAGTCTAGAGGTGACTCACGGCCCCCCAGTTAGAATTCATTCACTTCTACCATACTAAGCCTATAGTAACCACTTACATTATTGGAATGCACATAGGAGATACTGTATATAATATCTTAGTTGTGACTATAAATCCAAGACTTTTGGAACACAATATGGATATTTGGAATCTTGAATCTTGGATAACACTCCTCTATATTAGGTCAACTTATAAAATGTATGATACTGTAATATACTTGATAACAACATACCAGTGAGACACAAGTTTTAATCTCCAATTTTACTCTTTATTTCACTCGATGGGACGGAGTCAGGCATGTTTGCTAGGCTGCTTATACTCACAACCTAGCGACAGGTCAGCACCGCCCCACCGCCCATATTGCCTGCATCCCCTTGCTGGCATTGGAAGCGATGTGTTCGCCAATACATCCCCTAACATGTGGCCGAAGGGGAGAGAAATCATTTGATGGTCGCCGAGCATCTAATGATTTTGTTCCCCTTTGGGAAAACTGACTTTTATTTTATCCGGAGATGGCCGAAAAGGGGGCGTGTGCGCTGACGTCAGCCACCTGCCCCGAGCAGGCATTGGATTGCCTGCGTTCCCAGGGGAAAGCCGAGCTTTTTCATTGGGATACTCATATTCCCCTGCAGCCACCCTCTGCTTGCCCCTGGGCCTCCCCTGCCTGTGCAAATGCCTCCCATGTGCATGCACAGACCTCCCACTATCATAAACGGAGGCAAATTCAGACCCATACGAATGGGTCTGAATTGGACCCTATTTCTGTGGTTGTTTTTCTTTTTTTCACAAATCGGTAGTTCTTATCATCTCTTTACTTTCTTATTGGTACTAGTCCATATTTGTTGTCTGCAGCAGCAATCCCGATAGAATAATAAGACCATGATATAGTATTAGTATTCAAGGCTAATTATAGGGCACCATATTACTCACTAGTAAAGAAGTTCTGTTTCCCTGTCCCCGTATCCCATTTGTTTGGCAGTTTGTTCATTAGTGATGCGATGCCTGAAAGTTTCAAAAGCCTTACTAAAGTCTAGATAAACTACATCTACGTCCCCCCCCCCCCCCTTCCTTGTATCTGTTACTTTAATCATCCTGTCAAAAAAAGTCAATAAGATTTAGTTGGCGTTACCCCCCTCCCCTGTAAATCCATGCTGTTTGTGATCCTGTAAATTGCTTGATTTGAGATATTCAACAAATCTTTCTTTTACTAGTGTTTCCATTATTTTCCCTTCTACTGCTGTAAAGCTTACTTGCCTCTTCCTTGCATCCACTTTTGTGCGTTGGGATCACATTTGCTCTTTTCCAGTTCCCTGGAGTTACTCTTGTAGCTAGCGACTGGTTGAATAATTCTGTTAATGGAGTCACCAGGACCCATTTTAGAATGCTTGGATGTATACCATCTGGCCCAATGATTTTTCCACATTTAGTTTTTATAGTGGGCTTCTATAGTGGGTTCAGATTGAAAAGGTCCACCCTGGGTCCGACCCGGGTTTGTGATGTGAAAGGGGTATTAGACACTCACTCTCTGTCTTAAGCCATTTAACTCCTCATTTTATTTTCTCCTTGACTTAAGTACTGAAAAAAGATTTGCCCCCTTTTCCCACTGACTGGGTCATATTCTCCTCAGCTTGTGCCTTTGGGTGTCTGATTACCTTCTTAACCCCCTTCCATCTGGCAAGAGACTACTTTTTGCATTTTCTGACCCTTTTGATACAACGTTCTGTGGCCTTTAGTATTGCATATTTTAGTTTTTACCACTTCTCCTGTACTTCTTTTAAGTTCCTCCAATTCGGTATGGGTAAAAATCAGCCCGGACTGTTCCTGTGGTCACCCAAAGGGCCTCCATTTTTTCTTTAATGCTGTGTATTAAAGTAGCACGCATGCTGTTTTTCACATACATAGCGACCTCTCCTCTGATTTTTCCCATTTTGTCCTTTCTAAATAGAGTACCCTTTTGTTCGCACAGGGGAGCAAATCAACTAGAATGACCTCCAAAGTGAGCTGATTTGTCTGTAAAAAAAAAAACTTCACTAGTCTTTAGTTAGATTTTATTTTACATTTTATTTTATTTTAAAACATTTTATTTTTAGGTGCCAATTTAGCCCTTATGGAATTCGCAGTCAGGGGCAGATTTATTAAGCTTGGAGAAGAGATAAACTGGAGATAAAGCGGAGAAAAGGTAAAAGGAGATAAAGCACCAGCCAATCAACTCCCAACTGTCTTTTTCAAACACAGCTGATTGGCTGTGTTTTATCTCCTTTTACCTTTTCTCCGCTTTATCTCCAGTTTATCTCTTCTCCAAGCTTAATAAATCTGCCCCTCAGTTACAGATCTGAAGATTATCAAACTGCCACGCATGCTCATGGTATGCTGTGCACATGCGCGAGGTCCTCCTGTGAATGAAGCCAACGCTGGCCATTTGCAAGATGATTGACAGCCTGCGGCCGTTTGGGGGCGTTTTCTGGGAGTGTCCCTTTGGGAGGGCCGCTGATGTCAGCAGCGAACTCCATCTCCCTACGGCCATCAGAGCGCCAAGTAAGTCTAGACTTACTCAGTGGTTGCGATCACGTGGAAAAACATTCAATGGTGAGTGATTGCGATTGGTTCCCCCCCTTTGTGCACGGCTGCAAACATATTCTCAGCCGTGTACAGGGGTGGGGAACAACTCTATTGGGGAGGCATTTATCTGATCACTGGGCTGCGAATATTTGCAGCCCAGCGATCAGGTCTAAATCAGGCCCATAGTCCTATGTCCTGGAGTACAACCTCCTAACTTAAAACAAGTTAAGTATCCCTTATCCGTACATTCCGAAACCAAAAAATTCCTAAAACCATTGATTTTCAGAATATTTTGGAATTTTTTTGTTTATAAAATTTCCCATTCGCACCTTTTTTCACGCTCTCCTCATCTCCCGGTGTCCACGGCGGCCATCGGATTCGTCTTCAGCAGCATCCCCGGTCCCAAGGATGCATTGCGCTGGTGATGTCACTGGCGTACCCATGCACATGTGCAATGCATTCTTGGGACTGGGGATGCCGCTGAAGATGAATCCGAAGGACGTTGGGGCCCTGCCAGGGGACCAGGTGAGTATGTAAAAAAAAAAATATATATAAGGGATACTCAACCTGTAATAGACAATTTACAGCAAGTCAATTCTAGCTAAAACAGTATAAGAAAGAGAGACAATGTTAGTGTGTGGGGACAAAATAACTAGCAGACACAGTAATAAATCTTCCTCTGATAACTATGATCACTTGCTGTTCAGCATCAAAGAATTCTTATATGGCAAACTGTCATTTAAAAACAGCTGCCACCACTACAATAACCATAATAACATATAGACATAGTCCCTGCTCTGTTTTTAACCTTTATTTTTATGGAATGTTTTAAAGTCTTTAAAGACATTTTTTAAGTGCTCCAATGCTTATTTGTTATTCTGTTTTAGGCTGTTGGTCTCATCTGTTTTTAAATGACAGTTTGTCATATTATAATTCTTTGATACTGAGCCTCCAGTGTTACATCATTGTCAGAAAGGATAATTTATTACTTTGTTTGTCTGCTCATAGAAGTTATAATTTCTCTAGGACATAACATTGTCTCTTTTTATTATTATTATTAAGAGTTAATATAACAGATAATATTTGAACGTTCACATCAGTCCCTGCCCCAGTGGTGCTTACTATCTATATTCCCTACCACATGTACACGCACACACAGACATTCTAGAGTTAATTTGTTGGGAGCCAATTAGCCTACCAGTATATTTTTGGACTGTTGGAGGAAACCTGAGTACCCGGAGGAAACCCACACAAGTACGGGGAGAATATACAAACTCTGCACAGTTGGGGCCATGGTGGGAATCAAACTCATGACCTCAGCGCTGTGAAGCTCCTTTCACATATAAGTAAATTATACTTCTGTTTATAAATTAGGGTTTTTTACTTCAGGACATATACCAGGGTTGCCTACCCTCCCGGAATGGCCGGGAGGGTCCCGGAAATCGGGTTCCCCTCCCGGTCCCCTGGAAAGGGTGGCAATCCTCCCGCATATCCCCCCCAGCTCCTGCGATGTTTCCCTCAGCGGGGGGGGGGGGGGGTGGGGGGGGGTCCGCAGGTAAAATGCTGCGATCGCAGCATTTTAGCCCCGCCCCTGCAGTGCAATGACTGAAATACCGGCATTGCCTCGCGGGGGGCGGGGCTAAAATGCTGTGACGCTGTAGACATGCCCCCAACAGGGCATCATCTGTGTGGCCATGCCCCCGGACCGCCTCTTTTTCCAGTCCTGGAAATGGCCCCGCCCCCTGCCTGACAGAGCTAGCTGCCCTCTCCCGGAGAGGGCAGCTCAAAAGTCGGCAACTATGACATATACGCTTATACCTCCCAACATTTGGTCCCAGTGGCGCGGGACAGTGAGCCCGCCAATTTTTTGGGGGTGTGGCCTAACAAAAAGGGGCATGATCTGTACTCGAGGCCACACCCCTGTTTTCGCCACTGTGGGGGCATGCCCAACAGCTCTGTGAGCTGCTGGCTATGCCCCCAGCCCATCTGGCTGCAAGAATAGAAGCTGTGCGCACAGCGTCTATTCACGGATGATGGGGGGGGGGGGTGCGACACTCCCAACTCCACCCCCCCACTGCCGCGGGACACTGACGGCCACGGGAGGAATGTGGGAATGTCCCCAAAAAACAGGACGTTGCCGTGATAAGCGGGACAGTTGGGAGGAATGTAGGAAAAAACCGTGGCTTGCACTGACCTATACAATTTTTTAGATTAAATTTATGGACCAACTTTTATATACATGGGGATACAAATATAAGGCATATATTGGTTGGTGGTGCTTCCTAGAGTTATGGATAACCATATTTACGACTAGAGAAAAGATAACTCTCTTTTTAGGGGCACTATCTTATACTGTTAAAATTTACATTTTATTTGAATCAATTAAAAAAAGAAGAACAAACCACACTATACAACAAACAAGCCTGATAACAAGGGTGGGGGAGGAGTAAGGAAAGAATAAGAGTGGGGAAATAGTGCAATTTGTCCAGACAGAAATATTATTTGTGTGGAATTGGACCCAACAAGAGTAGGGCTATCTACTCAGTGTATTGATACAATTCTATATCATACAGTCAGTGCACCTGAACACCGGCACTACAGGTATTAAGAATTAATTCATGAAAAATGTGAAAGAGTGTATCAGCTTATGTCGTCAGTGGACACCACCTGTGATCCTCCTCGGAAACACTTGGGTCACTGGTCAGCAAGGCTGAATTTTATTGAATAGGTGCCAATTAATAATAATTAAGTAAAATGGTGAAGTGAGTTTATCAACTGTATCGATCATTAAAGACAATCAAAGAAATCAATCAGAAAAAATGTCAAAAAAGTATCATAAAAAAAATATAAAAATAAAAAAGAATCAAAAAAATTTAAAAAAATGGCGAAATAATGATGTTTCAGTGGTGTCTGCCACTATGCAGGAGACCCCAGTATTATTCGTAGTATCCTGCCTTGGTTCACAATTAAGTGTTGCACATATAATCAAACATCAATTTACAATTTTTCTGAGCTGCAAGTCGCACTAAGAAACAAATGTGCACCCCTAGAGTCCCAACTGGCCTTTTCTTGCTCGTGTGCCACAAGGGCAGTGAACGAGAACAAGTAGGGTGCAGAATAAGGGGCTACTAGTATGGGGGCACCAGAAGAAAGAGAATATATAAATATCTTCTTTTTATTATTTTCATCATTATGACAGGGGAGGCTCTGCCTCCCCTGACTGCACGTCCCTGAAGAGTAGTGAACAGTTTATACCGGCAATTAGCTCATTTTGTATGAGTAACAAATATGTTATAGATTATGCTCAGATTTCTTATCCCTCTATATTGGTTGTGTCAGATACAGCGCTGAGGTTTGTCTGTCCTTTATAGTTTAAATATTGATCAAACCATACAGTTCTTCATTCTGCCTTGATAAATGCCCATGACTCAAACCGCTTTGGTTGATGGGTTGTTTGAGAACATAAAGGAACTTTTTTGATCTATTGTTGATTCCAGAGCTGCTATAGTTTTTCTAATGCATTGACCTGGTTTTCATCTTTAAAGCTATTGAATGCACTGTATTATATTATTATTATTATATTTTTATCATCATCATCATTTTTTATATGGCACCAGAAGGGACCTGCAGTGCCTTAGTACATAGACAGAAGTAGTGCAAACAAAACAAGAAAGAAATACAAGAGACAATACGCTGAACATGCATTTTTATCATACTGTACAGAAGCTGTGCCGGCTGAACCCAGAGGTTCGGTGCCATTGATGGCAGTTAGGGGGGAGATGATGCATAAGTGAGGAAATGAAAAGCACATAAAGGAAGAGTGCCCTGCTTGTGAGATCTTACAATTTAGAGGGGCAGGGTTTGCAGACAAAGACACAGAGGGGTGAAAGAGGAACGTGGAACAGTGAGTTAGGGTGAGAACAAACAAGTGGGTTTTGAGAGCCCATTTAAAACATTTAAGAGAAAGTCTGATAGGGAGGGAGAGAGTTCCAGAGGTGGGGAGCAGCACATGCACAATATCAGAGGCAGGAGTAGAAGAAGCTCATAGTTGGTAGGAGAGATGGCAGTGGTTAG
This sequence comes from Crinia signifera, assembly GCF_055691185.1. Taxonomy (NCBI): domain Eukaryota; kingdom Metazoa; phylum Chordata; class Amphibia; order Anura; family Myobatrachidae; genus Crinia; species Crinia signifera. Next base: position 47,058,791 of record NC_139226.1, on the reverse strand, counting down.
AAGAGTGAAGTGGTGCGTATGTGTGGAGTTACATTTCTGAATGGGAAGAGGAGCCAGTGTAGTGCCCGGTGGAGAGAGGAGGAAGCAGGACAGATTGGAGTGGAGCGAGACCAAATACAACCTGTACTGTAAGCAGACACTTTGGTAATGTTAGGATTTCCATACTAGAATTTGTGTATTGCTATTACTTGCTGGATGACAATCTGCATTCATTAGTATCTTCTATTATTCTGGGCAGCATACTTTGGCCAAAGAGCCGATGCATAGGGATTATGCAATCTACACGTGCATAAGCATTCAAATGAGACACAGAGATGCAGTTTTGGGGTTAATTCTGATTGCATCGCTCCCATGCGCATTCACAAAGGGGAGAGATGTTTTGCGACTGCGCATGTTAATAAACTTTTCTACGCATGTGCAGCCGTTTGGTGCAAGTGGGCGCAGCAAATTGCTTATTCACCAACCCTAGCAGTGCGAGCGTGGGGGCAGCGGCAATGGCCAGCATTTCATGGGTGTCTCCTTGAACACGCTGAACGTTCCCATGTAAATGTGCCGGTGACGCAGGTCAGTTGCCTGCCCTCTTCCCGTACAGGGAGCCTGCAGATCTAAGACACCCGAGAGGCCCTAAATGTGGACTGCAGTTGAATTGTGTAGATGCTGTGTGTTGAATTAATAAAGGTAAGATGTAATAAGCCTTGGAAAGTGATAAAATGGAGAGTGATAAACCACCAGCCAATCAGCTCGTACCTGTCATTTTTCAAACTCAGCCTGTGATATGGCAGTTAGGTGCTAATTGGCTGGTGTTCAAGCTTAGTACATCTGGCCTTTAATGCTTTAGTAATGATTATACATCTGTCAATTTGAGGGCGTCACGTGACTTGTGGTTGTCAGTAATGTTCTCCACACCGTCTGCACATTACAGTACAGCAGTTGCACAGTGACCCCATGTTAAAAAAAATATGTTTTCCTTCCAGATGGATTCCAAATACCCAGTAATCAGCAGCAGACCAAACGATCACCAGGAGATCCAGGCGCAATTCATGTAATCAGGCAAGTGTCAACTCACTACATTGCGGCCTCTAAATATAATATTGAGGTATTGTATATTGGTGGGATGCCCTCAGTTCATCCTTTCTTTATAATGACAACAAGTTCATGGATGACTTTATGACTAGGGGTGATCAGGGGCGTTGACAGGATGGCCAGGTCCTAATAAAATGAAGGGGCTGTGGCCACCGGCACGGATAAGGTTACCAGTGGGCCGTGGCTAATAAAAAATCTAAGTTTGTGCGGGCAGCGGGCAGAACAGGTGGGTGGGAGCGAGGGATCCCGCACGCACAGAGAGAGAGAGGACAGGCTGTTTCTGCAGAAGCCTCTCTCCCCAGCTCCGCACAGCACTGGGCAGCATGTTCTGAGCTGGGGACTGAGGCTGGGCTGCAGCAGCAGCCTGTACTCTCTCGCTGACTGCCCAGCAGCGAGAGAGAACAGTGCCCAGTGGAGCAGTGGATAAGTTGCCCTTAGCAACCAATCAGCTTCTACCTCTCATTTTATCCTACTTCTATGACTGTCTGTTATTACCCGGTTTTGCTCTGTTGTTACCTATTGTAAAGCACAATAGAATTATATATATATTAACTATTAACCCCTTCCTGACAGAGCTAGTTTTTGCGTTCCTGACAGAGCCATTTTTTTCAAATCTGACATGTCTCACTTAAGTGGGGATAACTTTTTTTTGCTTTTACTTATCCCAGTGGTTTTGAGATTGTTTTTTCGTGACACCTTGTACTTCAAATTAGTGGTAAATTTGGGTCGATACAGTCTGTGTTTTTTTGTGAAAAATACCAAAATATCGTGGAAAAAATGGAAAATTTAGCGATTTGCAAAATGTTAAATTTTCTGCTTGTGAGACAAATAATCTTACCACTCAAAATAGTGAATAACTAACATAGACCATATGTCTACTTTATGTTGACATCATTATTTCAACTTCCTTTTAATTTTTTGGGACACTAGGAGGCTTACAATATGAATAGCAAATTCTCAAATTTTCAAGAAAATTTCAAACACTGATTTTTTTAGGGACCAGTTCAGTTCTGATGTGACTTTGAGGTACTTGTATGTGAGACACCCCCATAAATGATGCCATTTCAAAAACTGCACCCCTCACAGTATTCAAAACAGCATTTTGGAAGTTTGTTAACCCTTTAGGTGTTTCACAGGAATTAAAACAAAGTGTAGGTGGAATTTCAAAATTTCTTTTTTTTTGCAGAGTTTCAATTTTAATACATTTTTCTAACGAATACAGTAGATTTTACTAGAGAAATGTGACTAAAAATTGATTCCCCCAATTCTTTGGTTTTCATAAATATCCTATATGTGGCCCTAGTGTGCACGGTGACCAAACCACAGGCTTCATAATAGAAGGAGCACCTACTTGATTTTGGAGCCTCCTTTTTATGAGATTATTTTTTTAGGCACCATGTAGGTTTCTAGGCACCATAAGATGCTAAAAGTTAGGAACCCCCCCACAAGTGACCCCATTTTGCAAACTACACCCCTCAGGGAATTCATCAAGGGGTATAGTGTACATTTCAAACCCCCAGGGGTTTCACCAATTTTGATACAACTGGGCTGTGAAAATGAAAAAAATTAATTTTTCATTTTCACAGCTCAGTTGTATCAAAATTGGTGAAACCCCTGGGGGTTTGAAATGTACACTATACCCCCTGATGAATTCCCTGAAGGGTGTAGTTTGCAAAATGGGGTCACTTGTGGGGGGGTTCCACTGTATAGGTGCTTCAGGGGTCATTCAACCAGAATCTGTGCTGCAAAATCCAAAAATCACTCCTTCCCTTCTGAGTCCTGCCATGCACCCAACTGGTATTTTTTGGGCACATGTGAGGCATTGCCGTACTCGGGAGAAATTGGGGCACAGATTTTGGGGTGCTTTGTCTCCTTCATTCCTTGTGAAAATGAAAAATTTTGAGCCAGATCTGCATTTTTGTGTAAAAAATGTAATTTTTCATTTGCACAGCCCAGTTGTATCAAAATTGGTGAAACCCCTGGGGGTTTGAAATGTACGCTATACCCCTAGATAAATTCCCTGAGGGGTGTAGTTTGCAAAATGGGGTGACTTGTGGGGGGGTTCCACTGTATTGGTGCTTCGGGGGTCTTGCTAATGCGACATAGCACCCACCATTCATTCCACCAGAATCTGTGCTGCAAAATCCAAATATCGCTCCTTCCCTGCTGAGTCCTGCCATGCACCCAAATGGTATTTTTTGGTCACATGTGAGGCATTGCCGTACTCGGGAGAAATTGGGGCACAGATTTTGGGGTGCTTTGTCTCCTTCATTCCTTGTGAAAATGAAAAATTTTGAGCCAGAACTGCATTTTTGTGTAAAAAAATGTAATTTTTCATTTTCACAGCCCAGTTGTACCACAATTGGTGAAACCCCTGGGGGTTTTAAATGTACGCTATACCCCTAGATGAATTCCCTGAGGGGTGTAGTTTGCAAAATGGGGTCACTTGTGGGGGGGTTCCACTGTATTGGTGCTTCGGGGGTCTTGCTAAAGCGACATAGCACCCACCAAAATTCCACCAGAATC